>NW_027131964.1:0-636250 GCF_026122565.2 Emydura macquarii macquarii | reverse complement strand
TATGTGATGATACAAAATCCTGGCAGGCACTGTGGATTAACATAAAGATTCATTGTCTAAAATAATACACAAGGACCTCATATTTTCAAATTGGAAGCCCGTAGCCTTCCTACTTACATCTAATTCTGTCATTCATCTATTCAAAGGATTGAATCCTCACTTGTCTCTTGCTTTATCAACTCCCTAAATAAGAATATATGATTCAAATTAGGTTACATGTTGCATTTATTAACTATTCTGAGCCAAATCCTGATGGATTTATTTAGGAGAATAGCTCCACTAACCTCAGTAAGATTACTAATCTGAGTAAGGCTAGGAGGATTTGGATCTGCAGAGATATTTACAACAGATGTGAATGAGGCCAAAAAAGCCCTCTTATTGAATTATTGAATAGAATATGTACTTATTCAGTAAAGCTCTACTTTATTATGATCTTTATACATTAAGTCACCAGAAATCCATACTTTATAGTCCAGAAAAATTAAAGTATTAGTTTATTTCACTCACAGCATTTTTCAAATTTTTGTTGAACAGTTGAGAATAGAGACCTGATGTAAATTCATAATTCTGCATTATATTGTCCTGAAAATGTTTTAAATAATTGAACGACAAAAATGAATGAAGATTAAATGAATAAAATCCTAGAGGCCATGCTGCAATCTTAATCTACAATATTCAAACTGTAACAGAGGCCTTAGAATTTTCACCAACAGGTAAATATGAGATCCTTAAAATGTCATATTTGAACAACTTAGGTAAAAGTTTAGCACTATGAATACTATATGAGACCTCTGTGATTATAGCACAAAAACTAAATTGTAAAATATTTCTTGAACTGGTCCTCAGCATTGGTACATCATCCTTTGATAAAAATAGAGCACCATAAAGTTGATTTTGGTAAATACAGATAACGTTTAAGTACTGGTTAGAACCTTTACCATTAATAATGTAACCCCCTCTCCCTCTAGTCCAGATAGACCTGATCTTGATCCCATGTAAGTTCTGGTACAAAGAAATTGATTAGTGTTGAGAACTGTGCCCATCACATCACAAATCCTAGAGGCAAATGTTATAGGCATTCTAGATATTAATGCCATGTAGTCTTCTAATAGTAGCTGATTCACCCATGGTTGATGCTTGCACACAAGGGTCACAAAATAAACAAAGGCCTTTTACTTCCACTCTGGTTAGTCTGATGTGAATTAGTTTGATAAAGTTACAATCAATCAGCTTGTAAAGTATATTTTGTTGTTAATCTAATAAAATATTATATGAAAAATATTAATATTTTACATATACTGTTTTACAAATTTTCAAAATGGCCCTCAAATCACCCACTAATTTTGCATCTGAAAACTATAGACTTTATACAATTAACTGCTTGATTTGCAGTTGCAGACAACTTTGGAACTTACTTCCTGGAACTCGCTTCACATTTGAAGGATACTGAAAGAACAAAATTTAAAACCACATTTAAGATCTTTAATCCAAAATTCACTGATGACAGAAGAAGTCTTGCTAGTGACGTTAGTTGGCTTTTGATTTGGCTCTTACTCTGTAGCAGCTGCATATGTCAGGATCCAGATTCGGGCTGATTCCTTACACTTCTGGCCAACCTAATAATCAAAGGATGCTGTGAGAAAGGGTTAAAAGCCTCATTCACTCTCCCTCCTGCTGCTGCTGGAAATCAGCAGGGTGCTACTTCTCTCAGTACCCTGCCCAGCTGATGCTAAGAGATCTATCCTTTCTCTCATTTTCTTTCTTTTTTTTTTTTTCAGATAGAAAAACCTTTCCTTTTTTTCTTTTTAGTCTGGGTATTTTTCTCCCTCTTGTTCTTTGGGAGTACCTTGCAGCAGTGTGCACCATAGAGAAATAATTGTATTTTAAGGGTGGTATTAACTTGTTTAATTTAAAAACTTTCTTTGCTTTAAGGAAATCCTCCTTTCACCATTATGCCACCAAAGAAGAGGGAGAGAGAGAAAGGAGGCATTTTCCATCACTGACCTTATTGCAACTCCAGATTGGTCCAAACAGCATGGGCAATAGAAACGTTCTGTCCCCAATCCTCCCCATATCATCCTTAGCTACATCTACTTCACAACCAGTTATTTATGTGCTATAGTTGGACACCTAAATAAATGACCTGATTTTCAAAAGTGCTGAGTATCCAGCAATTTTCAGTGATTTGGCTGGCCATGGTCTAAATCCAGCCAATAATATCTGCTGGAAATTAAAGAATAAAATCAATATATACAGATATACAGCAGCAAAAATTATTTCCGGTCCTTGTCTTTTAACTGGGAAAAAAAAGGAAAAATATAGCTGCTCCTCAATAACATCTGAAATAAATTTGTATTAACTCATCCCCATTTCTTGAAAAGGAGGATATATGAAAAAGATAATTGCATATGAGTAATAAAATCTTAATTAGAGGCAATCGGTCAGTTATCAAACTATGTTTTCCTTCAACTCACATTCAGTGTGCAAGTAAGCTTTTGTTTATTTAAATATAGATCCTTTACCAAGGCATTATTAAAATTTATCCTCAAAATATCCATTGCACCTACAGGAACTGCTATGACCTGCATTCATTCTTTCAAAGGGAAAGTGTCCAAAATTTCCAGCCTGTAATGACCTGTTCTTGCCTATCTTAATTTCAGTTCCAGATGTGGAATATTGTTCTGAAATATTAAAAAAACCCAAAACAAAACACTCTTTCCCAACACTGTGAGAAAGAAGTCACCTCCTCCCTCAACTCAAAGCCACCTTAGGATTTTTATCTAGCCAAGAGATATTCAAAAGCAATAATAACATCATAACAGTAATATAGTTCTTAAGGCCAGCAAGCAGGGCTGGCTGATTTTTGTGCACACATGTATGGACACATAACACAAGTGTGCTTAGAGATGAATTAAGAGAGAAAGTGTACACTTTTTTCGTAGATCTGGGTGTGGGATTCACTAGTGGGACTTAGGTGCTGAAATACCACTTTGAATGGCTAAGTCCAACATTTGGGCACCACCACGATTCACAAAACCCTTGTTCAACTGCCACCTAACCCTGAGGCAACTCAAGTCCTGAGTGCCAATGTTTCTGTTGTAAAACTCCCTGAGGAACCTGAATTTCAGTGGATGGGCATGCATACAGCCTCCTAATATTGACATTTCACAGTAGCTCAGTGCCAAACACACACCTAAGCCCTAGTGGCATTCCTCTGCTTATCTTGCCTTCAGGGCCATAAGGGCACACTTAACCCCACACAAAAGATGCTTACCACTGTGGTTAGGGCAGCCACCTAGAATGTGGGAAACATGGATTAAAATCCCCCTCTCCCTGATGTGGAGCAAGGATTAGAATTTGAGTTTCTCGTCTCTTAGGAGAATACACTGAGCTATATTATAGAGTATGTCTCTCTCACTCTCTGCAGTTGAAGCTGTTCCATTGTATATAAATAAGAGATCTCAGGAGGTCATCTAGTCCAACCCCCTCTCAAAGCAGGACCAACTCCAACTAAATCATTCCAGCCAAGGTTTTGTCAAGCCGAGCCTTAAAAATTTCTAAGGATGGAGATGCCACCACCTCCCTAGGTAACTCATTCCAGTGCTCCACCACCCTTCTAGTGAAAAACTTTTTCCTAATATCCAACCTAGACCTCCCCCACTGCAACTTGAGACCATTGCTCCTTGTTCTGTCATTGCCATCACTGAGAACAGCCTAGCTCCATCCTCCCTGCAACCCCCTTTCAAGTAGTCAAAGGCTGCTATCAAATCTCCCCTCATTCTTTTCTTCTGCACACTAAACAAGCCTAGTTCCCTCAGATTCTCCTCATAAGTCATGTACTCCAGCCGCCTAATCATTTTCATTGCCCTCCACTGGACTCTCTCTAATTTGTCCACATCCTTCCTGCAGTGAGGGGCCCAAAACTGGACACAATACTCCAAATGCGGCCTCACCAATGACGAATAGAGGGGAATAATCACTTCCCGCAATCTGCTGGCAATGCTCCTACTAATGCAGCCCAATATGCCATTAGCCGTCTTGGCAATAAGGGCACACTGTTGACTCATATCCAGCTTCTTGTCCACTGTAACCCCCAGGTCCTTTTCTGTGGAACTGCTGCCTAGCCAGTGGTCCCCAATCTGTAGCAGTGCATGGTATTCTTTCATCCTAAGTGCTGGACTCTGCACTTGTCCTTATTGAACCTCATCAGATTTCTTTTGGCCCTATCCTCCAATTTGTTTAGGTCACTGTGTATCCTATACCTACCCTCCAGCGTATCTACCACTCCCCCCAGCTTAATATCTTCCACAAACTTGCTGAGGGTGTAATCCACCCCATCCTCCAGATCATTAATGAAGATGTTGACCAAAACAGGCCCCAAAATAACCTGTCTACTCCTACTGAGAATTCCACTGTTTATGTATCCAAGGATTGCATTAACCCTTTTGACCACAGCTTCACACTAGGTGCTCATGTTCAGCTGATTATCTACCATGACCCGCAAAATCTTTTTCAGAGTCAGGTCCCTCATCTTGTAAGTCCTATGTTTTTTGTTCCCACATGTATACATTTATATTTAGTCATATTAAAATATGTCCAGCTTACAAACAACCCAGATCACTCTGTATTAATGACCTTCTCTCTTCATGATATATTACTTTCCTAATCTTTGTGTCATTTGCAAGCTTTATCAGTAACAACTTTGTATTATCTTCCAGTTCATTGATAAAAATGTTAAATAACACTGAACCAAGAACAGTTCTCCCCAGGGCCCCATTAGATATACCCTCTTGATGATGATTTCCCATTTACAATTACATTTTGAGACCTATCAGTTAGCCAGTTTTTAATCCATTTAACGTGTGCCATATTTGTGTCATTCTAGTTTTTTCTAGTGTTGTTCTGCTTGTTGTCTTGATGCTGTACTGCTATATCTAGCTTCATCATTAGCATCTCAATGTATTTAGAACCCTTTTGACAATTGTACTGTCATTCCAACCTTTGCTTTTTTTGTGCGTGCCTATTTTGCCATAGCTCTCATTTGCCATTGAACTGTATCCTTTATACTGCATTCTCCAGAGTCTCTTCTCTTAGAATGATGACTCCTCTAAATGTCTCATGTATGAGATTTTATTCTATTGAATACAGAGTATGTATTTATTAGCTATTCAGATATTTTCCCCATAAAGTCAATGTCACATACATATGTACTAACCTGAATGTGTTCGTCTAGAAAGTTTCATTACAAGTTTATTCTCCATTTCAGATGCCTAAAATCCCTCAGAGTTATAATAACCTATGATAATCCATACATATATATATATAACAGTAAAAGAGATGAACAATACACACACATTGTAGACGTTAAAGAATACATATTCATTGATCAGTAATTGCTATGAACAATTAAGACTAATTGAAGCCCATTTAAATTCATCTGTTATATTTCCCTTTTAATCTCTTCTGTAGGAGAGCTGTGTGTATTGAGCAAAACATTCATTGAACTTTGCACTTCTTCAACTCATGAATTGTTTCATGAACAAACTTTGACTTTTACAGATTTATTCTATATTTGAAATTGTTTATCTAATAATAATTCTATTTGCTTGTGACTCTAACTGCATGACTGGCCACTTAACCTTTGTTTCTTTCAGGCAAAGGGAGGGAGCAATTTGTGGAGTAGGGACAAGCTAAAATAGCAGGATTAGAGGCCATTTAGAACATTTTAAACCTTTTATTTTTCCCCTCGGACACTTGAATCAAGCCTTCACTGAGATATCTCTGCTAAAAACATTAGGCTAATGTAACATTATAGCCTACAATCAGATTTTAAATTATTTTTCTCTGTCACATATTCACACAAATTAACTGCTTGTATCATGTCCATGAATGCCCAACCTTTAGGGATTCAGCCAAATCCTTGCCTGGTTTATTTAATTTCTTCTGTTACAGGATGTTTACCCAGGGATTTTGTACATTCCTAAGCTGTGCACATCTTTGTCCATTTTTTTTAATTGTGTTGAGGTCAGAGCTCTGGCTTAGAGTTTTAGAGAAACAGTTCTTCCAGTTCTTCCTGTGATACTGTGTTTTTGTTAATTACTTTTCAGGAATATTTCATATATGAACCAGATACATTTATTGAATTTACTGATTACTATTCATCATTCACCACAACATCCATGCCTTTTGAACTCAATGCTTTGACCTTGGCCCTGGAGGGGCCATGCTAAGATTGCTCAATTAGGGCAAACTGCAAAGATGGAGGCAAACTGGTGGTTATACTAATAATTAGATTCACCAAGCCAGCAACAAAACAGCTTCATAATACTTTACCGGTTACCCAGGAGCTAAAGTTCCTTCAAAGCAACCCAGCCCGGCACTCCCACTCAGATAGCCAAGTCAAATATGATAAGGATTACTGAAAATCTTGTTCATCATATATAAAGTTCTACCAATCCAAAAGGACTGGACTCATTACCCAAAAAGCCAATGAATATTTCAGAGTTTACCCAAATACACCCTTACAGCCAATTCTTATTAACTAATCTAATTTTTATTAAAAAAAGAAAAGAGAGGGAGTATTGGTTAAAAGATCATTATACATACAGACATGAATACAGATATTAGGTCAGTTTCATAGTAGAGATGGTAAGCAGCTGAGTTGCAAAAAGTTCTTCCAGAATCAATCAGTTCATAGGTTATAATCCATATAGGCAGTTCATGTGTAGAGTCTGTATGACTTCTTCCATGAGAAATTGCAGGGTAATCCAGACTAGAGCTGGGACCTCAGTCTTGCAACTCAAGCTTCCCCTGTCAAAGCTTAAGCAGATCTGAGATAAAGGATCAGGGCCTTTAAGTTCTTTTATAGACCTCTGGCAGATTATCAATATCATCTTGACAGCAGATGTCCCTTCAGTGAAGAATAGTTGATCACTGTGGCTTTGAAGTAAAACCTCCTGTTTCCTAGGCACACACCTGTAATTAGCTACATTGATTAGCATAAAGTAACTACCTATTTCCAGACATTTGCAGGTAGTTTACTAGAAACTTCAAGGAGAAATAAAGACAATGATATTACTACATTCAAGTTTCATCTAAATGTTAATATTCTCTTTTGATCTCTGAATCAATAGAACATAGTAAAGGACAGAAAAAGCAGTTTACTATCTACCAACTAATAAAATCATATGGTGATGCTTCTAACAGGTAAACATAGATAAATATGATTAGTATTTACTCCTAATTCTCTAATAATATAGACTTGCAATTCAAACACTCAGGTCTAGTAATATGGCTTGGTTAATTATCAACAAGGAATGGCCCTTATTACCGTTTCAATACTTTTCTAATATGTCTTTAAAGGTTGAATTTGGGTCACTTAGCCTGCAAGTGGCTTAACCCTTTCTGGCTCAATGTCACAAATGCCATATGTACTGGCTCTCCTCAGCCTCATCAGATGTGTCTCCCTGCCAGTGAACCTGAGGTAGATCACCAGAAGGAGAAGCCAACTAAGGAATGGATAAATCAGTACCTGTTACTGGGGAACTTCTCCTCTCAGGAACCTCACCATCCTTGCCAACAGCAGGACAAATCTGTTGAGCCAGAGGAGGCAAGTCATATCATCAGGAGGAGTGTTGAGAAAGGTGAAGGTTTCTGGGCAGAAAGTGTCATTACTGGAGGCTGAGAAACAGTGGAAAAGAGGATTGCATGGATGGAAGTGTGCCCCCAGACCTTCTCACAGCAATTTCCCCTGCTTTGCTCCTGAATATTTCTGACATTGTTGGAATGGCCTGAAGGCACATTTCTTTATATCAATTCTGAATTTGTCACATTTCAATTTCACTTACTGTCCACTTGAGCTTGTAGTATAAGGCAGGGAGAATAAAAATGCCTGGTCTACCTTCTCTGTGCCATTAATTATTTTCATATTCATTTTCTCTCAAAAATAAACAATCTAAATCTTGTATTTGTGCCCCAATGACTCTCAACACTCATCTCTGAGTACCCTCTAATTCTGCAATATCCTTTCCCAAAATGATCTGAAAATGAGGTGACCAGTACGGAACAACTCATCCCACATTGGGGCCAGCCATTGATGTGTGTAATATTTTCCATATTATTCCCCGTCTCATTCGTTATGCATCTTAACTTCCTGTTCACTTTTCAGACGTCAGGAGCATGTTGAGCTGAATAGTCCACAGTGATGCCTAAATCCTTTTCCTGAGTTGGTAGTTAATTTAGAACCCTATAAGTTTTAAGTCTGAGTAGTTCAAATGTTTCCCTCCAAGGTCTATTAGCATGTTTTTGTCAACACTAAATTTATCTGCCCTCATGCTGCCCATTCATCTAGCTTTATGAGGTCCTTCTGAAACTCCACAGTCTTGTCTAGACTTGACAAAACTAAATAATTGTGTACCATATGCAAATTTTGTCATTAACTGCTCACCCCTTTTTCAGGTTATTAATAAATATATTAAACAACACCCGTGCTAGAGTGGAATCTTGTGACTCCCTTTTAACTTCTGTCATGATGAAATTGATAATTTAATCCTACTTTTTGTTTCCTCTCTCTTAGCCAATTTTTGATCGATGACATCACTTTGCATCTAACTTCATGACTACTTAGTTTCTTTAATAGCATCTTGTGAGGGATATTGTCAAAGGCCCTTTAAAAGTCTAAATAAATTGTCATCTGTTTCTTCTTTATTGACAAGTTCAAAAATTTCTAAGAGATTAGTTAGGCCCTATTTTATTTTGCAGAGCGGTACTGATTAGATTTTTCAGATCATCATCTTTCAGATGTTTTATTCCATTTTTAATTATCATTTCAACCAATTTACCAGGCACAGGCTTTATCACACCTTTTTAATATGTAGGTATAACATTTGAAACCCTTCAAGCCTCCAGTATAGTAGCATGTTGTATGAGAGATTGTATATTTTTGCTAGCCACTCATCTTCACTGCAGAGTTAGCTCAGACTCTTAGCCAGGTGCTACCCCTCCACACACAAAACTCCCTCAACTGAGTATAGTTCTGCTTTCAATCCAGGCTAATCAGTGAAGCTGGGGGTCTGAGTTAAAGTCACTTTCACTCAGGCTAGTAACTGTCCACTATGCAGTGAGAGCACAAGCCAAATCACGTGAGCACTGATAGTCCTCCATTGCCTTCATACACTTCCTCTGTGTGTCCAGAAGAACAGACGAGTTCTCCAGTGCTTAATTTGTGCCAGGGCTTGCAAGGGCTGCGCCACGGCACCTCTAGGCTTGGAAGTTCATAGTCCCGGCACCTCTGGGCTTGCTGTGCCAGTTATGAAAGTAAAAAAAATTGCTTGAACCCTGGCACCTAATTGCTTAAGCCCTGGCACTCCTTTCATTACAAATGTAAGCACTGAAATTCTCCCACAATTCACTGCAAAAGAATCATAAAGTGGCTTATTTTAGTGCAGTATAATGAATGATGTCATATGGCCCCAGAAGTTCTAGTGACTCAGACATGGATGAAGGCAGCAGAACACTGTAGAACTTTGCAGTGTGGCTGTTCACACCTGTTTTAGACTAACCCAGATGCTGATCTCCTGGGCTAACTTTGCAGTGAAGATATACTGTCAGCCACTTCATTCTTAAATTCCTTCAGGACTTGTGATTTCTTGGTAACTTATTGCCTATTAATGTGTCTGTTTGTTCCATCACCTCTTCTGGAACCTCGTCTTCTGATAGTACCTCTTCTTTATTTCCATAAAAGAGTAGGTTCAGGGTAGGTGTCTCCCCAACATCGTCTGTGGTGAAGCACAATGCAAAGAAATCCTTTAACTTCTCATCAGTTTCCTCTTCTTCCTTATTGTTCCCTGTAGCAAGGAGCTGTGGCCTTCCTCGGAGCCTGGGCCTGAGGAAGGGTCATGATGCCCCTACTGGACAGAACCAGGTCCTGCAGGCCAAACAACCCGGAAGCAGAGGGGCAGAGCCTGGACCAGGAAAGGAAGTATAAAAGGCCGGCCCAGCAGCTTAGTCAGGGGGAAGCTGCTGCTGGAGGTAGATGTGTCTTTCCAGAGGCTGAGGTCTAGGCTTGACCCAAGCCCTGCGGCTCTGTGGAGCAACCACCCCACTGACTGGAGCCTCAAATCCTGCCTGGACTACTGGGCCTTAGTGACTGGAGGGGGCTGCTGAGCCCCAGTAGCTGGGAAAAGCTACCTGAGACTGCTGAGTGGGAGAGACCCCCTGAGGCTGCCCCTGACCTGGAATAGCTGCCCGATGTCAGGGATGCACTGGAGCAGACTGAGCCTGGTGTATCAGAGGACCCCCTGGGACCTGGAGGAGCTGCCCTCCGCTGATGGCCCTGAGGAGTTTCTGGACCTGCCACCAGTCAATGGTGAGGGACTCGTGGGACTCCTGCTCGCTATCTACCTCAGCGACCCGGAGGGAGACAACTGGCCCCAGGTACCTGAGGAGAGGAAGGGAGGAAGTAGCTCAGGGACAGCCAAAGCTAGAGTGGCTGAGTTTGGGATTGGACCAGTCAGTGTGTTGTGGCTGAATCCCTGCTGACTCAGTGGCAAAGCGCTGGGATGCAGTGGTGTCAGGTGGGCCTGCATCTCCCTCCCCCCTTCCTTAGCCACCCCAGGAGTGCTTAGCTTCCTCTGAACTGCTGGTCAGAGAATACTGAGTTTTGCCAGCCCCATCTGACTGTAAGGCCGGAGGCTATAGACCCCTGTACCTGCCCTGCCTGCTTGAGGGCCGGGAGCTACCGACTACTTCAACAGCTCCGCCCAGCTTGAGGGCCGGGGTCTGTAAACTGTGTACTTTGCCTGCCTGCTTGAGGGTTGAAGGCAACAGACTGCTTACCAGCCCTGTCCTATTTGAGGGCAGGGGGCTATAGACCACTTGTGCTTGCCAACCTCGCTTGAGAGCCGGGGGTTAAAGACTACTTTGCCTGCCCCAGCATGTCTGAGGGCCGGGGGTAATAGACTGTTCATCCACCCCGCCTGTTGGAAGGCCGGGGATCATGGGTGTCTTTCCATCCCTGCCCTACGTGAGGGCCAGGGGGCTACAGACTGCAAGGAAAGCCCGCCCCACCGGGGGTTGGGGCTAAAAGAGTCATAAACTGGGAGCTTATTCCCTTAGACAAAGGCGCTATGGCCTTCCTTGGGGCCTGGGCCCAAGGAAGGGTCGCGACACCCCGACTGGACCATACCACCAGTCTACATTCTCTTTAACTCCACTGGTGTTCTAGTGGACCACCTTGTGGCACATTTTAAGCTCCAAAAACTCCTCTGCTGCTAATAAATGAGTATGAGCTGAGTATTTCCCCTTGCCTCCGTTTTGTGAAAACAGTTTGCAAATGGCACTGAGTCTTGGGGAATCATGGAAATTTTCTAGGGAGGGGTTATGGAACATCAACCACTTCATCCACAGTTCCCCTGAGTACAGATGACATATCCAATAAGGTCTTTCAAGTGTGGTGCATCATGCATTCTCTCATCCCTCACCTTAGAGGCTGATGATTTTTTCTCTGAAGGATGATTTGTATGAAATTCCCTAACTATCTAGGACTCAAAGGGTCCAATTAAAAACAAGATTAATTAAGAACACAGAGAGAAAATCATACTAAAAGCAAAATAAATGATCAATAGTTTGCAAAGCTCATCTGGACAGGTTCACCTGAAGTCTAGTTGCAGTAAAATAATAGTGTTTTTTTAGAAAGTATATTTTCTTCTTCTTTCCTCTGGCACTATTCTGCCCTCAGCCTGCCCTCAGCTTGTCAAAGATCTTTTATCTCACTCTCTGTTGGAGTTCCAATCTCAAACAATCCTCTCTTGTTTCTGTTGAACTCTCCAGTTATACTCCATGATCCTTTTGATCTTAAAGGTGTTTTGGGTTTAATTAGCATATCCCATATATCTCACAAAGGTATTCAGATGTACTCTCTGAGGCATATCACATAGATATACTTTCTGAGGAGGTTATCAACATCTTGTCTAAAATGTCCATTGTATTATTTTAAATTCATTCACTTTTATATGCAATGTCACTCAGAATCCATTTCAGAGTTCCTGGGTGTTTTTAGAGGATTAGTAGGGGAATTATGGAGAAACAGTAATCTCACCATAGTTAAAGTTTTATCTAAAATTCTATTATAAAACCAATTTCCCCCACACTAAAAGCCACAAAAAATGGAACATCAGTCTCAAAACTTGCATGTAAAGTCTGCGGCTGATAGTAAGTATTGTTATTAATGTGCTTGGCAGACAGTCCAATGACCAGTATTTGTTGGTAGCCATAGAATATTTTACAAAATTGCCTGAAGTCTATCCAATAAAAAAATCAAAAGATTGTGATAGTAGCAGAGGGATTTCCCAGGTACAACTCAGGGAGTAGGCAGGACAACAGAGATATTGTGGTGAACCCAAAGTCACAGAAGAAAGCAGCTTTGTCACTATAGGGCTACTACAGGGGTGAATTAGGTGTTAAATAGGTCTGTCTTAAACAAAGGAAGGTGGGTTTACCCCAATTTACATGCAAGCAGTAAATAGGACCATCAAGACAACAGGGGGAGTAGATGGCAGGAAACAGAACAATATGCATTTTAGTAAACACCAGAGGAGGATTAAAAACAGCATGGTGCTTCTTTCACCACCAGACTCCATGTTGCCTTCCTCACAGCTTTATAGAGGCAGTTTCTGATTTTAGCCATTTGGTTTATGTCCCTTGTTGTTTGCCTTCTATTTTGTATCCCCTTCTTCCCCACCTTTTGGCGCTTTTTCTGGCAGGAGTGGGAAGAGTTAGAAGAGGGAAATGGTCACTTGGTATGAATCTGCCCGGCAACAACTGGGGTATTTAAGGACTAAGCAAGCAGCATTCTGTGCTACCTGCCCTGGTGGTAGTTGTACCTATTAGTGCTGTTCCTGTCATCTCATGTGCCTACTAGAAGAAAAGAAGAACTCACCTGTTGTGTTCCTAGTATCTTGTCTTCGTAATCCTGTGATCCTGCCCATAGTTTCTGGTGTTCAGGTCTCTGTTCCTGTCATCCCAATCCTGGTCCCAATCCTGATCCAGTGTGGTGTTCCTCAGTCGTCCCTTGCCTCACTGAGGAGGGTGATGTACCTGAGTTAGTGATAGTTACCCATCTTTCTTTGATTTGGGATCCTGTGTGCTTTGTGTGCACCATACCAGGCCATGCTATCCTACACAGTCACTGTGGCTACCAGCACCTAATGGTTCATGGGCACCAAGGACTATACCTACCTGAGCCTGGAGGGCATGGTGGCAGTTACCCAGCCCACATGGGGAAACTGATCTGGACACACAGAGCACATGGCTTTGTTGCTTTCCCCCTTCCCCCCATAACGTTCCTCTGTGCCTCCCTAGGGGGCTTGGGGAGGGAGCTAACAGCGCTGCAGGTCACTTTCCTCACATGGGCTATGCTGTGAGGCATCAGGAGCTGCTCTCCCACCCTTCTCTTCCCTAACCCACATGGGGAAACTGACTTGGGTACACAAAGCTCCTGGCATTGCTGCTCGCCCCCCAATGCCACCTGTAAAGGCAGACCATCCGAGACTGCATCATGATCCATCTTTGGGCCATGGCCCATAGTTTGGGAACCCCTGATTTAGAATAAGAGACATTTTGTGAATTCTAAAGCAAGGAATGTGGGGGGAGGGGTTTCATGTGAAACCTTAAAATAAAATAAAATAAAATAAAATAAAATAAATAAAAAGCATTAAATCTTTCAGACTCACAAGAAATCATGAAAGTTGTCAGCAATTAATGGAAAATATTTTATAGTGAAAAATAAAACCTTTACAGACTTCCAGTCATTTCCAGGGCTTTTTAATGCGACCCTTCATTATAATAGTTATGAACTAATTAAAGGTGATGATTTCAATGACAATTCCAAATGGGTTACATTACAGGAATACTGATTTGCTCTACCATGGCTAGTGAATCAAATTCCATGGGATATATTTTCAGGGTGGTGCACAGGAGTTTCACGCACAAACTCCTATAACCTGTGATAGGAGTGGGGTATCTGTCTCTGTAGTATCATCTGTGAGCAAAACAAGTTACGGAATAGACTTGTTTCACCGCACAGCTCTGCTGCTCTGCTGCACCACCAACCCGCTCATGTTTGGAAGAGTAGCATTAGTGTGGTCCCTGATAGGTGACTTACCTGAATAAAGGAAAAATACTATGACAGCAGCCACTAGTGAGTGTGAGTTGAAATTAATATTGCAGCATCAGATGTCTACTTTGTTGAATTTATAATTGCTTTGCAATGAAAACATATGATCATAGTTGTCAGTGAGTCTGTTTTACTTAACTTAGAATCTCAGTCTTTCTGTAATTTTCAGTGCTCACAATATGCTCATAATATGCCTGAGATTGAAATTCAAGGATTTCCAAAGTCAAAAGACAACTGATTTTTAAAAATCTCAGAGATAAAAAGATAAAATAAAATTAATTTATGTCAAAAATGTCAATGGCTGTCAAGAGAGCTTTTAAAAAAAATACAGACAGGTTTTATTTCATAGCTTCAGGTTAAAATGTTTCTGTATATAGAATACACCAATTTTTTTTTAGTAAATGTTCCCCAGAAGGATAATAGGTCTATACACACAATTTTCAAATTATATGACTAGAACAGTACTATACTATCAATAAATGCCATTTATTTTTAATATACCATGTCTAAACATTTCCACTTAGAGCAGTCCTTCACCACTCCTTTCTTTCCCTAGGGAGAGGTCCAGCTCAAGACCCATGCACTACTTAAGTCCCACTCTAGTCCTCAGAATATGGCTTAAGTGAGACTTAAGTTGTGCGGCTTTATATGGCCCTCACCACAGGAGAGAATTTCATTTTGTGAGAACATATCCTTTGTATAATGGGTGTATGTCATTATTAAAAGGGAAAACTTTTGTGGCAACTCCTTGTTGAAGTTTTGGTAGCACATCACAGTTTAAAAATTATAAAGTACAACATCTTCTTTACTCTGCAATGGTTGAAAAAAATCTCAGAAACAATAATGTTTTTGTTGGCCTCACATTTCTGTGTTTCCAAAGAAGTAACATGACTTACCTTGTGTTTAACTGTGAAGTATAAGTGCACCCTGTAACAAATAAATGTAAGCTGTGTAGGCTAGAAGCCTTGGGACACATATTACTTATACATATCTTGTTGGTAACAGAACATAAATACTGCACTAAAGCCTCCATTTGTAATTTGTGCTGAACGTTTCTGAACATATTAAATATGAATTACAATTTGTAATGGTCCTTTGTGTTGAGAACTACTGGGAAAATATTCTTCTCTGTGAGACAAAGTAAATCACAATGATTCCTGAAGGGACTTTACTTTTGTACAAGAAAATACATTTAATCTGACATAGTTACTCTAATGATCTCTCATGTTATCTTTTATTGAACACAAAATGAGGTACAGCCATCAAAGTTTAGCATGCTGCTGAGTGCACTATCATTAGATTACCAATATGGGGTAAAATGGAATTATACCAACAGAATTTACTTAGTTCTATGCACTTTTAGGATGCTTACAAGTTTAGATGAACGATCTTACCAACACTTACCATTCATAGGAGATAGAGCACAACTTGTGATAGGAATATTATAACGATGTACATTTGAAAGAAGTTGCATACTGATATATCATAAAGACAGAGTGATTGTGAGAATCAGGTTATCTCCTTGTTTTGTCACTATGGTGAAATGAATTAAGGTTATGTGAAACATTATGAGTGAGTATAAAGACTTGTTTGTGTGAGCCTATAAAAACTGTTAGATTTTTATGTTAAGAGTCGCCCCTTACATTTGAAGGGACCACCTTCTTTACATAAAGAATAAACTCTGACTTTGCTAATCTGTTTGGCTTATTCTGGACTATCCACTGGGCAATGGACTTGTAAGTAAGGACCCCTGAGTTTGGGTTCTTCCACATGCTCAAATGACAACAGTCCTTTCTGTCCCTTCACTGTCTAGGTACCATGGATGAAAGATTCTTCATCTTTACTGTACCTGCCAAACAAGAACAACCTTCCTTTATTTCTCTGTCTCCATTGACTCTCCATGTATTTTCAAATCTCTTTTGAAAACACAAATGTTCACCTTTACGTGTACATTTAATTTCTCTCTCTACATCTGCTCTTACCGCTTACTTAATTCTATGGAACAGTTTGTTAGAGAGTTAGCATAAAAGCTGTTATAGCAAACAAAGATGTAATGAACTCTGTTTCTCTAGTTTATCTTTTAGTTTTAAAAAACAATATAAAAATCAAGAGCAATACAGCTGGAGCGCACTGGTCAGCTAAGCTGTATTTACATCTCAGATGACAACAGTCCTTTCTGTCCCTTCATTTAACAGGGACAGCTGCCAATCATTTGAAATAGTTCACAGTAACACTCTCTTTGGGTTTCTTGTTTACTGTTCATGTATGAAAACTTCAATAATTTTAGAAGGAAATTCCCAGGCAATGTTAAAGTTCTGAGGATATATCTGTAATGTGGGGTAAAAGTATTACAGGGATGTTGTAATAAACTTCAAAATAAGTATACTAAACCCAAGATAATCGAAGTTAAGTTTAAACTTAAAAGAAATTCAAATATATTGAAGTATGAATATGCACAACCTGAACTCTGCCTTATGGTGACACTATGAGAAAAAAAATCTAATATGCCTTAAAACAGTTTAATCTATTCTGGGTCCATAAGCATTAGTAATGTTGGCCCTCTGTGGAGCAGTAGCAGATTTCAAGGCCTTGCAGATCAATTTCCTGTTGGAAGAGAAATCAGTGAGATGGAGTTTGTATATTTTCTTAGTGTAACTTGTTTCATTTACATTATATTCACTGACAAAAAATCTTCTATAACAGAGTTAAAGTTCCCTATTGCTGCATGCCCTTCTAGGCTGTTGTGTGAGGATAAATTTAACTCTCTGAAAAACAGGAAATAAAGAGTTCAAGTAATCTAAACATACCTGTTCATAATCTTAACTCTGACCCTATGGAGCTGGTAGTAAGCTCAAGGACCAAAACAGACCTGACCTATTTCTAACACAATTTGCCACTTTCTGTGTTGTGTTATACTGTCTTGTACCCAACATAGTTCTATGCCATCATTCATCCACTCTTACTAGCTCTCACTGTATTAGATGCAGTTGTATTAATCCAATGATCCATGCAACAGCATGCAGTATTTTACACTGTCTTCCGAGGAGAGATGTAACTGCAGCTACAGGAGTAAAGGATCCCGTTTTTTACTGGCTTGTTATGCCTAATGTCTGAGTAGATGAACACAATAGCCCCATTTGGCTCTAAAATAAAAAATCTATGAAAGAATTTTAAAAACATTTGTTTCAGGCCTGTTAGAACAGCTGCAAATGTCACCTCCAGAGGCCAAAGGTATGTCACAAAGATAAGGGAATACAAGAATTCTTCACCATTCTAAAACTCTCCTGCATATTCACATAGCCCACATTCACAAAACTCCACATCTGGACTGGCAATTACACATTGCCACACATTTTCTCTGAACTTAGGGCCACATTTAGGGGCAGGCGACCAGACTAAAGTAGCAGTTTTACAAGGATTATTTCTGGTGGCAAAAACTTTTACAAACAAAATGTACCAACTTAGGGGATAAATGCAAAAAGCATAAAAACCAAATCACAGTTGCAGAGAAGGAAACAGACTAAAAGGAAAATATTCCTGAAAGGTCAGGGAGAACACAATACCTATTACCTATTTGCATAAATAGAATCATAGAATCACAGAAGGTTAGGGTTGGAAGGAACCTCATGAGGTCATCTAGACAAACCCCCTGCTCAAAGCAGGACCAACCCCAACTAAATCAGCCCAGCCAGGGCTTTGTCAAGCTGCACCTTAAAAACCTATAAGGATGGAGATTCCACCACCTCCTTAGGTAACCCATTCCAGTGCTTCACCACCCTCCTAGTAAAAAAGTCTTTCCTAATATCCAACCTAGACCTCCCCCACTGCAACATGAGACCATTGCTTCTAGTTCTGTCATCTACTACCACTGAGAACAGCCTAGTTCCATCCTCCCTGGACCCCCTTTCAGGTAGTTAAAGGCTTTCAGCTAGTTAAAGGCTGTTCATTAAAGGTTGCTTATTAAAGGCTCCCCCTCATTCTTCTCTTCTGCAGACTAAACAAGCCTAGTTCCCTCAGCTTCTCTTAATAAGTCACGTTCTCCAGGCCCCTAATCATTTTTCTTGCCCTCCGTAGGATTCGTTCCAATTTGTTCACATCCTTTCTGTAGTGGGGGGCCCAAAACTGGACAGAGTACTCTAACTGAGGCCTCACCAGTGCCGAATAGAGGGGAAAATCACTTCCCTCAATCTGCTGGCAATGCTCCTACTAATGCAGCCCAATATGCCATTAGCCTTCTTGGCAATAAGGGCACACTGTTGACTCATATCCAGCTTCTTGTCCACTGTAACCCCCAGGTCCTTTTCTGCCAAACTGCTGTCTACCCAGTCGGTCCCCAGTCTGTAGCTGTGCATGGGATTCTTTCGTCCTAAGTGCATGACTCTGCACTTGTCCTTGTTGAACCTCATCAGATTTCTTTTAGCCCAATCCTCTAATTTGTCAATGTCACTCTGTATCCTATACCTACCCTCCAGCGTATCTACCACTCTGCCCTGCTTACTGTCATCTGCAAACTTGCTGAGGGTGCAGTCCACCCCATCCTTCAGGTCATTAATGAAGATGTTGAACAAAACCATCCCCAGGACGACCCCTGGGGCACTCCGCTTGTTACCAACTGCCAACTAGACAGCAAGCTGTTAATCATTACCCATTAAGTCCAATGATCTAGCCAGCTTTCTATTCATCTAATTCATCTCATTCATCCAACCCATACTTCGTTAACTTGCTGATAAGAAACTGTGGGAGACTGTATCAAAAGCTTTGCTAAAGTCAAGGTATATCAGGTCCACTGTTTTGCCTTCATCCACAGAATCAGTCTTCTCATCATAGAAGGCAATCAGGTTGGTCAGACATGACTTGCCCTTGATAAATCCATGCTGACTGTTCCTGATCATATTTCTATCTTCCAAGTGCCTCAAATGGTTTCCTTGAGGACGTGCTCCATGATTTTTCCAGGGACTGAGATGATACTATCCAATCTGTTGTTCCCCAGATCCTCCTTCTTCCCTTTTTTGAAGATGGGCACTATATTTGCCTTTTTCCAATCATCCATGACCTCACCCGATCTCCATGAGTTTTCAAAGATAATGGCCAATATCTCTGCAATCACATCAGCCAACTCCCTCAGCACCCTCGGATGCATTGCATCTGGCCCCATGGATGTGTGCATGTCCAGCCTTTCTAAATAGTCCCGAACCTGTTCTTTCAGCACTGAGGGCTACTCACCTCCTCCCCATGCTCTGCTGCCCAGTGCAGTAGTCTGGTTAAAATGGTTAGTTTTTGAGCTGTTCATGACCTTGCAAGGTTAGAATAAGCCGTGAGGGAGATTGATTGGTGGAGGGAGAGCAGGTGAGGTAGTCAAAGATGCATGATAAACTGCAGAGAGATAAATAAATTTCTCATGGATATTATTTCCACAGATGACCTATATAAGTGAAAATAACAGTCAATTTATATTATAAAGCCCATATATGCTTCACTGTAATTTTGCCTTTGAAAATTGGTTTGAGCTGGACATTTTTAGATTTACTATGAAGACAAAGACAATGTTTTTGCACATTTTCAAGAAAATTCATAATATTTATTTGATTTACAGGTTTATTAAAAATGGCCTGGGTCAGAAAGGAATTTCCTTTCAGGTTAGATTGGCAAAGACCCTGGGATTTTTTGCCTTCTTCTGCAGCACGGGACATAGGCTACTTGCTGGTTTGAACTAGAGTAAATGGACTTCTCTGAAATTTGAAATCTTTAAATCATGATTTGAGAACTTCAGTAACTCAGCCCAAGGTTATAGGTGTATTACAGAAGTGGGTGAGTGAGATTCTGTGGCCTGTGATGTGCAGGACGTTGATTAAATGATCACAATGGTCATTTCTGGCCTTAAAGTCTATAAGTCTTTGTGACCCCAATTTGAAATTTTAACTTTTATTTATATGGGAACTTGGTATTAATTAATATAAATGAAAAGCTAGGAATTGTAGAAAATTGATAAGGGAAGCAAAGGAATGCAAGAAGAAATCTGTGGCCAGCAGAGTTAAGAACAATAAAAAGAGTTTTTTAAAGTATATTAGGGACAAAAAGAATCCTAATAATTGTATTGTTGCAATACTAGATGGAAATGGTAGAGTTATCAATAATAATGCAGAAAAGCCAGAAGTATTCAATTACATTTCTGTTCTGTATTTGGGAAAAAACAGATGATGTGGTCATCTCATATGATGATGATGATAACACTCTTTATATTCCACTAGCATCTCAGGAGGATGTTAAATGGCAGCTACTAAAGTTAGACATTTTTAAATCCTCAAGTCTAGATAACTTGCACCCCAGAGTTTTAAAAGGTTTGGCTGAAGAGTTTATTGCTTTAATATTGCTTTTCAATAATTATAGGAACATTGGGAAAGTTCCATATGATTGGAGGAAAGCTAATGTTGAAAGCTTATGTTTAAAAGGATATATGGGATGACCTAGGTAACTACAGGCCTATTAGTCTGATACTGCTCCTGGGCAAGATAATGAAGCAGCTGATACAGAACTAGATTAATAAATAATTAAAGGAGAGTAATATAACTAAAGCCAATCAATAAGGGTTTAAGGAAAATGGATCCTGTTAAACTAACTCGATATCTATTTTTTATGGGATAACAAGTTTAGTTGATAAAGGTAATAGTGTGCTCTAATATATTTAGGTTTCTGTAAGGCATTTAACTTGGTACCACATGGCATTTTGATTAAAAAACTAGAATGACACAAAATTAACATGAAACACTTTAGTTGGGTTAAAAACTGACTAACTGATAGGTCTCAAAAGGTGACTATAAATGAGGAATCATCATCAAAAAGATATATTCTTAGTGGGGTCCATGATTTTTGTCCCTACATTATTTAATACTTTTATCAATGATCTGCGCAGCAATATAAAATCATTATGGATAAAGTTTGCAGATCGTACAAATATTAGGGGAATTGTAAATAAGGAAGACGAGAGATCACTGATACAAAATGATATTTTCTAAAAGATAAGCTCTCTTTCAAACAGGAATTATTTTTAGGAAGTTCTGTGGCCTCTGTTATAAAGGAGATCCGACTAGATGATCACAGTGGTCCTTTCTGGCCTTCAAGCCTTCTAGCTCTGAAACAGCTTATTATTAACCCTAAAAATTTTTCATATTAATTCTCCTTGAAAACGTCTGAGCCAGATATATGTGAAGAAAAGTGGAGGTAATTAAGGGCTAATCTACACTTAAAATTTACAATGGCACAGCTGTGCCATTGTAAGAGCACTTGTGTAGCCGCATTATGTCAACAGGAAAGAGCTCTCCCGCCGACATAATAAAACCACCTAAATGAGCAGCAGTAGCTATGACTCCCCCATCCCCACCTGCATGCCTCCTTCACTTAGGAGGAGTATGCACAAGTCCATTTTCTGGATGGAGTTATTGAGGAACAGAAAGTTTAAGTGACTCATCACAGTTTCGCAAGAGCCAGGAGCATTATCTCGATCTTTGAGCTAGTAAATGCTCCAAACGCTGTAATTCCACAGTCATGAAAGAATGCTACTACAATCAAATATATTATATGCATCCCAGATGAGAGTAATAAAAAGCAGCAATAAAAAACAAGAAATCAATATATAACAAATTAAAAAAGGGGAGGCTAAATTATTGTCCATTAGATGTTAAAAATACGCAACTGATAAGGAAAGGAGAAAGGTATTAATGAACTTTCTGTGACCAGTAAGATTAAGGACAATATGATAGAATTTTTTAAAACACCAGGAACTAAAGAAATCCTAGTGCTGACATAAGTCCATTGGAGATGGAGATGATAAAATAGTTTTAAATGATTCAGAATAGGCAGAAGTGTTGAATACATATTTATGCTCTGAGGGGAGTCCTTGACAAGTGAGGGTGATTTGCATGGAGTCCACCAGGGATTGGTTTCTGGTCCAACACTATTGGATATTTTTATCAGTGACCTGGAAGAAAATATATAGTTACTGCTGATAAGGTTTGCAGCTGACACTAAGATTAGGGGATGGTAAATAATGATAGAGACAGGTTGTTGATACGGAGCAATCTGGATCGTTTGATAACCTGGGTACAGCCAAACAATAGGCTTTAGGCCACTGTGAACATATCAGACCCATGCTCAGTGCCCTCCACTGACTCACTGTCAATTTCAATGACAGTTTAAGGCTTTGGTTCTAATTGTCGATGCAATTAATGGATCAAGCCCTGGCAACATTAAAGACTGTATTTTGATCTATGAACCACTGTGACAGTTTGTTCTTCTGGGACAATATGAATCAGAAAGCCCAGGATGAAGGACAAAGAGCTAGGGACAAAGCATTTTTAACCGAACAGATCTGGCTATGGAACACAATTCCAGACAATCAGGTGAATCCAGAACGTGACCATCTTTTGGAAATGCTGAAAAACTTTCCTGTTTTAAAAGGTTTTTCCACCATAAAATGACTGTAACAACACTGACATCCCATGTACCTAACAACCTCCAACTGACCAAAAATAAAAGTAACCTGAAACAAATCAACCTAAAAAAAAGAGCAGGTAGCATTGAACTGGCTATGGGAAACCCAAAGTCAGCTTCTCCTTCAGGGAGTTTTCCAGAGGTGGTTTGCGGCTGAGGATGTGAGTAACAGGAGGGTCAGAGGATTGATCCCTGTAAATGTAAGGACAGCATAAAATGAATTTAATATGAAAATAAAGATGGAGTTTTCTGTCCTAGCTACATTATTTATTTTCCTATGAAAAATTCAATACAAATATCTTATTCTATGAAAGAATAAAAAACATTTTTTTAATTTAAATGAAATTTGCAGAATCCCAGACTGCTATAGCAAAATGGCACAGACACCAGGGGGCCTTGACACACAACATATGTCCAGTTTGCTGTGGACTGATTTTAAAACATATATCCATACAAATATTTTAATCCCCTAAAACATTTTTAAACATGATTTTTTGTAAAATATGTGAAAAAGACAAAATATGATATGTCATGATACTATATAAAGCTTTTATTGGTACTTGTTCCTTTGATGCTCATGAATAATGTATCCTTTTCTAAGTAATGTATATGAAACCTTTCCACAACATCACACTGTCTTGTATTCTTTCTCTAACTATTATTTCAGCTATGCACACCAAAAGAGAAATTTTAGGTTGCCATTAAAAAGAATTCAAGCACATAATTTTGGGGCAAATGTTAACTTTTATGGTATGGGAAAACTGATTCTCAGGTGAAATAATTATAGAAGTGACAAAAGTGAAGGACACAGTGTATAACTTTTTCACTTTCAAAACTACTATTAGTGAGAGTTATGTCAATCCTAGCAGAACTCTCTTACATTTCCTGTCCGATAAGTTTTGTAGTTCAAATGTTTCTACCATCACTTTTTCTTCAACACCAAACCTGATTCTAAAACTTTACTTTTAAGGATTTGCGTGAGCGTAACTTGACCCTAGATATAAAATCTGATCTTTCCAATGAGAGCACATTCCTACTTTCTATACACATGGAGATTAAACTAAGTGTTTGGGACAGGGTTTCAGTTAAACTATAGAAATGCTCAACTGAGTAATAATCTGTTTATCCTGAGTGATAAGTATATAGTGAATCTGTGTATTCTGACCTTCTGCTGTGAAGCAAAACACACAAGGGATGGATAACATTACACTTAAATGCCTAATGACAAGTGCTAGGATTAATGTGCCCCAACCTTTGTAGTGAGATACATCAGCTTGATGGATATTCTGCTAATGGATCAAAAGAAGAATTGTACTAATATGGAAAGTTACAGCAGAGGTTAATACATCTTGTAGAAAAACTGAAGATTCCAATCTCTTAACAACCTGCTCACTTAAACATGCCTTTTTTTCCATAGAAAAAAACTCTCTTAGACTGGATGTACTTGCTGCAGGAATAATGTCCAATTGTCTGGTGTTACTTTTATCCAAAATATAGTAAGTCTGTCAGATTATGTTTAAACCATTGGTTTTCAACCAGTGGAGCATGCACCCCTGGAGAGTTGGGAGGGGCACAGACAAGGTTATCAGGGATGCAAGGACCTGACTGGCTAAGAATTGTTCTTGTGTCTTCAAAATATTGTTAAAGTAAGAATTCCTTTCATAGTTGAGTCTTCTGCTGCCAGGCTGGAAGAACAAGAAGGAGGGAAGTACAAGGAGGGAGGGGCTATGGCACTATCTTCTGTGCGCTCCTCTCCTCACTATTAGCTAATTGAAGTTAAATGGTCCAACAATTAAAGAAGCAGCTTGTGGTCTCTGTGCATGTATGATTGGGGCCCTATGCTGCATCGCTATCCCTTTGCTAGGGAAAGTCAAAGAAAAATTAAAGAGAATGAAAGATATAGAGCTTACCTTCAGATAGAGGAACCCACTGGCTTGTGTGCGGAGATGGTTGTGCTATCTAAGCCAATTGGCAAAATTCATATTTGTGTGGACTTTAGATAACTCAATAAAAGTGTGTGCAGAAAAAGATACATGCTTCCTGCAGTTGACCAGACATTAGTTCAGTTATCAAAGGCCAAAGTCTTCTAAAAGATGGATTCTACAACAGGCTTCAGGCAAATCCCCCTTGTTAAAGAATCTATACCTTGAATGGGATGATCTACACCATCACCCCATTTAGAAGGTATTGTTTCAATCATCTTCAATTAGGCATATCTGCAGGACCAGAATATTTCCAAAAAGTATTCTTGCAGATTGGGTCAGGTTTGACAGATATCCTTTGCCATGCCGACGATGTGTTGGTATACATGGCAGAGATAAAATAGAACATGATGAGTGACTACATGAAATTTTGAAATGCTTCCAACAAGCCAGCCACACTCTGAATGAAAAATGTTGAATTTGGAAAGGAGCAGATAAAATCTGTAGGACACATAATTAGCAAGCAGGGAATTCAGACAAACTGAACGCATTACTTGCCTTACCTGAACCCGAAGATATTTGCTGCAAGAAAATATCCAGGCATGACAAATAATTTGGGGAAATTCTTACCAAATTTAGCTCATTTAGCAAAACTAGCAGCAGAAGCAGGAGATGCATCTTCATATATTTAGGAGCAGTGCTCACACGAAAGCAGCCAGAAGGAAACCAGAGACCTTTTACATTCAAATCAAGAAGTCTCACAGAAACCAAATAGTGGCATAATCAAGTGGAAACAGAAGCTCTAATAGTCACTTGTGTCTGTGAACAGTTCAGAGCATCTCTCTTCAATTTGGATTTTAACACAGAAACAGACCATACTCCCTTAGTGTTATTATTTTATTCAAAACCACTGGATGACCTTCCACCTAGGTATCAAACATTTTGACTATGACTGATGTGATTTCTTTTAACATTGAACACATATCAGGGAAAGCCCCTATAGCAGTAGATACTCTATGTAGAACCTTCATTAAACAGCCATCAATAGAAGAAGGAAAGCCTTTAATGAAGGATGTCAAAGTCTTCATTGACTTTGTTCTGACATCTGCCAGCTGACTTTAGCAAATTAGAGATGAACAACCAAAAGGATGAGACTTGCCAGGAACTTACCCAATGCTGCTGAAGATGGTGGTGTCAAAGGAGTCAACTTCCAACAGACCTGCTACCATATTGCTAGGGCCAAAATGACCTTCAAATGGCTGATGGTCTGGTTCCGAAGGGATGGTGCATTCTTATCCCTATGGTACTTCAGAAAAAGATACTCTCCAAAATCCATGAAGGACACCAAGTAACAAACAAGTGCAGGGCATGAGCACAACAATCCATAAGGTAGCCTGGTATGAGAAGGCAAATTCAGACCTTAGTAGAGGGCTGTGAGGTATGTAACAAGGAAAATCAATCACCAGAACCATTATTCTCTGTAAACGTGCCTGAGAGACCTGGAGAAGGTAACAACAGATTTTTTTCTCTGGAAAGGACACACATACATTACTGTAGGCAATACTTTTCAAGATATATAGACTTGGCTATACTTAACACAGACTTCACAAGTCATAGAATCATAGAGTTGGAAGGGACCTCAGGAGATCATCTAGTCCAACCCCCTGCTCAGAGCAGGACTAACCTCAGCTAAATAATCCCAGCGAGGGTTTTGTCAAGCCACAGCTTAAAAACCTCTAAAGATGGAGATTCCACCACCTCCCTAGGTAACCCATTCCAGTGCTTCACCACCCTCCTAGTGAAAAACTTTTTCCTAATGTCCAACCTAGACCTCCCCCACTGCAACTTGAGACCGTTGCTCCTTGTTCTGTCATCTGCCACCACTGAGAACAGCCTAGCTCCATCCTCCCTGCAACCCCCTTTCAGGTAGTTAAAGGCTGCTATCAAATCCCCCCTTCATTCTTCTCTTCTGTAGACTGAACAAGCCTAGTTCCTTCAGCCTCTCCTCATAAGTCCTGTGCTCCAGCCCCCTAATCATTTTTGTTGCCCTCCGATGGACTCTCTCTAACTTCTTCACATCCTTGTTGTAGTGAGGGGCCCAAAACTGGACACAATACTCCAAATGCAGCCTCACCAATGGTGAATAGAGGGGAATGATCACTTCCCATGATCCGCTGGCAATGCTCCTACTAATGCAGCCCAATATGCTATTAGCCTTCTTGGCAACCAGGGCACACTGCTGACTCTCATCCAGCTTCTTATCCACTGTTATCCCCAGGTCCTTTTCTGCCGAGCTGCTGCCTAGCTCGTCGGTCCCCAGTCTATAGCTGTGCATGGGATTCTTCCGTCCTAAGTGCAGGACTCTGTACTTGTCCTTGTTGAACCTCATCAGATTTCTTTTGGCCCAATCCTCCAGTTTGTTTAGGTCCTTCTGTATCCTATCCCTATCTTCCAGGGTATCTACCACTCCCCCCTGCTTAGTGTCATCCAGAAACCAAAGTCAATATTTCCAAGATATGGATTTCCTGAAGGTCTCATGTCAGATAATTACCTCTGAGACATTCCTAGCTTTTGCACAAGACTTTGATATTGAACTCCATTCTAGAAGTCCACATTGCCCCCAGAGCAACAAGGAGGTGGAGAGAGCAGTGCAGACTTTAGAAAGACTTCTGCAAAAATCAGGGGGCCCATATAAGGTATCCCTGATATATCTGTGTGACAGACTGACAATATCCTGAAATATGCTGAAGAAACCTTATGGAATTAAGATAAGATTTACTGAGTTAACTTCAACCTTGCTGAATTAGGGTTAACACCTTTGGGGTAAATTGTATTAAAAATGTAATTGTGTGTGTGTTGTATCATTATATATACCTTCTCTGTCAGGGAGGAGAGATGCTAATGAACTTCCTCCTTTATCAGTCTTTGAAGCCATGTCCACCCCTGGGAAGACATGCATATACTCGTTCAGACTGAATTCTCTAGTGACTAACAGACAAAGGAAAGACTTTTGGATAAAAGCCTGAGTTTTAAACTAATTTAGGGCCTTCTTCCTGATCCAGCAAATGGAGAGGCCCCTGGTCCATAGAGAATCCCAATCCTTAGGGAAGGATTCCCCCAGGAAGAGCTGGAACCCATTGAGTAGGAAAGGGAGGTCTGGTCCTCCCTACTCTCCATGCTGCTGCTGCAACCCTCACCAGGAAAAGCGGCATAAAGGACAGGAGAGAAGAAAGAGATTAAAAATTAAACAAAACTTGTTTCATTTTGATTTTTGAAAACCAAAATGAAACAAAAATTTTCACTCAAAAAGAATTTTTTTTTAATCTCTCCATCAAAAAAGGTTATAAGAATGTAACTATTTTTGTGAAATATTTAAATTTAAATGAAACTGTATTTTTTGACAAAAATTATGTCAACTATTTCAACTAGCTCAAATTTTAGGTTCTCACTGATTCCTGAGAAGCCTTTGGGAGATGAAAATTAGTTCTCTCAGCATACAGCATGCACTTTATTACAGTCAGGTGACTGAGGAAAGAGACTCTGATACCTATCTTCCCCTCAACAAAATAAATGATGAGGGGAAAAAAAACACACTAACAGAGAAACTTAAAGAAGACAAGGAAAAAAGAACAAACACACATGTAAAAACACCATGAGCTTGCCCAAATCAGACAGTTTTCCTTGCTTTTGTTTGGTTGGAAGCCAATTCCCTAAGCATGGCTTGAAAATGTGAAATGGTTAAGCACTCCATTATTATTCATGCTTCAGTGACTTCATTATGTACCCAGCCCCAGTCTTTTTCAGGCTAAAAGAGCACTCTTGATCCATGCTGCATGCCATTTATAACGTAGCCCTGCTGAAATATCCACACCACTAACATCTGTCTTCTGCAGTAAAAAAAAAGACGAAGATTCCCGTAGATAAAATGCACATAAGGGTGAGGAAAAAAAAAGAGGAAAACCTATGACATAGTCAAATTTTATTAATGGCCCAACCATATGCATTCAGGGGATAATTAACTATTCACAGGTGAAATTAGCTGATAGGACTGTCTGTCGTGAGCAAATCGAATAAGCTCTGATTATATCAATAGTTTTCAACCAGTGTCCCATGGTTATCAAGCTATCAAATAAATTTGTCCACTCTCTTCTTTGAGGGGGGAAAAACTTTAATTATCTGGTCACAGTATATGGCAGGTCATTAATAAAACCTAGTTATCTTGCTGCAGGTTTTATAGTTTTACTGTTATCAATCCTTTATCTAAATAAACATTTGGGAAATGTCCTTAAAATTACTTCAGATACTTTGCCCTTACCCCCAATAGAGATTTGAAAGTGAAACTTTACTGGATTTTACTATACTATACATGGCATCACCTGAAAGCCTCCCACCACCTTCCTCCTGTGCAACAACTATAATGGGATTATAGAGTTTGGCTGCACATACGTTGATGGATCTAACCAACCTGCAAATGCAGATAAGGGTAAAATCACTTGATGGGTTAGTTCTCCTTAATGTATATTTACTCAGCCTCTATGCTATGTATGCATTTTTTACTTTAATACCACATATATCAATGACAAATGTAAGAATTGAAAAGCCAGTAATAAAATAACAGCCTTTTTTTTTCTCTATGGAGCAATTGCCAGAGACAGTATCTTTTCATTTGAATATAGACTAGTAAGAATTAGCATGTTTCAGGTCCTGGTCCTGATTCTGTTCCAACTAAAGACAATTTAAAAACTCCCATTGACATCAATAGAAGCAAGATTGGGCCCTTTCCTCCTTTTACAATACAGCAGTGGTTAACAGTGATAAAAGCCTTACATATTATTTAATGTGTATTATTTAATATGAAAGGACTATAATGATGTTTCTTGTAAAGGAATATGAATATCTAACAATTACTTTCATTTAAACCCAACATGTAGGTTCAACATTTTAAATGGGTTTCTTTTTGAAGGTAAGAAAATAATACCTGCACATTCCCATCACACCACATCCAGTGTATACTGCACTCTCTATATCATGCAATATACAAATGAACATTTTAGAAAATCCATATTTTCTTTTCACAAAAGATGTCAGAATTGCAAAAAGCACAGCACACAGTTAACTAATGCTATTTTTGATTATGCAGCAATTGAACAATGGAACAGAAAATCAATATTGTTTTGGTTTATATATTTTTCTATGATTTGGTAAACATTTTCCCACAGTTTTTGGATTTGTAAATGGAAAGGGTATACAATTCTTATTCAACTGAATAAGCAAGAAAATTCATCAAAAGTAACTTCATTTTCATAAAGTTTCTAAAACTGAACACATTAAACAGCTATTCTATTACTGTAGTTTTTCTTATGAAATGAATAAATTCTGATGGATAGATTTCAAGTTACCAAGAACAAATGAAAAAACAACGAGAGTTCTGTAGCACTTTAAAGACTAACAAATTTAATTTCAGTAGGCATAAGCTTTCGTGAGCTTCAGCTAACTTCTTCACATGCAGTTGGTAGAAATGATACAGCAAATAGCTGTCAACAACGTAATGTACTACTGCTTAGGATTTGTAAGTATAATCTATTTGTTACTTGTTAGCTGCTAGTTGTTACATTTTGTTACTTGTTACTATTTGTTGCTTGTTAATTGTTAGCTGTTACATGTATTCATAGACCCCTTTTGGGTGGTGCACTTTGTACTTTTGTGCACAAGTTTCTCCAAGCCCTTTCTATCATTTGTTTAAAATAAAAACTTTTGGTTAAGAAAATAAGCCTTGTCACTGCCTCTCTGACCCCCGTATCCAAAACAAACTTTTTCCCGGTACTGTTTGGTTCCGACTCATCAGAAATCATGCCCATTGCCGGACATGGCCGATCACCTGACTCCAGAGGGTGACGAGGAAACATGTTAAAGGCAGATGCATCTATGTCTCTGGAGCTCTCCCTTGGAATCCATCTATGAAGCAACAACAAGCAACTGACAGACTGCCAGTGGGAATGACAAGGGAATAATATGATAAAATGCACAGGCAAAGAAGATGATTTAGACTTTAGAGGGTGCATTTTTTATAGACTGGAGTGTGTGTTGGGGCTTGGATTTGAATATGGCCTGGATGTGTGGGGCAAGGGAGAGGAAGGAGCCAAAAATAGTCCCTAGACTGTAAGCCTAAGAGAAACAATAGTGGTATTGATAGGGAAGATGAGACATGATGAAGGTTTATAAGGAAAGAAAATAATTCTGTTTTGTGCCAATATAGGGAGGCCTGTTTCCTTTAATCACAATTAACTGTAATGTTAAAAAAAATGTCCTTGTAATTTAAAGTAACTTGCAGATATCCTAATACTTTTCTCTCTCCCTGACTAGAGTTTTTCAAAGTTCTATCAGTTTCTCTCACATTAGTAAATTTAGTAAATTTCATCACAAGTCAAACTTTGCTGAGTAGTCTACTGCCTCTAGTGTCTGTCAAAACGAGATTGATGTTTGAGATAAGCGATTAATTGAGAGATAAAATAAGGATGATTCCATCACAGGAAATTATGTTATGATCTAAATCCATTTACTCCTGGGGCCTGACCCTAACCCTTTCTGCCCTCTGACACTGCAATGCAAAGACAGATGTCACCTAGGGAGGGAAACGAAAAGGATTTTTGTTCAGAATTCCTAAACCAATAATTGATAAGTAGCAACTGAGTAGTGCCACCTTAGTAATGTTAAATACGTTTGTACAGTCCTTAGCACTCAATACTTAATTTTAGGTACCTTGCTGCCTAATGGAATAGTCAGCCCAAAGTTAGGCTGCCAGGCTCCCTATAAAATGCATGGGGAGAATAAGGTGCCTAAGAATGGGATTCACAGAAGCCAAAAAGTTGAGAGGGGAGCCACCAAAGCTAGTCCATAGGAAATACCGAGGATAGGGTTGGGGGCCTAAGCCCTCCCCCTCAAGGGACTTAGGTGTTTTAAATCTGGGCCCTAGGAAGGTATGTATCTCTGCTTGGGATTCACAGCCAGGAACCCTCTCTTGGAATTAGGTGCCTAATCCAAATCAGCCCTTTCTCATAAAAAAGCGAGGAGGAGGTGATCTCTCTACTATTTACACCCAATATCCCAGTGTTTAGAGCCCTCAGCCAGGACGTGGGGACTTAGACTTAAATCTCCGCTCTGCCTAACTCAAAGCAGGGACTTGAACCCAGCTCTTCTACCTGCCCGTTGAGTGCCCAAACCACATGGTTATAGCATTTTCTGTTGTAGGTTTCTTGCAGTCTCTCCTGTTGAAGTTGTGCCACTTTGTATGGCACTGAGACAGAGAAAGTGAGAGAGAAAGGATAACTCTGTATCCTAGTGATTAATGTGCTGTCCCTGTGAGACCCAGTTTCCAGTCCCTGCTCCAATGGGAGTTAGACACCTAGACATTTTTGAAAATCCCACAAGGCATCTATCTGCATCTTTAGGCACCTAAATATTTAACAATCTGGCCCTTGATTTTTTTCCACTTTGTTCTTTGGGACAGATTTCCTCCACTTTTTGAAACAGGCGTTAACATCTTAGCTTGGGTGGGAGCTGAGTGCAGAATGGCTGCTGTATTTGCTTGTATAGACCTCAGCTAAGACCCCCCCATTCACAAGCTGTCCCTCTTTTAGCCACAGATCTATATCATGCATCACTAAAGGATTAAATGTACTAATTTAGATGCAGTATATGGGCAAGCTGTTAACATAACCCTATCACTGTGTTTAGTATGGTTCAAGGTTTGGTATACAGAGACCTCAGCCTGCTTAGTACCATGGTAAACACACCGTTAAAAATCCTTTTAACCTTTTATTAAAAATATTGAAAAGAAGTGAAAACATTTGAAATATTTGAAATGTAAAGTATTAACTACAGCTTTCATTTTAGCAACATCCCTTGCTCTTTTTCACTTTAGCTGGTGAAAGTTTTAAAATGAAACTTCCCCCGCACACACACAATTGTTTGTCATTCTATTAGATGGTATCACAGATGATAATAATTGTCCTTTGGGGTAAAAGGGAAGATGTTAGTTTTAGTCTAAATGAGCTGGAGCTGTTGCTGCAGCTGCTGTTGGGAATGAATGGAAGAAGTTAGTTGAGATGAGCTGGAGCTGTTGTCATTTCATGAGCTGATCTCATTTAAGCTCAGGTGGTGTTTTGGATTCAGTTGGAACTGCTAAGGGAGGCAATGTCATCTGGATCTCTCTCTCTGGACTGATTGGGTCAGACGTCTAGGGTCCCAGAAGCAGACGTCTAGGGTCCCAGAAGATGGTGAGGGTGGCAGCCATGATGGTGAAGCTCTCTCCAGTAGCCTCCATCTATTCTTCCTTTTTTTCTTCTCAATTTCTTTCTTTAAGGACCTAAACAGGGAGTGGTCATCCCCTCATTATTTTGTCCACCAATTAGACCTAATATATGACACATCAATTTTGGTTCATTAATTTCCAGTTCCACATCTTCTATTTTTACTAAGCATGATTTCAGTATAATCCTTGAATCATAACAGTGTGGCCTTTTTTGTTGTTGTTTGGACTAATTTAGTCTCTCTGTCTGGTTCCCTTGCACCTGTTTATAACATTCATTACTGAAAGTAACTTGACCTACTTTCCATCAACGTTTGTTGTGATAATTATTGTATCATCTTAAAAACTTTCATACACTTTTCACAAGTGAGCTTATAAGTAGGGTAAATTTGTAGGCCCAATTATTACAACAGCCATCTGCATCCAGCTATTGCCCCCTGTGTGAATATGAGTGCAGGTGCCATCAGCGACAATATCACAGACAGATCCATCATGGCAGAAAGAGAACCAGAACTTCTGACTTCGCATATCCACCCCAATGCTGGGGGCTTTTCCCCACTCAGTGAGGCAGTGATGGGGCGTTGACTGTCTGACAGGTAGCCTTCTCTCTGTTAGCAGCAAGTAAGTCCTTGGCTGAGATGTGAATCCCCATCCTGGTGTTTTGAGGACACAGCTCTAAACATGTCCCTCAGAGACATTTGTTTTAATGTCTGTCTTGTGTGATTTGTCTTATTCCTTCAGAAGCTGCACAGGTGCCAAGATCAAGCAAACACAGATCTGATCCTGACAAGAGGACAGATGGCCCACTTGTTGTGGAGACAAACTATTTCAGCACAACAGCATGTCCTGGTACCAGCAGGATCCAGGCAGAGTCTGCAGCTGCTTTAAAGAACAGAGAGAAAAAGGCAACAAATGGTGTCCTCTTTTTTAAAAGGATGTTGAAAAATTGAAGATGGTGCAGAGAAGAGTCACAAAATGATTCAAGGATGGGAAAAATAATTTAATGAGAGTTAAGGAACTCAATCTATTTAGCATATCAAAAAAAGATCAAGAGATAACTTGATCACGATGTATAAATACTTTCACGGGGAGAAAAGGCCAGGTACTAAAGGGCTCTTTAATCTAGTGAGAAAGACATAACAAGAACCAGTGGCTGGAAGTTGAAGCCAAATGAATTCAAAATAAAAATAAGGAGCATTTTTTGAAAAAACAATGAAGATTTTAAACCATTGGAACAAACTGCCAAACCCAAATTATAGGACTTAAATATAAGGGTAAATGGGTAAACTTCTATGGTCTGGGATATACAGGAGATCCATTTATATCATTCATCTGGTTTTACACCTCTGAATTTCTAGTATCCTCCAGGTTGATCAACCACAGATCGAGCATTTCACTTTGCTGTCTCATCCATGGTGCTAGAGGACTCTTGTGTATTTCTGCACCAATATCTGACCCCAAGCTTCAGTCATCACCCCTCGCTACAAAAAGCTCTCTCCCTCTCACACACAAATACACAAAGAGAGGCGCTCCTCTCATCTAAAACCCCACCCAAACAAACAAACAAAAAATACCAAACAAAAAACCAAGAGGGAGAAAAGACAACTACCATGCAGAAAACAATCCAATGCCTTCATTAACCCTTACAGCATGAGGACAAGTAAATAGTGATGAGTACCTAGGACAAGTACAGAGCCCTCACTTCCAGGCTTGCAGTACCCAATCCCCTTCCACACACTTCCATCTGATTTTTCCCTCCCATAAGTGCCTGCAAACCCTTCATCTGTCAAAGACAATAGCCAACAGAGAGCACATGACCAATAATGTGCCAGTGGATGGCACTCAAGAATATGTAGCATAGTTCCTGGATTCTGTAGTACCATTAAAACTTGTTGTACCCTGTAAATGGATTCCTTGGGCAGCATGTGAGACCTAAGGTCTGGCTTAAACAATCATGGAAAGGGAGTATTGACTAGGCTACATGAACTTTCTTTCCAATGCCACTCTGTCTATATCTGTCAGGTACCTATCTGACCCCTTTAGCTACATGACCCCTTTACCAATGGCTTTACCTTACCATTGGAAATGGTCTTGATGCTGAGATAAAGTGCAAGCTGGTGTGCAACTGCCCGTTCACGTTAAATGATTTCCTGCCCAGCCTTCATTAATCCAATAAGTCATACAGCAATAGGGGAACAGTGAAAGTGACAGACAATGGGCATTGCTGGGAGTCAGTCATAAATCTACACATGGATGTGTCATACATTGATCTGAGGTAACCTTGTAGTTTGTCAGCATCTTGCTTGATATGGCTGCTCTATTCAAGGACATCACAACTGACTTAAATCCGAGGAGGGGGCTAGAAAATATTTTCTAAAAATTGCTCATCCCAAACAGTCCTGACCAGCTTTCCATGGCTGGAGGGAGTCCCAAGTTTAGAATAAAAAAAACCAGTGCATAATAAAGTACAGGCCTACTAGGACAAAGAAATTCATGTATCTAAAACAAAACCCTATGAACATTAGAATTTAGCCAACACCTTTGGATAACACAGAAAAGATTCTGGGATGTTTGGCTAAGAAATCATGAAAGTTTAATATAAAAAGAATAATAAAAGATTAATATTTAATAACACCTAAGACACATCTATCAAAACAAATACTATATTCTGAATTAAGCTCAGGCATAAGCAAAGAGGGCAGACAAAATACTTCAAAGATACTCTGAAACTACACAACACAAATATTTCTGACTCAATCTTTGAGCAAATGGCAGCTGACTGCATCGTAGGGCACCATGTATGGATGGGGTCTGTGATGGGGCGCTCTTACCTTTCATGAGTGCCTCCATCACTTGACTGTGGACCTGCACTCTCTCTCTCTCTGCTCCTGGCACCCTGTAAAGGGGTGTCAGTTTCTCCTCCCCCTCTGGATCAGAGGAAGGCCCCACCACCTCACTTGCTCATCACCTACTGAAAGGGGGTGAGCCAATAGGCAGTTAAGGGGGGTTGGGCCCTGGCTCTCAGGCAGGGACAAGAAACTAAGCAGCCTATAGTCCCTGACCCTCAGGCAGGGCAGAGCAAGTATGCAGCCTAGGGCCCCTGACTCTCATACAGGGCAGGATGCCCAGTCTAGAGATCTTGGCCCTCAGGCTGGGTGGAGCAACTAAGCAGTCTATAGCCCCTGGCCTTCAGGTAGGGCGGGGTGGACAAACAGTCTATTGCCCAGGCCCTCAGTCAAGGTCTGGCAAGAAAGCAGTGTATAGTTTGGGCTCTTGGCTCAAGTAGACAATGAGCAAATGCAGGCCTCTTGGCCTATGGTGGGGTGCTGTCACCCCAGGAGTGGGGCAGCAGAAGGTAGGAGGACATGAGCCCACCCAACTCCACTACATCCCAGCCCAGGGCCCTGACATTGTGGGAGTGATCTGCCACAGGATCAGCAGGGAATCCAACCGTAATGTGATGACCAGGGTGCAGACCCCAACACAGCCAAATTGCAGTCAGCTATCTCTGGGCTACTTCCTAACCTCTCCCGGGTATGCACGTGGGTCAACAGGGCATCCTCAGTTATCTTGTGGGGTAGGTGCCCAACAGCAATCCTGGCAGTTCCCCTGCATGCACAGACTCCTCAGAGGGCAAGACGCCTCTGGGCATGTCATCAAAGGCAGCAGCCTGGAGTGAGTCAGATGCAACCATCACTGTCTTAGCCCCAAATGAGCTGGATGCCCTGCCTTTTATACTTCCTATCCAGCCCACCCACTTCTGGTGAGAGGAGTGTGTTTGGTATAGCTCCACCCACTTGGGTTAGGGAGGGTGACTCCTCCCCATCTGGCTTGGAGGGAGGCCACACTGTCTCACTACATGCCCCTTGTCAGTTGTTAACCTTGTCAGGTGGGTCTTCAGTGGCCCAGTCCTCCAGCCACATCACACATAGTATAAATGGAGGAAACCATTCCAGTTAACAAAGGTCCAACAAGGACTACTGCCGTGCCTTTTTTGCTGTGTGCAGCTCTGTCTCTGGGCTTAGTTCTCAGCCCCTTCTGGGTTTGCTTTAAGTCTGTGCCTGCCCAGTTCAAGAGCAGTGCCTCCAGGGCTTTCTCCCTGGAAACTCTTTGCCTTTAGTGGTTCTAAGGTGTCCCAGCTCTCCAGCCAGGTCACTTCTTAACTTCAGTCCCCTTCCAGGGTAACAATATCAGTTAATGGTTGGCTCTCATCAGGGTCTTCAGCCCCATCCCTGGGCCTGTTTAGACGTCCAGCCCTTTTCTTTGTCTTTTAATGCAATCTTATCCTTCCTTGGGGCTAAAGCCACTTCTCCAGTGGCCAGTGGAGGGACTCGGGCCCGCCCACTACTCGAGGTTCCAACCCAGGAACCCAACCCAACAAATAGTAGCCACATCATGCTTTTTTAATAATTACTACTGCTATTCCCTGGGCCACTTCCCACATAGCCCCTTCTGCTTCACGCTTATCTCTGTCTGTTCTCTGCCTGCGCAGGGCCTCTCTCAGGCCTCCTTGCATGGAGAGCTCCTCTATCTAATCCCTCCAGGTCCCCACAATGAACAGATCTACTCAGGCCCCACAGCTCCTTTTAATTGAGCCTACTGAGCTCTGATTGGCTGCTTCCCTGCAGCCCATGGAGGACCCACCTTTACTGCTCCTTTTCTGGAGCTGGGTGTGGTAGGACCATGAGGTCTCCAGCAGAGGGTCTCAAAGGGCTTAATACACCCTGTTACAGAGTCCATGACTTTGAGAAGAATCACACTGCACTGGTGGAAGCGCAGCGCCAGGTATGAAAATAAAGTGCAACTCAATCAACACAACCAGGTAAATGGTTTTATGGGTAGTGCAGTACATTTTGTTCTTCCTGAATTAGTCTGAGGAGCCATGCAAAGACCAATTAATACAAACTGTGATTTTCAACATTGTCCTTGATATTGGGGTGTCTAGAACTATTCTCTGACCCCCTATTATCACAGTATTTGAGCACCTCATGATCTTTAATATATTTATCCTCACAACACCCATGTGAGATAAAGCAGTACTATTATCTCCATTGTACAGATGGGAATGAGCAGAGAGAGACCAACAGTGGGATTTTCTAAAGTGTCTAGGTGCCTAACTCACACTTTTGAAAATCCCACAATAAGTGAATTGCTCAAAGGTTACCCGGGAAGCCTGTGTTAGAGCAGGCAAATGAACCTGGGTCTCCTGAATCCAACATCAGTGTTGCTAACTCTCACTATTTTATCTTGTCTTGTAATATTCTTTGTTTTAACCCCTAAGCTCCTGAAGCCCTGTGGTTACAAAACTAATTCTGCTTTCATAGAAAACCAAGTTTCTAGACCTCAGGGTTGCAGAGAAAAGCTTGAAAACATGACTGAGTGTATGCTAAAGGCTCAAAAGGAAGACAAATATAATGAATCCTAATTTTAGTTTACTTAAAAAAATATTTTAAATCAAATGAATAATTTTGGGCTGCCTGACTCATACATTTTCAGCATCTGGAGTAAGCAGTACTGCCAGCTAGTACTCTAACAATTGGATAACTCTTTCCCTTATTGTCATCTCAGTTCACATTCAGCACAGTATGAAACTTTTCCAGTGAACAAAACTTGGTTGCCCACTCAACAGATCAGCAACAATGCTGTGAAAGCTGGCTCTGCTGCCTGAGCCATGATTGGCAGGGAAGATGAGCAGACCAGAGAAGCCAACCATATATCTGGTTGGCTGGAGAGCTGTCAGGAAATCCAGCCCCCACTTCCTGCTGTAACTCTCCTGGAATGGAGAGCAGCATAGAGTCAAATATAGTATAAATCCTAAATGAATCAAACAGTATCATAGAATCTCTATAGATAGAAATTCCATGCTTGAATAATAGTATAGAGTAGGAAAATATTACTGGCCACCTGACTAGAATGGTGATTGCTGAGTGTGAGTCTGAAATGCTCAGGGAGATTAGAGAGGCTACAAAAACAGAAAACCCAATAATAATGGGGGATTTTAACGATCTCCATATCGACTGGAAACATTCTCAGGACAGCATGCAGAGAAAAAATTTCTAGACATCATTAATGACTGCTTTTTAGAGCAGATAGTCCTGGAACCCACAAGGATATAAGACATTTTTGATTTAGTTCTAAGGGGCTCAAAGATCTTGTTCAAGTGGTGAACTGCTCAGTAGTAGCGACGATAATGTAAGTAAATTTAACATCCTTTTAGGGAAAAAAATACCAAAGAAACCAACCACAGCAGCATTTAACTTCAGAAAGGAGAACTACACAAAAATGAGGACGCTAGCTAAATGGGAATTAAAAGAACAGTCATACAAATGAAATGCCTTTAAGGTTCATGGAAACTTGTTAAAAACATCTTAATAAAGGCTCAAACTATATGTATATTCCCAATAAAAAAAATAGTAAGAGACCTAAAAGAGGTCACATTAGCTAAAGAACAGAGTAAAAGAGGAAAATAGAAAGGAACATAATGTCTGGCAAGTCAAGTGTAAAAGTATAATTAGGCAAGCCAAAACATTTTGAAGAACTATCAAAAGACAAAAAACTAACCGAACAAATAATTTTAAGTATGTCAGAAGGAGGAGACCTTCCAAACAATCAGTGGGACCACTGGACAATTGAGGTACTTAAGAAGCCCTCGAAGAAGACAAGGCAGAGAAGCTAAATGAATTCCATCCATGACCCAGGTGGTATTCACCCAAGAGTTCTCAAGAAATGCAAATATGAAATTACAGAATTACTAACTCTGATATGTAATATATCGCTTAAATCAGCCTCTGTACCAGATGACTGGAGGATAGCTAATATAACAAAGCTTTTTAAACAATGTGTGACCCTTCTGTGCATAGGGTAGCCACCTGAAAATGCCAAGGTCAGGGCAGGCTGCAAAAGGAGAGCAGATTCTCTCAGTGCTGGTGGGTGGCATTGAAGCCAGACTTCCCAACCAGCCACAAACTGTGCTTCTGACTTCCCACACTAGTTATCAAGAAGCCCAAAATACAAATACACACAGCCCCCTTTATTGCATTCCAGTCTCCAGCTCCCGATCAGCCACTAGGTCCAGTAAAGAGACCAGTTAGTTAAACTCTATGCTCTTTACTAAAAAGATTCCCTCTGACCCCAAAGGGTCAGCCACAGTACCAGATCAATATAAGTTTGGATCTTACCCAAAATACCACGCTGCCAGCCAATCCTTCAGTAACTAAAACTAAAAGTTTATTATAAAGAGAAAGAAACAAACCATAAGAGAAATGTTAAAGGCTTAAAGTAATCAGATACATAAAAGTACATACACATCAGGTTTCTAGAAGAATTCTGGAGTTTGTAGGCTTGTACAGTTCCTCTAGCATACATCCAGTATCTGGATGGTCTTATTCCTTTGGTTCAGTTGCAGGTGAATTGATCCAGAGGTAGGTATGTGTCTGTAGCTGAACAGGAACAAAAGACAAAATGGATTCCCCAGGCCTCTGCCTTATATACCTCCTGGCCCTCGCCATGCTGTCCTGTGGAATCTTACAGGGACTAAAATGGAGTCCAGAGTCACATGGGCCAGTCCTGGTGCCTCATCAGGTATGCTGCTTGGGGAATTTCACAGAAACCAAAATGGAGTCCAGAGTCACATGGGCAAGTAGTCCAGGGTCACATGCGCAAGTCCTGTTGACTCATCAGGTATATCCCTGGCATTCTCCTATGGATGGGGGTTCCACGACCACCACTCCCAAGAGGAAGAGAAGGGTAATAGTGGTCGGGGACTCCCTCCTAAGGGGGATGGAGTCATCCATCTGCCGTTCAGACCGGGAAACTACAGAAGTGTGCTGCTTGCCTAGAGCTAGGATTCAGGATGTGACGGAGAGACTGTCAAGACTCATCAAGTCCTCAGAATGGTACCCCTTCCTACTTCTCTATGTGGGCACCAATGACACTGCCAAGAACAATCCTGAGCGAATCACTGCGGACTATGTGGCTCTGGGAAGAAGGATAAAGGAGTTTGAAGTGCAAGTGGTGTTCTCATACATCCTCCCTGTTGAAGGAAAAGGACCAGGTAGGGACCGTCACATTGCGGAAGTAAATGCGTGGTTATGCAGGTGGTGTTGGAGAGAGGGCTTTGGATTCTTCCATCATGGGATGTTGTTCCAGGAAGAAGGATTACTAGGAAGAGACGGGATTCACCTAACGAAGAGAGGGAAGAGTATCTTCACAGACAGGCTGGCTAACCTAGTGAGGAGGGCTTTAAACTAGGTTCGATGGGGGATGAAGACCTAAGTCTGAAGGTAAGTGGGGAAGCGGGACACCACAAGGAAGCAGAAGGAGGAAGGAGCAACAGGGGAGGCCTCCTGATTCATACTGAGAAAGCAGGGCAATCAGCTAGTTATCTCAAGTGCCTATACACAAATGCAAGAAGCCTGGGAAACAAGCAGGAGGAATTGGAACTGTTCAGGAAGGACAGGCAAGGACAAAAGGGTGGAGGAGTTGCACTGTATGTAAGAGAGCACTATGATTGCTCTGTGATCCAGTATGAAACTGGAGATAAGCCAGTTGAGAGTCTCTGGGTTAAGCTTAGAAGCAAGAACAATAAGGGTGATGTCGAGGAGGGTGCCCGTTATAAACCACCAGACAAGGAGGACGAGGTAGATAAGGCTTTCTTCAGTCAACTAGGGAAAGTTTCCAGTTCAGAGGACCTGATTCTCATGGGGACTTCAATCATCTGACATCTGCTGGAAGAGCAATACATCAGAGCACAAACAATCCAGGAAGTTTTTGGAAAGTGTTGCAGACAACTTCTTGGTGCAAATGCTGGAGCAACCAACTAGGGGCCGTGCTTCTCTTGACCTGCTGCTCACAAACAGGGAAGATTTGGTAGGGGAAGTAGAAGTGGGTGGCAACCTAGGCAGCAGTGACCATGAGATGATTGAGTTCAGGATCCTGACAAAAGGAAGAAAGGAGAACAGCAGGATACTGACCATGGACTTCAGAAAGCAGACATTGACTCCCTCAGGGAGCTGATGGGCAGGATCCCCTGGGAGGCTAATATGAGGGGGAAAGGAATCCAAGAGAGCTGGCTGTATTTTAAAGAAACCTTATTGAGGGCACAGGAACAAACCATCCCAATGTGCAGAAAGAATAGCAAATATGGTAGGCGTCCAGCTTGGCTTAACAAAGAAGTCTTTGGTGAACTTAAACACAAAAAAGAAGCTTACAAGAAGTGGAAGCTTGGTCAGATGACTAGGGAAGACTATAAAAATACTGCTCGAACATGCAGGAATGAAATCAGGAAGGCCAAAGCACAATTGGAGTTGCAGCTAGCAAGGGACGTCAAGGGGAACAAGAAGGTTTTCAACAGGTATGTCAGCTCCCAGACTACTGCACTGGGTGGCACAGAATGGCAAGGAGGTGAACATCCCACAGTGCTGAAGGAACAGGTCCAAGACTATTTAGAAAGATTGGACATACACAAGTCCATGGAACCAGATGCAATGCATCCTAGGGTGCTGAGGGAGTTGGCTGATGTGATTTCAGAACCATTGGCTATTATCTTTGAAGGCTCGTGGCAATTGGGGAAGATCCCTGATGACTGGAAAAAAGCAAATATAGTGCCCATCTTCAAGAAAGGGAAGAAAGAGGATCCAGGGAACTACAGACCGGTCAGCCTCACCTCAATCCCTGGAAAAATCATGGAGCAAGTCCACAAGGAATCCATTTTAAGGCACTTGGAAGAGAGGAAGGTGATCAGGATCAGTCAACATGGATTCACCAAGGGCAAGTCATGCCTGACCAACCTGATTGCCTTCAATGAAGAGGTGGATGTGGGAAAAGTGGTGAACATGATATACTTTGACTTCAGCAAAGCTTTTGATATGGTCTCTCACAATATTCTTATCAGCAAGTTAAAGTAGTATGGTTGGATGAATGGACTATAAAATGGATAAAGAGCTGGCTAGATCATCAGGCTCAATGGGTAGTGATCAATGGCTCCATGTCTAGCTGGCAGCTGGTCACAAGCGGAGCGCCCCAGAGGTTGGTCCTGGGGCCGGTTTTGTTCAACATCTTCATTAATGATCTGGAGGATGGGGTAGATTGCACCCTCAGCAAGTTTGCAGATGACACTAAGCTGGGAGGAGTGGTAGATACCCTGGAAGGTAGGGATAGGATACAGAAGGACCTAAACAAACTGGAGGATTGGGCCAAAAGAAATCTAATGAGGGTCAACAAGGACAAGTACAGAGTCCTGCCCTTAGGATGGAAGAATCCCATGCACAGCTATAGACTGGGGACCGATGGGCTAGGCAGCAGTTCTGCAGAAAAGGATCTGGGGGTTATAGTGGATAAGAAGCTGGATATGAGTCAGCAGTGTGTCCTGGTTGCCAAGAAGGCTAATAGCATATTGGCTGCATTAGTAGGAGCATTGCCAGCATGTCGCGGGAAGTGATTATTCCCCTCTATTCGGCATTGGTGAGGCCGCATTTGGAGTATTGTGTCCAGTTTTGGGCCCCCCACTACAACAAGGATGTGGACAAGTTGGAGAGAGTCCAGCGGAGGGCATCAAAAATGATTAGGGGGCTGGAGCACAAGACTTATGAGGAGAGGCTGAGGGAACTAGGCTTGTTTAGTCTGCAGAAAAGAAGAATGAGGGGAGATTTGATAGCAGCCTTTAACTACTTGAAAGGGGTTCCAGGGAGGATGGAGCTAGGCTGTTCTCAGTGGTAGCAGATGAACAAGGAACAACGGTCTCAAATTGCAGTGGGGAGATCTAGGTTGGACATTAGGAAAAGTTTTTCACTAGGAGGGTGGTGAAGCACTGGATTGGGTTACCTAGAGAGGTGGTGGAATCTCCATCTTTAGATGTTTTTAAGCTGAGGCTTGACAAATCCCTCGTTGGGATTATTTAACTGAGGTTTGTCCTGCTTTGAGCAGTGGGTTGGACTAGATGACCTCCTGAGATCCCTTCAAACTCTATGATTCTATGATTCTCCCCCGAGCCTTTTGCACCTGGGAATGTGTAATGGGCCATTAAGCAGGCTATTGCTCTGCAGCCATCCTGTCTGAGTCGTTACCCAGATAGCACAATTTGAAATGCTGATATATCAAACATATCCATTACTTCCATCTCACATATAACACATGAACATAAACATCATCATCTTACTTAGCACATTACAGCCTTTCTAACAGTACCTGACATGGCATATCTTGCATGAATTATTCTGATTTTGACATACTGATGTCAAACAATATACTAAATGCCCCCCCGTCCCTCCAATCTAACCAGCGTGACACAAGACACCAGAAACAATCCTGGCAATTACAGGCCAATAAAACTAGCTTCAGTACCAGGCAAGTAGATTGAACTAGGGATGTCAAGCAATTAAAAAAAATAATCACAATTAATTATGCTATTAAACAATAATGGTATATTATTTATTTAAATATTTTTGGATTTTTTTCTACATTTTCAGAAATATTTATTTCAATTACAACGCAATACAAAGTATACAGTGCTCACTATATATTTATTTTTATTACAAATATTTGCACTATAAAAAAGAAACAGTAAAAAAGAAACTGGCACTTAGCATACTGCAGGGGAGGAGAGGCTGGTGCATGGACGTTGAGCTCATCAGGCCCGTTTTCTAGGGGTAATCGCAGAACAAGGGGCCGGCCAGAGGCAGTAGGTCAATCCTGGGAATAAGTGGCCAGGAACAATGGGGCACAGTGCAGGGTGTGTGGGCGGCGGGAGAGCAGTTTCAGGAGTGAGTGGCTGGCTGGGGGCAATGGGGCACAGCACAAGGTGGGGGTCAGTCCTAGGACAGAGTGGCTGGCCAGGGACAAAGAGGCACGGCGCAGAGGATCAGGATCCCTACCTCTTCTCTGGAGCCAGAATGAGAGCCACTTCTTCCTCTGTCTTCTCTTCCCTTCATGCCCTCTGGTAGCAGCTTGATTTACTGTGCCTCATGGGACACAGGTCCCTCTGCAGCTGATGCTTCCCTCCCGACCCTGCAATTAATGCGTTAAAAAAATTAACACATTAATTATGTTTTCAGTTAATCACAGGCGTTAACTGTGATTAATTGACAGCCCTAGTTGAAACTATAATAAAGAACAAAATTAGCAGACACATCGATGAATATGATATGTTGGGGAAAAGTCAACACAGTTTCTGTAGAGGGAAATCATGCCTCACCAATTATTTAGAATTCTTTGAGGGGGTCAACAAACGTGGACAAGGATGATCCAATGGATATACTGTACTTGGACTTTCAGAAAGCCTTTGACAAGGTCCCTACCAAAGGCTCATACACAAAGTAAGCAGTCATGGGATAAGAATGAAGGTCCTCTCATGGATCAGTAACTGGTTATAAGACAGGAAACAAAGGGTAGGACTAAATGGTCAGTTTTTAGAATGAAGAGAGGTGAATAGTGGGGATCCCCCCAATGATCTGTACTGGAATCAGTGCTGTTAAACTTATTCATAAATGATACGGAAAAAGGGATAAACAGTGAGGTGGCAAAGTTTGCAGATGATACAAAATTACTCAAGATAGTTAAATCCAAAGCTGACTGTGAAAAGTTACAAAAGTATCTCACTGCAAAAGTATAGTAATTGGAAAACATAATTCCAACTATACAATCCAAATGATGGAGTCTTAATTAGCTGTTACCACTCGAGAAAGAAATCCTGGAGTCATTGTGGATAGTTCTCTGAAAACATCCACTCAATGTGCAGCAGCAGTCAAAAAAAGCTAACAGAATGTTGGGAACCATCAGGAAAGAGATAGATAATAAGACAGAAAATATCATAATGCCACTATAAATCCATGGTACGCCCATATCTTGAATACTGAATGCAGTTATAGTCACCCCATCTAAAAAGAAATCGTATTAGAATTGCAAAAGGTACAGAGAAGGGCAACAAAAATTATTAGGGCTATGGAACAACTTCCATATGAGGAGTGATTAATAAAGACTGGGACTTTTCAGACTGAAAAAGAGACGACTAAGGGGGATATGATAGAGGTCTATAAAATCATCACTGGTGTAGAAAAAGTAAACAAGGAAGTGTTATTTACTCCTTCACATAACACAAGAACTAGGGTTCACCAAATGAAATTAATAGGCAGCAGGTTTAAAACAAACAAAAGGAAGTATTTGTTCACACAATATATAGTCAATCTGTGGAACTCATTGTCAGGGGATGTTGTGAAGGCCAAAATTATAGCTGAGTTCAAAAAATAATTAGATATGTTCATGGAGGATTGGTCCATCAATGGCTATTCACCAAGGTGATCAGGGATGCAACCCCATGTTCTGGGTGTCTCAAACCCTCTGACTACCAGGTGTTGGGACTGGACAACCGGAGATGGATCGCTCATAATTGCCCTGTACTCTTCATCCCCTCTGAAGCAGCTGTCCAGACCACTGTGCGAAGACAGGATAGTGGGTTAGATGGATCATTGGTCTGACATTGTATGGGCATTCTTATGTAGTCCAGAAATATTGCATCAGATTATCCATAAATTGATACCATCAATTACAAGTGGCAATGTATGCTGATTTGTTCTTTGAAGCACATACCTCTGGCACAGAGAAAAGTGAAAACTTGAAAATATGAGTGCAGGAGAAAATAGAATTTAAAAATGTGGTGGCACTCGCTAATAATCAACTATTCCACTACAATCAAGGATGATAGTGAAGGAGAAATCAAAATGGATTGCACACAATGTTCTCCAGTTGCTTGTGACAGCCAGTGGCACACTATGAACAATTACAATAAGGATCCCTATTACCCAGAAAAAACAATACTTTAAAAAATACACACAGGTGGCCTGAGCAACTTTACATTTGATACTGTAAAGGTAATCATATTGGAAATATTACAATTCATTGATAAATACAATAGTGTACATTTATAAAAGTTTTCTGTTCTTTTAAAAATATTAGTGAAGTGCATCTGATCATTGAATTAGGAATATGTAACTTTAATTTCAGTGCTGCTTCAGTTTGCCAAGAAATCAGTACAGCAGTAAGATATTGGTGACCAATGTGTTCACATTAAAAGCTATATTAGGAACTGTAGGCAAGGGAGAAACTTTGACCTCCCTTCCTTCTTTTCCATGTCACTTGTATTATTCTGGGAGCAGTCGGTGTTTTGGCTGAGGAACTATGTACTAAAGATGGCAACCCATACAGCCGTTAATTTTTTTTTGTCTAATATCCTCATCACATTCTGTTTTGTAACACTTCTGCTGCTTCAGTGGTGTTTCAGACACTTACTTTCACACTCATTTTTGAAGTGTAGTGACACTGTTTGCTATATTTAGGAAGTCACTATAGAGGAAAGATAATCTTGGATACATATGCATTTAAACTGATCACAAATGAATAACTGACTTCAAATTCTCCCAAACCAGGGGTATGGCCTGAACATGGTCTAGTTTTGCAATTCTAGACACAGAATTGTGTCTATAAATTATTAGGTGAAAAGTAGAGGGGAATCCAGTCTTGCCCATCAGAATGCCACATTTGCTGCCACAGTAAACTATATTCCTTCTTGTTGAATCACATGACATTCATACTTCATTTGCAAATAAGAAGAAAATGATGGTGAAACAGAATACATCTGTGCAACAAGGCCATCCTTTCTCAATATTAAATGAAGATGGCCAATATTTTAAAAAGGTAAACAAGATGACCTGGATAATTATAGGCCTGTCAGTTTGACATCGATCCCAGACAAAATATCGAAGCAGCTGATAAAGGATTTGATTAACACAGAATTAAGGGAGGGTTATACAATTAATGCCAATCAACATAAGTTTATGAAAAATAGATCTTGTCAAACTAACAATACCTTTTTTGCTGTGATTACAAGTTTGACTGATAAAGGTCACAGTGTTCATGTACTATACTTTAGGTATCTCCGCACTTATGGTGGTATGTAGAGCACAGACACTGCATGCCCAATTAGTATGGGTATAAATGGCAATGTAGACAGTGAGGCACTGCTTAAACATGCAGAACATGCCAGAACCCTAGAGGATACACCCTAGGCTCACTACGCACCCAAGCAGAGCCTTCCACATCTGCACTGTTATTTATACACGCTAAGTCTCTGGCAGGGGGAAAGCAGTGGTGGGAGGCAATGAGAAAAGGTTCTGGCAGCTCCCCACTGCCAGAGAATTTTCCTACTGTTTCTCCCCTGCCAGGGCCTTTCATATGTAGCTAAATATCACAGTGCAAATGCTACATGTAATCTACATGCCACCACAAGTGTACACATGGCCTTAGACTTCTGTAAGGCATTTCACTTGGTACTGCATGACATTTTGATTTAAACACTGGAAAGATATAAAATGAACATATCACACATTAAATGGATTAAAAACTGTCTAAGTGATAGGTATCAAAATGTAATTGTAAATGCGGATTCATCATTGAATGGGAGTGTTTATAGTGGGGTCCCACAGGAATTGGTTCTTGGCCCTACAATATTTAACATGTTCACAAATGATATGGAAGAGAACTGTGTGATATAATGTACTTAGCTTTCTGCAAAGCAATTGATTCAATACCACAAAAATATGACTTACACCACACAAAAAAACCCTTTTTTTCCCTTTTCCAGAGTTTTTGCTATGCTCATGCACTTTTGATTAGTTGCCCTATCTGAACTTCATTAATTTCTAGAGCTGGTAGATTTTTTTTCTTTAATTCACAAAAAGATTCAAAATTTCAACGTTGTTTCTACATTGCAATTTTTGAAAATGGACCCAGTTTTTGTTTTCTCAGAAGTTTTGGTAATTTTTTTATAAACAATTTTATTTATTGAAACCATTATTAAAATGTTTTCCATTTTGATAATGGTTCTAATAACATTTTCAGTGAATCAAGTTAATAAATTCATAATTTATAAGACCAGAAGTGACAGCTGTGATAATTTAATCTGGTTTTCTGCATAAGAGAAACCATAGGACTTCTCTAAATTAATTCCTTATTGAAATAAAGCATATGTTTTAGGGAAAAAATTCCAATCTTGATTTAAAATTGCCAGTGATGAAGAATCCAGCACAATCCTTGCAAAGTTGTTCCAGTAGCTAATTATCTTGTTAAACATTTGCACCTCATTTCAAGTCTGAATTGGTCTAGCTTCAGCTTTCAGCCACTGGACCTTGTGATACATTTATCTGCCAGACTGAAGAGCCCTCTATTATCAAACTCCTGTAACAGCTTGTGATCAAGTCACCCCTTAACCTTCTGTTTATTATGCTAAATAGATTGAGCTCTTGGAGTCTGTCACTATAAGATATATTTTCCAACCCATTAATCATTCTTGTGGTTCTTTTCTGAACCCTCTCCAATTTATCTACATTTTTCTTGAATTGTGGATACCAGAACTGGGCACAGTATTCCAGCTATGGTTATGCCAATGCCAAATACAGTGGTAATATAACCTCTCTACTCTCACTTGAGATTCCATTGATTATATGTTTATACAACAAAGATTGCATTAGCCCTTTTGGCTACAGCATCACACCACATGTTCACCATGACCCCCAAGTTTTTTCAGTCATTGGTTCTTTCCCTTGATCCGGGGACTCCTGCTCACTGCAGTTCTCTCTTAGTAAGTGCACTTCCTGATAGCAGTTATGAAGACCAAGTGATCTTCAACTTATAAACTGATCCCTAGCCTTATAGCCCCAGCTAGGAAATGCTGATTAGTCACAGGGTGGTAGCTAAACCCAGCTCCCATAAAGGGCCACCCCCTCTCTCTATAACAGTGAGTTTATGGTTTGCAGGGTACTGAGACAGAGGCAGAACTGGTGACCTTGCCAGTGGATTGAATCAAAAGCTTTTGTAGAAGGCAGAGTGAAAAATCTTGCTTTGGAGTACTCTGTAATGGAATTCTGTGAAAAATAAAGTTCTGTTCCTATGATGGAGGAAAGAGAGGAGAAGGAGGTAATCCCTTGTTCAGCTGGTCAAGACTTGGGAGAGATTCTGCCATTGTTTAAGGCGTTGGAGGTGCGGGGGGGAGAGGACCTACTTGGTTCCAGTTTTGAGATGTATCTCTAGGGTGCTGGAAGGCAAGTCTAGAGCAAAGCCACACCCTGGGTTTCAGATTTAGAAACTGGTTGGGTATAAATTGCCAATGATGGTCTCCCCCTCTTAGTGTTGTGATTTTTCTGCTATAGGGAGGAGGCAAAAGCTGAGCTGTGACTGCTAGCAGCAAGTATATCCAATAGCCAGTGAGGGGATGGGGAGAGAGGGAATGGGAAGGGTTCTGAGTTACTACAGCAAATTCTTTTCCAGGTGTCTGGCTAGTGAGTCTTGCCCACATGCTCATGGTCCAACTGATCACCATGTTTGGGGCCGGGAAGGAATTTTCCCCCAAGTCAGACTGGCAGAGACCCTGGAGGTTTTTCACCTTCCTCTGCAGCATGGGGCACAGGCCACTTGCAGGTTTAAACTAGTGTAAATGGCAGATTATCTGTAACTTGAAGTCTTTAAATCATGATCTGAGGAATTCAGTAACTCAGCCAGAGGTTAGGGGTCTATTACAGGAGTGGGTTGGAGAGTTCTGTGGCCTGTAATGTGCAGGAGGTCTGACTAGATGATCATGATCGTCTCTTCTGACCTTAAAGTCTTTAAGTCAATGAGACTGACAAGGCTACAACTACACTGCATATAATTCCAGCTGACAATGTACCTTTATAGATTCATACATTACAAGGCCAGAAGTCTATTGTGATCATCTAGTCTGACCTGTATAACACAGCCAATTCCTGCAATTCAATGTAATTCCTAGAGCATATAGTTTTTAGAAAAATATCCAATCTTGATTTAAAAATTGCCTGTGATGGAAAATGTACCACGTCCCCTGGTAAATTGATCCAATTGTTAATTACTCTCACTGTTAAAAATGTATGCCTTATTTCCAGTCTGCATTTGGGTAGCTTCAACTTCCACACATTGGATCATATTATAACTTTTTCTGCTAGATTGAAGAGCCCATTATTAAATATTTGTTCCTCATGTAGGTAGTTACAGACTGCAATCAAGTCACCCCTTAACCTTCTCTTTGTTAAGCTAAATAGATTGAGCTCTTCGAGTCTCTCACTATAAATCATGTCTTCTAATCCTTTCATCATTCTCATAACTCTTCAGTTTATTGATATCCTTCTTCAACTGTGGGTACCAGAACTGGCCACAGTATTATAACGGCAGTTGCACCAGTGCCAAATACAAAAGTAAAATAATATCTTTACTCCTACTCAAGATTCCCTATTTATGGATCCCAGGATCACATTAGCTCTTTTGGCCACAGTGTCACACTGGGAGCTCATATTTACCATAACCTCCACTGTGAATCAGTAATCCATCCTCTTCATCATTCACCATTTCCCCAATTTTTGTGTAATCTGCAAACTTTATCAGTTATTATTTTGTTCTCTTCCAGGTATATTGCATAAGGCCAATAACCAATCCCTGAGAGACCAACTGGAAACACACCCACTCAATGATGATTCCCCATTTATAGTTATATTTTGAAACCTATTAGTTAGCCAGTTTTTAACCCATTTAATGTGTGCCATGTTAATTTTATTGTTCTAGTTTTTTAATCAAAATGTCGTGAGGTGCCAAGTCAAATGACTTACATAAGTCTACGTATATTACGTCAACACTATCATCTTTATAACAAACTTGTAACTCATCAAAAAAAGATGTCAAGTTACTTTGATGGGATCTGTTTTCATAAACCCCTATTGATTTGCCTTAAGTGCATTACAATCCTTTAATTCTTTATTAATCGAGTTCTCACCTGGGATTAATGTCAGGCTTATAGCCCTATAATTCACCAAGACATCCCATTTACCCTATTTAAAACTTGATGCAACATTAGCTTATTTCCAGTCTTCTGGAACTTCCCAGTGCCTCGAGACTTATTGAGGAAACAAAATAGTCACCAAGGTACAGACTGAGAGGCAAAGTGCAGTTATAGATTAGAAACTGATTAAGAAAAACAAAAAACAAAAAATTGGAGCAAATGGTCAATTTTTCATAATAAAGTGAGTTAGTAGTGGAGTGCCTCCAGGGTCCATACTAAGACCAGTGTCTTTTAATGTATGTATTAGTGATATGGAAAATGGTAAACAATAAGATGGAAATTTTGTAGATGATACAAAATAAAGACTAGAGAATAAGACTTGAGAACATACGAATTCTGGAAGGACCCAAGAAAGCTATCCACCTAGATAACATAATGGGAGAATAAAGTTAGTGTAAACAAGTGCAAACTCATGTAAATTTGAAGGAAAAAACAAAACTACTAAGATACATTGCTATGCTCTAAATTAACTGCAGCCAGATGGGGGTAAAAAAACCTCTTGTTATTGTGAATAGTTTAAAGAAAACATCTGCTGAATATCAGTCACAGACAATTACAATATGTTGTATTAAAAAGAGATGTAGAATAATATAGAAAATATTATATAGCCATCATACAAACTGATAGTATCCCCTAACCTGAAATACTGTTTTCAGTTCTCACTCTTCATCTCAAGAAGGATATAGCAGAAATAAGGTTCAGAAAACAGCAGCAAAACTGAAAAAACACACGGAAACACTTCCACATGACAAAAGATTTAAAATATTAGGGCTATTTAATTTAGATAGATTAATAAAAAGGTGATGTAATACTGGTACATAATTTAATAAATGTTATAAAAAAGGTGAATTGAGTGCACTTATTTACCTTTTCTCATAATACAAGAAGAGGGGGGTTGCATAATTAGCTTTAAAGTAAGCAAATTTTAAATGAATAAAAAACTCTTTTTACATGATTCATAATTAACAGATGGAACTCACTGCCACAAGATAGCATTGAGTGAGAGTATAGCAGAATTCAAAAAGAATTAAACATTCATGTGAATAAAAAATAGTTATATTAAATAAATAAATTTACCAGGACAGCAGACAACAATTAACTGCCTAGGACTAGGAGAATCCTTCCCCATCATTGGCATGATATTGCATATTTGTTCTTCATGGAGGCATACAACTTCCTCTGAAGCACCTGGCATTGATGAATGTGAGGGACAGGATACTGGATAGATATGTCATTGGTCTGACACAGAATGGCAAACCCAATGTTGCTATGAGGTATTAGATATTGAATCTAATATCTTTCTGAACAATACGCTAATAATATTTTTTCAATCCTAGTGCAGACAAATTTTTTTGCAGAAGCAATCATGTAGACAAGCTATTGGAGCAGACATAGGTGAGGAAATGGTAGAAAAGGCTTTAATAGAAATACAAGGAGAAGAAGAAATTTTAGGGGCTGGCTAATACAAAAACATAACAGAGTAGACTGGGGTGAGTTAATCAAGATACAGAAAAGAAAAATTGCAAGAGTTTCTGTTGCTCCATATCAAAGAATGAAAATGTCCATGGAGTACAACTTTTTACATTACTATCAATCAGAAATATACCAGAACAATCCAATATATATTATATACAACAAAAAGATCAGAACATTTCTTGAGAAGTGTTCAACATCTTTCCACAAGAATGGAGACAAATCATTCCATTTTATTCTAAAATTTTTTCCTATTAAACCAGCAAATAAATGATTAACTTCTGGTTTGTTTCAGCCCCTTGCACATCTCTTTGTAGCTATGTATGCTTCTTTCATTTCCTTCAATAAACATTTTTAAAGGCTCTTTTAATACTACTTTTTGTTAAATAGACTCTGTGCTGAGGATTCTAATAGATCATTGTTGATCAAAGCAATCTAAAATCCATTAAAAGTAGTGTCTAAATCCTTATTGTATGATGCAATTTCAGATTATACAATCAATGTCCCATTCTGGCTATGTCTTTCAATTCAGGTCCAGCAAATATGGAGCAACAGATTTGACTGTCAATGCAAAATGATCTTTTATTGGTAGAATGATGGCAAGCTGCCCAGTCTTCAGAATTGCAGGGATGGCCCTCACTTTAATTATAAATCTCATGAAATTACTACATTCTTCTAAATTCTGAGATTGTCATGTTCTAGGGATCTCTGAATAGCTGTAGACTTGTTTTAGCAGTTGCAGCATTCACACAAGGTAATGCAAAAACCAGTGGCAGATACTAATAGCAGCAGCCTCTTTCCATTTCTCAAGTCCATTTTAAATTAATAAGAATGTTCCCCTTCTGTTTTTCATCCACAAAGAGACCCCCTTTGCATATTAATTTAATGTTAAATTGATGGATTAAATTATACCAAGCTCAAAATCAATTCTACACATATTCATTAGAATGAACTAAATCCCTTAGTAAGGATAAAGCACAGAAAATGCATTTAGAGACACTGATAAGTCCAGGTCTATTATATGTCATTTTAAACAAAGAGCAAAAAAAAGCCCCTTTGGAGACGCTCTATCAGCTATTAAACAGAGACGTTGCATGCAGAGGGAGATTGATGATTAGCATTTCCATTCCCAGACTGGTTCTCTCTGGGCTGATGATAACAAGTAAATGCCTCTTCATGTCTTTGTCACAGTTCGCAGGCAAGCAGATGCCTAGACTGAGCTTTTCTCCTTTGTCTTTCCTTCTGTGCAATCAGTTAACAAGTGTAGAAGCAGAGCACTCCACAGTTTGCTGGAATTTCAGAGTTCTTTGATCTTCTGAAGTATCAGATCACATATTTATCTTTTTATTGACCATTTCATTTTTGTGGGCCTTCGTTCTGTAAGTTGTTACATTACTCACTAGCATAGAAGGTGTCTCACTTGGTAACGTGGGATAGATTATCTTTAAGGTGGTTGGTAGTTAGAAGAATCTTTACATCCTGGATGTGTTCAAACAAAAACCATGATCCAATCACTCTCAAACTTTTGGGGTATCAAAATTCAAACCTGATCAGGACTCAATTTTCACATCTGGCTCCCTGCTCTTAAAATGGATCCAAATACTCCCTAGCTTTCAGAGTTTCAAATTTTAGATACAAATCTAAATTTGCATTTGAGGTCCATATTTATTTTACATCCAGTCCACTGTATAAAATGGTATTATTGTAGCCCCTCAGCCTCCCCATATTAACAAATTGTGGATGCAATTCAGCAGTTATAGAATGTGCTTATTTTCACTGTGTGTGTTGAACCTGACCAGCTGAGAAGAAAAATCATGAGTTATATCATTAGTTGACTTGATAATACTGGTGGGCAAATCTTAAAAGATATTTAAAGCTATCTGCAAGTTTTTAAAGTATATATTTTTTCAGAAATTGTCTATTATTAATAGCATTGACCTCATTTTCCAGATGAAGAAACTCATTATCATCTTCCATACCCAAGGAGCACCCACATGCTTTCATCCAGAAAGCGCTTTATTTGATATTAAAAGAAACAACAAAATAAGAAAATAAAATCTAGAAGAGCACACAGCATATGTAAATAAAGCACTCCATAGCAGACTGCATCTGAACTGAACTGCTTCAGGATAGACAGTAAGTGAAGGTAAGTACCAGGATTCCAAAAAGAAATGCAGGCTATACCTCCAGGATGGAGAAGACTGTCCTGGAAAGCAGGGACTCAGAGAAAGACGTAGGGGTTGACACAGAGTGACTGGTCCTTTAAGAAGAGATGGCACTCAGTCCCACATGTGACAAAGCCAACTTCCCGTCAGCAGGGAAAAGGAAGGTTTTGTGACCCAATCAGTTCTCTGGGATAAATAAGGGAGAGGCCAAGAGAGAGAGACTTCAGAGGTGAAGCAGAGGCCTGAGCCAGAGGAATGCAGGGAGCAAGATGGCTCATGTAGCAGTCCCTGAGACATGAGGCCTGAGACTTCAGGAGCTCAACTCATTCAGTTTATTGAAGAGCAGGTTGAGAGGTGACTTGATCACTGTGTATAGGTACCTACACATGAAAAAGATATCTGAGAGTGGGAACTTTTCAACCTTGCTGATTAAGGCATAACAAAATCCAATAGCTTGAAGTTAGATAAACTCAGTCTTGAAATAAGACACAAGAGCCGAGCTGTGAGAGTAATTAAACATTGGAACAGCTCACCGGGGCAGATGGTGGATTCATCATTGCTTAGCATCTTTAAGAAAGGATTTTTCTAAAATATGTACTTTAATCCGTCTTCTGGGGGAAATTTACAGGGGGGAGGTTGGGGTGGATGGTTGTGGTGATCCCGTCTGACCTTGAAAGCAGTGAATGTATGAATTCCCTGTTCTTTGTCTTCTTTCTTAGGCCATTGAGAGGACAGAAAGCTTTGCATTCCCCTTAACGTGCTCATAACATTTGCAAGTCTGTATTTAGACAATATTTATAATTTAATCTCATGCTTCAGGGCTTTAATGGACTGCTTGTAGAGATCAGGAAGGAAGAGTTCCCCAATGCACAATTGGCTAGATGTATTCTGTGTTTGGTTGGTGGGGTTTTTTGCTTTTGTTTTTTGTGTTTTTCCCTTGCCTTCTCCTGAAACATCAGAGATTTGGCCACTGCTGGAGATGGGATACCAGACAGGATGGACCAGCACTCTGAGTTAGTACATAGAATCCTTTTTCTTAGATGCCTGGCTAGCCTGATGTATCTTGCACACATGCTCAAAGTCTAACGGATTTCCAAATTTTGTGTCAGAAAGGAATTTCCCCCAGGTCAGATTGGCAAGGACCTTGGTGAGGTTTCACCTTCCTCTGCAGCATGGAGCATGGTTCACCTACTAGGATCATCTGGGTATATCTTACCTATTCAATTCCCTGCCCCTGGAGGGGCCTCAGGCATTGGTAGCACCTTGGTTCTCTGCAGGTGACTCACACCAGACTAGTCTCCTCAGGACTGAAATTTTTTAGTCTAACCCAAGTTATTGGGCTCAATACAGGGGTAACAGTGAAATTCAATGGCCTGTGATATACAGGAGACAGATTACATGATGTAATGGTCCCTTTTGGCCTGAAACTCTATGAAACCTATGTCTCCTCACTACCAGTTTTTATACCTAATTCCATTTTCCACATTCCTATGCCTGCAAGTTACATAGGGACACAACCCCTTACATCAAGTAATGTTTTGCTGCTTGAGTAGTTCCATTGAAATTAATGGGTCTACTCATGGAACAAGGGTAAGGGTAAGTGTAAGGGTGGTAGAATCCTGCCCTTAGTTTGTCTAAGTCTCAAATTCTGAATCTGTAATAATGCTTATTTACTTATCTGTCTGAGAGTGTAGATAATTTAAGTCCAATATATTTTCAGATGGTAAAAATATAAGATATATATAAAGAGTTTTTTAGGCAAGGGCCTAGGCTACCAGGAGATCTTTTTTAATCCTGACTCTAACATTGATTTGCTGTATGACATGGACAAGTCTCTAAGCCTCTGTTTCCTATTCAGTAAAAAATTGAGATCTGTTTCATAACTGAGTAATGTTTGTAAACTGCTAGTACTAAATACTGTTTGTGGCAAAGGTGGGAACAGAAATAAGATCATCGTAAATCTTAAATTCTCCAAAACAAATGGTTTTCATAGGGAGTTTGTTCTTGCTGAAGTGTTGCACTTCCGCTCCTGGGAATTTTTTATATATAAGAGGCATTCTAAGTTTTTGCATGCTTCTCTACAAAACATTTCTTCCAGTCTCTCAAATTGTTGTAAACAATCAAATCCTTGGGAATGTAAAATCTTGTATCATGAATAGGCAAAAGAAAATTGCATATATTTTTATTAAAAGTTTGTACCAATTTTTTCCATTCTTGTTTCCATGGGGTGCTCCTGTCTATTTGTAAACATCTAACGGCTAAATAGTTCCCTCTCTTCTCATGATATTCTCAATAAGGTCCCTTTTTACCTTCTTTTTGCATGGTCCTCCAGTATCAACAAGCCTTCCCTTCTTCTACACAATTCTTTAGTCTATCTGATTTCCACTCCTTCTACATTATCTTTCAACAGATCCCAGCTCCATAAAACATCAAATGTAGACTTCTGTGCTGGTTCTACATAAACAATACCCGTAGTTGGCAGATTAGTCACTTTTTAAAAATAAGTTATATATTTATTATAATTTAAATATAACCAATTTACATATTTTACCTGTCAGTAAGCCTGTAACAAGCAGCTATGGACAACTAACCTTTTCAGAGGAAAAATTACAGTACTTCCACATGAAGTATGGACTCAGTTGGTGAACATTTTAATAAAGAGAAATTCCTTCACATTTTTATCTGCTCCTCATACATTGTATTATATTAAAAATTAAATGAGGAAAACTGTTCCTCTCAATAGGAACCTTACGTGGTCTTTGTTTAAACTTTGAGACCATTAGTAAATTGGTTACACTTTATATTAATGTTACTCTTTTATTTAAGCTTTTATAAGTTAAATAGATGTTTTAATAAATGATTAATCAATTGTTTTGGATTATATGACAATAATTTGTAAATTACTAAATATATTCTAGTGCTTTTTCAGATTATTTTTACTGTGCAGCAGGCAAACACATTTCTTATAACCACATATAATACTTGTTATCCATGCAATAGACGTACTATAAATGATATACAACCCCCAAGTTAGTGTCAAGTTGGTTCATTTTGTAACAAACATTGTGTGGCTTTTAATCACCTGCAGTACCTCGTATTGATGTTATCATACATATAACAAGATTGGCAAACCCCCAACCAATGTGTTAAGCTGTTTTACTTTGTAATGGCCAGTAGATGGCTTACAGTCATGTATAACGTCTGCAACTTTCTTATAACAAGGATTGCAACCTCCTGACTACTATGACTAATATATCTAGTTTATACTGTATCTGGTCAGTAGGTGATTTATAACCATATATTACAAATGTTATTGATGTCTGTTATATAATTATAACAAGAATTGCAACCCCCAGGCAATTATATCAAGTTATCTTACTATGTAACTTGAGATAGCCACAATGACACAACACACCTTATTTTAATACATATATTCAAACAGTTTAAAAAATAACATAATGAAAACCAAAACCATTTTTGTTACTAGAATGAAATTTGATTGTATAGGAAATATCTACTAATTATGTAATACCAGTAACGTTTCAGTGCTCTCCTTAGTGAACAAATAAGCATATTATTTTTTTAAATATCCATCTTCTATGTTGTAACATTGTCAGGGCTTGGAACAAGAGCTGGTAAAAAAAAATCTGTTAATAGATTTTCAACAGAAAATTGGGTTTTCAAGAAAACAATTTTTTCCCCAAAAAGGTTCTGCTTTCTGTGGAAAATTTCTGTTGGGGGTGGGGGGGGGCAAGGGAAAGATGATTTTTGGCCAAAAATTGAAATTTTCTTTTGAAATACTGCCTTGGTGCCTCATGGGATTTGTAATTCAGGTATCTCATGATCCCATTCTCCTCTATGGGCTGTGCTTCCCAGCCAGCCTTTATTTCCCATCATACACTGCAGCCATGTGACTATCATGATGCATCAACTGTTACCAAGAGGGGACACCATGGAAGATGTAGTCCAACCGGGGATCCTGACCTATAGGAAAATAGGAGCATGAAGTACCCAAACTACAACTCCCACAAGGCATCACAGCAGCATTTCAGAAGCAAATTTTGATTTTTAGCTAAAATATTTTGGCTTTCAGACAAAATATTTCAGTTGATTTTTTTTCAAAAAATTTTTTTTTGCAAGGTGGACTGGAGAAAGCTAGCTTTTCTGACTAGCTGCACCTGGAACTCAACTTACACAAAATGTCCATAGATCCAAAAGTTTTATCAGAAGGCTGGCATTCCTACTGAAAAAGCCCAAGAGAGGGCTCTCAGAACTTCACCTGTATAGTACACTAAATTTTATTCTTACTGATACCCATTAAAAGCAAGAAATCAAACAGCAGGTCATATTACAAGACAAAGTATAGTTTATATAGTACACCACAAAACCATTCAAAATGCAGATTACGTAACATTTCACAGTTCATTCAGTCAACAGCTTTCGTTGTCAGTTACAAAGATGACAGGTTCAATTTAGGCAAAATTTCTTATTGCCCTATTCAAATAAGATATTAAAATGTAGCTACTTATCAGAAATGTATCTTTTCTCTTGAAGCCTGCAGGAGTTTGCCAATTACAATTCTGTGAATCTTGAAGGACTCTCACCTGTATATTCTCACCTGTATATTAAAGTGGAAAGTTTGGTACTTGTAGATACCATTGACCTAGGGAAAGGTAGAAGAGAGGTCCTGGAGGCCAAATGTCATCTCGTAGATAAGAGATTAGAGTCCATGGTACCTCCATAGATCCCTAGACGCTAAGGTCAGAAGGGACCAATATGATCATCTAGTCTGATCTTCTGCACAATGCAGGCCACAGAACCTCACCCGCCCACTCCCATAATAAGCCTCTAACCTATGACTGAGTTATTAAAGTCCTCAAATCATGGTTTAAAGACTTTAAGGTACAGAGAATCTACCAGTAAGTGAGCCATGCCCCATGCTACAGAGGAAGGCGTAAAACCCCAGGAGCCTTTGCCAATCTGCCCTGGGGGAAAATTCCAAAATATGGCAATCAGTTAAACCCTGAGCATATGGGAAAACTCACTAGCCAAACACCAAAGAAAGAATTTTCTGTAATAACTCAGAATCCACCCCATCTAACATCCCTTCACAGGCCATTCAAAGATCAGTCAATTGCCATTCAAAGATCAGTCAATTGCCAAACTAGGCTGTCCCATCATGCCATCCCCTCCATAAATTTATCAAGCTCAGTTTTGAAGCTAGCTAGGTTTTCTGCCCCCATTGCTCCCTTTGGAATGCTATTCCAGAACTTTACTTCTCTGATGGTCTAAACTTCCTGAAATGCTTCCAATTCCACATGCAGGGTCAGCAAGACAGGCAGAATTGCAGGGTCTCAGTGCCTGGATGCGACAATAGTGTACTGAGAAGGGTTTTAGGCTTATTAGGAACTGGGGAGCCTTTAGGGAAAGGAGGAGCCTATACAGGAAGGATGTGCTCCACCTGAACCAAAATGGAATCAGACTGCTGGCACGTAAAATTAAAAAGTTTGTAGAGGAATTTTTAAACTAAGGGCTAGAGGAAATACAACAGGTGTGGAGGATCACATGGCAGAGACATTCCATATGGATTAATTTATTAAAGGGGGAACTCAGTATTCTAGTAAAGAGGATAGGAAAGTTGGTGAAGTACAGGTAGGAGCTAATGAGGAACAGTCAAATGTAAAAAATATAACACATGAAAGCAAGCAGCTGAATATTGACAAAATGTACAAGTGCTTATAGACAAATGCTGGAAGTATAAATATTAAGATGTGTGAACTAGAGTGCATGGCATTAAATAAGGTTATTGATAAAACAGACATCTTGGGAACTTGGTGAAATGAGGATAATCAATGGGATATGATAATACCAAGGTACAAATAATGATAGAGTAGGTCGTGGTGCGGGGGGAATGGCATTATATGTGAAAGAAAGCATAGAATCAATTAAAGTAAAAATCTTATTGACCACAGAATCTCTGTGGATGAAAATTCTATGCATGAACAATAACAGTATGTCAGAAGGTATATGCTACTGACTGACTACCTGACCAGGATTGTGCTCGTGATTGTGAAATGCTCAGGGAGATTAGAGAGGCTGAAAAGTCAGAAAACACAATAATAATGGGAAATTTCATGATCCTCATATTGAATGTGTACAGGTCACCTTAGGACAGGATGCAGAGATAAAATTTCGAGACACCATTAATGACTGCTTCTTGGAGCAGCTAGTCCTGGAATCCACAAGAGGAAAAGCATTTCTTGATTTAGTCCTGAGTGAAGCATAGGATCTGATCCAAGAGGTGAATATAGCTGAACTGCTTGGTAATAGCAACCATAATGTAATTAAAGTTAACAAGGGCAGATGCCTGCAAACTGCATGGGGACTATTTAAAAAACACAGTAATAAAAGCTCAAATTAAATGTATACCCACCTGGGTGTAGACAAACAGTCCCCTCTGTATGTGAGATTCACACTATAGCTCGAAGGAAATGTAAATTTCTTGTTTACATTTTCCCGTTGCTGAAGAGCGACTGCTTAAATAATTGATAGACCATTTGACTTTGTTGATAACTGTCTGGGGTTGCCAGTGTGTCTTGGTCTCTGAAAAACTAGTTTGTGGGTGTTACCCAGAACTACAACATATTACAGCAACAATCATACAGTAAAATCTCATAGCTTTACATACAGTGTTGTTACACACATCTTAACAGGACAACGATATTCAGCAATTTATGAGTTTTCAGATGATAGCTCACATGGCATACTTTGTACAAATATAACAGACATATAAAAGAGGTTGGGGTACATGGAGTACAGTATGTCATATGGGGTACAGGGTGTCACAGCTGGCTACTGTCTGAAGACAGAATACTGAGTTAGACGGACCATTGGTTTCATCCAGTGTGGCTATTCTTATGAACCTGGACTATAGATTAATTCTCACTGTGGCCCAATTAATATTTAATTGTAACCTCTGAACTTCACTTACCATAAGTGAAACTTACCTGGGCCCAGCCAGGGCCAAAGATTGCATCCCAGAAGCACTGCTGTCTTGTTGCCAGCTAGCCCTCCCTTAAGCAGAGAGGAGGCTGCAGGGAGAGAACTAAAGCAGCAGCCCCAGATGTCCCAAAACAGGCAATCTCTGATGAGTTCTTCACCCCAGAGACCAGAAGCCTGAGAGAGAGGAAATATCCCTTCCTTGTCAGGTGTCAGTTGAAAGGCAAGAGCGAGGGAGGGTGGCAGAGAGATCCAGAGAGGGAGGGAGCATCCAGCTCCCCTCACAGATTGACTGTTTTTTCAATTTTCCCAATCCTCAATCAGGAAACTCCATCAGGTTAGGTTCCCATAGGGCCTACTACTTCATTGTGAAGGAAGTGACTGCCTGACAGAAAGTGCAGCTGGCTGCCTCAGCTGCCACCAGCTGCAGCCTGATTCTTGAAAGTTATCGCAGCCAGGAGGAAAACCAGAAAGCTTGTATCTAAGATTGTTACCCTAGTGTGAGGATGATTGAGACCATCCCTTGGAACTGAAAAGCTATTTCTGAAACCCAGACTGCTCCGCAGATCATTGGAGCCCCCAGACAAAACAGACACCAAACCACAGTGCCTTCAGCATCTACAAGTGCACCACCATCAGGCACCTGGACTCCACACTGACATGTTAGAGGGTTGACATAATAACTAGAGTCGGGGAGACTTTGTGTGTGCTTGTGATTAAGTGACCAAAAAAGAAAAATATAGGGGTTATGGCACCCCTACAGCTAGTTGTGCATATATTTTAAAATCTAGCCATATTCATATATATTTATTAGTACAGCTTGTTCTTGGCATTTTTTGTGTTTGTAATTTCTATTGTTTATATAAAGTGGTGATGGTCTATACTATTATTTTCACCACTTTTACAAGACTGATATATTTTGTACAAAGCATGCCTTGTGAGGTATCATATGAAACATCATAATCTGCTGAACATTATTGTCCAGGTAAAATATGTCTACATTTGTCTAACACTACAGCCTATGTTGGCAAAACTTGGGTCACTCAGGATGTGAATATTCCACCCGCCCTGAGCGACATACGTTACACCGACATACACACTTGTGTGCACAGTGCTATGTCGGCAGTAGAGCTTCTCCTGCTGACATAGCTTCTGCCACTCAGAGATCAGATTTTTTTGCTGACAGGAGAGTTCTCATTAGCATAGAGCATCTTCACCAGACACACTGCAGCAGCACAGTTGTATCAGTACAGCTGCACTGTTGCAGCGCAGTATGTATAGACATGACCTAAGAAAAGCAGGCCCAAACCAGTTTCACAGAAAAAAAGGACAGACCAACACCCAACCAGATGTTAAAGACTATCACCTGCTTAAGCAGCCATTCTCTGGCAGGGGGAAGGTGTGAATAAGAAATTTACATTCCATCACAGAGACATTTCAGACCTCATGCTCACAAGAGATTATTTGTCACCTGCACCCCATCTGGGGTAAACCTCAGAGAGGAAAGAGTGGTATAAATATGAGAGTCAATGGCCTTCAAATACCTCTCTTCTCCCCATCTTTACTCACAGCAGCTACAATGCTCAAAAGACAAAGAAAACATCATTGAACTGGCTGGAAAGCTATTCAGCCATTACAGAATGCTGTGAACATATGGTGAGACAAAACCTTTTTACTTTTAAATTCACTTAGCTTGTTAAGTTAGGCATTTAGCTTGCATTTTATCTTTTTATTTCTTTTGTAACCCATCCTGATTTTCATGCATCATTACCTGTAGCCACTTAAAATCTTTGTGTTCTTTCTGTAGCTAATCAACTTATCTTATTCTTTTTTCTTAACCAGTATGTTTGAATTAAAGTGTGTGGAAAACTCCATTTGGGATAACAAGGCTGGTGCATATGATTTTCCTTTGATGAAATGATGGATTTTCTATGAGCTTGCATTGTCCAGTAGGGTGCTGGGCAGTACAAGATGCACATTTCTGGGGGGGAAAATCTAGGACTAGAGAGCTTGCTGGTGTTGCTCTACAGTTTAATTCATGAGTAGCTAACTAGTAGCACTCAATACTGTGTAACTGGGAGCAAGTTACATGCTGGAAACTGTGTTTTCATGCCAGTAGTGGCTGTTCCCACAATAAAGCAGTGTAAAAGACACCCTAGGTTAGAGAACCAGAGGAACATGGCTGTTCAACAATCCAGATTGTACCCTGGGGAATGTCACAAAAGCTGACTGGCGTTCTTTGGTAATTTCAGAATTGTGTACTTATTTATTAAAAGAGTACAGTGTCCCCTTTTAGGGTGGATTACCCATTATTTCCCTGGAGACATTGCTATTGGAGCAGCAATTCAGATAATCCAGATCATCAATAGGGATAGTTGTGAGTTCAGCAGGAAGGCCCACATTGATAGAATGCCCCAGAGCCTGAGGAGGTAACACAGACACCACAGCTCCTGAGTTTGTACTCTCCATAGTAGAAAGTGAGTCTGAGACACAAGGCCTAGTATAACTGGCTGGGCATGGGGCCTAAGGCCTGATCCAAAATACTAGTTCAGCTCTGCAAAATTAGCAGAAGTGAGGCTGTAAACCTGCTGGCAAGATTCACAGAATCTGGCAAGAGCAGAGCTGGTATTGCAAAAATCACACTCCTAAAGAAATACTAAGCACAGAACATTCACACAAGCACATTTCAGAATGGTGGCACCAGGACACCCAACACCAAGCATGCTCAAAGATAACAAGAACATGTTGACCCTTCTTTTAGATAAGGTCAGGATGACCTTATGATTGATAGAGATGTTTTGATCAAACCATAAGATACAAGGCATGGTATTTAGCTACGTCAGACTGATAGTATTTGTTTGTAACAATGTATAAAAGAGGGTCTCAAAGGGAGTGTCTTTGTCCAGCCGAGTGGGGAACAGAAAGTCCTGCTGTTCACTGAGCCGATCCACTGTCATGGGCATACATGATAGCATGTTCCACAACTGATGCTGTTGAGACCAAGATGTTTATTTCTATGGTACTTAGATATTTTGATCATTACTTTTTCTTTCTGTGATGTGGAGTTCTTTCTTGTATTTTTCAGTTATTTATGAAGGACACAGTGCTGGAAGATATTGAAAGAACCATCAAAATTTATCTTAAAATCAGTTTTTACTTTCTAAATTGCATTTCTCCAGCATTTTTAGCATGGAAGGATAGTCAGTTAATAGTATAATCTACAATTCTACATCCTGGTCTTGCAATGACTTGTCCACATGCTTAGCTTCACACACTGATAGTAGTCCTGAAGTCAGCCTTACTCAGATATGTCATCATATCAAAGTCCACACAAGAACTCATGTTAGCAAAGATTGAAGGAGTGATGAAACAGGACCACATTCTGCAGCAAGCATTCCCTAAATTCTATGGCAAGAACTGCAAAACTCTATGGCAAGAACCACTAAATTCTGCTGCAATGTTAACGTATACTTTCTCGATGAAATATCTTTCATTCCAGTCCTCCCATTCCCAAATACACAGAATTATGGCTCTTAGTTGAGCCAGGTGAGGATAGCCATGCTGTGCCCCCCAGAGAGAAGAGAAACAGGAGAAATTCCACACAGCTAGAAGTTTCCAATTGAAACCAGGTTCTCAAAATGGAAACTCTCTCTCAAGATCAAGAGATGTATGTGCCACACCTATGAATGGCAGCTCAGCCCAAACTGTAAGAAAATTAAGCATACCCACAAAGAGATCTCTAACCATCCAAGGAAGATGGGGATTCAAATATTCAGATGAATCAAAAGAATGTACTGCAAGGGACAAGCAAAAAACAGGATGGTGGGTTGTCATCCCAGAGCCAAGACACGAGATGTCTCTCTAAGACTGGATAGACTTCTGAAGTCAATGAGCAAGGATCCACTGGTGATGGTTCATATTGACACTAATAATATTGTGTTGCAGGCTATCTCACAGATAATAGATTTCTTCAATACCCTTCTGAGTTCCTTGAAGTAGAATGAATGTCCAAGTGATCTTCTCAAAGAGACTTCCTGTCCCACAAGCAAACGAAGAGAGAAGGCAGACGAATGTGGAAGTGAACTGCTGACTAGATAAGTGATAGAGGGTGAAGGGTTTTGGTTTTCTGGAACATTGGTCCACCTCCTGAGGGGGAAAGAGGGCTGTATAGTTTGAATGGCCTTCCCCTGAGTAAAAGGGGAATTTATTTGCTCAAGGACAGGGTGTAGTCAAGAGGTTGTTAAACTAATAAGAAAAGGACAGGGTAAAAAGCAGGAAGATAGGAGCACTCATTTCACACAAAACTGTGATGCTGAGAACAAAATTAATCAAGGAACCAAATGACATGAAGAGAAGAAATTCTTTAATTGCCTATACACCAATGCTAGGAACCTGGGTAACAAACAAGAAGAATTTGAATTGCTCATTTATGAACATAAATTTGATCTAGCTGGTGCTACAGAAACCTGGTGGGATAATTTGCATGTTTGGAATATTAAAATAAATGGTTGTAAACTATTTAGGAAGGACTGAGTGGGCAAAAGAGCACTCACATAACTGGGTGACTGAGCAACAAAACAGCAGATGAAATTCAATGTTGATAAGTTCAAAGTAAGGCTGAACGACATGGTTACAAATTTATACAGGCTGAACGTCATAGAGAGGGCCAATTTTTCATGCGACTCCACCGATAGTGAGATCTGCCAGTACTCTTTTGTCAAGTCTGAGGTAGAGACGTATTTAGCTGTCCCCAACGTCTCCAGCAGTTCCTCCAGTCAGGCCACAGGGTATACTTCAAACCTGGACATTGCACTGACTTCCCTAAAGCCTACGCAAAATTGAGTCAACCCATCCATCTTTGGCACCAATACAATCAGGCTTCTCCACCTTCTCATTTTCATATAAGTTAAGTACTATTATAAAGAGGACTGTGATCAATTGTTCTCCATGTTCACTGAAGGTAGGACAAGAACTAATGGGCTTAATCTGCAGCAAAGGAAGATTTAGGTTACATATATCAGGAAAAACTTTCTAACTATAAGGCTAGTTAGATTCTGGAATAGGTTTCCAAAGGAGATTGTTGAATCCCCATCACTGGAGGTTCTTAAGACCAGTTTGGACAAATACCTGTGAGGGATGGTCTAGGTTTACTTGGTCCTGCTTCAGCACAGGAGGCTGGACTTGATGACCGTTCAAGATCCCTTCTAGCCCTAAATTTATATTATTCTGTCTCAGGAACCAGTTGATCAAATGACCCCAAATCTGGATCAATGACCATACTCCATGTCCCCAGGAGGGGCACCAAATTTCAAGTCAATCTGAGTAACCATATGGATTTTAGAGCACTTTGAACAGCCAACTTTTAAAACAGAAATTTTACTGCTATACTGAAGCATGGTCAACACTACAAAGTTAGGTCAAGATAGGTCACCTTCGGTTGACCTAGTTGTGCATGTGTCTACACTCAAATTTGTTTCCCATCAGTGTAAGCAACTTGTTCCAGGGATGTTGTAACTCCACCTTCCCAAATGACATTGAGCTATAGTTGACCAACGGTGTTCAATGCAGTGTGAGTTTAGACACTCTGTAACCTATGTCAACCCTAACAGTCCTTCAGCAGTTGTCCCACAAAGCCCAACATGGACCAGTCTGATCAAAATAGTGAACTCCATTAAAAGTCCTGCTTAGTTTTGAAATGCCTTTTCCTCATTCCAAGCTTGGTGAGCACACCTACCAGCTCTCCCTTGTTGTATGCAACTGCCCAACCAACCATGACAGCTACACACTCATGCCTGGAGTACTTATATTGGATCTCTTCAGCCTGTTGAGAGAAGAGGCTGTGCAGGCTCAGCTACAGAGCAGTTATAGAAAGGTGAACATTTACAAACAGATTGCATAGGGGATGCAGCAGAAATGGTACAACAGGGATCAACAGCTGTGCCATAAGAAAGCGAAGGAAGTGTGACAGGCTGGTGGCATGGTCCAGCCAGGGCGTCGCAACTCTTCCTCGGCCCAGGCTCAGAGGAAGGCCACAGCACCTTGGTCTAGGGGAATAAGCGGTGCCGATTACAAGTATTTAGCCCCAGCCCCTGGTGGAGCAGGCTTCTTTCACAGTCTGTAGCCCTCTGGCCTTCACACAGGGCAGGGCTGGTAAGGACTCTATAGCCCGGGCCTTCCCACAGGTGGGGCTACCAAGCAGTCTGGTTCCACTGGCCCTCAGGCAGGGCGGGGCAGGCAAAATAGTCTGGAGCATCCAGCCTTGCAGCAGGTGGGGCTAGTAAAGCACAGTGTCCTTGGTTAGGCAAATTCCAAGGAAGCCAAGCACTCATGGGGTGGTTAGGGAAGCGGGGAGGAGGACACAGACCCACCCAACTCCACTGCATCCTAGCTCAGGGCCCTACCAGTGGCAAAGTGTTTTGCCACTGAGTCAGTGGGGATCCAGCCGCAACACACTGACTAGTCTGGCCATGCACTCAGCCACTCTCTAGTCAGCTGTCCCTGGGCTACTTCCTCCCACTCAATCCCCAGTTACCTTCATCCACTTGCCTCCCTCCAGGTCGCTGGGGTAGTCGGCAAGTGGGCATCCTGCGAATCCCTCACAGTCGACCAGGGTAGGTCCAGGAGCTCCTCAGGATCAACAGCAGAGGGCAGCTCCTCCAGGCCACAGGGCCCCAGGGGTTCCTCTGGTCCACCCAGCAGTCTCAGGTAGCTGCTTCCAGCTACTAGGGCCCAGAAGCCCTCTCCAATCACTCAGGCTGGGCAATCTGGGCAGACTTTGGAGGCTCTGGTCGGTGGGGCGGTTGCGTCAAACAGCTGCAGGGCCTGGGTCAAGCCTAGACCACAGCCTCTGGGAAGACACATCTGCCTCCGGCAGCAGCTTCCTCCTCCCTGAGCTGCATGGCTGGCCTTTTATATTTCCCTTTCCTGCCCTGGCTCCACCCCTCTGCTTTCGGGCTGTATGGCCTGTAGGGCCTTGTTCTGCCCATCAGGGGCGTCGTGGCCCTTCCTCAGGCCCAGGCTCCAAAGTAGGTCACAGCACCTTCCTACACAGGCATATAGAAGAGGCCATTAGCAGATCTGCTGTTGAGTCACAGACCTGCTGCTTTTATCAGAGCCGTACCTAGGGTAGGGAAGATTGGGGCGACTGCCCTGTGCCCCATGTTTTGGGGGGCCCCGTGCCCTTATAGAATCATAGAGTTGGAAGGGACCTCAGGAGGTCATCTAGTCCAACCCCCTGCTCAAAGCAGGACTAACCTCAGCTAAATAATCCCAGCGAGGGTTTTGTCAAGCCGCAGCTTCATAATCTCTAAAGATGGAGATTCCACCACCTCCCTAGGTAACCCATTCCAGTGCTTCACCACCCTCCTAGTGAAAAACTTTATCCTAATGTCCAACCTAGACCTCCCCACTGCAACTTGAGACTGTTGCTCCTTGTTCTGTCATCTGCCAAAACTGAGAACATCCTAGATCTATCCTCCCTGAAACACCCTTACAGGTAGTTAAAGGCTGCTATGAAATCCCCCCTCATTCTTCTCTTCTGCAGACTAAACAAGACTAGTTCCTTCAGCCTCTCCTCATAAGTCTTGTGCTCCAGCCCCCTAATCATTTTTGTTGCCCTCCGCTGGACTCTCTCCAACTTGTCCACATACTTTTTGTAGTGAGGGGCCCAAAACTGGACACAATACTCTAAATGCGGCCTCACCAATGACGAATAGAGGGGAATAATCACTTCCCGCAATCTGCTGGCAATGCTCCTACTAATGCAGCCCAATATGCTATTAGCCTTCTTGGCAACCAGGGCACACTGATGACTGATATCCAGCTTCTTATACACTGTTATGCCCAGGTCCTTTTATGTAGAACTGCTGCCTAGCTCGTCAGTCCCCAGTCTATAGCTGTGCATGGGATTCTTCCGTCCTAAGTGGAGGACTCTGCACTTGTCCTTGTTGAACCTCATCAGATTTCTTTTGGCCCAATCCTCCAGTTTGTTTAGGTCCTTCTGTATCCTATCCCTACCTTCCAGGGTATCTACCACTCGCCCTAGCTTTGTGCCATCTGCAAACTTGCTGAGGGTGCAATCTACCCCATCCTCCAGATCATTAATGAAGATGTTGAACAAAACCGGCCCCAGGACCAACCTCTAGGGTGCTCCGCTTGTGACCAGCTGCCAGCTAGACATGGAGCCATTGATCACTACTCGTTAAGCCCTATGCTCTAGCCAGTTCTCTATCTATTTTATAGTCCAACCCATACTTCTTCAACTTGCTGATAAGAATACTGTGAGAGACCATATCAAAAGCTTTGCTAAAGTCAAGGTATATCACGTCCATCACTCTCCCCACATCCACAGAGCCAGTCACCTCATCATAGAAAGCAATCAGGTTGGTCAAGCATGACTTTCCCTTGGTGAATCCATGTTGACTGTTCCTGATCACCTTCCTCTCTTCCAAGTGCCTTAAACTGGATTCCTTGACGACCTGCTCCATGATTTTTCCAGGGAGTGAGGTGAGGCTGACCGGTCTGTAGTTCCCTGGATCCTCTTTCTTCCCTTTCTTGAAGATGGGCACTATATTTGCTTTTTTCCAGTCATCAGGGACCTTCCCCAATTGCCACGCGCTTTCAAAGGTAATAGCCAATGGTTCTGAAATCACATCAGCCAACTCCCTCAGGACGCTCGGGTACATTGCATCTGGCCCCATGGACTTGTGTATGTCCAATCTTTCTAAGTAGTCTTGGACCTGTTCCTTCAGCACTACGGGATGTTCACCTCCTTGCCATTCAATGCCACCCAGTGCAGTAGTCTGGGAGCTGATCTTGTCTGTGAAGACAGACGCAAAAAAGGCATTGAGTACCTCAGCTTTTTCCACAGCCTCTGTCACTAGGTTGCCTCCCCCATTCTATAAGGGGCCCACATTTTCCCTAATATTCCTCTTGTTGGCAACATACCTGTAGAAACCCTTCTTGTTCCCCTTCACGTCTTTTGCTAGCTGCAACTCCAATTGTGCTTTGGCCTTCCTGATTTTATTCCTGCATGTTCGAGCAGTATTTTTATAATTCTCCCTAGTCATCTGACCAAGCTTCCACTTCTTGTAAGCTTCTTTTTTGTGTTTAAGTTCGCCAAAGACTTCTTTGTTAAGCCAAGCTGGACACCTGCCATATCTGCTATTCTTTCTGCACACCAGGATGGTTTGTTCCTGTGCCCTCAATAAGGTTTCTTTAAAATACAGCCAGCTCTCTTGAATTCCTTTCCCCCTCATATTAGCCTCCCAGGGAATCCTGCCCATCAGTTCCCTGAGGGAGTCAAAGTCCGCTTTTCTGAAGTCCATGGTCCGTATCCTGCTGTTCTCCTTTCTTCCTTTTGTCAGGATCCTGAACTCGACCATCTCATGGTCACTGCAGCCTAGGTTGCCACCCACTTCTACTTCCCCTACCAAATCTTCCCTGTTTGTGAGCAGCAGGTCAAGAGAAGCACAGCCCCTAATTGGTTGCTCCAGAACTCGCACCAGGAAGTTGTCTGCAACACTTTCCAAAAACTTCCTGGATTGTTTGTGCTCTGCTGTATTGCTCTTCCAGCAGATGTCAGATGATTGAAGTCCCCCATGAGAATCAGGTCCTCTGAACTGGAAACTTTCCCTAGTTGACTGAAGAAAGCCTTATCTACCTCGTCCTGGTCTGGTGGTCTATAACAGGCACCCTCCTCGACATCACCCTTATTGTTCTTGCTTCTAAGTTTAACCCAGAGACTCTCAACTGGCTTATCTCCAGTTTCATACTGGATCCCAGAGCAATCATAGTGCTCTCTTACATACAGTGCAACTCCTCCACCCTTTCACCCTTGCCTGTCCTTCCTGAACAGTTTATACCCATCCATGAAAGTGCTCCAGTTGTGTGAGTTACTCCACCAAGTCTCAGTTATTCCAGTCATGTCATAGTTTCTTGACTGTGCCAGGACTTCCAGTTCCTCCTGCTTGTTTCCCAGGCTTCTTGCATTTGTGTATAGGCACTTGAGATAACTAGCCGATCGCCCTACTTTCTCAGTATGAATCAGGAGGCCTCCCCTGTTGCTCCTTCCTCCTTCTGCTTCCTTCTGGTGTCCCACTTCCCCACTTACCTTCGGGCTTAGGTCTCCATCCCCCATCGAACCTAGTTTAAAGCCCTCCTCACTAGGTTAGCCAGCCTGTCTGCGAAGATACTCTTCCCTCTCTTCGTTAGGTGAATCCCGTCTCTTCCTAGTAATCCTTCTTCCTGGAACAACATCCCATGATCGAAGAATCCAAAGCCCTCTCTCCAACACCACCTGCATAACCACTCATTTAATTCCGCAATGTGACGGTCTCTACCTGGGCCTTTTCCTTCAACAGGGAGGATGGATGACAACACCACTTGCACTTCAAACTCCTTTATCCTTCTTCCCAGAGCCACATAGTCCGCAGTGATCTGCTCAAGATCGTTCTTGGCAGTTTCGTTGGTGCCCACATGGGGAAGTAGGAAGGGGTAGCATTCTGAGGACTTGATGAGTCTTGGCAGTCTCTCTGTCGCATCCTGAATCCTAGCTCCAGGCAAGCAGCACACTTCTCTAGTTTCCCAGCCACCATCACCCTTCTCTTCCTCTTGGGAGTGGTGGTCGTGGAACCCCCATCCCTAGGACAATGCATCCCTTGCCTTCTGATCAACAGGGTCTCCTTCTGATCCATTCCCTCAGATGAGTCTTCCAAATCATTCTCCACAGAAGTACCTGTGCAGAGAGCCTGAAACTATTCCTTACCTCTATTTGCATGGTGGGCATGTAGGTTCTCTTTCTTCGGAGGTCACATGCTGCCAATTTTCTTTCCCGTTCTTCAGTTTCCCATGCACTGCCTTCTCTGAATCTTCCTCACACTGTGCCTGCAGTAGCAAATCATGTCTTTGATCGAGAAAGACTTTGTTTTCTTTAATGCAATGCAAGGTTGATATTTGGGTCTCTAGTCCTTTAACCTTCTCTTCCAATATGGAAACCAGCCTGCACTTTGTACAGATGAAGTCAGCTCTATCCTGTGGGAGAAAGACAAACATAGCACATCCAGTGCAGGTGACAACAACAGATCACTCACTTTCCATATCTTTCCTCTGAGAGTCTCTTCAGATGCTGTATTTACTGCTCAGCTAAGTCAGATAGGAAAAAACCCACTATGGGCTCTCCCACCAGGCGAACTCCTTCTGTTTGCCTCTCCTCTGTTCGCAGCTCACTTGGTTCACAACTGGCTGCTTCTTATAAGGCTGCTGACTCGAAGCAGTTGCCCCGCCTCAGTGCCTCCCTCTGCAATCAACCACTCAAGGCTCACCTGGAACAAAGCACTCCCAATTAACACTTTTCAATCAATCACACACATGGTCAACTGCCAAACAGTCCCTGTAACTGCACCAGTCACAATCACACACACTGTCAGCTGTAACTTGCACCAGTCACACAAATGGTCTCTCAGATACTCACCCCTCTAGCACACAACACAGCTCCCCTCATGTAGCACTCACCTGGGCTCCTCTTGGACAGATCCCAGGCAAACTCCTTCTGTTTGCCTCTCCTCTGTTCACATGGTGTGGGCTTCCTGTGGGCTGCCCCACCTCCCCCAACTGCTGGTCCCCTGGTCCCACAAACCCCTGGGTTTTGGGAGGCAGCTGCCCATGTCCCACTGGGTCCCATCTCCCAGCTCGGAGGTGGGCGGCAGCTGCCGGAGTCCTGGGATGCCGGGCAGCAGCCATCAGCTTCTTGGGAAGCCGGGCAGCAGCCACTCACATGCTGCCCAGAGTTGGGAGGCAGGCAGCAGCCGGCAGTCACCTGAGTCCCTGGAAGCCGAGTGGCAGCCGCATGCAACATGGCTGGGAGCCTAGCGGCAGCCTCCCATGCCCCACAAGCTGGGTTCGCAGCTGGGTGGCAGCCTCCCACACCCCAGCTCAGAACCAGGTGGTAGTCTCCCCCATCCCGTCTTGAAGACCGGTGGCAGCTGCCTGCTTGTCTTCATCTCAGGGTCCCAGCTTGGCGCAGCAGCCTTCTCCTCCTCAGCTCGGAGCAGGCGGCAGCCACCCTCCTGGGCTTGAAGCTCTAGCTGAGCAGTGAAATTGACAACTATGGCAGCCCCAGATTTCACCTGTATAAAAATGTTAAGGGAGGACCCACCACAGTGTGATTTGCCCCAGGCCCCGCACCCCCCTAGGGATGGCCCTGGCTTTTACAATGAGCTGCATGCCATATTTGGCAGAGTTCCAGAGGGGTAGCTGTGTTAGTCTGTATACAGCAGAAACAAGGAGAGTTCTGTAGCACTTTAAAGACTAACAAATTTAATTTCAGCTGGCATAAGCTTTCGTGAGCTTCAGCTCACTTCCTCAGATGCAGTTGGTAGAAATGATACAGCAAATAGGAAAAATATATAGAAGGCAACATATCCATATCCATATATTTCCTATATTTGGCAGAGACTCCACCAGCACCAGCATGTGGATAACTCCAAGGACCCTGCAACACAGACCCCTCTGCAAACAGTGAGGAGGACGATGGAGAATATGCAACCCGGGGGTCCAGCTATGCCACAAACGGATCTGTTCGAGACTCCACTGCAATCCTGTCAGTCCCCGCAGCCAAGCATGGATGAGCCCGATGCAGGGGAAGGAACGGAACCTCAGGAAAATGTGTGCTTGCATTTCTCATTATGGAGTTTGAATACCACAACTTAGCAGGTCACAGGTTTTCATTAATTTACTTGTGCTAGAAGAGGTAGTGAAGAGGTAGTGAAACAAGAAAGAGAAGGAGAGTTATCTGCTTTTCATTCCTTCATAGAGCTATATGGGGGGGCGCATACAGAGCAGTTTGTTTATTAATATAGGGATGTCCCTTGAATCCTTCTGAGAGAACTTGATGAAACTTTCATGCAGGTACTCTGCAATCCTCTCCACAGTAAGACACTTTCCTATCTCAGTCCATGATGATTTCAGCAAGCATCAGATTAGCTGCATATGGGCCTGACTGGTTTTGGGATGCCAGCAGCAGCTGTGCTCTCTATGCCTTTGTTATCCTCAGGCATGAGATATCAGCTAAAATCACCCCCACCTGTGGGAAATAGTGCCAATACTCAGTGCCATTGCCCTGTATTCATACCCATAGAAATAGGGGAGGAAATGGTATTGTTTCATGCAATTGAAAATTTCCCTCTTTCTTCCTCTCCCCATCATGCCCCTGCTGGGCTATGCTCATCCTGGCTGGGGCTGGAGAGCAGTGCTCAGGACTGGCACTACAAAGCAGAAGTGTCGATAAGCAGGTCTCATTTCAAACTGAAGGGGGGCAAGGGAAGGGAGTTCTGAACCTTAACTAGGGTTTTCTTTTGTGGTTATACACACAATGATACCTCTGTATGTTTATCTGTAGCTGCTGACATTGCAGCCTTGAAAGATTCCCCCTTCCACACCCATGAAACGCCTGATCCTGATGAGGAAGAGAAAGAAGAGGACTCAGGATGGCATGTTCATTGAGCATCAGCAAGTGAACAGGGGGCCTCGAGGATGAATATTGCAGAGTATGGAAAGGGAAAGAGCAAACTGGAGACTGATGCACTCACAGCAAACACAAATGCTGCAGACTCTTGTTGATCAACAGTTCAACAATCACAGGCTCACCCGCCTTTGCAGTCAATGTAGAACTCCAGGGTAGCATCTCTCTACATATCCCAACATTTCATGTGGGACCACGAGCTACATTTCTACCCCTCCCACTCCATGCCAGTGGACAGTGAGGAGAATTACAGCTGCTTGAATATTGACTCTGAAAGCCATGATTGCTGTATGTGAAGTCAAAATGAACCGAAATGGCATGAATGTTCTTTCCTCTTGTTAAGTTCTGTTCCTTAATTTATTTCATGCATTTTATTGTATTTGGTGTTTTTTAATTGCACATTGGGCTTTTGCAGTGGTTTTGGTATGCAATAAAAAAATTTTTTGGCAAATGATTAATCTTTATTACTTCACAACATATGCTGCAGAATGCCTAGTACTACTAAAAGCACCCAATACTTGTTATTGTACAGGGTATTGTAAGGCTACTGCAGAGAAACTAAATTAATTGTTTGCATCAGTTGTCATGGCTGAGGATGTGAGGGAGGTTCCCAAACCTGAGCCGTTCTTTTTAGGTGACAAATCTAAGGAACTGTCCCAGACTGAGGTGTTATTTGGGGAGGTTTTGGAACAAATTGATGAATTAAACAGTAATAAGTCACTAGGACCAGATGGTATTCACCCAAGAATTCTGAAGGAACTCAAATGTGAAATTGCAGAACTACTAACTCTGGTATTTAACCTGTCATTTAAATGACCTTCTGTGCCAGATGACTGGAGGATAGTTATGTGATGCTTTCTAGATTAGGGGGGCCTTTTAGAATATGATTTAATATCAATATTGCAAAATTACAATCATTTGTATGGGATAGGCCATGTCAGGTACCACTAGGAAGGTTATAATTTGCTAAGTATGATTATACTGTTTATATATATATGTGTCATATTTGTATTGGAATTTATGTATATGTTTGATATATCTATATTTCAACTTGTGCTGTGTTTCTGTGCGATACCCCAGACAGGATGGGAGCAGCAATAAACCTGCTTAATGGCCCATTAAGGGAACTCAAAAGTATGAAAAACCCAAGGGCTACACCTTTATGAGTCACTAGGACTTGCCTAGGCGACCCTGGACTCCATCTTGTTTTTGTGAATTTCCACAAGCCATATGGCAAAGGGACATAAAAAAAGGCAGCTGCTCCATCCCAAGTTGTCTTCATTCCTGCTTTCTCTCTCTGGATCAGCTCATCTGCAACTGAAGCTGTGAAATAAAGGACTGAGCCCCATCCAGGTATTGCGTGTACACCAGAGCTACTGTACAAGCCTGAAAACTCCACAGTTTTACTAAAAACATGATATATGTAAACTTTCAAAGAATTTGTATGAATCTGATGGCTTTACTCATGTAACACCACTCACCTTGTTTCTTTCTTGCCTTTTATAATAAACCTCAAGTTTTAGTTATTAAAGGATTGTCTGGCAGTGTAGTATTTTGGGTAAGATCCAAACTTTTATTGGTCTGGTAATGTGGCTGACACTTTGGGGTCAGGAGAACATTTTGGTAAAGGGAATAGAGTTGTAAATAACTTATCTCTTTTCTGGACCCAGTTGCTGATTGAGAGTCTGAGACTGAAATGTGATAAAGGGGTCTCTGTATTTCTTGTTATAGCTTCTTGATAACTAATGTGGAAAATCACAGCACTGTTTGTGACTGGTTGGGGAGTTTAACTTCAGTGTTACCCACGAGTGCTGGGAGAATCTGCTCCCCTTTTGCAGCCTGCCCTACCCTAGGCATGGACGGGTACAAGCTAATGTAATGCCAATTTTTTAAAAAGGCTCCTGTAGGCTGGTGGCACAGTCCAGCGGGGGCGTCGCAACCCTTCCTCAGGCCCAGGCTCTGGAGAAGGCCACAGCACCTTGGTTTAGGGGAATAAGCAGTGCTGATTACAAGTCTTTAGCCCTGGCCCCCGGTGGGACAGGCTTCCCTCACAGTCTGTAGCCTTCTGGCCCTCATGTAGGGCAGGGCTGATAAGGAATCTATAGCCCCAGCCTTTCGACATGCGGGACTGCTAAGCAGTCCATTGCCCCCGGCACTCAGGCGGGGTGGGGCAGGCGAAGCAGTCTATAGCCCCCAGCCTTTCAACAGGTGGGCTAGCAAACAGTCTGGTGCCCCCGGCCCTCGAGCTGGGTTGGGCAGGCGAAGGTAGTCTGTAGCCGTCGGCCCTCAAGCGGGCTGGGACAGGCCAAAGCATCCTGTAGCCCCTGGCCCTCGAGCAGGGCGGGGCAGGCTAAAGCAGCCTGTAGTCTCTGGCCCTCGAGCAGGGCGGGGCAGGCTAAAGCAGCCTGTAGCCCCTGGCCCTCGAGCGGGGTGGGGCAGGCCAAAGCAGTCTGTAGCCCCCAGCCCTCGAGCGGGGTGGGGCAGGCCAAAGCAGCCTGTAGCCCCTGGCCCTCAAGTGGGGTGGGGCAGGCCAAAGCAGTCTGTAGCCCCCGGCCCTCGAGCAGGGCAGGGCAGGCCAAAGCAATCTATAGCCCCCAGCCTTCAGCAGGTGGGGCTGGTAAGCTTGGTATCCTCAGGCAGGCGGGTTCAGAGGAGCCAAGCACTCCTGACATGTCTGGGGAAGGAGGGAGGGGGACGCAGGCAACGCAGGCATCCACTGCATCCCAGCCCAGGGCGCTATCAGTGGCAAAGTGATTTGCCACTGAGTCAGCGGGGCTGCAGCTGCAACACGCTGATGGGTTGGGCCACTGCCTCAGCCACTCTCTAGTTGACTGTCCCTGGGCTACTTCCTTCCACTCAATCCCCACGTACCTGCATCCAGGTGTCTCCCTCTGGGTCACTGGGGTAGACGGCGAGCAAGAGTCCCACCAGTCCCTCACCGTCGACTGGCAGCAGGTCCGGAAACTCCTCAGGGTTGTCAGCGGAGGGCAACTCATCCAGGTCGCAGGATCCCAGGGGGTCCTCTGGAACACCAGGCTCAGTCCGCTCTTGTGGGTCCCCGACATCGGGCAGCTCCTCCAGGTCAGGGCCAGCCTCAGGGGATTTCTCCCACCTAGTGGTCTCAGATAGCTGCTCCCAGCTACTAGGGCCTGGCAGCCCTGCCCAGTCACCAGGGTCTGGTGGCCCTCTTCAGTATCTCGGGCCCAGCAGCCCTCTCCAGTGTCTCGGACCTGACGGCCCAGGCAAGCCTTGAAGGCTCTGATCTGTGGAGCAGTTGCTCCGCACAGCCACAGGGCTTGGGTCAGGCCCAGACCACAGCCTCAGGGACAACACATCTATCTCCAGTGGCAGCTTCCCCCTGACTGAGCTACTAGGCCAGCCTTTTATACTGGCCTCTCCTGTCCTGGCTCCGCACCTTTTCTCCCTGGGTATTAGGCCTGCAGGGCCTTGTTCTGCCCAGTAGAGGGGTTTTTCAGGGCCTTGATCTGCCCAGCAGGGGGGTTGCAGCTTGTCCTCGGGCCCAGGCTCTGAGGAAGGCCACAGCACCCTGCTACAGCTCCAGAGGTGATCCTGGCAATCATAGGCTGGTAAGCTTAACTGCAGTACTAGGCAAATTGGTTGAAACTATAGAAAAGAAAAGAATTATCAGACACAGAGGAATACAATTTACTGAGAAAGAGTCAACATGGTTTTTGTAAAGGGAAATCATGCCTCACCAATCAGTTAGAATTCATTGAGGAGTCAACAAGCATATGGACAAGGGTGATCCAGTGGATTCAGCGTACTTAGATTTTCAGAAAGCCTTTGACAAGGTCCCTCACCAAAGGTTCTTAAAGCAAAGTAAACAATCATGGGATAAGAGGGAAAGTCCTCTCCTTGATCAATAACCGGTTAAAAGATAGGGAACAAAGGATAGGAATAAATGGTCAATTTTCAGAATGGAGAGAGGTAAATAGCGATGTCCCCCAGTGCTCTGTACTGGGACCTGTACTATTCAAAATATTCATAAAGGATCTGGGAAAAGGGGTAACAGCGAAGAAGCAAAATTTGCAGATGATACTCAAGATAGTTAAATCCAAAGCAGACTGAGAAGAGTTACAAAAGGATCTCACAAAAGTGGGTGATTGGGCAACAAAATGACAGATGAAATTCAATGTTCATAAATGCAAAGTAATGCACATTGGAAAACATAAGTCCAACAATACATATAAAATGATGGTGTCTAAATTAGCTGTTACCACTCAAAAAAGAGATCTTGGAGTCATTGTGGATAGTTCTCTGAAAACATCCACTCAATGTGCAGTATTAGTTAAAAAGCGAACAGAATGTTGGGAATCATTAGAAAAGGGATAGATAATCAGACAGAAAATATCATATTGCATCTTTATATGCCCACATCTTGAATAGGGTGACCAGATCTGCATACAGTACCTAAAAATATATATATTGGAATTGAAAAAGGCAAAGAAAAGGGCAACAAAAATAATTAAGAGTATGGAAAAGCTTCCCTGTGAGGAGAAATTAATAAGACTGGGACTTTTCAGGTTGGAAAATATACAACTAAAGGGGGATATTATACAGGTCTATAAAATTATGTCTGGGTGGAGAAAGTAAATAAGACAGTGTTATTTACTTCTGCTCATAACACAAGAACTAGGGTTCACCAAATGATATTAATAGGCAACAAACTTAAAACGAACAAAAGGAAGTATTTCTTCATAGAATGCACAGTCATTCTGTGGAAGTCCTTCCCAGACGATGTTGTGAAGGCCAAGACAACATCAGGGTTAAAAAAAAGATCTAGATACATTTATGGAGGCTAGGTCCATCAATGGCTATTAGCCAGGATAGGCAGGGATTGCTGTTTGCCAGAGGCTGGGTATGGCCGACGGGATGGATTACTTGATGATTACCTGTTTTACTCATTCCCTCTGAAGCATCTGGCATTGGCTAGTGTTGGAAGACAGGATACTGGGCTAGATGGACCAGTGGCCTGGCCCAGGATGATCATTCTTATGTTCTTATGGTGACAGAACTCATAGGATCAGTGACAAACACAGTGAAATAATTATAAATGTACATCAAGCACCGCAAATTTTATAGGTGCATTCACAGACAGTGTTATATTCATAAATGTACACTTCCTAATAGCCTCCAAATTTTGAGGCCAGGTAGAGCACTGTCCATCACAGCACATTACTGTGCCTGACTGTTAAAGTGCTCTTTCAAAACCTCCCTTAGCCACATAGCTCTGCATTGAGCTCTTCTAATAGCCCTTGTGTCTGGCTGTTCAAACTCAGTAGACAGCCGTTCGTTCTGGAAGCAAATGTTCCAACTTTGCCTCACAGATATTATGCAGGACACAAAAGGCAACTATGATCATTGGGATATTTTTCTCATAGAGATCCAGTCTTGTGAGTAATCAATGCCAGTGTCTCTTCAATCTACCAAAAGCACATTCAGGTCTCACTCTGCACCTGCTGAGTTGGTAGTTGAATCTTTCATGAGCCAGAGAGCAAGGGGTAGGCTGGTTCCCGCAGGATCACTATTGGCATTTCATCATCATCATCTGTGGAATCTGATGGCTGGGAAAGAATGTCCTTGCTTGCAGCTTTCTGAACAGTCCTGTATTCTTAAATATGCAAGTGTCATATACCTTCCCTTACAAGCATTCATGTTGGTGAAGTGACCCTGGAGGTCCACCCACACTTGCAAAACAAGAGAAAAGTACTTTGGGGCAAGGTTGGCTGGCACCAAAATAGGGATATGCAGGCCGTTTATCATCTACTGTTCCACAACAGTTTGGGAACCCCATTGCTGCAAATCCATCCTCTATGTCCTGCACATTACCAAGAGTCAGAGTCCTGAACAGAAGGAGACAATTAATGGCTCAGCACACTTGCGTGACAATGGCCCTCACTGTCGATTTTCCAACTTCAAAATGGTTTCCCACTAATCGGTAGCAATCCAGCTTTGCAAAGTTCCACAGAGTGGTCACCACTCACTTCTCAACTGTCAGTGAAGCTCTTATTCTGGTGTTCTTGCATTTGAAGGCTGGAGCGAGTGTGGCACACAGATACAGGAATGTGGTCTTTTTCATCCAAAAGTTCTGCAGCCACTGCTTGTCACCCCAAACCTGAATTACAAACCTGCTTATTTCTAAGTTCCAGAAGCAGCATTCTGCCATCTGCGGCTGCTCCATGAATACCATCAACAACATTGAATTGTTTTTCACTATGTCCCACAGCAATGTGGCTGCAAGAAATTGTCATGGCTCCTATTGCTGCAGTTCTTCCTGCAACTCTGCAAACACCAGAGGATTGTTTCTCCTGTGTTTACAATGCTCATAAAAATAGTGCAGATCTCTGTGGGCTCCATCCTTCTGTTATAGATGGCAGACAGCAAGAAACATCACAGAGGATTTTATTATTTTTTTTTAAAGGTGAAAAAATTATGGGCTATAAATATTATTATGGGATGGAGACATTTGTTACTCAGTCACCTGTGCATGACTTTTTTTCTGCTCCACAATGCATTGCCAAAATTTCCCAAAGGACAATGCACTGGACAATGATGCGTTGAACACTGGGATACCTACCCAGGGTACACTGCACAGTGCATCGATAGAAGCACTTCTGGTGAGTCCACACAGTGTCAATACAAGGATCTAAGTATACATGTGCTTGAGTGATAAACTAATTGCAGCAGCTTTATGCTGATGTAAGTTGCATCAACCAAAGTTTGTACTTTAGACATGGCCTCAGAGGAAGAATAGAGGGGAGGGGCTCTACACATCCATCAGCAGCATAACAGACTCAGAGAGCTGTGAAGTGGCCCATTCATCTCAGTGAGATGTTCATAGCTGAAAGAGAATATTCCAGGGCCTAACACAATAGCTCTGAGATGTGTGAACTGTTCTGTTCATGTAAGTGGGTGTTCCCATGCCCCCTCCTAGTACTGTAGAGTTTTTTATGTGTGTCAAGCATACCCATTCTCAGATCCTCACACCAGTCTGAGCAGTGCGCTCTTAGTGCATACTTTGGGCATGCCTGTTCTAAACTCTCCAACCGGAGGGACAGGGCTTCCCCAGATCCCAGCTCACATGACAGATGTGGGGGTAGGGATATGGGTTCAGATTTCCTTAGAGGGACAAGGCACCCCATAACCCAGCTCATATGAAGGGGTGTAGGGAATAGGACTCAGACTGCCCCCAGTAAGGCAAGGCCCCCCTCTGAACCTGGCTCACATGAAGGGCCACATGGAGGATGGCCACACACCATAAATGGGCAGATCCTGGCACACACACAGGGAAGCAAGGGACAGGACTCAGAAACCTGCAAAGAGGCCACACCCCCCCATCTCAGCTCACAAGAAGGGAGACAGGGAGAGGGACTCAGATTCCTCTAGAGGGGCAGAGAAACCTCAGATCCTGGCACACGGCAGGGCAGTGAGTGAGCTCAGACACCCCTTGAGGGCAAGGATACCCCCAGTCCCCAGAGAACATGGGAGGTAGGCAGAGGGAGGTAGGCAGACACAGCCCCCCAGATTCTGAAACACTCACAAGGGGTTTCTGAGCACTCCTGTATCCCTGACATTCATCCCCATGTTCCCAGGCTGTCCCAGTGTCCCTCCCCCTCATCCAAGCATACCAACTCTTGTCACCTCCCCATCATCCATCCCTATTTATCTACCTCCCCTGATGCATCTCCAAACCCCTCTTACCCCTATTGCCCACCCCCCATACATATTCCTCCACTCCCTGAAAGATATTTATTGGTTCTACAGAAAAAGGGGCCTCTTCAAACTTCTCAGATACAACTTCCATTTCTTTAATTCTTGAAACTGGTAAGGACCCTGAAGAATTTGTCTAGTTTTGTCCACTCTCTAATTGATTTGGATTTGAAAATTCATCTAAAATTTTTCATTAACACCTGAATTCCTATTTTTAATAAAATCCACTAAATCTAGACCTTCAATCAAAGAACTGCCAATAGGCAATTACAAATTAATGGACAAAAGGTGTTTGTTAGAATCTGTTTGCCTTATCCTTCTGATATTGTTCATAGTTCTAGATTCCCCCCATTTTGTTTCATGGATACAAGTTTTATATTCTTGTTCAAGAGCTTTGTGAACCCAGATCCAGGAATTAGTATGGACGTGTTTTCTAGCAGTGAAGGAGCTGGCTGAACAGATGAAACAAACCAAATGGGGGACAGCCAACCTTGAGAAGGTGAAGCTGGCTTTGGAGGCTGAATGTACAGAGTTGGCCAAGGAAATTAAAACATGTCCACTTAGTGAAGGAAACACTAGGCATACAGGAGGATGGAGAGAATCCCTGTAAAGGAGCTGGACTGAACTAAAACCTGAAGAAAGAAGTCTCCAACCTAAAAGATAGAAGGAGTTGGAACATCTGCTTGTTTTGGAGAGGGAATGCTCTGCCTACTACAGAGACAGGTGGGACCACACAGAAATAGAGGTGCAGTAACAGGAATAAGAAAATCTCTCCTTGAGCGGAATGTTGAATTTCTAGATCCAGCAACAGAAGCTGGATCTAAAAAAATCCCAGCAGGTCTTAGAGGGGCTGCTTATCATGATAGGAAGAGAGCTGAAGACTAAGACCCAAGGATTCCAGGCACTGACCATTAAGACAGTAGTCCTACATAGCCAGACAGGAGAAGCTGAATTACAGAGAGAAGTGGTCCCAGCCTCTGGAGGCATGCAGATCTGAAACAATGAAGCATGTGTGGAAACACATGATAAGATGGTGAGCGTGGAAAAAGAGTACCAGGAGGCTTATGTGGATTGGCTGATGTGCCAGACATCCATAAAGTAAAAGATGGTGGTGAAAAGTAAAAGAAGAGGGTGTCCTGTGGCATATGCATGTTTTATGTCATGTGCACATCAGAGGCTGCAATAATGGCAGTAGACCTCTCAGCTACACAGCAGTCCTCTACAAGAAGGGACTGGAGTGAACTACAGGAGAAGGCTGCTACTGCTGAAAGAAACCAAGCTGAAATCCTGATGCCATGGACACAAGTAGCTCAATACCAGCAGGAGTTGGAAGAAGTCTGCTCTTCATGGGAAAGAATCATAGGGCAAGAAGTAAAGTGGCAGCAACAGCTGGCCTGCCTCAAATTGGAAAAAGAGACTGCAGAGCAGAAGCGCTTTCTGTTTCAAAAGGAGTTGATTAAACTCCAGAACCGGCTCAAGGTCCAGCCAGTGTCAAATTCCAATGTGGTTAAGGAGAGAGAGTGGGAAAGCCTCAAGGCTGGAGTGGCCTCCCTACCAAAGGAATGGGAAATGTGTGGACTGAGGCCATGACAGATGGAAGGTGGCTGGGAAAAGGACATGCCCCCACATACTGAAGCTCAGGGCTGCCCAACTGAGTCCAAAACCCCAAGATCATGGAATAGCAGCAGAGCAAGGCCACAACCAGGACCCTGTTAAAGAGAAGGAGCCTACCTTGAGAAAGGAGAGGAACACAGACCATCCTACATCCCAGAAATCCTCCACAGCTTATGAGTTGGAGGAAAAGTGAGTGTGGATGAGTGAAATGTTGAGGTCTGTGGGGAAGGGGATGTAGTCCGTAGTGTTTGGAAGATCCGAATGGAGGTTAGACCTTGATACAGATGTTCTCAATACTGAAGGATGTGCTTGTGTTTGCATCCAAAGATTTTCTTCCCCAAGAGACCACGCAGTGGCCTTAAATCAATTCAAGCATGGTGAAATCCCGGTTGACATCAGAAGTTGCTGGGAAACTTGACATTCAGACAGTGAAGCATGTGGTGAACTATGACATACCCCAAGATCTGAAAGAGTTTATCTCCATATGAAGTACCTACAGCAAAAAGAAACCCAAGTCCTGGTCAGGAACTAAGGAAGACCGGCCCATCACCCAGTATTTTTAGTAACCTTCCTGACTGCAACTGAACAGGAAGTCCCTCCTTGGCTACAGGGCTTGGCCAAATGCTGACCATTGTAGAGCCCACCGGAGTGTACAGAGTGGCTTTGCAGCAGAAAGTGTTACAGGGATAATAAAGGAAGAAGCACAAATTAGAAAAACCTCTCCAGGCAGAAAGGCCTGGAAAAGAGACCTTGATAAACCAAGGCAAGGACTACAAATCTTTCCTAGCACAAAGACTATTAAGAGTTCTCCAGACAGAGAGGTCTGGGAGGGAGAAGACCCTGCCAATGCAGGGCAAAGGGATGGGATAACAATGGACCTGACTTTCAACAGAACCACAACCCCAATCCTGTCCAAGAAGGTGGTGTGTGACAGGGTGTACCTCTGCTGAAGGCCTCATGGCCCTACCACACCCTGTCCCAGAAAAGAGCAGTACAGGTGAATCCTCCAAGTGGCCTACAGAGGTTGTGTGGGATGCAGCCAATCAGAAAGAGGCTGCAGGGAGCAGCCAATCCAGGCTCAGCAGACCCATATAAAAGTAGCGGCAATACAGAGCAGAGGGCAGTTGATGACTAGAGCTGGAGGAGTGTGGATGGTGTTCCTTACTGGCTGAAGGAGCTACAGAAGCAGAGAAGGAGCTCCTGTCAGGCTGCTGGGACTTGATAGCTGTAAGTCCTAAGGTAAAGGTGAGGGAGGTGTGGAGAAATGGCCCAGGGAAACATTGCAGAGTTTCAAAGGGATGCAATGGGCAGCTGCTATTTGTAGGGTCTCTGGGCTGGGATCTGGAGTAGTGAGAGGGCCTGGGTCCCCCACCCCCCACCAGCCATTGAGGGAGTGGTTTAAGCCTGAAAGTTGGACCAGTCTCAGGAGAGGGCATTGAAGAACCCAAGGAGGGTCAGTGATATTGGACTATATTGGATTTTTATACATGCCCCCAAAAGGGGAACTGTCCTGTTTAATGGCCAGCTGGAGAGCTAGGGCCAGAAAGGCCCAGATAGGCAAAAAGTCTCTAGGGAGGAAGCCCTGATGCTGTGTTGCTATTAGAGAGACAGAGACAGTGTAGGGACATGCACTGGGCCAAGAGGGTGCCACCCTGTTACAGTCTGATATCTTTCAAAATAGGAGACTCCAACATTTAGGTGAAGTAACTGGTTACATTTTTCAATTATCTGAATCTGGATATCTATTTAGAATAGAAGTAATATAAAAGATATATCTAAAAACACATTAACTATTTTGACCACCAGGCAGCAGAAACCATCTCTAAACCTATAATGGTGCTGAGGGCCTGGCTACTGAGAAACAATGCACCATTTGTATTATGCATACCATTGCTAAACTGTTTAATCAAATACAAGTAAAAATCAACAAATTGCAGCAAAAAATACAAAGGTAAAGAAAAAGAGTTGGAAAAGAAATTACCTTTTAGTGGGAGTGTTGAAAAAGATTTCAACGAGGTTCGTTTACCCTGCACCGAAAAGAGATCCAAGCAGGTAGTTGGGCAGTCTCCAAATTTTATTTCTGCAGAGGTCAGACACTTCCCAGCAAGTGGTCAGTGCAAGACCCTGAAGGCATGCTCTTTTGCATATTTATACAAACATAGACAAAGGAATTACATATGCATAAATTCTTAATTCTTATAGGTGCCCTCAAAATTGTTATTACCACTGCTATTGGCTTACAATTTCTACTTCTTCTAATTATACAGGTATGCATAACATAAAACATGTTGACAGAAGATTTCAGCTTATCTATCAGGGTTGCCTGGTCTATCTCTCAAGGCTACATAACTAGCAGGAACCAGTTGGGGCTATCTCCTTGCTTCTTCTGGGAAACCTTTCCCTGACCCTGGCACAGATAAGCACCATAAGAAAAGGAGAAAAAGGGGAGTGGGCGATTTCAGCAGAGAGCAGAACACTAAAGAAAACTAAAATGGAGTAACTGTGGCCAAGCAAACAAATATTTTCTTTCAGGAGACAAGGTGGGTGAGGTGATATCTTTTGTTGGACCACCTGCTGTTGGTGAGAGAGACAAGCTTTTGAGCCACACACAGCTCCTCTTCAGGTCTGGGAAAGGTACTCTCAGTCACAGCAAAACACAAGGAGGAACAGACTGCTTAGCATAAGTAGTTAGCATATATTGTAAGTGACTATTCAAGGTAGAGTGGGACTAACACAGCTACATCTAAACTGCATATCACTTATTATTTAAAAACAGTTAGCTAACTGGCATTGCCCTCAGTATATAACAAAACTATGGCTAACTGTCAGTATGTTGAATCCTGTAAGCAAATTCCTTTTAGTACCAGTCATAATCTGGGGTCAGTGACACTACATCCTAATCAAGTCACATGTTATTTAAAACAGTCTTGCTCAGTGTCTGGTTTATTTTATGGTATCACCACCAGTACTGGATCCTGACACAGCAGTATTTGATAAATTGACTGTCGTCCATTCAGTAGGTTATCTGGAATACAGTATTTACAAGAAACGGAATCTATATCAACTACTGGTGTATCATACAGCAATGTAAATCTAAATAGTACCATGCAAGGCTTGTTAAGCCAGGAATGTTTGACATCACAACTCCAGTGTTTGGTCACAGTGGTTCAGCCCAATACAATGAGACAGAGAAACTAGCTGCTCCTGTCTCCTCTCTGGCGAAGGTTACCAAATGGCAACAACCAGAAGTAAGGATAACCTATCATATGGACAGACAGTACTATGTAATAACTAATTACAAGAAATTTGTATATGGAGACCTCACCTGTAATGTCACTAAGGGAAATTTCTGCTTTACTCCTCATATACATAGCACTGTGGGACACATTATAATAATGTCTATCCCAATTTTTCAAAATAAATCTATTATCCAAAATAAGCCCCAATACCAGGATGAAGTTAACACTTCACTTTAAATTTAAAAACACTGCTAAATAGAAAAAAAAATACACACATTGTTCAGATTAACAATGACATGCGCAAAGCAGAACAAGCCTAGAATAAGCTTATTCATGATGGGGATCTCAAAATACTTATTTTCCACACATGAATAAAAGGTGCATTTAAGACTGCTTATGTTACAAAGTGTATTAGTTTTAGCTGTTAATTATGCATTGCTGCTTGCACAGAGTGGTAAAACACTTTAAATCACATATAATTCATACATTAATTTGGCAAAGGTATCACCTTGACTATAATAATCAACAAGGCGACAAATGGGAACTGCTGACTAATATATGAGGGCTAGCATACAAATATATATCATATTAATAACATGTATTATCTTCACCATATATGTATATTAGTATGCATTAGGCACCAATAACATTAAGCACAAATATTGTAACAGTGATCTAGCTAAACTGGCCTATACCATAATTCTTTTTATGTATGCTAAATATCCCATAACACCTTGCATTTGCTGAAGTAAGCATTTAGTACAAGTAGATAGGAAACTTGTCAAAATCAAGATACATTTGTTCTGTCTTAGTACAAGCCAGGGAAAGACCTTCATGGATCAGTACCTGGAATCCTACTCTCCAAAACAAAAATAAGGAAGAAACAGAACAAGAAGTTAGGGAACTGGAACAAACTGAGAGGTTAGATTTTAGTGATGTGTAACTTGAAAAATCATAAAAATATCAGCTGAAATGCGTCACTTGAGGAGCGCACCTTCTGTGTAAGGTGAATGTAACATTGCTTCATGGGACTGCTTTTCAGAGACTGGGACTATGTCTACACTTGCCACCAAATTCAACATAGAGTAGCTTGCATATCTTCCATCAGCTTCCTAACTCCTACTTACCCGGTGTCATCAGTTCACTGCACTGACGGGAAATGCGCTCCCATCAATGCAGCGTTATTCAGTCTGGCAGAGGTGGCTTAATAGCATGGATTTCCAGGTCAATTGAGCAGGTCTCCACTTCCACTCAATGGATCTGGATAAATTGATCTGATGGCAGCAAATTTGACGCCATCAGTCTAGACATAGCCTGAGATAGTTTAGTACCTTTTTTTCTACACCATACTGATAAACTTGACTGACATTGGTTATTTGGTCTCTTGAGTATATTTCATAATGAACCAAAGTGTGATCAAGCAATTGACTATATAATTTATCACATATTCATCCTCTTGTAATCAGCCCTACTTCCCAGCTCACAAATAGTCATACCCTTTCGTAGCCATCTGGCCTGACTTTACCACAATATATACATGAGAGAGCAGTGTTTGGGTATATTCAGACATCATCTTGGCATTTTCTGACTTTTAAGCATTTATCTGTGTAAACATGAAGTAACTAATTCTATTTTTGTGCATGCAACACAGAATTTAAATACATAAGTAAAACTATTTTAAATCTAAAAACTATATTTGAAAGGTTTGCCCATGTGGAATTTTTTCAGTCTTTGTGATTTATGGGCTGCATCCTCAACTGAAATATATTGGCCATTTTACTTCAACTGAGGATCTGGCCCTAGATGTTTTATTTAGGAAAAAATTAACATGTGAAATATCTGAGTAAGTGTCTGAGGGACCAAAGAAACATATACTATGGGTTACAGAGGCATGACTAATTAGCTTTGACAGTATAACCTTCCTATAACATGCCTAGGGTATCCCCTCAAGAAGTAGTTGATTTCAAAATCAACATTCTTGAGTGAGCTTTAGTATAAGATTTACTCTTCTCCACCTACATGTTGTTTTTTTAAAGTCTGTAAAAGCAAATAAAGCGAAATATTAAGAGTAAATGAAGAAAACCCAAAGCATGTCCCCAGAGGAAATATGAAAGAAAAGCACAAGAGAATCTTTCTATAGGCAAGTTAGACTTGAAGCCAGGCTGGTTTAATTGCCTGCAAGGGTACCTGATGCCCAAAACAAGTGGTAAGAATTTAGGTACCACCACTACTGCATTATGCAGCACCATTCTGTCTGTTACTGAGAAATAAAGAGAGGCCTAATAAACATTCCCTCACACACTGTTAGGGTAGAAATTGGTTTTGGGGAAAGTTGAAAGAAACTTTGAGGCGTTTGGGAATTCTAAACAGTTAAAATTGACCTTTCTGAATTCTGAGTGTGTCTGACATTTCTTTCGATCCCTCTGGCTACATTTGAAGAAATTTATAATTAGGTAACATTTTTAACCGTTGTTGCCACATTGAGTGGCTCATGAGCATGAATGCCAAACTCAGGGCAGACTGTTAACGAACAGGGCACAGACACCAAATTGGTTGTATATTCTATATTTAGATTTCACTTAGCTACTATCTCCAAGTATCAAGTATGAACTACTCCTCAAGTACTACAACAGCCTTAAAATGGAGTCACAGACAGTCCCCTGGCATACTCCAGTCTATCTTTCTACCTAGGCAAGCTTGCCTCTGTGATAGATGGTCCCTTACAACAATACTCAGGTCATTCCCAGTCCCAAAGAACCAGTCACTTACCTCAGGCCAATTGAACCTCAGATCCCAAACCAAATATGTTTATAGCCAATCCTATAATACTAACTAAAGATTTATTAACTAAGAAAAAGAAATGAGAAATTATTTACAAGGTTAAAGCAGGTAAACATACACACACAAATGAGTTACAGTCTTAGCTTCCAAAAGGTGATAAAGGTGATAGTAGTTGCTAATATGCAAACTCAATATGTCCTTTACAGCTAACCCAAATTAAGCATCTTGGGGATCCCTTGCTTATGTTTATATATATTGCCCTCTCTGAATTCCAAGCAGTATAGTGATACAGTTCCTTCCTGTCAACCATTTGTATTCCCTTTCCCTGGAGTTCAAGCTCATAGGATGAGTTCAGTTTAAAGTAAATGGAAAGATAAACAAAAATATATCTGCAACTAGGGTCCTTGGTTTGAAAGGAGAAAATTTTAAAAAACTAAGGGAATTAGGTAGGGAAGTGGATTGGACTGATGAACTCAAGGATCTGAATGTGGAGGAGGCTTGGATTTGCTTTAAGTCAAAATTGCAAAAAACTGTCTGAAGCCTGCATCACAAGCAAGGGGAAAAAATTCATAGGGAAGGGTTGGATGAGCAAACTGGATGAGCAAGGACCTCAAACAGATGATTAAGACAAAGCAGAAAGCCTACAAGGAATGAAAGATTAGATGGATTAGAAAGAAAAGCTACCTCTTGGAGGTCAGAAAGTGTAGTGATAAAATGAGAACATTGGATGATAGGACATTGCAAAGGAAATTAAAACCAATAGTGAAAGGTTCTATAGTTATATAAATAAAAAGAAAATAAAGAAAGAAGAACTGAGGATGGGGTGGAGATTAAAGATAAGCTAGACATGTTCCAACATCTACAAAAAATACTTCCCCTCAGTTTTTAATAAGGCTAATGAAGAGCTTAGGCATATTGGCAGGGTGGCTAATGGGAACAAGAATATGGAACTAGAAATTACCACATTTGAGATGGAAGTCAAACACAAGCATCTTATTGCTACACAAAATTGCAAGCCCAAAAGCAAAGATTTTTAATGAATCTGTAAACTTGGGGGTCATACCGTATGACTGGAGAATTGCTAATATAGTTTCTATTTTTAAGAAAGGGGAAAAATGATCCAGGAAACTACAGACTTGTCAGTTTGATCTCAATTGTATGCATGGTTTTGCAACAAATTTTGAAAGAGAAAGTAGTTAAGGACATAAGAGAGAAATAGTAATTGGGATCAAATATAACATGATTTTACAAAAGATAGATCGTGCCAGACCAACCTGCTCTCCTTCTTTGAGAAGACTGATTTTTTTAGACAAAGAAAATGCAGTAGATCTAATCTACCTGGACTTCAGTAAGGTATTTGATACAGTTCCACATGAGAAATTATTAGTTAAATTGGAAAAGATGGAGATTAATATGAGAATTGAAAGATGAATAAGGAACTGGTTAAAGGGGAGACTACAATGGGTCATTCCGAATGGAGAACTGTCAGGCTGTAGGCAGGTTAGTTGTGAAGTTCCTTAGGTATCAGTCTTGGGACCAATCTTATTTAACATTTTTATTACTGACCTTGGCACAAAAAGTGTGAGTGTGCCAATAAAATTTGTGGATGACACAAAGTTGGGAGGGATTGCCAATATGGAGGAGGAGTCTAATATCATAGAAGATCTGCATGGCCTTGAAAACTGGAGTAATAGAAATGAGATGAAATTTAATAGTGTAAAGTGCAAGGTCATGTATTTAGGGACTAATAACAAGAATTTTTGCTATAAACTGGGGATTTATTAGTTGGAAGTGACAGAGAATAAAGATCTGGATGTATTGGTTGAATACAGGATGACTATGAGTCGCCAATATGATGCATCTATGATAAAGGCTAATGCAGTCCTCGGATGCTCTAGCAAAGCATTTCAAGTATAGACAGGAAAAAGTTAACATCATTATACAAGGCATTGGTGAAACCTCATCTGGAATACTGTGTGTGCAGTTCTGGTCTCCCATGTTTAAGAAAGATGAATTCAAATTAGAACAGGTGCAAAGAAGGGCCGCTAGGATGATCCGAGGAATGGAAAGCCTACCTTATGAGAGGAGACTCAAAGAACTTGGCTTGTTCAGCCTAACCGAAAGGCTGAGGGGAGATCTGATTCCTCTCAATAGATACATCAAAGGGATAAATACCAGTGAGGGAGAGCAGTTATTTAAGTTAAGTGCCAATGTGGGCACAACAACAAATGGATATAAACTGGGCATCAACAAGTTTAGGCTTGAAATCAGATAAAAGTTTCTATCAATCAGAGGACTGAAGTTCTGGAACAGCCTTCCAAAGGAAGCAGTGGGTGAAAAAAATCTAACTGGCTTCAAGATTAAGTTTGATAAGTTTACGGAGGAAATGGTACGATAAGACTGCATACAATGGCATGTAGCCAGTCTGTGACTGCTAGCAGGAAATATCTCCAACAGATGGTGAGGGGATGCTAGTTTGGGAGGACTCTGAGTTACTACAGAGAATTGTTTCCCAGGTGTCTGGCTGGTGGGTCTTGCCCACATGCTCAAGGTTTTACTGATCACCATTGTCGTGGAAAAGAATCACACTGCTACATTTTAGAGTTGGATCGGGTGCAGCTTTAATTGTGACACACACAATCACATAACCATAGCTATGGAGAATACTATAGCCATAGGGAAAACCCAGGTGGCTATAGGGAAGTCAAGCAGCATGTCTAGATGCTGGGCAAATGTACTTCAACTGGCTAACAGATACAAAAGACTTATATAGGGGTTGCTTAGGTTCATTTACATGTTGATCGTATAGTGGGATTGGATTAACAGTTTATACTTAACAAGGTAGACAATCACAATGCATAGTGGGCACACCAGACGCCCTCCCAGAGACTCCCAATGAGTCACTTGAGTATACAATGGAGTTTTCAGGGACTCTGGTCAACTCCCAAAGATGGGTGGTGACACAATACTTGTTCGAAAGCTAATTGTATGGAGTGAGTCTCTGTGGGGCCGGTAAGACAAAGGGACAAGTACTGGTACTTATCAAAACAGGTGAAGTCTGTTCACACTTCAATAAAGCTTAAGGCTCATAACAGAGACTTGCCTCTTGGGTGTGGTTCAGAGACCTCTTGTGGGGTTTTAACATCTTTATCCTAATTTCAGTTGAGGCATTCTGTTAATGGCTTAGCCTGGGGCTTCTATTTCAGTTTCAGGCTACAACTTCAGGCCAGGCCTTCTATGACCAGTTTCAGGCCAAGCATTTCTATTAATAAATGTAATGCTTATTTCTTTGATTCCACACCATGTTTGGGACTGGGAAGGAATTTCTTCCCATGTCAGATTGGCAGAGACCCTGAGGGGTTAACACATGGGGCACAGGTCATTTGTAGGTGTAATCTAGTGTAAATGGTGAATTATCCGTAACTTGAAGTCTTTAAATTGTGAGATTAGGAGTTCAGTAACTCAGCCAGAGGTTATGGGTCTATTAGAGGAGTGGTTGGTGAGGTTCTGTGGCCTGCAATGTGCAGGAGTTTAGACTAGATGATTATGATGGTCCCTTCTGGCTTTAAAATCTGAGATGTCCTCTTCATGTGTGTGGAGCAATCAACATAGTTTTTGTCCTTTGATATTTCACAATGGCTCATTTGCTTTCAGTGGACCTTCTTGTGTGCTGGACCAGCACTTTACACTAATTAATGCTTCTTTCCTGTTTGGTGAATTACACAATTACAGAGGCTTACAATGCAAACACTTAATATAACTTTATACCATTGAATGCAGATGCAGCATCCTACAAGCATTTCAATTCTAAACACTAAACACATTCTTAACAACTTAACATCTATATTAACAACACCTCCACACAGGTGAGCCAGACTGGTTTCTAGCTATGCATTTGTCAGGGTTCAGTGAGGCCTGGGGCCTTGGCATGAGCTGGTACCTGGTCTGTCAATATCACAGATGGAATGGGGCTAAATGCTTCCTTCCAAACAACTGACTCTAATGAAGATCTCAGATCCCATTCCCACTTCAATCTAAGGGATCTCCTAGTAAGAATTTAGAATGACATTCAAGGCTTTTCATAAAATAGATATTAGAAATATCATTATAGAAGTTTGTCTAATAATTTTATCAAAAGGAGTATGCAAAAATGTAATCCTGTCTGTTAGAACAGTGGATTTTGAAAAATTAGAAACTTGCAAATACAAAATCCAGGAACACTGGGGCATCTTAAAACAAGTGACCAACCCAAACTCAGCAAAGTACTTAATGGATGATGAACTGTAACACAGTAATTAGTGGCTTATGTGTGGAATTCTAGACAGAAATTAAGGTTTGTACAAGTGGGTCTTTGCAGAAAAGGGGGTCTTAAAAGTTCTAAAATTGCTTCAGGCTGTGACATAATGAGTCTTTGTCATCACTTCAGTTTAAAAGGGATACTATCAATTTGAAATCGTCAGTTTTTAAAATTGATTCAGATGTCGTTTACAGATATTACACCTGCCTCTGAGGCCTCCTGCCAATATTTTGATTTTAAAATCATTCTATTTTTATTAACAGTTTTATCTCACTGTTGATGTGTGGAAGATCCACAAAAACAGTTGCAACTGACTGACTGAACAGGGAAAACGGAGAAATACATTAAGCTGTCAAACGTACAAGGAAGACAGACTTCAAAAATAAAAAAATATATACTTTCTCCAATCTTTCAGTTAAAGTAATCTTATAGTTAATTGTAAAAATACTTGGGACAAATTATCATGAGTAATCATTTTCAGCTGTGTAAAATATTACTCATTTAATATGATATCATTCTGCACACTTAGCGTAAGTGTGAATTTTGTACAAGATGATGAAGAATCAGGCCAAACAACTGTGATCTATTTTCCCCACTTTCACCTGAAGTTCCTAATCTTATACATTTAGAATATTAAAATTATAATTAAGATTGTAGATAAAAATAAAATAATATGCTGTTCAAATATAATAAGTGACTTTGCAATCAGGTACACAGGCCCTCTGAGACTGATTAGAAGAAATCATATAGTCAAGCACTCCACCCACCAGACAGTATAAGCAAGGTAAACCCTTCCTTATTCTAACTGGGGATAATGGAGGTGCTCTTATTTTACCAAGACCAATGACTACTCCTCAGAAGAAAAAATGAAAGAGTGAAGAGAGAAACTGAGGTTAAAGGGCTTTTCTGGCTAGCTAGTTTCTAAAGAATGCAAAGATGAATTTTACTGAGATTAATTTGTTTTAAATTGAGTATAATCTTGATTGAAAGTGACAAAGTGTGTCTTGGGGACCTTGGAGTTTCTGGGGAGTTTTTAGTATGGAATTATCTGCAATCAGACTGAATAAACACAATGCTACATGGGAAGGCCGAAAATTAGACCCTGATTCTCTCCCCCCACCCCCAAGAGTATCTGCAAATAGATCCATGTGTGCATGATCCATGTGCACATGCCTTCAGTAGGACTCTATATGGTGCAGGGATCCACCTATGTGAAATGGTGATAAATCCTAAACACCACTGAAAGGACTAAGAAGTTGCACAGATTTTTCCAGTCGCAAACTGAGTTAGTGTAAAGACTGGCTGTGGATTACTGGGGTGGAGCTAGCTGCCATACTTTCTCCATTTAAGGGTGGTTGTGGGGGAGGTTGTGTTTGGCATATGTGTTTGTTTTTCTTAGTGTTCTGTGTAGGCATACTTGGGAAATGAGGGGGCTTGGGAGTTATTGATGTAATATTTTATTTTTCATAGACCTTTTAAAAGCTTAATCAGCCATATTGTATTTTTATACTTTCTAGTCCAAAAGATGATCATAGTGAATGCTTGTCCATACAAGGGAATAAATATTTTACAACACTTATATTTCTGTCCTAACATCTCTTATTAGAAAAGAAAGAAAGTACTCATTTATTAGGAAAACCTGTGTGAACATCTTTTGATAAAGATAAAAAAGGCAATTTTATGAAAACTGAGACTGAAATTCTTATTCGAATTACAGAGTATTCTCACAAGGGTTGTTGTTTTTTTTTAATCCCTTTTTATATCTATGTACTTGTTTTATAAAAATGTACTAGTTAACCCAAACTCTATTGTTCAAAAGACTAAGAAATACTTTATTTCAGAAGAGCTCTAGCGTATTTTTCCGTATATTCAAAAGAAATGAACATAACAAACAACTCAGCATGTTTGCTCTTTAGAAAATTAAGACATTAACTGCTATACATCAAGATACATATGATTTTTTTTTCTTAAAGTATGTTAGAATCTATTTTAACTGATTTTAGAAAACCAGTGCAATTCTACTTCAAGAACATAATTGTAATATGTTTTAATCCATGTTTTTCTATATAGCTGCCCTTGGGAATCAGTAATTTTGTTTACGTCTTACAGACAGGTGCATTCTAACTATAGTATACTGTAGTTTTGTCATGGCAGCAGTTCTTTTACCAGCCATACAATTTAAAACATATATGTGCTTTGGATGGTCCAATTTCTGTACCAGTTTTTCATCAGTGTGTATCATGGTCATTTCTCAAAGCAAGAGCTCCACCATTTGTTGGCTGAGAACAGTGCATTTTGGTTGCACAAAGGACTGAAAAACTGGAGCTGCAATGGCTTCCAAAAATATATTTAAACCACCCCTCTCCCTCCCCCCCCCCCAAGTTTGGGGGTTGTGTGCCTATGTTTTGTGGGGTTGTTTTAAAATTAACATTACTGTTGCAGAACTATTTAACACCACACCACTCTGGTATGATGAAGCCACATTTTAGTCATGTGGGGAGGAAGGACACATGGCATTAACACTTGTCTGTTGCTAAGCAGCACATCACAAGAACAAGTATATGCTCTCCTAGGGACCACTAATTGTCCAGTGCCAGGCAAACACAACACAAGTGCACACACACACATACACTCAAACCTAGCTCCACTCAAGGAACAGAGCTGCTGCTGCATTTTGTTAGGTAGTGACAACATGGGCACTAGCATTGCACCACAGGGCAGAGGTGTTCAGCCCCATTCATGCAATGGAGGTGGGATGGGAATTGGCTAAACAATTACTGGTGGTGTGGAATTTTAAAATATATGAAAAGAGCAAAAAGAAAAAGACAGTGACTATTTCTAATTCACCAATAATTTCTTATTGTTTATCCATTCATCTTTCACTCCAAATAGCTCTTCCTGAAGACATGTCAGACAGCAAGGAGCCAATGGCCACCCTGGTAATTCAGCAAAATATATAAGGTCATGTGATGTGGATATGTGATCTTGGACTCCATCTTTGCCAATAACTTTCTATATACAGGGACTGTGGGCTCTGTTTGGGACAGTAACATTCCATGCACATGGCATATATAAAAGACACCTGAGACATCTCCAGTTTGCCTCTTTCCTGCTTCAACTTCTCTGGACTATGGACTTATAACTAAAAGGAATATTTTGAACAAGAAACTAAGAACCTTCCAATCTTTTGGAAGCTACCACAGAGACTTTTGCAAACCAGCAGGCTATTCCATTACTGCTACAAACCTAATCTAAGGACTGTGCAATTTGTATGTATATAAACTTTTAACCTTTTATAACTCCATTCTTTTTTTTATTAATAAATTCTTAGTTTACTAAGGATTGGCTGACAGCATGATATTTGGGTAAGACCTGCAATATATATTGACCTGGGAGTAAGTGTTTAATCCTTTGGGATTGGTAGAACTTCACGTATGGTTAATTGGGTTTTCAGTAACCTCTTGCCATAATAGACCAAGATGTCTGGATGAGAACCAGGAGCTGAAATGACTAAAGTGGACTGTATTTTGACTTCTTGTTAACCAGTTTGGTGATACAGAAGCTCATTTTGTTACTGGTTTGGTGAATCTAATTATACAATAAACCACCAGTTTTTAGGGGATCTCTGCCCTATTTATTGCTGTCTGCCCCTGAGTGTGGCATTCTCATTGTGGTCCATTATAGGCACCAGTCACATGAGGTATTAGTAAAAACAATTTTTTTTCAATATGAGAGAAATATCTAATTAAAACAGGATAATATGAAAAATATATCTAATCTTAAATTCTGCAAAACTCATTTAAATGAAAACCAATCAGTGCCATAGAATAACTACACCACACTGATATGTTCCAATACCTTTATACCATCTAGTGGCATGAAGAGAGCTACAAGGTCATTAAAAGTAACAATGAGTCATACCTATGGTTAGTTAATCACAACAATTATACATAGACTACAATGCAATAAATCCCATGTTCTTAAGAAAGAAATTCTGCCTCCACTAGTAAAGTCTAAACTGCCCTCCAACTTCAGTCCCAACTTAGAAGCACCTTCTTCCCTTTGAGGTGGTGCCCAATGCTTGCATGCAATGCACAAACATAGTAGAAGGTCCTGGTTCCCACATATTCACCACTGGTAGATTCCCACAGCCTGTTAACAGGAGCTGGACCTCTCACCCCAACAGGCTGAAATGGATGTGTTGTCCCTGCTTCTAGATGCAGAGTCACACATGGGCACCTGATTCACATATTTTAAGGGAATACACGATGATTATGATTATCTTGTCTCACCTCCTGCATAATACAGAACATAGAATTTCACCTACTAATTTTTTGTGTTTCAATTATGGCATATTTTTTTAAAAGACATCCAGTCTTGATTTAAAGATTTCAAGTGCTGGAGAGTCCACTATATTCCTTGGTCATTTCCAATGGTTAGTTACCATCATTGTTAAAACCTTATTTCTAGATTGAATTTGTCTAGCATCAGTTTAGAACCACTAAATCTTTGGTACACTGCCTTTTGCTTGGCCCAGACTAAAATATTACAGAAGTCCTTGGAGTCAAGACAAACACCACCCAGAAAGACATCAGCCTCCTAGAACTGCCTTACTATTAGCTCACTTGACAGAAATGCCTTTCCTTTTATTGGAGTGGGCCATAACAATGCAGATGTCCTGAGTTGCCCACTTAACTTCTTAGAGGTTTTTCTAGCATGATGTCAAAGTTTCTGTCCACATAAGCCTTCTTCTGACTACTCGGACAACTCTAATATTCCTGTGGGGAAGTCCCCACCTGCCCCTGTTGGAAAAAGATTCCAAGTGTGGTTCGTTACCCTGCACCGATAAAAGACCCACACAGGATTTCAGTCTGGACAGTCTCCAAAAGAGTTTATTCTGCAGGTCAATCCCCAAGCCCACAAGTGGACAGTGGAAAAAGACCCCGAATTCAGAGTTACAGACAGTTTTATACCTTATTACTACCTAAACACAAATGACAAAAGCATACATATCCCCCTTACAAGGGCACAAACCTATTTTCTCTATAACTATTGGTCTATATTATTTGGCATACATTATTCAAAAGATACAGATATTTTGCAGCTAACTACAGCTTATCTATCAAGGTTGCATAGCTTGCTGAATCCAGCCGAGGCTTATCTCCTTCTGCATTCCTAAGAACTTTCCATGATCTGTGCACAGAGTGGAACAGCCTTGCCTTATAAACAAAGAAGCTGCAAAAATGGAGTAACTATAGTCAAGCAACTAAAAATCAGCTTACACCCCCAAGCTCTCTCTCTCCTATGGAGTAGATGATCCTCAAGAATTCATCAGTCTCACATGAACCTATCCAGAAAAAAAAAAAAGGTGCAACCTCAGCAGTCTGTGGTGGCTCAGAGGTTCCCCCAAAGAGAGGATAATTGAAACTCATCATACTTTGAAATTATAAGGCATCAGGGTAGTGTAGGTCTGCATCCTCCCTTTCCTATCCTTTATTACAGACGTGCTCTGTGGCTATATGGTCAGTTGCAAATTGGGAAAGAAGTGTGCGCCTGTCTCAGGCCCCAAGGTTTGACTTGAGTAGAGTAATAGATAAACTGCCTTTCCTTAGAGCCTCAGTCTTTTCTAGACTTGCATTCTCCAGACATTCTATTTACATCCTCTTTTGGATGAGGGGTAAAAAAAAAAAGCTAGTGCAGGCAGGGATGATAGACACAACACTCACCAAAAATAAACTAGAGCTTCTCATGGCTTAAAGAGCCTACATAATGTAGAAAATAAATTTGTACCATTTAAAAATTAAAAAAGACTGTAGATACCTGTTGATTAAGACCAGGGAACACTTCAAAAATACAAACATGTACAAATTAGTTACTCCCAATAAAAACTGAATATGAAATTTACCTAACCATAGGTAAACTGAGGAGGTACTCGAAAGATGGTCAAGCCAAACATAGTAACAATTTTCTAAAAAAGAGAGAAAATGAAGCCTGGTAATTGTTGTCCCATATGTCAAACTTTTCTGCCTAGTACAATAGTGAAATCTATACTAGAAAAAAGAAAGCATTAATCCGCTACTTGGTGACAGAACCCTAAGTAATAGGAAGCAGGGTTTTATAAAGGATTAATCTTGCTTGGTAAATATAATTACTTTTTCCTTTTTGGAATAGGTACACCTCTGAGTCAGAGTAGTAAAGATAGTAGCTGAAACGATGTCAGTGGATGACATCAAGTGCAGAAGGAAGACATCACTTAAAGAGAACAGAGGAGAAAACCAAGGATGGAGCCCTGTGAGATTCCACAAAGAGTGGGAGAGGGATGAAGAAGCCACTAAAAGACATACCAAAGGCATGATTAAGGAGGCAAAAGGAGAGCAAAGAAGGGACAGTCACAATAACTCAGAGAAGCCAAGATTCCAAGAAAGAGATATGATCAATGGTGTCAAAACAGCAGAGAGGTCAAGGAAGACATGATTGGACAGGTAGCCCCAGGATCTGGCCAGGAAAAGGTAGTTTGATGCAGTGGAGAAGATGTAATGTAGATTAGAGGGTATCCAGGATGGCACTGGGAAGACAAGTCAAAGCGGAAGTTGCAAATGGCATGTCTGATGAGTTTGCAAAGAGATAGAACAGTGAGTAACAGAGATGAGGAGGTAGGGAAAGTCAAATGTTGGGTTTTTTTGAGGATGGGCAAGACCAGAGGATGCTGCTGTTTTGAGGGAATCAGGTCAGAAGAGAGTGAAATGCTGAGAAGGGGTAGGAGTTAAGGCAAAGGAAGATAGTTGCTAAGAAGAGATGGGATCAGGGACAGGTGGAGCAGTTACAGAGGGTAGATGAGAAACCTCTGTGTCCATGACCTTCACAATAAGAGGATGTTTTAAGGGATGGTGAGAGAATGAGGGAAGAGGAGATTGATTGATTGGTCATGGCAGATCTTGTCAACCTTCAAAAATGCAGCGAGATCTTGCATAGAGAGCTGGAGAGTGGAGGGCAGGATTTTAGAAGTGACAGAACAAAAGTGTCTGTATATGTGGGCATTCAATGAGTCTGGAGTAATAGTGCTGTTAGGCAAGGGATATGTAGCAGAACAGACAGATAAGAGAACAAACTTGCTGTGAAGGAAGCCCAATTGGTTGTAGTTATGGGACTTTCTCCAGGTACTCAGACATATAGGAAGCTGGAGTGGAGGAAGCAGATGTTGGGAATTGGAGAGCTATCCTTTGCAATAAGAAAGATATACAGAGGAGTCAAGAGTAGAAGAGAATGCAGTGGAGGGAATCCACAACTAAGTCAGCAGGGAAAAAACCTGAGAATATTAGAGAAGTCACCAGCATTGACGCACTGGTCATTATTCCTGCTTTCTTCCATTTGTTACCCAGTAAACTTTGATTACACAAGTACCCAGTATAATTCCATTTTACTGCAGGAATAGTGAACAGGTTCAGTTTGTATGACAGTGGAATTCTCACCTGTGGATAATAACACATAAGATAAATATACAGATTTGGACAGTCAAGGATGCCCATGCCCTGAATTGCTCCAGTTTGGAATAAAGACACCACAATGCAATAAAGCTGCTCCAACTAAAAAATCTGTAGGTTTATAAGTGGACAATTTGAGTGTTAATTAAGACTCCTCATAAATCTAAACACAATCTTATCATTACTTCAATACAGCAAATACTATGCAAACAACAACAACAAAATTAGTATTAAACGTATGGTTCTTCCATACCAACTGATACACAGGAGACTAATTCTATGCATTTAAAACATACACTACTGATTTGGCATTAATTCCAGCACACCACTCTGAGCTGAACAAGCAGCAAGCACCCAGTTCTTCAAATAGACTGGTATCTTTCTCCTGGTGGTTATCTTCTTGCTGCAATTATTAAAAGCAGGCCTGCGAGTATCAGTCCTCAGGGCACAGATCTTCACCTCCCCTCCATATGGCTGTCTCCCTTTGGCCCTGGCTGAACTATCTGAAGAGTTTGGTACCTTTTTTCTTTATAGTTGAGAATAGAATTGGCCCTCTCCTTGGATATGCCCTACGGAGCATCCTACAAGCATTCATGAATTTTTTCCCTTTGTTTACCTTCTAGTCCCAAACTAGTTTAAGTCAGTGGACAGCAGCTCCACTCTTCTGGCAGGAAAAAAACAAAATTTACTATTATTGTTTACAAGGAACAGCAACAGAAGCATTCTCAGGTTATTATTTAGGCTGAATTCTAAGTTGCTCGTTAATGGTGGTGGTGGTGGTGCACAAAATTACCTAATTTTATGGGAGACTTTTTCCAAATACTCAAAACCAAGATGTTTAAAGGATCACCTATATAGCTGTAATTGTCCATCATTTCTGGGGAGCAAGAATTAAACCAAATAAACAAAAGCAGAGGAAAATGTCCTATTTGGGCAGGCTCATGGTGCTTTTACATATATCAGTGGTTCTGACTGTGTAAAACACAATTTTGTTTCAAAATGTAGAAACGTTACATTTCAGAAATGTCAAAATGAAATGGTTTGTTGCCAAAAAATAAAATTTGGGGGGAAATTATTCACTGAATTCAACCAATAGCCTGAAAAAATGCCTTTTTCTGTGAATTCACTATTTGCTGGAAAAAAATTCACCTAGCTCTTTAAAAACATTAGCTCTTTAAAAGTTTTATAAAATTTAACTAGCAGTTCAATTTAACAGGTATTATGTTTGATATGATTTCTAAAACCACTTCTGTTGTGATTTCCCTCTCCAAATTTTCCTTATCAACTTTTCCAAAGGCTAGATTTACAAAGGGATTTAGGTGCCTAACTGCTACATTAGATGCCTAAGTCCAACATTTAGGCCCTGCTGGTATTCAGAAAACCCCTGCTCAGGTGCTGCCTAGTGCTGTAGGTGCCTAAACATACTCAGTGCCAATGCTTTTGTAGTAAATATTCCCTAGGTGCCCATATCTCTGCCTCTGGGCATGCAAACCACTGCCTCACTCTAGGCATCCAGATACTTAAGCCCCAGAGTGATGCACAAATTGGGGGGAAATAGGAGTCCTCTGCCTAACTCCCCTGTGGGGCCTGATCTGGTAAGCATGTTCAGAGGCTCCCTAACTCCACACAAAATGGGAAGAAGGACCACCCTCCGAACTTTTAGCAATTACGGTACTCACCTGGGATGTAGATGATCCCCAGTTCGACTCCCAGCTCTGCCTGCTGAGGAGAAGGAATGTGAACAGCAATCAGCCACCTCTCAGCTGAGTGCCCTAACCTCATCATCATCATCATCATCATCCATACAGCTTAAAGGACTTTATAAAGGTAATTAAGCATAATTATCCCCATTTGACAGCTGAGGCACAGTAAGCTGAGGCACAGTAAAGCAACTTGGTCATGATAACACCATGAGTCACTAAGTGGCAGAATCAGTAACACAAGTCATGTCATCTGACTTCCAGTTTAGTGCATTATCCACTGGAACATATGTTCTCTCATCATCTAAGATGTAAAAGGCAAGAATGACAAATCCTAATAAAATATTTAAGATAGAATAGGTCATACCTTAAACAAAAATGTCACTACAATGTCATAATACAAAAAAAATTAAATATATGAACATTAGGAAACTCAGAGATAAGGCGCTACAAAACCCCATTTCTCTAACTTCATATTCACTTGAACCATCCACTTAATCAGGGTACAAATATATCATTAGTATTACAACAGCTTCCATTGGTTGAGATTTTCAAAGCAGTCCATGTGGATCTAGGCACATATCGTATGGAATATACAAATCAGTACTTTAACTTGAGGTATTTTTGCCTGTGAATTACATTTTCATTTGTAGTCAATAGTTGAGATTTTTGACAATGTAATTCATAGCCCAAAAAAAAAAAAAAATCCATAAGGTTAAAGTACAAATTCATAGATTCCAAAGCCAGTAGGAATCATTGTGATTATCTAGTCTAACCTCCTATATAACACAGGCCAATGAACTTCTACAAAATAATTTCTTTTTTATGCAGAGCATATCTACTAGAAAAACATTGTCTTGATTCAAGAAGTTGCCAATGATGGCAAATCCACCATAACCTTTGATAAATTGTTCCAGTTATTAATTACCCTCACAGTATGAATTTGTCTAGCTTCAATTTCCAGTCATTGGCTCATGGTACACCTTTATCTGCTAGATTGAAGAGCCCATTATAAAATATTTATTCCCCATGTAGGCACTTAGAGACAATGATCAAGTAAGTCACTGTCGAACCGTCTCTTTGTTAAGCTAAATAGATTGAGCTCCTTCAGTTTATCATTATAAGGCAGGTTTTCTAATCATTTAATCATGCTTGTGGCTCTTCTCTGAACCCTCTCCAATTTGTCACATGCTTCTGGAATTGTGGACACAGCTTTATAGCAGTGGTCATGCTAGTTCCATATACAGAAGTAAAATAACCTCTCTGCTCCTACTCAAGAATCCCTTGTTTATGCATCAAAGGATCATATTAGCCCTTATGGTCATGTAGGCTTTGCTGAAGCCCTGGCATAACTAACAATGTGAACCAAAGGCTGTCAATCAGATTAGGCCTGGCCTGGACAAAATAACAAGACACTAGATATTAGCTAACACCAAGTAAGCACATTCCTGACTGGAAAGGATGGTACAAAAACACACAGATTTCTCAGGTAATTACGTAAACTTATTCCTAAGAGGTGGTACAAGAACACACCAACTACTCGTAAGATAAGGATAGGATGACAGGATAATGGATAAGGATGTTTTGTTCAAACTAGCAGGCACAAGGAGAAGGATGATAACTAACGACATCTGGAGTGCAATACGTAACTTGTTTATATCAATGTATAAAAGGAGAAATTATAGGAGGGGAAACTTTGCACTCGCTGAGTGGACAGCATCCTAATGTGCTGACTGAGCAGGTATCTTATCATGGGCAATCATGTGTTAGAGTACCTGTAGCTCCTATGGGGCACTAATACCATGCTTTGTCGACAATAAACCTGGCAGAGGATCATCACCACTGAACTGAGCCTGTGCTCTTTCTTATGAATAACATCGAGGTCTGTTGAACTAGTATGCTGCACTGTCTGTTAGTGCAGCTGACATCAGAGAGCCAAGAACAGCAACACTGGCAGCAGTAACAAAGCTGCAGCATCAGCAACAACAATCCACAGCACTAACAACTAGTCACAGCATTGCACTCGGAACTCATGTTCAGCTGATTGTCCACCACGACCTCCAAATCTTTGTCAGAATCCCTGCTTCTCAGGATAGAGTCCCACATCCTGTAAGTATGGCCTGCATTCTTTGTTCCTAGATTTACTGACATTTAGCATATATGGTTTGCTTACATGTCCAGCTCAAACTGATCCAACTCACTCTGTATCAGTGACCTGTCCTCTTCATTATTTGCCGCTGCCCCAATTTTTGTGTCATCTGCAAAATTTATCAGTGATGATTTTATATTTTCTTTCAAGTCAGTGATTAAATTGTTAAAGCAGAGGACCAAGAACTGATCCCTATATAATCCCACTGGAAACATACACACTTGATGATTATTTCCTGTTTATAGTGCCATTTTAAGATCAATCAATTAGCCAGTTTTTAATCCATTTAATGTGTGCCATGTTAATTTTATATTAATTTTAAGCAATATGTTTCTCTTATTTAAAAGTTAACAAAAACATTTTAGTTGTAAAATATCTGAAATGTTTAAAAATAAGGAAATTGCAAAATAAGACTCCTATACCAACATTTACTCTAACCAACCTCCTTTATGATTCCCAGAATCTCAGAGGAACTTCTTTATACCTTTCTTGTTTTGCAAATTGTGAACGTTTCTGGGGAGACTCAACTCTTGCTCATCACCCTAGTGCAGGTAAAATGCTACCATATTTTACACCTTTCATTGTACCTTCAAGCAAATACCATATGCCCACATCAATTGAAGAATTTTAAATACAAATATACTTCTTCTGGTGCACAATGGAATTCTGACTTGTCTCCATCCTTCCTCTCTCCACTGAGCTACCCCACCATCCATTTTCTCCATGTGACAGTAGTAGTGCTACAGACTAACATAATAGATGTCTGCAGAAGACTGCAAAATGTGGAAATGTAAATACTTAACCCATCCACTGGGATTTTTTTTTTCCCAGGTCAATAAGGGTCTGCTGATATCTTTCACCTTAAAACTTCAGAAAGGAGATTATGAAAGAAGTCATCATATCATCCTAGAAATTCAGACTAGATTCTAATACATTTTTCTGTTCTGAAATGTTATTTTCACAAGACTGACTAGCTCACACAAACATGCATAACAAAGCAACACCAATGCAACATACTTATTACCATAATTTAATTATATATTATACCATAATACTTCTATGGTCAAATTCTGGCTCTTTTCTTCAAGGAAGACAGTAAGGGTGGAATGACACTGTCGTGACAAGTGAAGATATCCTGAGCTATTTTGCTTTCATGACCTGTCAATATTTGTGTGATAATATAATGCCCATAACTGAACACAACATTCCAAGTGCATTGTGTGAACTTCAGAGCTATATAGAAAAAGATTATTAGCTTCCTGCTGCATTACGTGATGACAGGATGCCTTTGTGTATGCAGCCCGAAATCACAGTGACCTTTTTTTGCAGCCACATCACATTGGAAACTCATGTCCAATTTGCTGTCCACTGTCTCTTGGGACTTTTAAAATCAGACTGGAAAAAGGTCTAGAAAAATTGCTGTGTGAAACAACCCTTTGTTGGCAGGGAGACAAACTGGCTAGTCTAATGGATATTTTTCATGTTTCTCTTCTATTTCTATGAAAATATTTTTTCAAGGCAGCGTAGTAGTCACACACAAAATGCACATTGGATGAAGTTTGCATTGTATTTTCAGTGCAGTGCTTCATAAATCCTGCTCACCTTACTATATGAGTGGCTGCCTAGAAATCAATGAGAGTATTCATGGGAGTTAAGCAAGCAAGGGTTGGCCTGAGGTCTGCTAGAAATCCCTGGATGTAAGCAGTGACTGACTGATTTTTCCACTGAGAAACTAAAGTAATTAATCATTCTGCTGATTTCATTTGTATTAACTGCAGAATGACATATTTAAAGAGATGATAATATTACTAAATTTAATCAGCTCAGAGACTTTTTTTAATGTCCTTTATCCTAATGAGTTTTCATCACAGTTAACTGTTATCACTGAACTAGAAATGTTAATGGCAAATAAATTACCTTGTTTAATGTAATAGGAGACTACTGCCCTAACTTTCTCTCTCAGTAAAGAGGAATATATAATATGGTTGGAATGCTAATGAATGACATGTTGCAAGAAAGAGGAAACAGGTTATCACTTCCAGGACATTGACAACTCAGTGTGTTATATGATACTAAACAACAGCATTCACTGGAGTGGCGCAATGGCATTAGAAAAGCAAACTCTTGACCTATAACCAAGCTTTATTCACACTATATAGGTCAATAGGTTCATAAGAAATGTCCTGAATACATATAAAAATAGACAGATTTAGACTGTGTATAATAGATGTGGAACGATAAGCTAGAGAACACATCTTCTCTTTACATTATATATTGTTGCAATCCTGCAATCCATACTGGTATTTTTCTTTCAGGAAATAAAAATAAAAAGAAAGCTTCTGCAATGTATACAGAGTTCTGGAATGTGAGTGATGGGAAGCTATGCTCCACCACCCCTTAGGAGCCAACAGCCCCATCTCCAGTCTACTTCATTTGAGATGGCTTGCAGCTTCGTAGAAGTTAGGTAGCAGCAGCCCCCCAAGCACAACAGGGACTGCAATTTTTCATGACCCTTCTGGGTGGTGAAGGACTCTTTCACCCTTCCCACTAAGCAACTGTGCAAGGGCCAGAACAATTTTAAGGTATGTCTACATTACAGCTGGAAAGTGGACTAGCTCTAATTAATTGGCTAGCTTGATCAGACATACTCTGATCAAACTAGCCCGCTAAAAGTAGAAGTGTACATACCTGTAGTCTCAGACTGGATTGTACTCAAGGCAGCTAGTCTTTCCTATGGCTTCTTTCAGCACAGCTACACTTTTATTTTTTTAGTAAGTTAGCTCAATCAGAGCTAGTGCACGTATGTCTCCTCGAGATGGAAATTACATCTTGCAGTTCCTACGTAGACGTACTCTTGGAAACAACATTCTCATTACAGATGAAGAAACTGAAGCACAGGCCACCCAAAAATTAAAGCATCAAAGTTACAAAAGGTACAAATATATTAAACTCAGTTTGATTCATTTCCTCCAATGGATGTTGGATTTTGTCTTGCTTATGGTTGCAATGTAAGTTAATGGAAGGGACAGAATAAAAAGTATGGGTGAGACCCTGGCTCCATATAAATCAGTGGGAGCTTTGATATTGACTTACTGGGTTTCATCCTAGATCTACTGACTCCAAAGTCCCCAACCAGTTGGCAACTACATTGCTGTATGTAGTTCAAAAACACACCAATAACAACAATTTAGGTTCTGAACCTGCAACAGTTACTCAGACATGCATACTTTAGTTTCAGGAGTAGCCTCACTAAGGTCGAAAGAACTACTCTCTGAGTAAGAACTACTCATGAGTAAGAGTCAGCAGGACTGGGCCCTGAAGTGATTTAAAGCAATGTCCAGGTTCTTAAATTCAAGAGTAGATTTCTTACAGCATTAGGAAATCCAGAATCATAACTGACCAATAGTAACCATTTCTAAGAAGTAATGGAATTTTTTTTTTAAAGAGCTTCAGTTTTCCAGTGTCATTGCCCTGAATGGGTTCCTGGTAGGAATTTATGTGTGATAAAGGCCTGATTTTTCAGCTACATCTTTTGAAAAACATTCATACTAAAAAAATATATATATATATTGAACAGATTTTTTTCTTTTATGGTTTCCTGATAATATTGATATACTGTTGGCTCATTTTATAATTGCAGTAAGACACTCCAGAGTGTGTTGTGCTGAAATATCACCATTTGTTGCGTGATTTCCGTTAGCCTCATGCCCGATAAACTTATGTCAGGCATGATAATATTTAAGCACAACACACCCACTTGCATCTTGGGGCCCAGTCTTGCATTCCTTGTGTACCCACACTCCCAAGGAATCTGACTCTTGTTGCTTAGTTCACCCTAGTACTAGTTCATATTATTCAGTTAGCTGTGGCTGTGGTAATTCATTATGTATTAACACTACTTGTAAAGTTCTCTTGGCAAATTCCCAAGAATTTTTCATGGATATTTAGTTGGCAGACAGTGCTAGTTCTTCTGTGTAGCAGAAAGAATTCTTCTTTCAGCCTATGTTATGCAACAAATCACCTCCCCCCCAAAATAAAATTCTGCTGTCCTTTCCCTTTGCTTACTTTCCTTTTACAACGGTTATAACTGAGGAAGACTCTTTTGTCAAAATATACTATTTATGGTTTGATTTCTTGACAAATCCAGTCATATCTGATTTATATTCCACCTATTGGTTTTATGAAATATGAGGCTGATTTAGAAGTCATGCCACTTTGTGTGTTATTGCATTCATTTAAAAGATGTTCAACTGATTTATAGCTTGTGCCTCTGAATTATAAATCACATCTTTGATATATACTTCCTCTATCTTATTTTTAATCAGGCACTTTTTACTTTGAATATAATCTCTGATTTACCAACTTGTATGTAAAAATAGAAAAAGGTGATTTGATTGATGTATTTATACTTCAGGAATTTGTTAACCCCAAATCCTGGTTTAAGGTCAGATCCTGCAGCACTAAAGATAATAAAAGTTTTGTCATTGACTTCAACACATGCAGGATCAGGCCCTTACTAATCATTGTTTAACTGAAAATAGGTTTATCCTAAAGCTGTAGTATAGCTAGTATAGCTATTAGTGAGGGCTATACAATACTGAGTTTCTGGGAGACACTGCGTGATGGGGAGAAGCACATTCAGGGGATAATTTAATTATCCTCATCAACACAGACAGCCCAGTTTTGAAAGTTTTAAGCTGCAAGTTTCTTCCCCTGCTGTGAGGAAGTAAGCAAGTGCTGTCACACCACAACTATTGTTTAAGTGCATTTAAAACTTTCCCATTTTTTTTCAACTCTCTAATGTTTTTTTAGTGAATGGCAGTAACCCCAGTGTCTGTAGCCATTTATTCTGACATGTAATCCCACTTGTCTTGAGAATCTTTCCTTTGCCTGCTTTGGGTCAGGTTACCAGGTAGGTCCACATAGGCTGTTACATACATGCTGTGAATGCCTTGATCTTACCATCTCACCCAGGGTTGTACTTTTCTAGAACCCTTTTCCCAGAATACCTTTTAAGGATCTGCTGGTCCTTAAATATGTGCAGATACAAGCAACTGCTGCTCTCAGACAGCCATTTTGTAGCTGTGTGTCTGTTGTACTGTATGTCCTTCTCTTCCAACTGGTAAGTAATCTTATCTCCTTTTGTACTTACTCTTTAATATTTCTGAGGGGTGGCAGTCTCACAAACTTGAGTATCTCAGTGAATTTCATTGGAGAGATGTTTCAAATCCTTACAGCAAAACCCTAGAAACCTCCTTCCACCTTAGTCCATTGTATTTATCATAACTATTTGTATAAAACCAACCTTCAGTGCACATAAACCCAAACTGACATGACTTTTTGATATGACAATTTGTAAGATTTGGCTGCCAAAATTGTTAATTATAGATCCATGCTGCTAACATCCATCATTTAATTACACTCTAGATATTGACTTTTTTTTTTTTTTTTGAGATTTTTTTTTTAAGTTTGGTACCTCAGCTATTTTTTAGCGATCATTAATTTCACCCCCCTCCTTCACTTGCTAATTGATGCACATACTTTCTCTCTAATACTACTGTCCCCCTTGACAAACTTTTAAATGTTCATTTTAGTAGTTTATAATCTGAAAATTTCTTTCATGATGGAAAGATCTCCAAAAATGTCATGCCCAAGAATAATCTAGAGATCATGCTGCCACTGTGCTAGCCCTGTATATAGTGGAAACCACTTCAAGCCAGGGGATGCTGCATCCCCAATACCCTTAGTTTAAGCACCTATGATGTGTTTTTTTAAACAAGTTATAAAACTATAGACTACAAAAAAGACTAATAAAGAGGCTATATATCTGACTCAAAATAGTTCTTAGACCAAGATTCCTGTGCGGTGTTTGCAACCCAAATATTGGAGCACTTACTAGGACACAAAGTGAAATGAATTACGAGTAGTAGAACTGATTTTTTTCCCATTGTCTACACTTAGAGAAATGCAGAAAGTAAAGCACATAAGTAGTTACCAACTACATTATTTTTTTTTTAAATTCTTTCATTTGTAGTGGCCTAAATCAGTGTTCTCATTATTATCTGCCTAGTCCAATTTGGGGTTGGGAATTTTTTGTTGTATCGTTCTAAATTTACAAACAAACTTAAAATATGACTTTAATTGGTGTTTATTTTTTAATTTATATAGGAATTAGGTACAGTGCTCCTGTCAGCTAAATTTCTAACTTATTACGTGCAAAAAAACCTAGAGTTTTCAGGTACCTAAGTAGTCCCTGGAATCATGTTTAAAGTTGCCCCTCCCCCCCAACACCAAAATCTGAAATTGCACCCCTGAGGATAAGAGACTGAGAGTCATGAATCCTGGGTTCTATTCAAAAGATCTGCCATTGACTTGCTGTTTGACCTTGAGTAAATCAGTTAATCCCAGATCCTCAAAGATGCTGAGGTGCCTAAATCCCAGTTTTATGGACGACTGCAATCCACAAAAGCTCTGCTCTATTGCTACCTAAATTTGTAGTCACCTAAATTTTCATTGCAAAAGTCCCACGAATGCCTGTGTTTCTGCCTCTAGGCATGCACACAGTGCTTCAGTCTAGGTGCCCATATGCCTTAAATAGTCATTGAATAATCACTGTATCAATGGGCTTTGACCATTGGCCTGCTAGGGGAGTATCCTATCCTCTAAGCTACAGAGTCATTCTCACTCTGTTGCTTGCATAATAATGATGTAAGTGTTTATTCACAGTGGAACAGTTTCAAAAGGCAAGCCCAAGGGCTTCCCCACATTAGAATATCCTTTAGCTCAGTGGTCATGGCAATCTCCTGAGAGGAGTGGGAGACCTGCATTCAAGTCGCTGCTCCAAATTATGTTTGAAAACAGGTTTCCTACATCCCAGGTGGTGCCCTAATTGTGTTTTTATTGGCTATAATAGAGTGGGGATCTCTTCCCCCTCTGGGTTTTTGTGGGTGTGAGAGAGAAAGAGTTGACCTAATTTACATGCCTAACTCCAGGAAAGGGTTCATAGCAGGTCATCCTGAGCAGAGGGAGGGACCTCCCTCCGGTGTGTCAGTCAAGCACCTAAATTCCTTTGCGGATGTGGCCCCAAATGCTGCCTCTTTTCTCTGCATTTTACTCCTGGCTAGCTTAGGTGGCTCCCTGCTCAGCTTGCTGGATTCTGGCAATCGCTTTTTTAGATGCCTAAACTCTCCCAATGCACCGTACAGGGAGCCAGGGTGCCTAATGCATGTACTGCTGTGAAATTCACAGTTAGCAGTGCCTAAGTGCCATTGCAATGCCTAAGTCCACTTTGTGACTCTAGCCCAAAGTAAGCACAATTCTCCAGGACTGAGCCTTTAGCGTTCAATTCAACAAAGACTAGATGACCTCCTGAGGTCCCTTCCAATCCTAATCTTCTATGATTCTATGAAGTGCTAGAAGCACATGCTTGCAGATTGAATCTGAGACTAAAGTGACCTATTACATTTATAGATCCACACTTAAATTAGACAATTACAATGTAATTTGATACTGAAGAGACTTTTAATGTCACAGGACAAAACTCTCAGTAATAATTTCATATTTATTTCTAGACTCCTGGCTACCAAACTGCTTTTTCTCAGTGCTACTGCCAACAACCTTAAAGAGTTTCCCAATCATCTCTCTTCTAGGTGTGGTCACTTAACTGGAGCACCTGAATTGCTGTTCCCCTTGGCTGAACAAAGGTGATTTCTATGCTTTCTCTTTTATACATTGAAACAAACAAGTTATGTATTACACTCCTGACATGGTTAGTTACCAACCGTGCACTTTGTACCTGCTGGTTCGAACAAAATATTTCCATTCATTATTCTGTCTTCCCATCTTGTCTTACTCGGCATTAGTGTGTTCCTGTACCATCTCCCAGAAATGTGTTTACATGAATAACCAGTACTTGGTACATAGGAATGCCTGTGTTTTAGCAATGTTTGCCATAGCTTTACCAAGTTCATGTACTGGACAGTAAACTTGTAAGCAAGCATCTGTTTTATGACACGGCCTGACTTTGGCTCATAGCATGGCCTGACTTTGCTGACTGTGGTTCAGACCTCAGGTCTTGCACCAGGCCCTGTGCTTCAGGCTCGCTCTCTCTCTGTTACACTAGGCAGCATTTGACCATTAAAGGTTAGATCCAGATTCTCACTGTGTGGAGTGTTTGGATCTGGGGTTTCAGTTCAGCCCAGGATAGACAGAGGACACAGCCATGGAGTTTGGGTCAAGGTAGATCAACTCAGCTTGGGCAGGGAGATGAGCTAACAGACCTTTCTATCCCAAGTGTCTATGATTCTGAGCCTAGAAGGCCAGACTGAGGCCTTCATCCCCTACATATCCACAGACAGGAATCCAGCAAAAGTTTCCAGACCTTTTAGCATCCAAATATCTAAATCCAAGAAGCAATCAAAGGCAGCAGAGACCAAGGGATTTTCCAACCATTGATTCCAAACCCAAGGAGGTGTTGTTGTGTGTTGATGATGACAGCAGGACAACAGTATGGGTTCTTACCACAAACAACAATCCTCAGTTATTCTTATGAGCTCAAAGGGCTTTAACACTCATTTGCTGATCAAGTCTCACTACAGGCAAGAGTTAAAGAAATATCTCTATACCCATTGGACAGAGGGAAAAACCAAGGTACAGAGGAGGAAAATGACATGCTCATGGTCACACAGCAAGGCAGCAGCAGTGCCATAAAGAGAAGCCAATAGTCTGAAATCCTTCTCCAACTAATAGATAACAAATCCCCAGAGAGGTAAGGCTAGAATCTAGCACTCATGACTCCCAGCGCTAATCACTGCACATCACCCCTTTCAAAAGCTTTGAAAAATTCTCTGACCCCATTCCCAACAAACCATTCTTTCTAGGCTGTTCCACTGTAATCCTTTGCACCTGTTATGAGCAAGGCATATTCCAATAGCTGTAAAGACACTTCCTAATAGATCCTCACAGCCCTCCTGGGAGGTAGGTAAAGAAGCACTGTTGTTCCCAATTTACAGATGGAGAAACCAAGATAGAGAAAGGTGAATGGTCTGGTTTAATGTCAAACTGCCAATCAGTGGCAGAGGTGAGAGGACAAGCCAAGAGTCCTGCCCTCCCTTAGGTGACTATCCCCAGCCTCTAGGAGGAATAAAACCCATGAGTAGAACTGGTCAGGCATTTTTTAACAATTTTTTTTTCAGAAAATGCAGATTCTTTGAAACTAAAATATTTTGCAAAACTGAGTTTTGAAGAAACTTTCATGGGGAAGGTTTCTGAGGACCAGGATAAAATTATTGGTGAAAACCAGAGAGGGAGGAGTAACATGCTTCAGAACAAGTGATAGCTTGGTGATTAAGGCACTTGTATGAACACGGCTGAGCAGGAATTTGAAACCACGTCTCTCCTATCCCACCTGAGTGCACTGAAGTGGATTTTGCTCACTTTTTCCTATTGGATGTTCCACTTTATATGAATAATTAAATATTCAGTGGCATAGGAACTTGAACCAGGGACTCTCACATCCCAGAAAAGAGCAAAACTACTAGACTATTGACTTTTGGCAGTATGAAGGGAGTGAGGGGGTCTCTCTTTCTCAAACATAGATTTGAAAGGTTTTGGTTTTCTCTCAATGTGGAATGGAAAAACCATTTCCCAACCCACTCTAACTAAGAGTCCTGACATTCAAGCTAACCAACACGCTTACATTTCATACACTGAATGCTCCCGATAAAGTGCTTTCAAAAGAGCTACAAACCAAAAATTGTTCAGAGAAATTTTTTATCAAGTATTTTGGAAGAACGGATATATTCAGAATCATGAACTGCCCCCCACTACAAAAAGGATGTGGACAAGTTGGAGAGAGTCCAGCGGAGAGCAACAAAAATGATTAGGGGGCTGGAGCACAGGACTTATGAGGAGAGGCTGAGGGAACTGGGCTTGTTTAGTCTGCAAAAGAGAAGAATGAGGGGGATTTGATAGCGGCCTTTAACTACCTGAAAGGGGGTTCCAGGGAGGATGGGGCTAGGCTGCTCTCGGTGGTGGCAGATGACAGAACAAGGAGCAACAGTCTCAAGTTGCAGAGGGGGAGGTCTAGGTTGGACATTAGGAAAAAGTTTTTCACTAGGAGGGTGGTGAAGCACTGGAATGGGTTACCTAGGGAGGTGGTGGAATCTCCATCTTTAGAGGTTTTTAAGCTGAGGGCTGACAAAGCCCTGCTGGGATGATATAGCTGAGGTTAGTCCTGCTTTGAGCAGGGGGTTGGACTAGATGACCTCCTGAGGTCCCTTCCAACTCTAATATTCTATGATTCTATGATTGATTCTAAATGCGGCCTAACCAATGTTGAATAGAGGGGAATAATCACTTCCCGTGATTTGCTGGCAATGGTCCTACTAATGCAGCCCAATATGCTATTAGCCTTCTTGGCAACCAGGGCACACTGCTGACTCATATCCAGCTTCTTATCCACTGTTACCCCCAGGTCCTTTTCTGTAGAACTGCTGCCTCTCGTCGGTCCCATCTGTAGCTATGCATAGGATTCTTCCGTCCTAAGTGGAGGACTCTGCACTTGTCCTTGTTGAACCTCATCAGATTTCTTTTGGCCCAATCCTCCAGTTTGTTTAGGTCCTTCTGTATCCTATCCCTACCTTCCAGGGTATCTACCACTCCTCCCAGCTTAGTGTCATCCGCAAACTTGCTAAGGATGCAATCTACCCCATCCTCCAGATCATTAATGAAGATGTTGAACAAAACCAGCCCCAGGACCGACCCCTGGGGAACTCCACTTGTGACCGGTTGCCAGCTAGACATGGAGCCATTGATCACTACTTTGAGCCCTATGCTCTATCCAGTTCTCTATCCATTTTATAGTCCATTCATCCAACCCATACTTCTTTAACTTGCTGATAAGAATACTGTGAGGGACCATATCAAAAGCTTTGCTAAAGTCAAGGTATATCACGTCCACCGCTTTCCCACATCCACAGAGCCAGTGACCTCTTCACAGAAAGCAATCAGGTTGGTCAGGCATGACTTTCCCTTGGTGAATCCATGCTGACTGTCCCTGATCACCTTCCTCTCTTCCAAGTGCCTTAAAATGGATTCCTTGATGACCTGCTCCATGATTTTTCCAGGGAGTGAGGTGAGGCTGACGTGTCTGTAGTTCCCTGGATCCTCTTTCCTCCCTTTTTTGAAGATGGACACTATATTTGCTTTTTTCCAGTCATCAGAGACCTCCCCCAATTGCCACGAGCTTTCAATGATAATAGCCAATGGTTCTGAAATCACATCAGCCAACTCCCTCAGTACTCTCGGGTACATTGCATCCAGCCCCATGGATTTGTGTATGTCCAATCTTTCTAAATAGTCTTGGACCTGTTCCTTTAGCACTGTGGGATGTTCACCTCCTTCCCATTCTGAGCAGCAGTCTCGGAGCTGACCTTGTCTGTGAAGACAGAGGCAAAAAAGGCATTGAGTACCTCAGCTTTCTCCACAACCTCTGTCACTAGGTTGCCTCCCCCATTCTGTAAGGGGCCCACACTTTCCGTAATCTTCCTCTTGTTGGTAACATACCTGTAGAAACCCTTCTTGTTCCCCTTCACATCCCTTGCTAGCTGCAACTCTAATTGTGCTTTGGCCTTCCTGATTTCATTCCTGCACATTCAAGTAGTCTTTTTATAATCCTCCCTAGTCATTTGACCAAGCTTCCACTTCTTGTAAGCTTCTTTTTTGTGTTTAAGTTCACCAAAGACTTCTTCGTTAAGCCAAACTGGACACCTGCCATATTTGCTATTCTTTCTGCACATCGGGGTGGTTTGTTCCTGTGCCCACAATAAGGTCTCTTTAAAATACAGCCAGCTCTCTTGGATTCCTTTTCCCCTCATATTAGCCTCCCAAGGGATCCTGCCCATCAGCTCCCTAAGAGAGTCAAAGTCTGTTTTTTTTAAGTCCAGGGTCCGTATCCTGCTGTTCTCCTTTCTTCTTTTTGTCAGGATCCTGAACTCGACCATCTCATGGTCACTGCTGCCTAGGTTGCCACCCACTTCTATTTCCCCTACCAAATCTTATCTGGTTGTGAGCAGCAGGTCAAGAGAAGCACGGCCCCTAGTTGGTTGCTCCAGCACTTGCACCAGGAAGTTGTCCGCAACACTTTCCAAAAACTTCCTGGATTGTTTGTGCTCTGCTGTATTGCTCTTCCAGCAGATGTCAGGGTGATTGAAGTCCCCCATGAGAACCAGGTCCTGTGAACTGGAAACTTTCCCTAGTTGACCGAAGAAAGCCTCATCTACCTCATCCTCTTGGTCTGGTGGTCTATAACAGACACCCACCATGACATCACCCTTATTGTTCTTGCTTCTAAGCTTAACCCAGAGACTCTCAACTGGCTTGTCTCCAGTTTCATACTGGAGCTCAGAGCAAGCATAGTGCTCTCTTACATACAGTGCAACTCCTCCACCCTTTCGTAGCAGAAATCTATTTATGGCACTGAACACGTGATTCACAACTATGCCCACTGTAGATTTATTGACTCCAAATTGATTCCCAACCGAGCAGTAACAGTCGGGGGTTGCCAGCTTCCAGAGAGAGATGGCGACTCTCTTCTCCACCGTCATAGCTTGTCTCAAGCAGTGTTCACGCACTTCAGGGATGGTGCCTCCTCCAAGCACCATTCTAGGAAAGTTGCCTTTCGCATAAGAAAGTTTTACAGCCACTGATCATCATCCCACAGCTGCATAAAGATGCGGTCCCACCAGTCTGTGCTTGTTTCCCTGCACCAGAACCTGCGCTCCACGGACTGCAGCTGACACGTTACAGCCTCCAGCAATCGGGAATTGTTCTGCTCGATGTCTTGTAGCAGAGCAGCCTCGGTGGCATAGTGTAGTATCTTGCTCTATTTCTAAAGTACTCCATGATAAGCCGCGATGTATTTGCCACGGTCACAATTATAGTGCAGAGCTGAGCTGGCTCCATATCTCTGCAGCAATGGCGATTACGGGGAATAAAAAAACAGCACGAAAATCCTTTTCCTGTTTGTTTTGTGGGGGGGAAAGGGTGAGGGAAGCAGCGTTGCATCCTGGGACGAAGACACTCATCCCAATAGCCACTGTGGGATAGCTACCCATATTGCACTGCTTTCTAATTCGAATTAAGGCTGGCCAGTGTGAACTCAAGAGACCAGCACAAACACCATAGTGTGTACACTCTGCTGAGATTTCTATAAATTGGCTGCTGAAAGTCAAATTAAACAAAGTCGAATTAATGCAGCAGTGTAGACATAGCCTTAGACTAGATGAACCTTGTGGTCTCTTCCAACCATTTGATTCTATGAGGGAAGGAGAAAAGGGAAAGCAAAAATGGATAAACCCCAAATGCCCCCAGTGATTCATAGATTCCAAGGTCAGATAGGACCACAGTGATCATCTAGTCTGATATTCCATAAAGCAAGGGCCATAGATATTCCCCAAAATAATTTCTGTTTGAACTAGAATCAATCATTTTGAAAAACATCGAATCTTGATTTTAAAATGGCCAGTGATAGAGAATCCACCACAACCTATGGTAAATTGTTTCAGTGGTTAATCACCCTCATGGTTAAAAATGTATACCTTAATTGTAGTCTGAATTTGTCTAGCTTTAACTTCCAGTCATTGGATCTTGTTATACCTTTGTCTGATAGACTTAAGAGCCTATTATCAAATATATATACACACTGTGATCAAATTTATACGTTATCTTTCTCATTGTAAGTTAAATAGATCAAACGCTTTGATTTTGCAGCAATAAGGCACTTTTCCAATCTTTTAATCATTTTCGTGGCTCTTCTCTGAACCCTGTCCAGTTTTTCAACAATCTTCCTGAATTGTGGAAACCAGAACTGGACACAGTATTGCAATACTGGTCTCACCAGTGCCAGACACAGAGGCAAAACAACTTCTACTCAAGATTCCCCTATTTATGCATCCAAAGATCTCATTGGCCACAGCATCACAATGGAAGCCCATGTTCAGCTGATTATTCACCACGATCCCCCAATCTTTCTCAGAGTCACTACTTCCCAGGATAGAGTCTTCCATTCTGTAAATATGCCCCACATTCTTTTTTCCTAGATGTATACATTTACTTTGGCTTTTTTAAAATGCACATTGTTTGCTTGTACCCAGTTTACCAAGTGATCCAAATGACTCTGTATCAGTGACCTGTCTTCTTTGTTATTTACCACTCCCCCAATCTTTGTGTCATCTTGCAAACTTTATCAGTGATGATTTTGTTTTCTTCCAATAACTGATAAAGATGTTAAATAGTGTAAAGCCAAGAACCAAGCCCTGTGGGACCTCCTGGGAAACTGACCCACTCAATGACGATACTCCGTTTACAGTTACATTTTGAGACCTGTCAATTAGCCAGTTTTTAATCCACTCAGTGTGTGCCATATTAATTTTATATTTTTCTACTTTTTAATCAAAATGTCATGAAGCACCAAGTCAAACACTTTCCAGAAGTTTAAGCAGGTTACATTACTTTTTTCAGCCAAACTTGTAATATCATCTAAAAAAGATCTCAAGTTATCTGACAGGATATATTTCCATAAACTAATGTCTGGTGCAACTTTGGGTTGGTGGGTCCAGGTCTGTGGGGAGCTTCCTTCTGATGATGAGCTTGGTGAGGCTGGAGGGTTGTTTGAAGGCCAGAAAAAGGGGTTCAGAAAAGATTCTTATCTTTCTTACCGAATTTTTAAAATAAATGCATCATTTAATTATAGTAGTTGTTACTTCCCTTTTAGGTTTTAATTCTATACATTCAACCATTAGAGAGTAGTAAATAATAATAATAAAGAGAAACCAAAATGGATTTTGATATTGCATTTTTAGTTATCTTCCATAAATATTCTGTTCAGCAGAAATGTCCCTCTATTCTCTGCCAAACTTTACAAAACTACTCTCAGCTGTGTCCGTAATTTAATGTTACACTGTACAGGTGTCTCTCAAGGAAGGGTCTGAAACAAAGGCATGCAAAGATACAATCAAGTACTTGCATCTAAAACAAAGATCTCTTTTGTCTTACACTGAGTTTCTGTAATGGTCAGATATTTTCTTTTAAGAAACTTGTGGCCTGTGTAATTCATATGCAGCTTTATCAAGTCTGGCTTGTTTTGAAACACATTACCTGGCTGTACAGACAGCAGAGGATAAAACACAGGTTCAACTACAGCAGCTCATGTTCAAAGCTAAGAAAAGGAAATAGACCAGACTGTAGGCCTGGCAAAGCACCATCTGTCACCATGCTTCAGCAACATCTGGAGATATCCATTTTTGAAGCTGTTGCTTTAAAAAATAATCTTTACATGCATTCATGGCAATCTCCTCTACTCTGTGATTAGTCTTCAGCTAATGAAAAAGCTTGATTTTTAATACATGGATCCTGATTCTGACCTCATTTACTTGGTATAAATCAGAAGTAACACCACTGGAGTCAATGGAATTACACAAGTACAGAGAAATAAGAATTAGGTCCATGAGTTCTTAGATTATTTGTTATTGTCTGATGTCACAAATTATCTTTATCCGTCTATAAAATCAAAATGTGTTATTTAACTAGAATTTTGGGAAAACAATTAAACTGTTAGACAAATATATTCTCACCGTATTCATTTGAAAAATGGGGTAAACCACACAGTTTTAAATCTAATTTTCATACAGTGGTGTTACCCCATCTATGTTTTCAGATAAACAATCATCTCTGTTACATGGTGAATTAGTGACACCTGCTGGGAGAATCTCTGACTTGGAGTAACAATAGGTTTGAACCTTATCAGTCACTACAAGAAGCTTTCCCTGCTCTTAGAGTAAAATGGACCAAAGTCTAACACAGATGAAAGATTAATAATAAATTATAGTGTCTGTCTACACGGGGAAGTTAGTGCGCAGTGAACTGGAGGGTGAACTTAAAGCACACTAGCAATTCTTAACTCTTAACTCTCTGTATGGACACTCTTACAGAACATTAAGAGTGCCCTCAGGTGGTTGAGCTTAATACACTTCCAAACTGAATTAAGATAATGCACACAAAGGCATTTTTAGTGTACCGCAAGGGTACATCTACACTCAGTTAAAAACCTGCAACCTGGCTCTAGGACCTTGTTAGGTGGGAGGGTTCCAGAGCTCAGGCTGCAGCTCAAGCCTGAACATCTACACCGCAGTTAAACAGTCCCTTAGCTTCAACCCCAAAAGCTTGAGTCAGCTGGCACAGGCCAGCCATGGGTGTCTAATTGCAGTGTGAACGTACTTCAAAACTGTCCATATGGGGGGGGCTAGTGCAAAGTAGCTACTGCGCACCACCTGCTGTGGACTTTTTCCCCCCATGTAGACAACTCCCTAATAATAGACCCTCAATATATCTAGGTATAACATACTCATACTGCTGGAAAGCTACTAAGATTTCTTGATATTAGCTGCTCTGATTTTTCTTCCTGTTCATTTGTTTTTTATTTATTCTTGGTACACTCCATTTGAGAATTAGGCAACAAAGTCATATCTTGCAAAGACTATGTCTGTAACACTGCTGCTTCATTCACTGCACAGACTAGATGAGGTGTAATTAATGAGGCCTGGTCTGCAGGAAGAGGAAGAATGGTCTTGTGATTAAGACACTGAGCTTTGAACTAGGCAAACTGGGTTTTATTTCTGTCTCTGACACAGATATCCTGTGCATCCATTTGCAAATCACTTAATGTCTCTTTGTCTCCAGCTCTCCATCTATCATAAGCAGGTTTTGTGAAAATAGATTCATTAATGATTGTGGGGCACTCAGATGTCATAGTAATAAGGGCTACAGAAAAGCTTACAAGGAAAACCATCCTTATTCAGTGCAGCATTTGGATAATGTACACTCAAGGAGATAGGGAACTACAGATTGAACAGCTGCCTCATTCACTGAGTACTATCTATCTTCATAAAAGGGTCCTGTGGATAAAATAAGATGCAGTCTGTGACCTGTCCGTGCCTAGGGTAGCCACCTGAAAATGTCAAGGTCAGGGCAGCCTGTAAAAGGAGAGAAGATTCTCCCAACACTGGTGGGTGACACTGAAGTCCCAACCAGCCACAAACAATGCTTTTGATTCCCTACACTGGTTATCAAGAAGCAAAAATAAAAAATACACAGACCCCTTTACTGCATTTCAGTCTCTGGTTCCCAATCAGCCACTAGGTCCAGTAAAGAGATCAGTTATTTAAAACTCTATTCTCTTTACCAAAAAGATTTATCCTGACCCCAAAGGGTCAGCCATAGTACCAGATCAATATAAGTTTGGATCTTACCCAAAATATCATGCTGCCAGTCAATCCTTTAGTAACTAAAACTAAAGATTTATTATAAAAAGAAAGAAACAAACCATAAGGGAAGTGTTAAAGAATTAAAGAAATCAGACACATACAATTGATTTGAAAATCCATATATATCAGGTTTCTAATATAACTGTGGAGTTTGCAGGCTTGTATAGTCCCTCTGGTGTACATCCAGTACCTGGATGGGTCTCAGTCCATTGTTTCACAGCTTCAGTTCAGTTGTAGATGAGTTGATCCAGAGATAGGCTGAAGACTGAAGTCAACTGAAGACAAAATGGATGGGTGCGGCTGCCTTTTGTGTCCCTTGGCCTTTGCCATGCTGCTTGTGGAAATTTACAGGAATAAGATGGAGTCCAGAGTCACATGAGTAAGTCCTGGTGACTCATCAGGTATATCCCTGACTTCTCCTCCTGGGCCCCTTATACCTGTGAATTTCTTAATGAGCCATTAAGCAGGCTAGTGCTGCAGCCATCCTGTCTGGGGTGTTGCCCAGACACAGCACAATTTGAAATACAGATATATCAAACATATTCATAACTTCCATTACACGTACAACACATAAACATAAACGTTATCATCTGACTTAGCACATTATAGCCTTTCTAACGGTACCTGACATGGCATATTTACATGAATTATTATGATTTTGACATATTGATGTTAAATAATATAATAAATGTCACCCCCCAATCCAGCCAGCGTGACACACTCCACGCAAGATTGGTGTAGAAGGGAGTAATCAGAGCTCCTGAATATACCTCAAGGGCCCCTCTAATCCAGCCAGTGTCACACAGTCATTATGGAGACACCAATTGCAGCTTCATAGTTAAGGTGTGATCCATCTGTGCCTAGGGTAGCCCAGGTGAAAATGCCAAGGTCAGGACAGGCTGCAAAAGGAGAGCAGATTCTCCCAAACTGGTGGCTAACACTGCAGTTAGATTCACCAAGCAGTTACAAAAAGTGCTTCTGATCCCCTGCACTGGTTATCAAAAAGCTAAAACAAAAAAATTACACAGCCCCTTTTACAGCATTTCAATCACTAGGTCCCATTCAGCATCTAGGCCCAGTAAAGAAAGAAGTTATTTAAAACTCTATTCCCTTTACCAAAATGTTCTCTTGATTCCCAAAGGGTCAGCCACATTGCCAGGTCAATGTAAATTTGGATCTTACCCAAAATACCACACTGCCAGCCAATCCTTCAGTAACTAAAAATAAAGGTTTGTTATAAAAGATAGAAACAAATGAGAAGAGACATGTTAAGTGGTCAAAGCAATCAGAAACATATAAATGACTTTAAAGTCCATATGTATCAATTTCTCAGCAGAACGGTGGAGTTTGCAGGTTTGCAGAGTTCCTCTGGTATCCATCCAGTACCTGCCTGGGTCTCAGTCCTTTGTTTCACAGCTTCAGTTGCAGATGAGTTGATCCAGAGGTAGGAATCAGGAATGAAGACAACATGGAGATGGTGCAGCTCCCTTTTATATCCCTTTGTCACGTGGCTTTCCCTAAACACAGCCACGCAGCACATGGCACGGAAAAGCCTTAGAGTCCCCTGTCCCTGGGCATGTTCTTATGTGGCCTGGTGACTCAAAAGGTGTAGCCCCGGGTTTTCTCACTACCTTGGAGTTCCCTTGATGGGCCACTAAGCAGGCTTAGTCCTGCTGCCATCCTGTCTGGGGTGCATGACAGCACAATACATATTGGATACAGATATATCATACATATTACATCTTTAGAACTCAATAAAACACTGATACATACATACAAATGTGTTTATCAATCTTAGCGAATTATAACCTTTCCATTCGTACCTGACATGGCATAGCTCATAAGAATTATTGTAATTTTGCAATATTGATACTAATACTATTATAAATGGTCACTCCTAATCCAGACAGCATCACATAAGGTTCAGTTCAGTTCTGCATTTCAAGCAGAGATTCTCCTTGTTATGTATGAAAAAGACGTGTCTTCCCCAGCACTACCGCATTCACTCTTTGACTTCTGAATGCATTTTCTGAGAATTTGTAAGCAAATAACTAATTTATAAATGGGTCTTTTAAGAAATATAACACTCAGTGTGTGACCTTTTCTCTGTCCTAAATGAATACATTGCATACACTGATTGGATACACAAAGATTGGAAGGCTGTTGAATGTTCATAGAATCATAGAATATTAGAGTTGGAAGGGACCACAGGAGGTCATCTAGTCCAATCCCCTGCTCAAAGCAGGACTAACCTCAGCTATATCATCCCAGCTAGGGCTTTGTCAACCCTCAGCTTAAAAACCTCTAAAGATGAAGATTCCACCACCTCCCTAGGTAACCCATTCCAGTGCTTCACCACCCTCCTAGTGAAAAACTTTTTCCTAATGTCCAACCTACACCTCCCCCCCTGTAACTTGAGACCATTGTTCCTTGTTCTGTCATCTGCCACCAACGAGAACAGCCTAGCCCCATCCTCCCTGAAATTCCCTTTCAGGTAGTTAAAGGCTGCTATCAAATCCCCCCACATTCTTCTCTTTTGCAGACTAAACAAGCCCAGTTCCCTTAGACTCTCCTCATAAGTCCTGTGCTCCAGCCCCCTAATCATTTTTGTTGCCCTCCGCTGGACTCTCTCCAACTTGTCCACATACTTTTTGTAGTGGGGGGCCCAAAACTGGACACAAAAATTCTAAATGCGGCCTCACCAATGCCGAATAGAGGGGAATAATCACTTCCCGCGACCTGCTGGCAATGCCCCTCCTAATGCAGCCCAATATGCTATTAGCCTTCTTGACAGCCAGGACACACTGCTGACTCATATCCAGCTTTTTATCCACTGTTACCCCCAGGTCCTTTTCTGCAGAACTGCTGCCGAGCTCGTCGGTCCCCAGTCTATAGCTGTGCATGGGATTCTTCCTTCCTAAGTGGAGGACTCTGCACTTTTCTTTGTTGAACCTCATCAGATTTCTTTTGGCCCAATCCTCCAGTTTGTTTAGGTCCTTCTGTATCCTATCCCTACCTTCCAGGGTATCTACCACTACCCCCAGCTTAGTGTCGTCCGCAAACTTGCTGAGGGTGCAATCTACCCCATCCTCCAGATCATTAATGAAGATGTTGAACAAAACCAGCCCCAGGACTGACCCCTGGGGCACTCCACTTGTGACCGGTTGCCAGCTAGACATGGAGCCATTGATCACTACTCGTTGAGCCCTATGCTCTAGCCAGTTCTCTATCCATTTTATAGTCCATTCATCCAACCCATACTTCTTTAACTTGCTGATAAGAATACTGTGAGAGATAGTATCAAAAGCTTTGCTAAAGTCAAGGTATATCACATCCACCGCCTTCCCTACATCCACAGAGCCAGTCACCTCATCATAGAAAGCAAGCAGGTTGGTCAGTCATGACTTTCCTTTGGTGAATCCGTGTTGACTGTTCCTGATCACCTTCCTCTCTTCCAAGTGCCTTAAAATGGATTTCTTAAGGACCTGCTCCATGATTTTTCCAGGGATTGAAGTGAGGCTGACCGGTCTGTAGTTCCCTGGATCCTCTTTCCTCCCTTTTTTGAAGATGGGCACTATATTTGCTTTTTTCCAGTCATCAGAGACCTCCCCCTGTTGCCACGAGCTTTCAAAGATAATAGCCAATGGTTCTGAAATCACCTCAGCCAATTCCCTCAGCACCCTCGGGTGCATTGCATCCGGCCCCATGGACTTGTGTATGTCCAATCCTTCTAAATAGTCTTGGACCTGTTCCTTCAGCACTGCAGGATGTTCGCCTCCTTCCCATTCTGTGCCACCCAGTACAGTAGTCTGGGAGCTGATCTTGTCTGTGAAGACAGAGGCAAAAAAGGCATTGAGTACCTCAGCTTTCTCCACATCCTCCGTCACTAGGTCGCCTCCCTCATTCTCTAAGGGGCCCACACTTTCCCGAATCTTCCTCTTGTTGGCAACATACCTGTAGAAACCCTTCTTGTTCCCCTTCACGTCCCTTGCTAGCTGCAACTCCAATTGTGCTTTGGCCTTCCTGATTTCACTCCTGCATGTTCGAGCAGTGTTTTTATAATCCTCCCTAGTCATCTGACCAAGCTTCCACTTCTTGTAAGCTTCTTTTTTGTGTTTAAGTTCGCCAAAGACTTCTTTGTTAAGCCAAGCTGGACGCCTACCATATTTGCTATTCTTTCTGCACATCGGGATGGTTTGCTCCTGTGCCCTCAATAAGGTCTCTTTAAAATACAGCCAGCTCTCTTGGGTTCCTTTCCCCCTCATATTAGCCTCCCAGGGGATCCTGCCCATCAGTTCCCTGATGAAGTCAAAGTCCGCTTTTCTGAAGTCCATGGTCCGTATCCTGCTGTTCTCCTTTCTTCCTTTTGTCAGGATCCTGAACTCGACCATCTCATGGTCACTGCTGCCTAGGTTGCCACCCACTTCTACTTCCCCTACCAAATCTTCCCTGTTTGTGAGCAGCAGGTCAAGAGAAGCACGGCCCCTAGTTGGTTGCTCCAGCACTTGCACCAGGAAATTGTCAGCGACATTCTCCAAAAACTTCCTGGATTGTTTGTGCTCTGCTGTATTGCTCTTCCAGCAGATGTCAGGGTGATTGAAGTCCCCCAGGAGAATCAGGTCCTGTGAACTGGAAACTTTTCCTAGTTGAGTAAAGAAAGCCTCATCTACCTCATCCTCCTGGTCTGGTGGTCTATAACAGACACCCACCACAACATCACCCTTATTGTTCTTGCTTCTAAACTTAATCCAGAGACGCTCAAATGTTAAGTTGCTCCCGTGCAATGGTTAGATTTAAAAAAGAACATATTAAAGACGAATGGTTGGTTGGTCTATTTTTCTTCATAAAAGCATGTTTACCCTTCAATAGAGACTGAAGAATAATGCTTTCCTTCAAAGAAACACAAGAATTGCCTTCTATCAAAATGGCTGCTATCTCCTATTGTTCTCAGTGGGACTGGAAATAGAGATTGCTCTTCAGGTAAGATGGCCTACCATCTCTTATTGTTTTTATTAGGAGTGAAACTACAGAATGCCCTTGGCAAGATGGCCACCATCTCTACTCACCTGATCCTTATAGTGCTCCTCTCTTCTTTCTGGCAACATAGAGTCACTGTCTTCATTGAAAAGTTCCAGAGGGGTAGCCGTGTTAGTCTGTATACAGCAAAAACAACGAGAGTCCTGTAGCACCTTAAAGACTAACAAATTTCTGCGGGCATAAGCTTCATTGAGAGCAACTTGTCTTTACTCCTTTTAGGGACAATGGGAGGCAATGGCCATCTTTACTGAGGGCAGCTATTGAGAATATTAGGAAATGGTGGCCATTATGAAAAGACCATCTTAAATGAAGGCAGCTTGTGACCTCAGTCCTACTCAAAAAAGGGCCGAGGAGTGGGGAGAGTAAGGGAAGACAATTGTACCAGGGCTCTGAGCTGAGGGGTTCCCCAAAAACATCTGTAATATCTGTGTAAATAAATTATCAGTATCTCTGGTGGGGCCTGAGAGAACACAATGTACTGGGCCCCCAAATTTCTCTCATTGGGCCTGACTGAAAATAATTTTGGGTGTGGGCAGTGGTGAGTTTCTCTATAAGAGAAGATTGTATGAAGCAGTTATGTGGAGTAATGGCAAAAATTACCGTTAATCATAAATATTTCTTTTCAGAAACTTCCTGTACAGCAAATCTACTCAAAAGGCAGGGCAGGAGGAGGAAACTGGGGTGTATCCTCTGAGTGGTATGTGCTGTTTTGATGGTGCTCCGGGATGATGAAAAACAGCCAGCATTACCAGTGAATCAGTTCCTAAAGGTTAAATGTAAAAAAAAAAGTATTTAAGGATTAAAAATTATTTATTTATATATAATCTTTAGAACTATTACATGGCACAATTATTTTGCGTTTCTTGTTTACTGTTTATGCATGAACATTTTTATTTTTTTATTTTTTTAAGAAAAAGGAAATAGACAAAAGTCTATTGTTGTCCCTGTGTCCAGCAGTATCAAATGTCTGTGGCCTTGCAGGTCAGTTTCCCAGGGGAGGAAAAAACAGTGATTCAGAGTCTGGGTATGTCCTATGTGTAACTTGTTTTATTTACGCTCATAAACCAGGCCTGGAACAGAGGTGGTCAAACGGCATGCAGGATGATCCCTTCTTTCAAGTATCTCAGCTCCACACCAAAGCCCAGTTCCTAGAGAGCAACTCTGTCTCAAGCTTTTACTGTACTCAATGCAGAGAGCACATGCTCCTACTGCTCACATAACTCCTGCTCCTCGGAACCTCACATCATAAAAACTAGCAACAGCACAGCATGTCTTCCCAAAACTGAACACTTGCTTACACACTAAGAAAAAAGAGCTTGAGCGACTATGTACAATGCTACCTGGTGACACCTCCCATAGTAAAATCCCATTCTCAAATTGTTCCATCATCTTTCATGGAGCTTGTGTCAAACTCACAAACATCTGAAAGAAAGATACAAGTCCCAAACAGGAAACTAATAAATTTAATAAATATAAAGTTTTAATGATTTATATAGTATATTTCCTGTTAGAACTTCCCAAATCATCTTTTCCAAAAACTTGTTTTATTCCTATACAGAGATAATTAAAATGGTCATTAGATTTAATTACTGCCAAGAGTTTGTTTCTGATGGAACAATAATTGCTGTTAAAGTTTTATTGTAATAAACACTACTTTCTCAAGTACTTTGTGTTCTTGTGCCAATACTACACCTAATCTGTAACTACCAGCACATGTGTCTATGAAAAGTAGTTTTGAAACACAGGTAGGTTAAGACAGGAGCAATCACAAGTGTCTTTTTTCCCTATCTTGAAAATGCCAGATCATACACTGGTGACCAAAGAAATGGTTTCCCTTTCTCATTCAACCCATGCGATGTTTAAGTTAGCAGTTCCTTTGAGAACCCATGGAGGACAGATGAGGTGCCAGAGGAGTGGAGAAGGGCAAACATAGCACATCTCTTTAAAAAAGGGGAACAAAGAGGACCCAGGGAATTACAGAGCAATCAGCCTAACTTGAATACCTGGAAAGATACTGGAACAAATTATTAAACAATCAGTTTATGAGCACCTGGAGGATAATAAGGAATAGCCAGCATGGATTTGTCAAGAACAAGTCATGCCAAACCAATCTAATTTCCTTCTTTGACAGGGTTATTGGCTTCGTGGATAGGGGTGAAGAAGTAGACATGTGTCTTGATTTTAGTAATGCATTTGACAGAATCCTACATGACAGTCTCATAAGCAAACTAGGGAAAAGTGGTCCAGGTGAAATGACTATAAGGTGGGTGCACAACTGGTTGACAGATCATACTCGAACAGTAGCTATCAATGGTTCGCTGTCACAACTGGGAAGGTGTCTCAAGTGGGATTCCTCAGAGATCAGACCAGGGTCTAATACTATTCAATATTTCCATTAATGATTTGGATAATGGAATGAAGAGTATGCTTATAAAATTTGCAGATGACCTCAAACTGGGAGGAGTTGCAAGCACTTTGGAGGACAGGATCAGAATTCAAAACAACCTTGATAATTGAAGAACTAGTCTGAAATCAACAAGATGAAATTCAATAAAGACAGGTGAAAAGTACTTCACATACGAAGGAAAAACAAATGCACAACTACAAAATAGGGAATAACTGGCTAGGTGGTAATACTTCTGAAAAGTATCTGGGGGTTATACTGGATCACAAATTGAATATGACTCATCAGAGTGATCTAGTTGTGAAAAGGCTAATATTCTGGGGTGTATTAACAAGAGTGTTCTATGTCTGGCATGGGAGGTAACAGTTCCACTCGACTCAGCACTGGTGAGACCTCAGCAGGAGAATTATGTCCAGTTCTGGGTGTCACGGTTAAGGAAAGATGCACACAAACTGGAAAGAGTCCAGAGAAAAGCAACAAAAATGACAAAAGGTTTTGAAAACCTGACCTCTGAGGAAGGTTAAAAACACTGGGCATGTTTAGTCTTGAGAAAAGAAGACTGAGGGAGAAAATAATAATAGTCTTCAAATATGTTAAGGGCTGTTATAAAGAGGACTGTGATCAATTTTTCTCCATGGGTATGACAAGTAATGGGCTTAATCTGCAGTAAGGGAGATTTGGGTTAGATATTAGAAAAATAATTAACTATAAGGGTAGTTAAGTTCTGGAATAGTCTTACTAGGGAGATTGTGGAACCCCCATCATTGGAGGTTTTTAAGTACAGGTTGGACATACACTTGTCACAGGTGGTCTAGGTTTACTTGATCATGCCCCAGTGCAGGGGGGCTGGACTTGATGACTTCAAGATCCCTTCAAGTCCTACATTTCTCTGATGCTATGCAACAGTTCCACATTGACAAAAACCATGTTTTTTATTTTGCTTTGTGAGTTGAAATCCTCTCCTCACAACTTATGTGTCTGAAGTAGGTTACTTCTTTTAGAAACAGCTCACATTTCTTCAGGTTCATTTTCAAATTGGTATCCTTAAACATATCACTAATTATTTGTATAGTTATCATTTCCTGCTCAGAAGTTTTAGCATGCACCAGTATATCATCCAGGTATAATAGGCTAACCCAGGCATCCAATGCAGTACTTTCTCCCTAAGCCTTTCAAAAATGATGGATATTATGCCAGTCAAAAGCCATTAATTTAATTTCCATAGTGCTTGGCCTGCTGTGAAAGCAATCTTTTCCCTGTCTTTTAAATCCATTTCCATTAGCAAATACCTGCTTTTATGATCCAATATTAGCCTCAGAAAAAGGATTCAGCACAGTAGCCCAAGAGCTATGAGTACAAATGCACATGTGCAGAAGGTGATCGGTGTGGAGCAGACCTCTAAGAGACTTTTATCTTTCAATCTCTGTATACAACTGGCCCTGATGGTTGGATAGTGTAATGATCAGTGCAGACAACATCTCCACCAATACTTGGTGCTTGTATATTTATCTTAGTGTTAAGTTGTTGTCTTGATTTAATACTACATTGTTGTCTTGGTTCAGAAGGCGTGGGGAGGATAAAGTTAAGTCTTGCTTGTATGTTCTGGCATTGGTACTTGCAGTGTCCCTATAAATACTTGTGATTTTATGTGAATATTACAATCAGTGGTAGCAACTTCAAGACAGAGCACTTTTTCCTGAGGAAAAATTTACTAATCATGCAGATGACTGGAATCTGTGAGTAATTGATAGAATTTGAGCTGCTGCTCTCTGAGAATGAGTGGACAGATGAGAAAGAAGGTGCAGTATCTAGCAGATTTTGGATGGTGACACCCCACCCTGGTCAGCAAGTATCCCACCGCAACACACTGACCTGTCTCAGGTAGGAGATACCACTCACTCTGTCCCCCTGGGCCACGTCCTACCATGTCTCCTGCTGCTGCAATTCAGGGCCTTCAAGTTCCCTCATGCCAGTAGCTTCCTGGGCATCTAATTCCAGTCTCTGTTCAGGTCTCCGGGGTCTCAGGTTCCCTCCACTGGGGGCTGCAGTGGCTCCCTACTTCCACCAAACATCCTTCCTCCAGTGGTCACCCTGGAATGAAGTGGGGTCCTGTTGTAAAAAATAGCAGGTGTCCATGTAATTAGAGATTGTATCGTAATGCATACACATTATTGCCAATTTAAGGTTGCAGTATAAACAATAAATAAAGCATAAACAAACAATAATGGCCAACCTTCCTTCTAGAATTTCCTTAACTTTTTAATTCCTTAAAATCACTGAATAATCTAAGGCTGGACTCATGCTTCTACTCTGGAGGGATAGGGCCAGACCTGGTCCTCTGGTAAACCCCTAGCCTAAGTACATACCTGGAGGTTCCCATTTACCTCAGCAGGCCATCCAAGAACACCACAGAGGACAGGAGCTGATCCAATTCAGTGGACTAAGAAATCCCTGCCTTGCTTTGAAAAATAGCCTTCTCTTGCTGCTACTGAGTATTGTTAATCTTATAGTTCAAGAAGTAGTAGTTTCTGTTTTACTATGCTGAAGGTTGAGATTTCAAACTCTCCTGCTAATGAAAAGGGGTGGGCTTATTACACATATTTTTTTGTTTTATCTTTTTCTTTTCTAAAAAATAGTTGAAAATTGCACACAAAACCCCTATATTACAAGAACATTATTTAGTTTGTGAAGTCAAGCACTTACAAATTAGCAAGTGCTGAATATCAAAGGCCACCAGAAAACACTGGAGGTGTGAGATCATCTAAGAAAGAGTTGCAAATATTTGGCAATCTAAATATAAAAATCACTATGAGCTCCCTCTAATATATGTTGTACTTCATGAGAATACTAATGTGTACAAATCAGATTTAGTCTCTTCCTGGAGGAAGGCAAATGACAACTCACTCCCAGAATAGGTTTGGCCTGATGTGGCAAAAACATCCCTGAATGCTATTTGAAAATTTGTCGTATAAAACAGCAAAGAAAGAAGGAAAAAGATGGTTTTGGGGTTAACAGAGAACATTTCTATGAAGTGAGCAGTGGGGGAGGGCGGGATTAGATTAATAAAAAGACCTGACTGCAACAGGAGGGCGTCAGATATTATTATGATTCATTGGCAAGTAGATTGAATTCCCTCAACAAGAAGATCAGAGATAGAATTTGAGGTTATGTAAATTAATCTTTCTATCCCACTTAAGCAATATTAGATGTGGTATGTTAGCTATCTTATTTTTATTGGATGATTTTCTATTATTGTTTGCTATTATACCTGCTGTTAACTAAATCAAACTGAATTTGTAACTGGTAACTGTTATTGAGACTGAAAATCAGTCAATATTGCTCTAAATCTATTTAGACACCTATATTTATATATTTATTTTGGACTAACTTCTCGCCATAAGGTTGTCAGCCAAAGGCATCTGGTAAAAGTGTGGATGTAAATTTTCAAAGAATTGCTACCAGAAGATTGGCTACATCATGTTGCTGAACTAGGGAAAGCCTAAAACACAGAGGCAGAGCAGGCTTGGTTACAGATATGTAATGGCTATTAATGTTGCTAATGCAAAGGATATAGCAGATTCATAAGAAAAGCCTGCAGCAAAATAGCTAATAACACTGTGTAAACATTTTCCATACAGAGGTTATGTTTGACTGACATATAGCAATACCGATTTGATAAAACATTTTTGTAGATTCAAACAACACAAGCCAGCCTGTCAGTTAGTTGAGCCTCAGCCTAAGGGCTTATTTAAGGTATAGAAATGAAAACGAAGAGATTTTACTGATATTTTCTCCTGTTTCTCTTCCATGAGAGCTGGAAGGACCAGTAGGAGTTCAGTACATGTTGGAACAAATTGTGGTGCCTATTGGTGAATGACACAGTTATTTGTACTCTGTGCCCTACATGACCCAATCAATTCTGTATTGCGACAAACACCAGTACCTGACTAAAGAATTTAACCTGAGAAACACTGAACCTAAAAAAAATGTCGTTTGACCTAGATTGGATTTTGGTTTTTAGTTTGTTCATTAAAATTGTTCATAAAGCTCCATTTCCTGAGGCATTCAAGGTTAACAGATATCAAGAGAAAAAAGCAGCATATTAAATATAATCCTTGATGTCATTATATTGGAACTTATATGTTCAAGTACTCATACATCTCAACTATCTGCTGTACTAAAGCATACCTCATTCTAACAACTAATATGCTTAAAGTAAATCTTCCAGATACATACACTTTATAAACTTGAAATCCTTCTAGAAAGTCCTACTTTCTATTTTTACTTTTACTGCATGTCATATGTACCCATTGATATATTGTTACATGTCTTCTGCCACTAACCCATGGACTGGAAAACATGGTCTCCTACCTGTGTTGAGACGAAGATATTATGGCTGAAGCATAGAGGCCTTTAGTCTGGAAGACTCATTCCCCTGCCCCAAAAGGGAGAGGGAAAACTAGTGCTGCTGGTGTTTGTTGTCTGAGGCAGTCAGACATCCTGTATATATGGCAGACCTCGTTTGTTATTTCCATGGCAGCCAACTTTTCTCTTCTTCTGGTGCTTTGCCCAGTCAAATATCTCAGAGAAGTCCATAGTATGACTGAACTGCCAGCTGGCCAGAGGCTCACATTTGGGCCAAGATCTCAAATCTGTTCTGAAGCAAAGATCCAGAAATAGTTGTTTATTAAGTCCTGGAAAGCACATGTGTATGACAGCTTGCAGAAGGGCTGGCTAAACTCCTGCAATACAGGATGTCAGCCAATGCCAAGCTAACATTCAGAGCCCAAAGGAAAGGGCCACAGTCAACAGCACCCCATTAGGCAAAGGGCCTTAAGAGAGTGATCTAGAGCTACAGGGCTTCTGAATACTTGTGAGGGAAACGCCTACCAGCAATCTCCCTAGCAGATATTGTAGTCATGCGGGTGCCACAGGAGGAGATGAGAGGAAGAGAAATTTGCTCTAAACTCCTCCAGTTAGGAGTTGCAAAGAATGTCCCCAGCAAGCCCCCACTCCAGGAAGTGAAAGCAGAAAGTAGTATGCATGCTAGTTATAGTATCTCTTTGCCAGCCCTGGACTTCCCGACACTAGGGAGATACAACTGCCTCCTGATGCCTTTGCACTACAAGAGGTACATAAAGGGACCAATGCTAGGCTTATGATTCAACTCACAGTCTGCAAAAACACTCATATCCAGCCATTCCAAACAGTGTGAATTGCATAGCAGAGAGCATAGAATTTCACACAATAATTCCTGCATGAAGTTCATAACTTCTGATTAAACCATAACACCTCTTCAGGGAGAGCTCTCTGGCTTGAAAAATAGGGGAGAAGGGGGTGGTGTGGAAAAAAGGGGATGAGAGAAGAAAGAATAGAATGAGACCAAAGTGGAGAGGAAGGGAGAATAAGGAAAGGAAGAGGAGATGAAGGATAAAGGGAAGGAGAGACAAGGAAAGGGATGAAAGAGAGAATGATCATTGACAGGACACTGGGATCTTTTTAGGCATCCCTGAGAGCTCCTCCCCAGTAGTGTTCATCCCTCTTCTAGAGTGGGGAAGAGGGGTGATTGCTGGGGCCAGGTGTCCTTGTTTGAGTTCCCACTCTGAGACAGATATTTGAACACAGGTTTCCCCCCCTCCGGATGAGTGCCCTAACCCCAAACTAGCAGCTACTCTGGGATGGGTCTCTTTCAGTCTCTCCTACTGAAACCGTTTTCCTTTGAATAAATAGTCTTTGGAACAGGGGTTTGAACTTGAGTCTTCTACATGATGCCCTAATCCCCGGCTCTAGAGTCACTCTCATTCTCTCCCTAGCCCAACGACTAGACAAGTAATTATTCCTTTACCTGCCATTTTGTGAATCTAGCCTTTTAAAAGTGATCAGAAAAATACTTTGGGTTGAACAAAACTTTTAGTTCAACCTGAAACAGATTTTTTTCAATTTGCCAAAATTTGTCTGAATTGGTTCAGATTGAATCTAATTGTTTTTAATTTTTCAGAACTGCCAGCAAACAGAAAAATCCATTATTTTCCCAGCTCTAGTCCTGGTACAGTTCCTAGTTTGTCCAATAGAGGGAAAGGAAGCCCTTTGACAGTTCTAATAGATTATCAGAAATATTATACTGTATTTTATGTTAAAACTAATAAAAGCAAAAGTAAAAAACAACATAACTCACAGCATTTCTATAGATTCCAAGGCTAGAAAGGACCATTGTGATCATCTAGTCTGACATCCTGTGTAGCAGACTATAGAACACCCTCAAAATAATTCCTAAAGCATAGCTTTTAGAAAAACATCCGATCTTGATTTAAAATTTCTGAGTGATGGAGTATCCACCATAACCTCGATAAATTAATCCTACAGTTGAAATTCATTCACTATTTCTTATACAAATTACATATGATATTTTGAGAAAAATATTAAAGTTAGCTGTCACTTATTTAAAGGATGAAGCCAATGTTGTATTGAAAACTTTTTTTGCCAGAAAAAAAATATGGAAAACTAACAAATCTAAATATAAAATAAACACCACTGGCAATTCATAATAATGAATGCTCTAACGTAGCTTTGAAAGTGGATTCAATGTTAAGTTTTATTTTTTAGTAATCAGAAGAGATCTGCAATTTATACAAATTAGTTTGGGTTAAGACAGTAGATCTGAGGAATAATTGATGTCTAACACCCTGAACTATTACAATCTAGAAAGCAATAATTGACAGTCAGCATGCAAGTTGTCTTATATCATTGAAATGAAGTAGGATTAAGCAGGGTGAAGGAGATCAGTCTCATTAGTCTGGAAAATACTGGGTCAAATTCCTTTCAGTTATGGTGGTGTAAATCTGCTTTAACTTCATTGACTTCATTGAAATCACTCCAGTTTTACAATGACATAATAGCAAAATCTGGCCCATTGTTCTTAGCAGTGTTCAGACATTATGAACATTAATCAGAGTATTACCTCCTAAATTTTTAATATATGACTAAGCAGTCACTGTATGCAAACAATATTTTAAAACTGAATAGCATTTGTCTTGAACATGGTACATCCACATAATCCAGACTTCTGTACATACGAAATCTCCGAGCTACTCTACTAATATGGAACTTCTTTTAGACTTTTATTTAAATTTGGTATTAAACTCCTCTGATCCTAGACAAATACTTGTTCTTGAGAAAATTAAAGTTCTGGCTACAACAGAAATACATCTGATAATAGACCAGATGAAGCAGGATGAACATTTAATTCTGTCCTTTTGAGACTCAAATGGAATCAGCAAAACCATTAGATGATGTCATGTTATGTCGGTTTGGGATTCTCCAGGGTAGACTGCCTGATTGTTACTGATAAATTCTGACTTTATTGTTAAAGACAAATTTTCTTTTGTGTGAACTGGTATATTGGAGATTAAAAGGTTACAGTAGATCCATATATGTTTCCCAAACAGTTCTTCTGTGGAAATATTGCTCTTTCAATAAGTCAATGTACAAAAGACTCCGATCAACTTCACTGTGTCCAAAGCAGGCCCTAAGAAGACTAAAATATTTACAAACATCTATGTTAATGGCTATTTCTGAAAACAATTCTGTGAAAATATTTTTCATTTGAGAGTGAAATGGTAACATCAGAACTGTTTGTTAAAAAATTCACAACCAATTTATATTGTTCTCATAATGTTAAATAATCCTTTCCAGCCCCATTTAATTAAAGTGTGAGAAAATGTGATACTATCAGGTCCATCCTGGAGATGAATGCATGGCTGTACAGATGGTGTTGATAGAAGGGCTTTGACTTCTTCAACCAAGGGAAGGCTGTTCCAGAAAGAAGGACTGTTGAGAAGACATAGGCTCCATCTGACCTAGAAGGAAAAGAGCACCTTCATGCACCAACTTGCCAACCCAATAACGACTGCTTTAAACTAAATCTGCATGTGGAAGGCAATAAGTGATTATGAAATGATAAATGTCATGATTCTAAGGAAAGGAAGTAGTGAGAGTAGCACCACAGAGACAATGGAGTTTTTTTTTTAAAAAAGCAAATTTTAACAAACTGAGAGAACTAGTAGGCAAGGTCCCATAAGAAGAATATCTAAGGGATGGAGGAGTTCTAGAGCTTTGGCAGTTTTTCAAGGAGACAATATTAAAGGCACAACTGAAAACTATCTCAATGTGAAGGTAACATAGGAAGAATAGTAAAAGGCCCAATATGGCTCCATCAAGAGCTCTTTAATGACCTGAAAATCAAAATAGAGTCCTACAAAAAGTGGAACCATGAACAAATAGCTAAGAAAGCATACAAAAGAATAGCACAAACACATAGGGACAAAAATCAGAAAGCCTAAGGCACACAGCTACATCTAGAAAGGGACATAAAAGGCAATAAGAAGAGAGTCTTTAAATACACTAGGAGCAAGAGAAAGACAAAGGAAAATGTAAGTCCTCTACCTAGCGTTGAAGGAGAGTTTATAACTGATGACATCAAGAAGGCAGAAGTGTTTAATGCCTATTTGCTTCAGTCTTCACTGAAAAGACTACTAGTGACCAGATATTCAACACAATAAATATTAACAAGGGGGAAGGAACAGAAGTCAAAATAGGGAAAGAGCAAGTTAAAGGATATTTATATAAGTTAGATATATTCAAGGCAGCTAGCTGAAGCAATCTCAGAACCATTAACAATTACCTGAGAGCTCATGGAGAGCAGATGAGATCCCAGAGGGCTGGAGAAGGGCAAACACAGCACCTCTCTTTAAAAAGGGGAACGAAGAGGACTCAGGGAATTACTGAGCAATCAGCCTAACTTCAATACCTGGAAAGATACTGGAAAAAATTATTAAACAATCTATTTGTAAGCACCTGGAGGATAATAGGGTTATAAGGAATAGCCAACATGGATATATCAAGAACAAGTCATGCCTAACCAACCTAATTTCCTTCTTTGACAGGGTTTCTGGCCTAGAGGATAGGGCTGAAGCAAAGCTTTTGACACAATCTTATGTGACGTTCTCATAAGAAAACTAGGTAAATGGGATCTAGCTGAATTTAATATAAAGTGGGTGCACAACTCACTGAAAGTCTGTACTCAAAGTTATCAATGGTTTGATGTCACCTGGGAGAGTTTATCCATTGGAGTTCCACAGGGGTCAGTCCTGGATCTGATACAATTCAATATTTTCACTCATGACTTGGGCAATAGGATGGAGAGTATGCTTATAAAATTTGTGGATGACACCAAACAGGGAGGAATGGCAAGTGCTTTTGAGGACAGGGTTAGAATTCAAAGTGACCTTGACAAATTGGTGAATTAGTCTGAAATCAACAAGATGAAATTCAGTAAAGATAAGGGAAAAATACTTCAATAAGGAAGGGAAAAAAATCAAATAGCTACAAAATGGGGAAAAACTGGTTAGGTAATAGTGCTGCTGAAAAGGATCTTGGAGTGGATCATAAATGGAATATACATCAACAATGTAATGCCTTTGTGAAAAAAGGCTAATATCATTCTGGGGTATATTATCATATACAAGACACAGAAGATAACTGTCCCACTTTACTCAGCACAAGTGAGGCCTCAGCTGTACTTCTGTGTCCAATTCTGGCACTACACTTTAGGAAAGATGCGTATAAATTGGAGAGAGTCAAGAGAAGAGCAACAAAAACGATTAAAAAAAACCTGACCTATGAGGAAAAGTTAAGAAAACTGGGCATGTTTAGTTTTGAGAAAAAAAGACTGAGTGGGGACCTGATAACAGTTTTCAAGTGTGTTAGGGGCTGTTAGAAAGAGAATGGTGATTAATTGTTCTCTATTTTCACTGAAGGTAGGACAAGAAGTAAGGGACTTAATCTGCAGCAAGGGAGATTTGAGTCAGTTTAACTGGGGTGTGCTCTCTTATTGCTCTGGTGCCTCCTAATGGCTCACCTGGGGATTAGCTCACTACATGGTCTGATGCCCCTTCCTGTGGCTGCTCAGCCCATTGTCCCATTCACTTGCTCTGTAGCCTTTCTTATGCTCCTGGAGCTGCATGGCGTCTTTGTGGCTTAGTCCTCCAGCCCCATTTCTGAGGTATTATCACACCTTCCAAACTATACCCAGAAATCACCAAATAGGAAGCCTCTAGCATTTCATTCCTGCAGTGGCTTGTAGGGGAACCCAGGCCCACTCTCTACATGTTCCAATCCAGGGAAACTTGACCCAGCAGCTCAAGTCTTTACTCTCCTAGACCTTACTGCTCCTTGCCTAGACTGCTTCAGACACTGCCTATTAGTGGCTCCTACTCTCCCCCCTGGGATGAGGGAATGTGATTGAAGCCTTCCTCACTAAAGGCTTTTCTTCCTTTTTGCCAGTTCTCTGGCTTTATAGAAGCCCTGCCTGTTTCTGCTCAGCTGAATTTCATCCCCAATTAAGTCTCATTGCCTCCTAGCTCCCCTTCAGGTGCAACTTATGGCTAATTGCCCTCTCTTGCCTATATTAACCAATGCAGAGCTAGTATGGGAGTGAATGCCCCATCACAGATAGATATTAGAAAAATCTTTCTAATTATAAGGCCAGCTAAGTTCTGGAATAGGTTTTCAAGGGGGATTGTGGAATCCCCATCACTGGAGGTTTTTAAAAACAGATTGGAGAAACACCTATTACGGATGGTCTAGGTTTACTGGTCCTGCCTCACCACAGAGGGTTAGACTTGTTGACTTCTCAAGGTCTCTTCCAGCCCTATATTATTATGATTTTGTCACCACATCACCCTAAAAATTCTCTCTTTAAAAGTAGTGCACCTCTTCTCACTTGTTTTCTGCTTTCTCGTTTTTATTACAATAACTTAGTACCATCCATAGGTGGAGTTTGACTGCTTAATTTGGCGGGGGGACAAGGGGTGGTAGCAGCAGCTCCCACGCAGCTCAGGAGTCTGATGTGACCCGCAATTTGGGGGGGGTTCTGCGGGCCCATTTTCTGCTGTCCCCCACACATGCCTGTTGTGGAAGTGGCGGGGGAGGCTTGGAGCCCCATGTGGGGGGGCATGATAGGTTCTGGTCCCCGCAGCTTCCTCATTGCACCCAGTGCAGGGGCGGAGGAACCGGGAGGATGCTTGCGCCCCTGCAGCGGGAGCCCTCGGCTGCCGATGTAGTACCAATAACCAGGACCTATCAGACTTTGGGACCTAGGTCTGGAACAATCTCAAATTCTGATGGGTTCTAGTTATCGATACTACGCTCGGTGTGGCCACAGGGCCCTGGCTGCCTGCAACAGCAGGGGGCAGCTCCTCCTCTGAATGCCAGCCAGCACCGCCCCCAGGCTGGTGCCCACAGACATGGTCTCCCCCCCTTGGTATGCCACTGAGAAGCGCTCCAACAGGAGATGGAAGCAGCTGTGCAAAGTGCAGAGTGTGGAGCTAGACCGGCTCTGTCCCCCACTCTGCCAGCAGTGCTGGGCCCGCCACCCACAGCAGCCTCCCTCTGCCTCCGCTCCCCTCCTAAGGGTCTCCTATTCCCAACACCTGCCCAGGGCTGCCCGTGTGAGCTGCCAGAGTCCCAACTGCCACCCAGACCCGTGCTCAGGCTGGCATCCCTCACCCAGCATGGGGAGATGGCTCCATCATTATAAGTTTGGGGGGCAATGCCCTCCATGCCCACCTCAAACTCCACCCATGGTACCATTTAATTAAATTATATATGTGACAGGGTGTATCAACCCTGCACTGATGAGGCAAATGTTAAGGAACTCCTCTTCGCACAGGAGACCATGACCGCTTGTCTCTGTTGGGCATGCTTCCAGTGGAGGAAGCACTGAAAAGGGAGCAGTTCAGCTCAGTCTAGCCTGACCAAGGAAGTGAGCATGTGTGTGCAGCAGCCTCTTGTGGACTCCAAATAACCAGGACCAGACTACTCAGGCAAGCACTGGAGTGCCTTTGACTGCAGCACCAAGGGTGATGACTTGCTACCACCAGCAGAAGGGACTCTGAAGATGGACCAGAGAGAGCATAGAAGGGATCCCAAGTCCAAACCATGGCAATGATGGGAGACTGGACCAAGGGTACGAAGTGACCCAGGAAGCATGTAAGGGTACCATACCCTAGGTAACATATAAGGACTACTGTTTTGAAGGGCCCTGGGTCGGAACCTGGCAGCAAAGTGGCCTGAGACTCTTGCCACTGGGCAACACTTCCTTGAACTGTAGCTACTGCATGAGGATAGTCCCCATTGGGTTAATGCTGGCTTTGGGGCATCACACCATGCGTTTCACACACATCCCCTGACAATATACAATTTTAAAACAAATCTATGCTATTAAATTATAAGCTTTGTGACAAAGTCAGGCCAAACAGCTGTAAGAGAGGAGTCCTATTGTGTTCTGAAGGCCCCTCCCCCAGCCTAAGGGGAGGAGCTACTGAGCCCAGGACTCAACTAAATACAGAGGCCAACAAATGAAAAAAAAAGGATGTGGGGGTCAAAAGGTCAAAAGTAGGGAACCTGAAGGGGACACCGAGCAGAAAACCCCAGACAGCACCCACTACTCCTCAAAGGTGTCTAGGAAGCCAATGGATGTAGCTCAGAGGAACTCTGCCCGGATGTGTGAACAGATAGAGGAACAGAAATAGGTCCCACAACCGCAGAGCACCCCCATAGCCAGCCTCCTCTTCCTGGTGTTGTGGATGGACAATTTAGCAAACACTAGGAGGAGGTTGATGAGCAGATCACGTGCCTTTGTGGGGCCTCAATGGGGTGTGCATATATCAGAAGGTGTGGAAAGAAGAGCCGCCAGAACCTTAGGAGCAGACTCTGGAGGAGCCAGAAAAAGGGGGCTGCAACCTGGATCACTCCAGATAGATGTGTGCCGGGGTCTCCCTCACACCACAGAATGGGCAGGTGTCAGGGAGCGGGATGAACCATGCCAGGTACATGGTCATGCTCACAGCTCCACGAAGGAGCCACTAGCTGATAAGCCCAGAAGGCCATGGAACCAGGGTAGAATAGAAGCTGTCCCACCAGGGTTCCTCACCCTCAGCAGATGGCAAGACGTATCACCACTAAGTGTCTGGGTGAGCGTGAGGAAATGGAACATGTGGTGCATGAGTGTATGCAGCTATGCCCTTGGTATGGTTAGGAAACAAACCAGCTACAAGTCTCGCAGCCAGCTCAGTGCATGCAGAGGGGGAGGTCAGCAGTGCTCGAGAGGCAGGGGCCCAATGAAAAGATCTGGAGGGCCAGGGGTGAGGGGCGGGCAGGAAGCACCCTCCTACAGGACCCGCTTGAGGTAAACCTGAGAGATGGGCAGTAAGGCTGCCCTCACCTTCTGTAGTCCGCACTGTGGGGTTTGAAGGGTGGAGTGCCCAATGTGCCAAACAAGTGCCTGGGGATCTATCCATTCCCCCCAGTCGTAGACCAGGAAGTCTCTGATTTTGGTGACTCCTGCAAGGACCAAGTTCTGACACACTGAGGTGGACTCCGCCACCTGCACACTGAGGTTGGGATTGTGTAGCAGGGGCTCTCTTGCAGGTGTGGAGGTGCTAGGACCAGAGTGCCTGCTTAGGGAGACACTATTTGCCATAACTTTCATCTGGGCCAGACTCCTCCTTGCTCTCTCCCTGGCTGTTGCTCCTGCTGCTGTTTGGCAGGTGCTGCTGGCCTGCCTTCTGTAGGGGATCGAGTGACCCTGGAACCACTGTTACCATCGGTGGGTTTCTCCTAGCTGGCTAGTGGCAGATGCTGCTCCCTACGAGCCTGCTGCTGCCCTTAAGGAGGAAGAGGAGGATCACTGTTGGGGGAGCACACAGAACTGCTGCAGGACATGGTAGAGGGGGTTTATTGCTGGACTGAATGACTTTTTTCATCCTCCTGTGGTGGTGTTAGTAACTGTTGTTGTGGGGAGAGGAGGAGCAGCATGAAGACCTCTCCCTATTCCATCTACCCCCCTCCTGCTGCTGCCCCCTCCACCATACCCAGCTATCAACTACCATATGAGTCTACTACTCGCCCCTCATCTCAGCCACTCACTTTGCCCTTCCTTTTCACCTAGGACTGCTGTAGCAGCAAGCAAGGACTCTGCTACACAGCCACACGTGGGCGCACATGCCTTCTCCCTTTCCTTGGACTTGCCCTCCCTTCCCCAGCTGCATTTGGCTGGAGGGCCATCCCTATCCTCTGCTTTGCCCACCGGCCTCCCTGCTCCAGTTTGCCCACTTTCCCCTTGTTGCCTATCCCTCACACCTCTCGTTGCCCACCTTGACTAAGGGGACAACAGAGGAGGAAGAGGGAAAAAGGCAGGACCACTAACCACTCCTCCTGGCTAGGCTGCAGACAGGGGAAGAGGGCACCAACAAGGAAGGTTCACAAGGCCTTATATGGAGATGGGGCACCAGCTCCTCTGGCTGCACTGGATTGGGGGGACAATTGGAGTTGCAGCTAGCAAGGGACGTGAAGGGGAACAAAAGGGTTTCTACAGGCATGTTGCCAACAAGAGGAAGATTCGGGAAAGTGTAGGCCCCTTAAAGAAAGAGGGAGGCGACCTAGTGACGGAGGATGTGGAGAAAGCTGAGGTACTCAATGCCTTTTTTGCCTCTGTCTTCACAGACAAGATCAGCTCCCAGACTGCTGTACTGGGTGGCACAGAATGGGAAGGAGGCAAACATCCCGCAGTGCTGAAGGAACAGGTTCAAGACTATTTAGAAGGATTGGACATTCACAAGTCCATGGGGCCGGATGCAATGCACCCGAGGGTGCTGAGGGAGTTGGCTGAGGTGATTTCAGAGCCATTGGCTATTATCTTTGAAAGCTCGTGGCAACAGGGGAGGTCCCTGAGGACTGGAAAAAAGCAAATATAGTGCCCATCTTCAAAAAAGGGAGGAAAGAAGATCCGGGGAACTACAGACCGGTCAGCCTCACCTCAATCCCTGGAAAGATCATGGAGCACGTCCTTAAGGAATCCATTTTAAGGCACTTGGAAGAGAGGAAGGTGATCAGGAACAGTCAACACGGATTCACCAAGGGAAAGTCATGCCTGACCAACCTGATTGCTTTCTATGATGAGGTGACTGGCTCTGTGGATGTGGGGAAGGCGGTGGATGTGATATACCTTGACTTTAGCAAAGCTTTTGATACGGTTTCTCACAGTATTCTTATCAGCAAGTTAAAGAAGTATGGGTTGGATGAATGGACTATAAAATGGATAGTGAACTGGCTAGAGCATAGGGCTCAACGAGTAGTGATCAATGGCTCCATGTCTAGCTGGCAACCGGTCACAAGCGGAGTTCCCCAGGGGTCGGTCCTGGGGCCGGTTTTGTTCAACATCTTTATTAATGATCTGGAGGATGGGGTAGATTGCACCCTCAGCAAGTTTGCGGACGACACTAAGCTGGGGGGAGTGGTAGATACCATGCAAGGTAGGGATAGGATACAGAGTGACCTAAACAAACTGGAGGATTGGGCCAAAAGAAATCTAATGAGGTTCAACAAGGACAAGTGCAGAGTCCTCCACTTAGGAAGGAAGAATCCCATGCACAGCTATAGACTGGGGACCGACGAGCTGGGCAGCAGCTCTGCAGAAAAGGACCTGGGGGTAACGGTGGATAAAAAGCTGGATATGAGTCAGCAGTGTGCCCTGGTTGTCAAGAAGGCTAATGGAATATTGGGCTGCATTAGGAGGGGCATTGCCAGCAGGTCACGGGAAGTGATTATTCCCCTCTATTCGGCATTGGTGAGGCCGCATTTAGAATACTGTGTCCAGTTTTGGGCCCCCCACTACAAAAAAGATGTGGACAATTTGGAGAGAGTGCAGCGGAGGGCAACCAAAATGATTAGGGGGCTGGAGCACAGGACTTATGAGGAGAGGCTGAGGGAACTGGGCTTGTTTAGTCTGCAAAAGAGAGAGTGAGGGGGGATTTGATAGCGGCTTTTAACTACCTGAAAGGGGGTTCTAGGGAGGATGGGGCTAGGCTGTTCTCGGTGGTGGCAGATGACAGAACAAGGAGCAACGGTCTCAAGTTGCAGGGGGGAGGTCTAGGTTGGACATTAGGAAAAAGTTTTTTACTAGGAGGGTGGTGAAGCATTGGAATGGGTTACCTAGGGAGGTGGTGGAATCTCCATCCTTAGAGGTTTTTAAGCTGCGGCTTGACAAAGCCCTGGTTGGGATGATATAGCTGAGGTTAGTCCTGCTTTGAGCAGGGGGTTGGACTAGATGACCTCCTGAGGTCCCTTCCAACTCTAATATTCTATGATTCTATGATTCTATGACTATAATGACATCAGCGAAAATAGCAAGCTAAGGGGAACAACAAAAAAGAGAGGGATGGGATGTTCACAAGTACTGAGGGAGCATAGGCACATGGATCAGGTGGGACAGGGTAGGGCAGGGGAAAGCAGCAAGGGGTTGGGGGGGTAAGGAATGGGTTGAAAACAGGCCTAGGGTGGGGCAGGACAAAGCACACACATTCACAGGGGCTAGGGCAGGGCAGGTGACCAAACAAACACCCAGGGGCTGGGATAGGGCAGACAAACTAACAAACTCCTTGGGGACCAGGGCAGGAAAGGGAGGGAAAACTCTCCTCCAGAGCCTGAGATTCAGGGATCTTGGATTCCATTTCATTATTCCCCTGCTGTCAGCAAATATCTTGGATGTTTTTCTAAAAGCTATGTTCTAGGAATTATTTTCAGGAAGCTTTGTGGCCTGTGCTATACAGGACGTCAGACTAGATGATGACTGGTCCTTCAGGCCTTAAAATCTATGAAACCCAATGTGCCTCATCACCCTCTAATGCTCATCCACATAGGGGATGACAACCTATGACTGCAATCAGTTACTCTGTTAGCTCAAATGGCAGAGGTCTATGAGGTAGATGTAAATGTTCAAATCCTGCTGATGAATCATGTTGGTGTCAATATGATGCCACATGATGGAATTTCCATTTTTTTCAACTTGCTTTTTTAAAAACCTAGGAGAGTGCATGCAAAGTGCCCTACATTATTAAGGTTGCAAAGCTAAGCACTCAAAAAGTGGTGGACATGATACACCTTGACTTTAGCAAAGCTGTTGATATCGTCTCCCACAATATTCTTTCCAGCAAGCTAAAGACATATGAGTTGGATTAATGGGCTATAAGTAGGATAGAAAGCTGACTAGATCATCAGGCTCAACGGATAGTGATCAACAGCTTGATATCTAATTGGGAGCCAGTAACAAGAGGAGTGCCCCGGGGGTCGGTGCTGGGGCCGATTTTGTTCAACATTTTCATTAATGATCATGAGGATGAGGTGGATTGCACCCTCAGCAACTTTGCCAATGACACTAAGATGAGGGGAGTGGTAGATATGCTGGAGGGTAGGAATAGGATACAGAGGGATTTAGACAAATTGGAGAATTAGGCCCAAAAATGTCCTTGTTGAACCTCATCAGATAAGTGCAGAGTCCTGCACTTAGGACGAAAGAGTCCCATGCACAGCTACAGACTGGGGACCGATGAGCTAGGCAGCAGTTCTGCAGAAAAGGACCTGGGGGTTACAGTGGAAAAGAAGCTGGATATGAGTCAGCAGTGTGCCCTGGTTGCCAAGAAGGCTAATGCATATTGGGCTGCATTAGTAGGCCCATTGGCAGCAATCGAGGGAAGTGATTATTCTCCTCTATTCGGCATTGGTGAGGCCTTATTTGGAGTATTGTGTCCAGTTTGGGGCCATCCACTACAGAAAGGATGTGGACAAATTGGAGAGAGTCCAGCAGAGGGCAAAAAAATGATTAGGGGGCTGGAGCACATGACTTATGAGGAGAGGCTGAGGGAATTAGGCTTGTTTAGTCTGCAGAAGAGAAGAATGAAGGGGCATTTGATAGTGGCCTTCAGCTACCTGAAACGGGTTCCAGGAAGAATGGAGCTAGGCTGTTCTCAGTGATAATAGATGACAGAACTAAGAGCAATGGTATAAATTTGCAGTGGAGGAAGTGTAGGTTGGATATTAGGAAAATCTTTTTCACTAGGAGGGTGGTGAAGCACTGGAATGGGTTACCTAGGGAGGTGGTGGAATCTCCATCCTTAGAGGTGTTTAAGGTGCGACTTGACAAAGCCCTGGCTAGGATGATTTAGTCGGGGCTGATCCTGCTTTGAGCAGCGGTTTGGATTAGATGACTTCCTGAGATCCCTTCCAACCCTAATCTTCTATAATTCTATGAAGAGCGGGGTGGAGGACACGGATGTCAGCTTTAAAATGGTAATGGCCTTTTTTCCCCATGAGCTGAAGAGAGGGACACTGCCTGTGACCTTTAAAAATCCCTCGTCTGAGAGACAAGTTGCAGGAAGGAAAAGCCTTCTCCTGGGTGGAAGGCTCCTCTTCTCCCTCTATGGAAAAGAACCAGCGATAACAGACTTTTTGGGTGAAGGGGCAGTGCGCTAGTGCTAGCATAACAAGACAAGCCCAGAGAGGAGGAAGGGACAGATATTCCCTTTATGTGTTATAAGTTTGTTTCTTTTTTTTGACTGAAGAGTACTCCTGAGCCAAACCTGATAAATATTGGAAAATAAACCCAAGTGAGGAATAAAAACTCTCTGGAGTGGGACTAATTTACTCCAGGCCTCCCTACCACCAGAGGATGAAACACTAAGCCCAATGCATTGAAGGAGGTGCCTTGCCACAGTTTAGTAATTTCACTATTTTTGTGAAATTCTGCTCCAAAGTGACAAGTAAATAACCAAAATATCAACATGCAAAGTATGCTTTCCAGTGTGTACTAGTTTAGGCAATAGCATTTATTAATAAAGAAATGCTCAGTCATCACATCAGTTAGGACACTAAGTCTGAAAGCCTGAGTGAATTATGCCATTGTTGTTGGCAGTGTTGTTATAGCCATGTTGATCCCAGGATGTTAGAGAGACAAGCTGGGTGAGGTAATATCTTTTTGTTGGACCAACTTTTGAGCTTGCACACAGGCAAATTACGTTTCCTACCAACTGAAACCTAGTGCATCTGTAAATTCAAAGTAAGGCTAAAGTGATTTGTTTAGATTGCATATACTAGCTTTCTGGCACTGTTGCTACGGAGTTAAAATAAGAATTGATGTAATGAACCAAAAAGCTTGTCTAATGCAGCAGCTCCATGATTTTCATTATTCAGCACTACCGCAGCTTTTCAACAGCATTCCAAAATGGGGGATTGTTTCTCAAAGGGCCAAACTTTGCTTTCAATTACACTGGTGTAAATGCAGAGTAACTCAATTAAGTTAATCCAGTGGCTGTCCCACTCTGAACTGATGAAGGGAGACAGAGTCATTAGTTTCCATATTTCCATTTTCAAATAGTTTTAAACACATCATAAAAAACAAGTGTGAAGAGCTGAAACAGCTACAGATTGTTTCAGAATTTATAAACAAGAAAGTATGTAAACATGATGGCTATTTTGAAAGGACCCTCCCATGCCTTCAGAATGCAGCTTTTTCATCTAGCTTGTGTTCGATCAAAGGAACAAGTGCTTGAATAAGTGTATTGCATGTAAGCTATAAAAGGAATTCCCTTCATTTGACTACTTATTATTAATCTTCATGCACCACTGGAGTCATTTAGAGGAGGAAGATGTACATGAGCTGCATCATGTTTTATTTTGTGGTGTTTCAGAGAAATGTTCAAAGAAGTTTTTAATATATTTCTTTGGAAGCATTAATTTCACAATAAGGCAAGCCTGTTTTTCACAAAAACAAATTCTCTAATGATTTTGTTTGTGTGTAAATAAACAGTCATGAGGTAGAGAAAGGGACATAACACATAATCCAATGCTGAACTTCATTAAGTTTCAGGAGATAAACAATTCTGTCAGATTTTCTGTATGATCTTTTGTAAATCACTTATCTCTGCATCTCCACCCCCATCTGTAAAATGGAAATAAACACTTCCTTACCTTAGACTTGTTGTGAGGATAAATTCATTAATCTAGTGATGTACATAGGAAATTAATAAAGAAATGCTCAGCCATCACATCAGGTTTTTCACTGTAAAGCTCTAGCAAGTTTCTACTAAGGATGTGTGAATTCGGCCAAATTTGCCATTCTAATGAAAATCCACCCAAAATGTGCATTGCTGACAAAGGCCATTCCCCTGCCAATTGTAATGCCATACTGCAAAGCATGGTAGAGCATTTAAAAAGAAGTTGCCAGAATTGTTTTACCCTTATTAAAATAGATATATTTCAATAGCATTGTTCTTGTAAAAGGCTGACCTGTTTTGGAATTATTTTGGAGAGTATGAGCCACGTGATGGAAACACACAGTATAGAAAATATCAGCCTGAACAGTTAGTTTGGCATAGATAATGACTGTAAAACAGGGTCTCACTATGAAGGGTCAAGCAACATTAATTGTAAGCAATGCTACCAGCCCTGCCTATAATAAGATTCTGTAACTGATAGGAGACCTTATGTGGACTTTTCCCGCACTATTAAATTAGCATTTCCTGAAGTATTATTTGTTTAGAAATATACTTCTGTTATTTGATATCTGGATTAAGGATGGAACTATGGATCTGAGCCCATGAGCTTATTTCCTGGGGGGACAAACGGAACCCAGACCTGCCTTCATTGGCTCACTGAAAAGTTTGAGGTCTAATTTTCATAAGACACATTAATATGTGCAAATGAGCTGTATCTGCTTTGTTCCCCAGCACTCTCTTTCCCATTGTACTGATATCCCCCTGCCTTACCTACATCCTTAAGTCCTGCCTTTTCCCCCTTCCCTCTTAGTACTATATTTATAGATTCCACCAAGCAAAGTATCCTGGACACATGATGAAAACAGGGCAGTCATACAGAGTGATATGGCTCACATGGTAAACTGAGCACACTCAAACAAAATGTGTTTTAATACAGCCAAATGCAAAGTTCTACATCTAGGAACAAGGAACATAGGACATACATACAGAATGGGAGACTGTATCCTGAAAAGCAGTGACTGAAAAAAGGATCCAATGGGAGGCTATGGCAAAAAGGGCTGATGTGATCATTGACTGTATTAACAGGGGAGTAGTGAGTAGTAGTAGGGAGATTATTTTACTTTTCTATATATGCCATTGGTCAGACTGATACTAGACTACTGCATCCAGTTCTGGAGTCCACATGTTTAAAAGATGTGGAAAAACTGAAGAGGGTGCAGAAAAGAGGTACAAGAATCATTTGAGGGCTGGAGAAAATGCCTTACAGTAAGAAATTTATGTAGCTCAATCTTTTTAGCTTATCAGAAAGAAGTTGAATTGATTATGGTATATAAATATCTTCTACAGGGAGAAAATAGCAGGTATTAAAAGGCTTTTTAGTCTAGCAGAGAAAGACATAACAAAAACCAATGGCTGGAAGCTGAAGTGAAACAAATTGAAATTAAAATTAAACTTGAGTGTTTAACAGTGACGTTGATTAACCATTGGAACAAACTACCAAGAGAAGTGGTAGATTATCCATCTCTTGAGGTCTTTAAATCAAGACCGGATGCTTTCTGAAAGATATGCTTTAGCCAAACATTGTTGGGCTCAATACTGGAGTAGTAAATGGGTGACACTCTATGGCCTATCTTATATTGGAGGACAGACTAAATCTAAAGATCCCTTCTGGCCCTAATATATGAATATGTATTAAGTCTATAAACATCCCCATTACAGAGCTATCCCTTCTGCTCATGTCCTCAGGGATACTACAACTCTACTGAAGGGATAAGCCTAATCTTTTTATTACTGACCTTAGCACAAAAAGTAGGAATCTGCAAATAAAGTTTGCAGATGACACAAAGTTGGGAGGTATTGCCAATACAGAGAAGGATTGGGATATCAGGATGATCTTGTAAACTGGAAAAATAGAAATAGAATGAAATTTAATAGTGGAAAGTGCAAGGTCATGCATTTAGGGACTAACAACAAGAATTTCTGCTATAAGCTGGGGATGCATCAATTGGAAGTGACAGAAGAGGAGAAGGACCTGGGCGTATTGGTTGATCACAGGATGACTATGACCTGCCAATGTGATGTGGCTGTGAAAAAAGCTAATGTGGTCCTAGGATGCATCCGACAAGGTATTTCCAGTAGAAATAGGGAGCTGTTAGTACCATTATACAAGGCGCTGGAGAGACCTCATCTGAAATACTGCGTGCAGCTCTGGTCCCCCATGTTTAAGAAATATGAATTCAAACTGGAACAGGTGCAGAGGAGGACTACTAGGATGATCCACGGAATGGAAAACCTGCCTTATGAGACATGACTCAAAGGCTTGTTTAGCCTAACCAAAAGGCGGCTGAGGGGAGATATGATTGCAAAGGATTGGAAACATATGGTTACAGGTAAGAGAAAAATATAAATCTCCATTTAGATCCCATACTTATTAGTAAGTTCTTTTCTTGTCTAGTAAGGTGTTTCATACCCCATGGTTACTCGGATAGTGCTTGTCCAATCAAGAGCTGAGATCAACTTTTCATGAGATGCTATGTGGGCTGAGTATTGTCTCCACACCATAATGGATACTGTCTTGGGCCCTTCTTTCTTCTTATATACAATTCCAGACCTCACACCTCTTTTCACAACCAGGATGTTTCATTAACTTCAGTTCGCCTCAATGGTCCCCCTATTCAAAGTATTTTACTATGGCTCCATTGTGCTTTGTAAATGCCTAACCCCATACCTTGTCTAGATTGTAAACACTTGGCTGAGTTGGGAAAAAAGATGCCAATTGTTCTCTCTTGGTTGAGGTAGCACCTCACCCCAGCAACTAATTTCACCTCCAGCAGCTTTGGAACATACCATACTACATGAACTCTTAAAATATTTTCTGTACACATATCACTCAGTAACCATAAGAACCCGCAAGTTTAGCTTTCAGTGAAGATCACACAAAACCCCCTTTGGTGAAATATCATGAAGATGGTGATCATAAAGGATATATGCCTTTTGGGTATGTCTAGACAAATCCCTGGGTATAGATTCTTAATGGTGTAGCCCCAGCTGTTGCTAATATGAAGTTCCTGGGTCACAGTTACTAAGTCTCCCCCTCTTGCGCCCTCCTCCCTCACCCCAATAATTGTGGTTGGCCTCAAAATGGAAAGTGCAGCAGAAATGAAGCCAACCCTTCCCACTGCTGTTCCAGTCTCAGTATTGTTCCCCCATTCCTGTCTGTCCTTCTGATCTCACCTATTGCACAGTCTCTTTCCCTTCTTCTCTTGGGCAAGGGCAACCAGCAGAGGAGAAAAAAATACCAGCTGCCGCAACACTTTCTCCTCCTCCATTATGGGATGCTCCACTGAAGTCCTCTGCCTTCTCGTCACTGCATGGCACCTCTCAGAAGTGGGCAAATGCTTCTAGGGGAGCAGGAAACAAACATGGGGAGAGAAAAGATTACATTTGCCTAACCTCAGTCATTTGGGGCTTTCAGAACTGGCCCAAAATCTCAACACTCATCCATAGCTGTGCTATGGATGCTACAATGTAGGCATCACAGAGAAAGTGATGCTGAAAATAATCAAGAGGCATAACATAGCTATCAAGATTTGTCCTGCTTCTTGTGTAATGTGTCTCAGATGACAAAAACACTGATTTTCCCCACCATTACTTTAGCAGTGGGAGCAGGTGTGGGTGGAATGAGTCTCATGTACTCCTAGAGCACTGGGAGCACATATAGGTGGAAGTGAGAATCAGAAGCTCTGTAGAAGCTACACACTCACATAGAGACCCTTTCTCTAAATAGGCTGAAAGAAGAAGCTGGGTATGAGAAGGCCAAGAAGTACCTGGGCCCACTTGGTAGGGGGAAGAAGTGCCTGAGGCATCTGGATGGGGGAGTTGAGATAGGGGGCTGGTGACTGAGAGAAAGGTGCCTGTGGCAGCTGGTCCTGAGTAGCTGTGGGTAGTGGAGAATTCCTGAGATACCTGGAGAAGTGAGATGTGGGGGGTACACAGGGCAGCTAAAGGAGGCAGGTTAGTAATGGGGGCAAGTGGTGCAGAGTGGCTGGGAAAGTTTCTAGTGGTGAGGTGCCTGTGGAAGCTAGGTGGGTGAGGTTGCTGGTGTGTTGCCTGAGGGAATAGATTAGTGAGCCCAAACTAATCAAAGAGTGAGACTCTTGATTACTGCAATTTTTAGATATAAAGGGGTGGAGGGTCTATCATCAGAAAGTTTGCCAAGTACCATTTCCTACACTCTAGAAGAATGTAAGAAATTTCAAACAACAAAATGTAAATATAGCTAAAAGAAGTCTGATACTTATTCTGGTAAAGGATTACAAATAACATGCCAGGAGATAACTAGTCTATTAAATTGCCTACTAATGTCACACAGGCCTCAAAAGCCCTTGCATATTTTGTGCACACACAAAGTTATATAAAAATTGTGCAAAACCAACCAATTAAACACACTTTTCCAAATTCAATATGTTCCCTTACCAAGTAATATTATCCTTTACCTTCATACCCTAAAAACTCTTTACAGCTTGAAATATGATAAATACACCCTCTACTCATTAAAAAAAATCACTCTTGGGTCCTCAAAGAACTAAGAATCATGATATTAAAAATGTATTAAACAGAAATTACTCAAAACATTAATCTCACTTTTATCATCCCTTCCCCCACATTTTTACACAATAGTTTGTCTCCCTTCCCCCCATCCATCACTCATGCATAAACACTAGTGCATCCACATTCCTTCTCCATCACACTCATCTGTGCTCCCTCCCTCTTCCTCCATCCTCCCTCCCCCCCGCCCATTGCACAGATACATATTTGTTCACTTTGTTTTCTCCTTCAGCACAGAGATTAACCTGATGCTTCAGCCCATCAATTTAGAGCGCTGAAGAGCCCGAATCTGATTCTAGCTCCCTCACATGTCTGTGTCTTCTTAGCCAAACAACAGTCCTGTGGCCTGATTCCTGCTGCTGGGAGCAGGAGCAGGAGCTGGAGAAGTGAGGAAAGAAGCACTGGGTGGGAAGGGATCTGTAAGAGTCAGTGATGCCAGATGGGAATGGAATGAGGCCAGAAGAGGACTTAAATTAGTGAGTGCCCAAGATAAGGTTGCCAGCATAAGCTTAATTCTGCCTTCTTGTGCATATGGTTTTGATTCAGTGTGATATGTACAGAAATCATGAGATGTAAATAAAGGGCACTAGAGGTGATAAAGTGAGGTGAGTAAATCAAATGGCCAGCTGGAGGATGGGAATGAGGTGATGTCACAGATAAAATAAGAGAAAAGTGGTAATGTTAATGTAAAGGTTGACTAGATTAAGATGAAGTCCCTAGTGTTAGTTTTTAAAATCTTATTCCTATTCTGCACCCTGCAAGTAGCTACAGGCTCAGGTTAACCCTGTGGGCACAGCAGTAGCAGAATGAAGCCATACTAGCACTCCTTTAAATGATGTAACCGTTGCCTAGACCCTTGTGGAGGGAGATCAAGGGAATTCCTTGCTGGATACTACAGGCTCAGATGGAAGTCTGTGATTATTATTTACAGAAGATGAAGGTAAGGCCTGTGAATGAATGCCCTTAGGGATACTGTGGTCTAGTGGAGAAGACATGAGTAGGAAACCAGAGAGCTGTATTCAAACTCTGGCTCAGCCACAGCATTGTTCTCTGTTCTTTGGGAATTTGGTTAACCTCTCCATGGCTCTTCCTTGAACCCTCTCCAATTTATCAATGTTTTTCTTAAATTGTGGACACCAGAACTGGACACAGCATTCCAGCAGTGATCGCACCAGTGCCAAATCCAGAGGTAAAACAATATCTCTGTTCCTACTCCAGATTCCCCTGTTTATACATCCAAGGATTTCATTAGCCCTTTTGGACACAGCATCACACAGGGAGCTTGTGCAGCTGATTATCCATCACAGTCCCCCAATTTTTTTCTAAACCACTGCTTCCCAGGATAGAGTCCCCTGTTGTTTAAGTATGGTCTACATTCTTTTTTCCTAGATATATACACTTATATGTCCTGCAGACAGCAGCCTCATTCACTGCACTTCCCTGATTCACTTCTAGAGCAGGTCCTGCTCACTGAATGAGACAGGGGTCCTGTGGAAAAAAATAGAATGTGGTCACAAAATTAAAGATTATTATAATGCATACACACCAGGGGACTGAAATATGATTGCATAGATTACCTTCATATTGACATTTCCTAACTTCTGGATGCTTGACTTTGTAACAGTAGTGTTCTTTTAATATAGTGTGTGGTGTGACTTCCTCATTTAAAATAGAAACTCCCTTATATAGAACCATATACACCCTCAATTTGGGTCATCAGCAAGGTTCGGACCATTAGATCCCTAACAGACCTCTGCCATTTGGATTAGCAGAGTAACGGGTACACGTAGTAGATTTTTATCCTCTGCTTGGACCACTGACCAGAGTAGAAGAATGTAGAAACTGACAACTCCTGAATTAAATCCCAGATTCTCTAGGGGTTATAGAGCCTTTTGCTCCTCCATCTCAGCCTGTCTCTATCCCCCTCTGTGCCTATCCACTGCCGCTGGCTCTTGCCCCCTCCTCTGCCACTACCCAGGCCCTGGGCCTCTGACTTCGACCCACCTCTCCCTATATTCCTTCCCAGTCTTCTTTGCTCCTATTCATTCCACACACACACCAGCTTCTGTCTCCCTCTTCTCCTCCCCATCCCATATTTCCTGAAATCCCATCCGTCTCTGCTGCCCCCAACATACACATTTTCTCACACCTGTGCATTCCAGTCTGACTGCTTTCTCCATCTACAGGCTACTGGGTGTGAGCTGTGGCATCACAGAACAGACTGGTTTCCTGATTTCAGTCCGTGTGCCCTGACTTACAGCAGCTGGGGAGAACAGGGAAAATCCTGCTGATCTCCTGACCTGGGAAGGAGTGTGCCCAGTATGGAAGGAATCTTCAGAGAAGATTCTTGTGAAACTCTAACAAGTGTCTACTGGGCACGTGCTAACTAAGATTTTTCAGAAGTTTTTAATTCAGTCACAATAGGGTAAATTTTCACAGGAATGTCAAGTCACTTCCCAAGCCCCCAGGGTGACCTCCTTGTCCAAGTTGTAAGCCCTTCTCCAAAGTATAGAAGCACTAGAACTTCACAAACTTATTGTAAGAATTTTTTAACAGGGGCAAAACAACAAATTTCCTTTAATCTCATTCTTGGAAATAGCTGAACCATTTAAAAAAGCCTTAGACAGCTTGAAAAATTTCAATCTTGAAAGTTTAAAAATGGGCAAAGTTGTAAGCAAATGAAACAGGTCCTGTGATGGAAATTGTTAGCCAGGTTTATTTATAGACAACACTACCCGCTTTGCCTATAATTTAATTCATCCTTCTCAAATCTCCTTCTGTTTTTCCTATAACTCTGAGCACCAGCTTTGGTAAAAACTTGCTCCACAGTGCCCAGCAATAAACAAACCCTTGATTTACCATCAGGAGCTAATCATTGATAAGGTGACTTCTGCACCATGAAAATCTTTAGGTATTCCTTTTTAGTTTCCATAGGCCCATGATCAAGAAGCATAATTTTTCATTTAGACTTTTTACACTCTAGTCCGCAGCATAATGTGCAGTGGAAGCAAAACTGAATAGCTATGGGTCTAATCATGACTAGTATCTATTGGTTTGTGTATTGCTTGCAGTCTTTCAGATTTAGTATTTCAGTATCAGAATGCAATTTTTTTTTAATTAAATTTAGCAAAAATTATTCAGTTTCTTATGTGGAGAAAATCACTAACATTTCCCAAATGTATAATCCTGAGATAATTTTTAATATGTTATTTACAAAAAAAGAAATCTGAAATTAAACAAATCTAAAGATTTGAATATGCATTTTAAATAATGGACATACTGCAGGCTTTCTTGGGTGTTTCTTAAAAAAATAACTGTTCTTTTGAGAAAGAGATTTTTTTTCAATCAATGTAGTACCAGTTGTTAAAATGCATTATGCCCTTAAACTATAAAAAAAGTTAGACATAATCCTGCCTAAGGATTTTATACCCGCACACATGCATGCACACCCACTGATTGGATACACATAGAAGTGAGGGGTTGACTTCATATTTGGAAATTATTCTTTTTTCTTAAATTCAACTGTTGTGTTGTGTCCCTTATTAGATTTCCCACTTATTAACCTGGAAGCCCTTTTTTTTCCCCCCTTTTTTTCTTGATTCTTTACTTCTGACCTGATGCAATCTGCCTGCAGGGGCAAATACAGTTATCTCCTTCTAAATTAAAATTGTAACTCATTTGGTACAGTTTACACAAGGCTTCAGCTTTGACACATGCAATTACTATGAACATAGGAGGAACATGATTGCTGAGCACCACCAGAAATACAGTTTAATCAGAAAACATGGAGTTGTTCCAAGAGATTTATAATTTCACTACTTGCTATTCCTTTATGTTCTTGAGTGTTCAGATAATTACATACACTGGTTCTTGCGTCTCAAGAGGCCAGAAAGGGCAAGATTCCTATTTTTTTTACATTAAAAAGATTAAATTATACTATCAACAATCTATAACTTTTTATTGAAGTGACAAATTCAAACTACACTAATTTTAGTGCTTACAAAATGTTACAAATAATTTATTTTGCCTCAATGCAGACATTTGTGAATTACTTATCCAAATTTATGACCCAGTCTGGCAACTTTTGCTCACAAGGGAAACCTTAGGAAATGATAGAATAGGTGACCTGTTTTCTTAAATAACCCTTAAATGAACATAAGGTTTAACCTTCTGATCTATTGCTTTACTTATTTTGTAGAATACTACTACAGTATATTAAAGCAAAATCCCCAATCTGAACAACCTCTCAAACTCTGAGATGTTCAAAATCTGAAGCTGAAACCAGATCTCTAAAAAGACATTTAAAATGTATTAAATTGAGTTCTATGAAACAGTTAAATGAACAAAGCAACACTGAACATCGCCTTTAAGAAGCAAAGGTGTAAATTTCAGTTTAAGGTACCCTGTAGTGTGAATCAATACATTCTCCTGAGTGGCGAGCATTCATGAATTGACCCCTGCTGCAAATAAAACATCTGAACAGTAAATATTAACTAATTAATGCATTAATATAAATGTGTGACTTCATGGGATTATACAGTTTGTATAATATTGGAATTGGAATTATAATTTTAATACAAAGTTTTCCAGTCTGATGGGTGGGACCCTGTGAGGGCTCCAGAACCAGCTGGGGGTAGTAGAGGGTAGTTGAAAATAATGTGGACGAAAAAAATTTCATACTCCAGATGCCAGTGTGTCCCTGCAACTCTGGCTAATACTGTGGGTGCTTCTTTGAAAGTCACTTACTTTCTATGCCTGCTCTTATTTTAGCCATTAATCAAGTCAACACAGGAGCAATTCACATTTGCGGGACTGCAGCAGGTTCAAGCACCAACCAGTTGTTTCAGACTTCTCTCCTCTGCTTCTATAACTGCTCCTGCAGCTGAGCAGAGTTACGTGATCTGGCCCCATGGAGCCACCAAAGGATTCCCCCAGCTGCACAACATTTGCTGAGTGGAAAAAAGTGAGAGGAAGCCACAAAACAAAACAAAAAGAATATAAATTGAAAGCAAAACAAAATTTACAGAGAAAAGACTACGAGGAAAAAAAAGAACAAGAGAAGCAGAAAAAGGGAAGAAAGGAAAAAATGGGTGGAAAGAAAGAACGTTGGGGCCAAGAATGCAAGGGCATGACACAAAGGGACATAAGCAAAGTGCTCACCTCCACTGCAAGAGAGTTTTATTGTGCAGCGGCCTGTACTATAAGTTGCCCAATGTAACAAAAGCCCACTTACAATTACATACAGTTGTGAAAGTCATTGAAAGTTGGAGACAAATAGGTTGGTATCATCTGAATTGTTTGTTAAAACTATGATAAGGGGACTCTGGAAAGTTATGGGTTAACATAATAAAAAGCTAAAAAGACTTCAGAAATGGAAGGAAATGTTTATACTTGAAGTCACCAAAATTAGTTTTGATTGGTTAATTCTAGTGGAATAAAGTTATTGCCTCTTTCAGGAGATTGTTTCTGATGGTCACTAAACTGGAGCTATGGGACACGTGGACTGGAAGGAGCAAGCTTTACCACGGTGGCTGCCACACCCACAATTCCCTGGAGCCAGGGAATCCACGATGACACTACTGGGCCTCTGTCGTCCTGATCCTGGAAGGCATCCTGTCTAAACCTGCCAGAGAGAGAGAGACCGATGGTATTGACATCTCTATCAGCTTTAGCTAAATCCTGAACAATATCTGGGAAGTAAGACTTGGGATCCTGCTCTCACCCTCTCCTGTGTCATTTTCACATCTTACTTTGTTTCTCTCCTTTTCTAATTCTTCCTTTTTGTCTTCTGCGTAATAAGAGTCTGGTTTAAATGGCTGCACAGCTTTTGAGCAAAAAGTGAACTAAAAGCAATGCCGTAAAATGCCCAATGCAGATGCAAGTTTGCCATGTCTTGGAATTGCTGATAAGACCAGATGCTAGGCCTCTGTTTCTCCAGCAGCAAGTGAAGTCAGTACTAGAGACAGAGGCTACATTTTCTCTTGCTGGTCTTCTCTTCCGTTTGTTTTGTTTTTACGATTAGTGGAATGGGCTCCAACACCACAACAGCAGAAGTAACAGTTCCAGACTAGCTACATGATCTTTTCTCCCATAAAAGGACAATTAATACCATCTAAAAACTGTCAAACAGGTATTTTTCCAATTTTAAAGTCTGTATCCAACTACAAGTGAATAAGAAATATTGCCAAAATAACTTTACATTTGAAATGTTAACTGTTTTTCCTTTTTCTGTGTCTTTAATAAAAGATTTAAAAAAATTAATTCTGGGTTTTACAATGGAAGCCATCAGCAATAATTTGACATGCAACACTGGACACCCTTAACTGTTACAACATTTAACAGCAAATAAGGATTTCATACCTTATTGTCGTGGAAAAGAATCACACTGCTACATTTTAGAGTTGGATCAGGTGCAGCTTTAATTGTGACACACACAATCACATAACCATAGCTATGGGGAATACTATAGCCATAGGGAAAACCCAGGTGGCTATAGGGAAGTCAAGCAGCATGTCTGGATGCTGGGCAAATGTACTTCAACTGGTTAACAGATACAAAAGACTTATATAGGGGTTGCTTAGGTTCATTTACATGTTGATCGTATAGTGGGATTGGATTAACAGTTTATACTTAAAAAGTAGACAATCACAATGCATAGTGGGCACACCAGACGCCCTCCCAGAGACGCCCAATGAGTCACTTGAGTATACAATGGTGTGAGTCTCTGTGGGGCCGGTAAGACAAAGGGACAAGTACTGGTACTTATCAAACAGGTGAAGTCTGTTCACAGACTTCAATAAGACTTAAGGCTCAACAGAGAACTTGCCTCTCGGGTGTGGTTCAGAGACCTCTTGTGGGACTTTAACATCTTTATCCTAATTTCAGTTGAGGCCTTCTGTTAATGGTTTAGCCTGGGGCTTCTATTTCAGTTTCAGGCTACAACTTCAGGCCAGGCCTTCCATGACCAGTTTCAGGCCAAGCATTCTATTAATAAATGTAATGCTTATTTCTTTGATTCCACATTATCCTTTGCTGGGCCCGACACCTCCATATCAACAGTCTCCACCAGAGAAGAGTTGAGAATCACTGTTGTAATACTTTATCACCCACATGTTAAACTTCTAAACAAGCAGCTTCATGCTTTCTCTCATGCTGCCCCTCTCATATGTAAACATCCATAAAGCTACGTCATTGTTCTCCTTCAGATCTCTCCTTAAAACTCCTTTGCTGTGATGCCTACAAAAAAAACTTTACAATGATTAGGCAAATGATGTGCTCAGACCTTCTCTTATGCTCCATATATGTTTAGGGGTTAGAAAAATCAAAGACAGCCCTTCCAAGCTCTTCCATGATGTCATCACCAGTTTTTTTAATCATAATGGGGCTCCACTCACCATGCTGTCACTTCCTGCTGGTCATCTTGAGGATTAGCACCACAAGTTAGTTCACCCTTTCCCAACAGTGCCTCACCTGCTGTCATTTCTGCTCCTGAACTCTCGTTACTCCAAGGACCATGGCATCTTCTTCATGACACAGCCCTCCAGCCATGTCGTGATCTGTGCTCCCCACTTCTGGAGGCAAATGCTACTGTTCTGCCACTTCTCCAGTGGCAATTGATGGGGACCCAGGCCCACCCACTACTCCAGGTCGCAGCCCAGGGACCCTGTAGATGTCAACCACATGCTGCATCCCCTCTAATTCCTGAGTACATTTCCTTGGGCCACTTCCCTGCAGCCCCAGCACCTTCTTCCCCAGGCCTCAACCTGCCAATCCCAGCAGCTGACTAGGAACTAGCTGTAGCTCCCCCAGTCCCTGCTTTGGGCGGGGCGGGGCGGGGCGGGGCGGGGCGGGGCGGGGCGGGGCAGCCATTCCTTCCTCCCTCCTTGAGCTCCAAGGAGGAACTGACCCTGTTCTGCCTTGCATCTCTTCTTATATGGGCCTGCCTAGCCCTGATTGGCTGCTCCTCTCAACCCCTCTCTAATTGGCTGCTTCTTGTACAGTCCCCCTAGGACTTTTTTAACACTGTAGATGCCAGTGTGGGGCCAAGGCCCCATCAGAGTCCTTACAGAACTAGAAAATAATGTGATCACACTGAAGTGAAAAGACATTATGGTAGGGTGTCTGAGGACACTTATGTAAGACACACATTATTTACTGAGAAACAATTGTCTGTTTGGGAGAAGGGGAAGCAGAGTAATTTAGATCTCTCCGCAACACATTGCATCAAGTTGTTCATTGCTTGTGGGCAATGTTACTCTGAGAAAGATGTGCAATGCACAATCATCAATAGCTTGCAGAATTTAGAGTACCCTTTCTGGCAACTGTCAAGAAGTTACTCATTTAAACATTGCCTCAAATAGAATTTCACCCATCACTCCATCCCCATGTTGTGTGAGCAGTCACAGGTACATGGCCTGGTGAAGGTGTGCACTCTCCTCTAATATTTCTTATTCCCTCACCACCATAATGCACTGAGAACAAGGCCCAAACTGAGTCCTCCATGAATGTTCCCTGAGCCATAAGTACCAAATAAACTCATTTCTGAAACCCTAAAATCTGATCTTGCCTTCATCAGTGACCCACCAGTAGCTGACACACCCTCTGACTTTATTATAGTCTCATTCCCCACCACTAACACCTTTGAGTAGCACATTTTTCTACCTATGCAGTGGGGAGAGAGCAATAGAATTGTTAAGCATAAACTAGTGCTAATATGCCTCATCATGGACCCAGCATAGGTGCTGCTCTGAGAAAGCAACCAGTAAAGCAAGGACAAAAAGAAAATGGGATGTAAGTGAAGTCACCATCCCATTCCCCACTCTTTCCACATTATGAGCACATTGTAATTGCACATTGATTGGTTTTTGTAGCTTGAATACCAAAAGAGACCATTATGATCATCTAGTCTGATACCCAGCATAACATAGGCTATAGAGTTTCAAGTGATTCCTGCTTCAAGACCATAATTTCTGGGTCAGCTAGGGTATCTTTTAGAAAGACACCCAAACTTCAAATGATAGAGAATCCACACCATAGGTACATTGCTCCAATAGTTAATTACCTTCTCTGAAAAATCTGTGTCTTAGTCCTAGTCTAGTTTCAGGTTCCAACCACCAGGTCTTGTGGTGCCTTTATGTGTTAGATTAAAGGGCCTTTTACTATCAGAAATCTTTTCTGCAGGTACAAACACTTCTTATCTTTCTCTTGGTTAAACTGAGTAGATTGAGCTTCTTTAATCTGTAACTGTAAGTCAGTTTTTCCAGACTTAAAACAATTCCTGTACCTCTTTTTAATTTATCATCATCCTTTTTAAAGTGTGCACATCACACAGTTTTGCTTTGTGCATAGGCATCATGTTATTAAAGACAAGATTTTTGTGCCCTACCCCTGAGAGTAAGACTAATTTCATTATGTAATCCTTTTTTATTGCCCACTTGCAAAATTGTTAGCTGTAAAGTTGAATCCCTTTTAATTACTTGTATTCAGAGAGAGAAACCAGCACAGAGAGATGCAACACAGGGAGTGTCTTTATTGAACTAACACTAAAACCAGCCAGTACTGGCTGAGTTATCCCCTAATAGTGTAATGCTATTGCTATGGTGACAAGCTAAGCTCTGTTGCTACGGCAACCTAGGCAATTAGGCAAGACACAAAATACACAACACTAGCAATTACTACATCCCTGAGAGAGCTGGTCAAAACTCAGAATTTCCAATTCACAGGAAACTTTGACATTTCTCTTTGTTCTGATTTGGAACAGCAACTTATATTTTTGAAAATTCCAATGAACTGGAATATCTGAAAAATGTGTTTCAGAAAATTTTCAGTTTTGGAATTTCACAGATTCATAGATTATAAGGCCAGAAGTCATTGTAACCCAGCATTTGACATTCCTGCCTGTACTCCAGAACTGGACAGTACTTCTGTCAGCCATTTTGTACATTTAACCACTACCAGCTAAAACCCAAACATCACATAGCTAGAAATAATTTTTAGGACCCTGAGAGGCAAGGCCATGCAGCTGCAGGTTTGCAGCTTTGCTATCAGAATAGGAGGACGGGCTAAGACATGAATGTACTGTAAAACTAGAAGGAATGTTTGGACAGCCTACCTTGGGTTAGGTGCTTCTGATATGTAAGTTTTATTGTTGCTATGACTAGAAATGCTTTGCTGATAAGTAGAATAAGGGATTGTTATTGGCTGGTGCTAGGGAAATTGTTAGTCTATTAGGGGCTTTATGAGTTATGTGCTTTGTTCAGAGAAAATTTATAAAAAGTTTAGTTAGAAAGTGTGCTTTGGAGCAGTCCAAGGAAGTTTTTCTTTGGACAATGATTTGATATCTAAGTTCTCCAGCAACTAGACAGAAGGAAAAGCCCTCTGAAAGCCTGGATGTTGATTCCTCAAAACCATTTCAGACTTTTTGGGAAACTATATATGTTTGGAACACTCTGAACCTACTGCTACAGCGTGTGTGTGTGTGTGTGTGCGTGTGTGTGTGCGCGCGCGCGCGCTTGAGCCACAATAAAAAAAAAGCAGTTTTAGGTGAAAGCACTCTTGCTTGTGCCACTCGTTCCTCAGAAGGAAGAGATTTGCCCCCATTGACTTATTCTTGACACCACCTGTAGAGAAACAGGAAACAGTTAAGATACCACTTCTTTGGGTTCTGAAAATCTTGGGTAAAAGGACTACTGTGATCATCTAGTCTGACTGCCTGTGTAACACAGGCCATTTCAAAAGTTCAGTTCAGAATTTTGCTTCAGAACTTTAAAATGTCATTTCAAATTTTAATGTATGAGTTTTTTCATTTTTATTTTATTTTATATTATTACATGAGAGGTCTTAAAATTACAACATAATTGTTGTAATATTTGTAGTAAGTATAAGACCTGTCATAAGGCCTGTAAAACAGGCTAAGGCCTAAGTGGAAAAAGCCAAGTGAACAGGAGTATAAGTGGAAAAAAACAAGCTAACTGAAATTGGCACATGAAAGTGCTGATACTGTAAGTATATAGACTGCCAAAATATTACTAAAATGCAAATTATGTAGCAGGTGCAGGAGGCACCAAGATACCAAAGAGAACTAACTCCCTAAAATGACACTTTGATTAATAGAAATGACTAAAAAGTGATAAATGGAGTTGTTTTGCCCAAATCAGGCAATTAACGGAAAAAGGTGGTATTAGACTACGTCAAGAGGGTGGCAACTACCTATGTCAAAGGGGGCAGAATGAAATTGTAGGTAACAATGTATAAAAGAGAGTGTCAGAGGGAACAAAGCTGTCTGGTCTAGGAGCTAATGGAAAGTCCCGCCGTTGGGCCGTGGCCATTGTAACACCGCCTATACAAAACTTACCCAGAGATACTCTTTAGGTCACTTCTTATAGTGCCTCACACAATAAACCTGGCCTGGATGCCTTCGTTGCTCAGCTAATCCATGGTCGTGTCGATTCATTCGATCATGAAAGCTATCTCGGTTTCCTGGACAGAGCTGGGACAGCATCTACACAGGGACACACGCACACAGCCTACACTGATAAACATCGGTGGCCAACACACCGTACCACAATATTCTATTATTTTTGTTTTGTTTTTTAAATAATTTAGGGAAGTTGCTACTTAGTACTGATTGACATTTATCTTCTTTTGAGATAAAAGTGTCTCATTTGTGTTGTAATGAAACAGTTTGACACAAAGACTCACAGACTTTAAGATCTGAAGGGACTGTCATGATCATCTAGTCTGATGTCCTGCACGTCGCAAGCCACAGAACCTCACCACACAGACACACACACTCCTATAGTAGACCCATAACCTCCGGTTGAGGTACTGAAGTCTCAAATCATGATTTAAAGAATTCAAGTTACAGAGAGTTTGTCAGGCACATTAGTTTAAAAATGCACGTGAACCTGTGCTTCATGCTGTAGAGGAAAGAGAAAAATCCCCAAGGTCTCTGCCAGTCTGATTTGGTGGAAAATTCCTTCCTGACCACATATATGTTGGACCCTGAACTGAGTAAGTGGGCAAGACCCTCCAGCCAGATACCTGGGAAAGAATTTTTTGTAGTAACTCAGAGCCCACCCCCACTAGTATGCCATCGGTGGCCATTGGAGGTATTTGCTGCTATCAGTCGCAGATCAGCTACATACCGCTGTAGGCAGTCCCATCATACCATGCCCACCATAAGACTATCAAGCTCAGTCTTGCAGTCAATTAGGTTTTTTGCCCCCATTGCTTCCCTTGGAAGGCTGTTCCAGAACTTCACTCCTCTGATGGTTACACCTTCATCTAAATTTAATCCTAAACACGTTGATGTCCAGTTTATATCCATTTGTTCTTGTGTCAACATTGGCTCTTACCTTAATAACTCCTTTCCCTCCTTAGTATTTATCCCTCTGACATATTTGTAGAGAGCAATCATGTCTCCCCCTTTAGCCTTCTTTTGGTTAGGCTAAACAAGCCAAGCTCTTTGAATCATCTCTCATAAGGCAGGTTTTTCATTCCTCTGATCATCCTAGTAGACCTTCTCTGCACCTATTCCAGTCTGAATTCATATTTCTTAAACATGGGAGACCATCTGGAATACTGTGTTTATAATTCTGAGATCTCACCAGCGCCTTGTATAATGGTACTAACACCTCCCTATCTCTACTGGAAATACCTGATGCATCCTAGGACTGTGTTAGCCTTTTCATGGCCACATCAAATTGCAGGCATATAGTCATCCTGTGTTTAACCAGTAAAGTCTGGTCTTTCTCCTCCTCTCACTCCCAACTGATAATCCTCACTTTATAGCAAAAATTCTTGCTGTTAGTCCCTAAGTGCATGACCTTGCACTTTGAACTATTAAATTGCATCCTACTCCAGTGTTCAAGGTTGTCCAGATCTTCTTGTATGATATTTTGGGCCTCCTCTATATTGGCAATACCTCCCAACTTTGTGTCATCCACAAATTTTATTAACACTCACACTTTTTGTGCCAAGGTCAGTAATAAAAATGTTAAACAAGATCAGTCCCAAGACCAGTCTCTGAGGAACTCCATTAGTAACCTCCCTCCAGCCTGACAGTTCACCTTTCAGTACGACCCCATTGTAATCTCCCCTTCAACCAGTTTCTTATTCACCTTTCAATTCTCATATTAATCCCTATCTTCTCCAATTTAACTAATAATGTCCCATGTGGAACTGTATCAAATGCCTTACTGAAACCCAGATAGATTAGATCTACTGCATTTCCTTGGTCTAATAAAATCAGTTATCTCCTCAAAGGAAGAGATCAGGTTGGTTCTGTCCAATCTACCTTTCATAAAAGGATGTTGTATTTTATCTCAATTACTGTTTCTCTCTCTGTCCTTAACTACTTACTTTTTCCAAATTTGTTCCAAGATCTTGCACACAACTGAGGTCAAACTAACAAGCCTGTAGTTTCCAGGATCACTTGTTTCCCCCTTTCTTAAAAATAGGTGCTATGTGAGCAATTGTCCAATCATTGGGTATGGCCTCCAAGTTTACAGATTCATTAAAAATCTTTGGTTTTGGTCTTTCAATTTCATGTGCCAGTTCCTTTAATATTCTTGGATGGAGAATATCCAGTCCCCCTGATTAAGTCCCATTAAGCTGTTTGAGTTTAACTTCCACCACGGATGTGGTAATTTCTACTTCCTTATTCTCATTTCCATTAGCCACCCTGCCACTACTCCTAAACTCATCATTAGCCTCAATAAAAACAGAGGCAAAGTATTTGCCATGCCTAGATTATCTTTAATCTCCACCCCATCCTCAGTGTTTAGCGGTCCCACTTCTTCCTTCCTTGTTTTCTTATTTATATGGCTATAGAACCTTGTACCATTGGTTTCAATTTCCTTTGCAAGGTCCAACTGTGGTTGGTTTATGGCAGTTCTCATTTTGTCCCTACACTTTCTGACATGCAAGTTTTCCTTGCAGGTGTTTCCCCATCCTCCATTCCTTGTAGGCTTTCTGCTTTCTCTTAATAACCTGTTTGAGATGCTTGCTCATCCAGCTTGGTCTGCAACCCTTCCTTATGAATTTTTCTACTTGCTGGGGACGCAGACTTCAGATTAGTTTTTGCAACTTTGACTTAAGTAACTCCAAGCCTCCTCCACATTCAGATCCTTAAGTTTTTCAGTCCAGTCCACTTCCCTAACTAATTCCCTTAATTTTTTTAATTTATCTTCCTTTAAATTAAGGACCATATTTGCAGATCTATTTAGTTTAAACTGAATTAGCCCATGATCACTTGAACCAAGGTTGTCTCCTACAACCAGTTCCTCTATGAGGTCCTCTCTACTCGCCAATACCAAATCTGAAATGGTGTCACCTCTTGTTGGATTGGTGACTATTTGTTGAAGAAATCTCTCAGCCATCACATCCGGGAAAATCTGGGCCTTACTATTATTAGTAGCACTTGCCCTCCAATCTCTATCTGGGAAATTGAAGTCTCCTATAATCACACAATTCCCAGTAGCATTTATTTGATCAAAAATATTAAAAAGGTCTCTATCCATATCCAGATGGAATCCTGGGTGTCTGTAGCATATCCCAAGGATTTATCCCAGGGGAACCTCTTGCAGTTTTCTTCCCCAAAGTGATTTTGACCGAAACAGACTGTTTCATCCAGTCCATCACTGCTAATTTCTTTACAGTCTACCTCATCATTAATATACAATGTTACTCCACTACCTTTACCTTTATTTCTGTCTTTCCTGAACTGCACACACCCTTCAATACCTACACTCCAGTCATGACGCCTATCCAATCATGTTTCTGTTATCCCTATATCTGGTCTCACTTCCTGCAAAAGTAATTCCTCCATTTTGTTACCCAGGATTCTTGCACTGGTGTACAAATATTTTAGTTGTTTCTACTTGGCTTTGGCCGGATTCTTCATCCAATTGGGTACAGTCATTCTACTTCCAGTATCACCTACCTGACTTTTAGCTGCTTTGTTATCGGCACTTTCTCCATTACTGTATCCTCTCTTATTTGATTTTCCTCCTGCTCAATGTTAGAATCAGGCATGGAGATTGCATAAGCATCTCCCAGCCATCTCCCCTGAGTTCCTAGTTTAAAGCTCTTCTAATCTGTTGTGCCAACCTCTATCCCACAAGTTTATTTTCCTCCCTACTCCGGTGGAGTCCATCCCATGAGAACAGTCCTCTGTTCATGAATGCCTCCCAGTAGTCTAACATCCCAAAGACCTCTTTATAGCACCACTGCTTGAACTATCTGTTGATCATCTAATCTTGTCTCACCTTTGTTCTCTTCCTCTAAGGACAGGTAAAATCCCACTGAAGATCACTTGAACCTTCATTTCTTTAAGCATCTTCCCCAGACTCTCATAGTCTCCTTTGATGCATTTATAACCCACCACTCTTGCGCCTCCTGCTGGTTAGTCTGGGGAATCATGTCTGCAGGTCCCAGCACCCCCACACAGCTGTGTCTCACCCGCCGTTATGTCTATGCCTTAGGACCCAGGCTTTCCAAAGTCCATGGCATCTGTTTCATGACACAGCCCTCCGGCTATGCCACAATCTGTGCTCCCCCACTTCTGGAGTATTCTGCAGTTCCAGTCTAGCCATTTCCTTCAGTGGCAGTTGCAGTCCACTGTCCTGTCCTTCTCCTGAGCTAGCCACTGATGTGTCCAAGGTGCTGATTTCTGCTGGCTGGCCAACCGGCCAGCAGGCAGCCTTCCCTCCCCAAGCTCCTAGGAGTGACTGCCCTTTCTGCTCACTGCTGGCTGCCTATATAAGGCTTCCTGGTCCCTGATTGGTTGCTCCTAGCACAGCTCCCTAGGGCTTTATTAACCCTTTCCAAGCTAGTGTGGGGCAGCCACCCCACCACACATCCCAGTGAGAATCTAGCTGTCTCATTTATTCCATATGAAGGACAATCAGTGGATTCTTTCCTGATCCCATTAGGATCCTCTTTGGCCTCAAGTCTACATCCTGTATCCTAGCTCCTGGCAGACAGCACACTATTCTGTTTTCAGGATCAGATTCGGTGACAGTCCTGTCTGTTCTTCTTAGTAGGGAGTCACCAGTCATGTAGATCTGTCTCTTCCTGGTGTTGGTGTGATTCTCTGGCCTTCCTCCTGTTCTTTCTGGCTGCAAGTCCTCTTATCTTTTGTTCTCCCTTCCATTGGCAGTTAGTTATTTGGGTACTTTTGAAAATCCCACTAGGTGTTTTTTGCATATTTAGGTGCCTAAAACCTTTTAAAAAATCTAGTGCTAAGGGACTGAGGCTGGAAGGTAATTTGTGATATTTGTTGGGTACGGCAGGATTACTATTGTGAGGAGAATAGTTTGTATGGATACACAGACGTTATGTAAAATTTAAAATTTTATATTTCAAATGGGTTTTAAAGTAACCGTTCTCTACCAAGATGTTGATTTCAGAAGATAAGTTGCCTGACCTATTATAACCCACTGTGTGTATGTATTATCCACCTATGCTACTAGATCCACATACTCTGCCTACTGCTGCTCCCAGTTACTATGTTAGTTCATGTTAGACATCTTTCCTGTAAATCTAAAAGTCCAGATCTTGTTGATGACACAAACTGGGGAATAATATGGTGGAATTTCTGTATTTTCAATTTGGTTTTTTTTAAAATCAGGAAATTACATTTTTTTTTAAATCTATGCTAAAGGAATGTTAAGGTTGAAAAATCAAAAGTCAGGAAATGCCAGACTTAAGGTTGTCCTGCAACCTTAATTTAAACCCTTGTGTGTATGCATTGTCAAATAGTGTTTAATTACATGATCACATTTTTTCTACCATATCTGTCTCTTTCAGTCAAAGGATCGACTATGTTCTGGGAATGGATCAGGATTTTGTATTGAATGAGGCTCTTATCTACAGGACCACAAACTCATTTTTTGCAGAAATTGGGAGGTGTGTAGTGAATGGGGCAAGGGACTACAGGAAGAAAGAGGATGGACTTATAATTAAAGGCATTTGAATGCTGCCCTTGAGAACTGGACAAATGGAGGATAACTCCATTCAGTAATATTTATAGTTGGTACTTCAAAGGGCTAATTTTCTAAAGATGAGGGAAATTATGAGTGAAATTGACAGGGTGGAAATATGTAGATACAAAAATATGAATAAAAATTGAGAATTCTTTAAGAAGAGTATATTATATGGCCAAAATCCCACAATTCCACAATCAAGGAAGAGGACAACTTTGGCTAAAAGCCCATCCTGGTTCACTGGCAAAGTGCAGGCTGCAATTAGAAATATAAAGTAACATATAAGCAATGAAAAAGGGAGGAAATAGATAGCAATCAAAATAAATTAGAAGTTATAAAGTGGAGAAAATTGATAAGGGAAGCTAAAAACATTAGGGCATACTACATGGCAGGGCTAATGACAATAAGAAGGAGTTTGATAAAAATGTTAATAATGATGAAGAAAAGGCAAGTGTTCAACAAATACTTCTGTTTTCTATTTGAAGAGAAACAGGAGGGTGTACTCATATCACATAACCAAGGAGGATGTTAAACATCTTCTACTAGGTAGAAACATTTTAAAACCCTCAGGTCAAACAGTTTGCACCCAAGAATCCTAAAGGAATTGGCTGACAAGACATCTGGCCTGCTGATGTTAATTTTAATAAATCTTAGACTACCTGGAAAATTCCAGAAGACTGGCAGAGTACTAATGTTGTTCCACTATTCAAAAAAGCAAGCAGGATAACCTGATTAACTATAGGTCAGTTAGCCTGACATTAATCCTGGGCAAAACAACAGAAAAGTTGATATGGGATTCAATGATAGAAAATTAAAGGATGGGAATATAATTAATGCCACTAAACAAAGTTTTATGAAAAATAGTTCTTGTAAAAACTCTGTGATTACATTTTTTGAGTAGATTACAAATTTTGTCGATAAAGGTAATTGCTTAGATATAATATATCTAGATTTTTGTTGATCATATGACTTAATAACACATGGCATTCTGATTAAAAATATAGCATAAGAACATAAGAATACTGGGTCAGACCAGTGGTCCACCTAGCCCAGTATCCTGTTTTCTGACAGTGGCTAATGTCAGGTCCTTCAGAGGGAATTAATAGAACAGTTGATTATCAAGTGATCCATCCCGTCGGCCATTCCCAGCCTCTGGCAAACAGCAATCCCTGCCTATCCTGGCTAATAACCATTGATGGACCTATCCTACATGAACTTATCCAGTTCTTTTTTGAGCTCCATTATAGTCTTGGCCTTCACAATATCCGCTTGCAAGGAGTTCCACAGGTTGACTGTACATTGTGTGAAGAAATACTTCCTTTTGTTTGTTTTAGACCGGCTACCTATTAATTTCATTTGCTGACCCTTTAGTTTTTGTGTTATGAAAAGGAGTAAATAACACTTCCTTCTTTACTTTCTCCACACCAGTCATGATTTTATAGACCTCTATCATATCCCCCCTTAGTTGTCTCTTTTCCAAGTGGAAAAGTCCCACTCTTATTAATCTCTCCTCCTAGTAAAGCTTTTCCATACCCTCCAATCATTTTAGTTGCCCTTTTCTGTACCTTTTCCAATTCCAAAATATCTTTTTTGATATGGGACAACCAGATCTGCATGCAGTTTTCAAGATGTGGGCATGCCATGGATTTATAAAGAGGCAATACAATATTTTCTGTCTTGTTATCTATCCCTTTCCTATTGATTCCCAACATTCCCAACACACTTTTGTGTGATCCCTTTGTAACTCTTCGCAGTCTGTATTGGACTTAACTATCTTGAATAGTTTTGTATCATCTGCAAATTTTGTCACCTCACTGATTCCCCCTTTTTCCAGATCATTTATGAATATGTTTAACAGTACAGACGCCTGGGGGCACCACTATTTACGTCTCTCCACTCTCCAGTCATCTGATACAGAAGCTGATTTAAATTAGAGGTTACATACCTCAGTTAGTAGTTCTACAATTTCACATTTGAGTTCCTTCAGAATTCTTGGGTGGATACTATTTGGTCATGGTGACTCATTACTGTTTAAATTTATCAATTTGTTCCAAAACCTCTTTTAATGACACCTCAATCTGGGACAGTTCCTCAGATTTGTCACCTAAAATAGCCCTATACAATGTCCACAAAGCACACATTATATGGAATAAGGGCTGTCTAACTGACAGATCTCAAAAAGTAGTTGTCAGTGGGGAATCATTTCTTGTGGGGTTCTGCAGTAATCCGTACTCAGCCTCATGCTATTCAACATTTTCATCAATGATTGATAAATAAATATAAAATCACTATTGATAAAATTTGAAGATGACATGAAGATTAGCAGAGCAGTAATTAATGATGAGGACAGTGCAGTTATACAGAGTGAGCTCAATCACTTGGTAAGTTGGGCTTGTTCAAACGTGTTTTAAATGTGTTTTAATACACCCAAATTCAAAGTTATACATCTAGGAATAAGTAATGCAGGCCAGGCCTACAGAATAAGGGACTGTATCTTGGAAAGTAGTGACTCTGAAAAGGATCTGTAGGTCATAGTGGACAAGCAACTCCACATGAATTCCCAGTGCTATGGCAAAAAGGGCTAATCAGATCCTTGGAAATATAACCAGGGCAGTAATGAGTAGGAGCAGGGGTGGGATTTTACCTCTCTATACAGCTTTGGTAACACCAGTACTAGAATAATGTATCCAGTTCTGGCATCCCTATTTTAAAAAAGATGGTGAAATATTGGATAGGGTGTAGAAAAAAGCCACAAAAATGAGCCTAGGGCTGGAGAAAAAGCTTTAGAATTAGAGAGCTCAATATGTTTTATCAAAAAGATTAGAGGGCAACTTGATTACACTATGTAAGTAACTTGACAGGGAAAGAAAGCTTAGAAAGGCATAATAAGATCTAATATCTGGAAGCTGAAGCCAGAAAAATTCAAATTATAATTAAGGTACAATTTTTTAACAGTGAGAGTGATTAGCCATCGAATCTAATTACCAAACAAAGTGGTGGATTCTCCATCTCTGGATGTCTTCAGATTAACACAGGATGTCTCTCTGAAAGATATGCTTTAACCAAACACAAATGATTGGGTTCAATCAAAGCATAACTGGGTGTAATTTAATGGCCTAGGATATACAGAAAGTCTGTCTAGATGATCTTTGAATCTATTAATCTAGTCTGAATTTCTGCCCTCATCTTCTCCCATTCTTCGTCAGGCTGGGTGAAAAATGGAAGGAAATGGCTCTCAGTGAAATGCGGGGATATCTCCTGTGAGGTGTTTCAGAGGCAAGTACATGCTAGTGTCCCAGGACTCCTGCTAGCCTCTCAGTGTTCTCATGGTCAATCAGAAGAATATTTGAGCAAGGATCTCCATGCTCAACAGTACTCTAAAGAGCAACCACAGGAAGAGGCAGCTGATTGGCAGGTTCTGGGGCCTCAGCAGTAGGCAGATGCTGCACTCTGTCAGCCACTAGTCCACTTAGCCTTTCCATTAGGAAATATTCACATTCTTGATTTTGTGTCTCCACCTCCAAGAACATCAAGAAGTCCTTCCTCCTCCTGAAAAGACTGCTCCTTCCTTGCCCTGAGAAACTCAAAGTGCTCCTAATTTCACTTGTCCATCCCTAAAAGCAGATCCCCCATGGCCCTTCACCTTCTACCCCTACCCTGTCTGCATCTTTGTGTAGACCGGTGTCTCTCCTCCCCCTATTTGTTTGTGTTTGTATATAGTTATGAAATCTATCTTGTTTTAAAATGGAGTTCTGCCTCAGCAGCAGTAAGAACAAACAGGGTCAAAAGGTCAGCTAAGGCAGCAAGCGATCACTCCAACAACTGAAGTCAGATCTCCCTAACAACAGCGATTGACCAATAGGAACCCTGGAATAATGCCAGTGTGCCGTGTGCATACTAATTGAGTGCCGTGTGCACCACAGTTGCGTGCTGAGTGCAAACCTAAGTGCCGTGTGCACAACCCTCTAGAAGCGGGAAAACACAGCTTCCCCATTGGTTAACAGACCACAGACCGAGGCTATAAGTTCTACGCACCCGACAGCCGGAGCTGTCCATCTCAGAGACAGTGTGGTGGGTGGTAGAGAAACATCGTGGTTGTAGTGTGGGTAGGCTCGACAAAGATGTGGATGAGAAGCAGACGCACTCTAGGACGAGAAGCAGACATGTAACAGTAACAACAGCGGGCGATCAGAGAAACAACGCCAGGAGGCGAAGCTATACAGAGAGAGAGACATCTAACTCAGAGGCTGTGGGGGAAGGTATTACTAAGGGTTGTGTTTGTGTGGTTGTTGGGTCCCAGGGTTCAACCCCGTTGTATGTTCTGACCCCTGTGTTTAGTATTTGAGTTGTCACCTCAATAAATTAACACTTGTTTTGGAAGGAACACTGGTTGGCTACGTTTGTGCCGTTGATAGACGCGCAGGCCAAGAACCCTGCCCTACCTGTAAGTTTGTCACCTTTTAGCTTTCATCCCTTACAGATTTGGCAACCACAAAGGGACCCTGGTTGCACATTAGTGGCAATCAGCGGTGCCTTCCTTTGGGAGTTTCTTGTGTTACACAGTCGGGTCAGAAGCAGCCACTGCTGCGAGGGAAGGTCCCCAGTGTACCGTGGGCTTGATCACCCCAACGGGAAACTGCCCAATCCCTTGCCGCGGCATAATATCAGATGCTGTTAATCTGTCTGAGCCATATCGCCCATACTGCTCAGGTCAGCGAACCAGGGGACGCCCAGGTCTCACTGCGCTGAACCACCGTCTGTGGGAGGACAGTCCACTCCCCCACATTGACTGGGGTTGGCGTAACTTGCTGTATATGGCTGGGGTGCACAGTGGGGCACCAGCAATCAATTGAAGTGGGGTCAAGTCAGTGGAGCAGGCTCCCGACCTCTCACCCTGAGGAAAGGCATTGAGCCTTGGGCCCACTTGAGCAAAGAGCTAAGTACGGTCAGGCCTACTTGGCGGGACACAAGCCCACTAGGGTTGGATTTCCGTGGGACGTGTGCACACCCACGAGGTTTGGATTTAAAACGTGGAAGTGAGCGCCCAACTCAGGGCCACTATCTGGTAAGCAGTGCGGCCTTGTAGCACGGCCACTGTTGAGGTGCAGCCCTTAGCGCGGTCATCATTAGGACTGCTCTGTGCAGCCTTGGTCGGGGTCACAACAGTACCATACCGGTGCAAACGAAAAAAAAAAAAAAAAAGGTCGCTGAAGAATCGGTCGTGAGCGCCTATACGGGCCATGCTGAAAGTAGCCGCGGCGCAGCCCAGAGGAGGTCGCTGTTAGGCAGACAGTACAGCCTTTAATGGGCACTGTGACAGTGCAACCCGTAGGTGACCACCGGAGCTCAGCCAGGGTGCGCCTGGGAGAGCCACGGTGAGCAGAGGTACAGCTCATCTAGCCTACCTAGTTCCTGAGATTGAAGCGGGATGTGTAACTACACACATCGCTTACCCAATGGCTGGGTCCCACCAGCAACAGCAATTGACGGAACAGTGCAGGAGGACGTAGAATAATAAAAACACCTTGGATGTGGATTTTATTGAGTATGCTCGCATTGTAAATGTATGGGAGGATCATCACTTTGGGGGAGACAAGCCCCTTGAACGCCTAATTGCGAAATGGGAGGAGTATGAGACTTCAAAGCCAAAACCAAATAAGAAATTAAAAAAGAGGGCAATGTTATACGGTTTACTGATGGTGGTCAAGGAGTTGGGGGTTGCAAACGAGCAACTGAGGTACCGACTAAGCACAGGAGCTGCTGCACTACAAGCATGTGAGGCCCAGGTGCAGGATTTAGAGCGGGAAAAGAAATATGACAGTGCAGAGCGTAGACACACTGAGGAGTGTGCTGTGGTGAGAGATCTCAAGCAGATGAAACAGATCGAGAGATTAGTGGCTAAAGCAGCCGAAAATAGAAAAGAACTGAGGGAAAAAGACCGGGAAGTTCAAAAATTAGCAGTGGAACTGCAAAATTCCACCGCAGCAGTTAAAAGGTTGCTTCAGGAGATGAAGGAGGGGTCCGCCTCCTTGGAACATACCAACTGCCTCCAGCAGTTGGAACATGTGATAGGGGAACTGAAAGAAGCCAGGGGGTTTCTGCAGGGTAGGAATAGAACCCGCCAACCAAGGCGAGTTTCATGCAGGGACAGAGAAACGAGCTCGGAGGAATCCGAGATTGACATGCCTGATTTTTCAGAAAAAACGGTTAAAAATCCATCAGCCCCAATGGAGCCAGAGTGCACAGCACTCGAGAACTCAGTAAACTGTACATAATGGGCCTGAAGTCATGCCAGTAAATCCGTTTACCACGAGTATAGTTAGACGCCCTGGTGCGGATAATATAACCCGCCAAGAAATAAAGAGTTACACACCAGAGCAGGCCAGAGCTATGGGGAAGACCATTGGCCCATTGAGCCGGGGTAAGGTCGTTAATTGGATAGACGGCAGGCAAGGAGTATCCAACCGACAAAGGGATTCATTGGCAAGCAGAGAGAGACAACCTTCTTGGAGCAAGAAGGCAAGATCTAGGGAACAACAGAGAGCGGACTTTGGCACTGATGAAGAAGCAAGATCATTCAGAAATGCAATATGGAATAGGTTAATAAAATTCAAGAAATATGAGGACATCAATCAGTTATCCACGGGAGATTTGGTTAAAATACTGGCAAAGCATGAAGAGGGAGAAAGGCCATGGAGAGAAAGCAAACCCAACCTCCAATGACGGGGCCGAGTCTCCCTGGCGTCCATTAAAGAAATTGCTGAAATAGAAGATGACCAGTGGGGACGCCCAGTTGTAAGAACATTAATACAAGGGAGATTCGGTCAGACGGTTTGCCCAATGCTGGTCGACACAGGGGCAGCAGCCTCTATCATTTCTGATGAAGATCAATCAAAACAAAAATCATGGGACGTTAAATGTTGGAAGAACCTGGAAGGATTCAATGGAAAAACATCGTTGACACTGTTCACTCAGTTATTAAAGTGCACTATAGGGACTATGCACTGTCGTGCGTCATTCAGATTACAGGTGCTGGAAGGCATTGGCACAGATGTGCTAACCAAGCGGGGAGCAATTATTGATTTACCCAACAGACGCCTGTGGAGTCAAGGAGGGGAAATTATACCATTTGTGGTACCCGCATCCCACCGAGTGGCAGCGGTGAAGACACCTAACGAAATAACAATGCCGGATTGGGAACCAGACATAGACCGAATTGTGAAAAAACACCTGGCTGCCTTTTCCACCAGCAAGCTGCAATGCGGAAGGATTGATACAGAAGTAGACATCATTGGTCCAGATCCTAAGCCGCAAAAGCACTATAAGTACCACATCCAAGCAGAACACAGCCTGCATAACACCATAACAGCACTCATGAGGCAGCAGATAATTGTACAAACAAGAAGCCCATGTAACGCACCGCTGTGGCCAAGTTAAGAAAAGTGATGGATCCACCTGGTGATTAACCATTGATTACAGGGCCCTAAACAAAGTGGCACCACGTATGGCATCCGTGGTAGCGAAGTATCCTGATGTCATGGCAAAAATAGCAGGAGGAGTAAAGTGGTTCTCCATCCTGGACGTCGGGAATGCATTCTTCAGCATCCCTTTGAAGGAAAGTTGTTGGCACAAGCTGGCCTTCACCTTTGACAACCAGTAATACACGTTTACTCGCCTTTCACAAAGATTTCACAATAGCCCGACCATCTGCCACCAGTATGTGTCCCAAATGTGGAAAGAGTTTAAAAATCATGATCATGTAATCTCCTATGTGGATGATATACTTATCGTGATGCAGATGAGAGAGGAAAATTTGAGGGTCTTGGATGAAGTCCTACAGATAATTGAAGACCCGGGTTTCATTGTAAACCCAGCTAAAGCGCAACTTTGCAGACAGAAGGTAATTTACTTGGGGGTGACCTTAGGGATCGAGGGCAGAAGTCCCGATCGACAATGCATAGAATTGATTAGTAAATTGCCTGTACCTGTAGACTTAAATGGTCTAAGATCGTTTCTGGGATTGACGGGGTTCTCCCGCGAGTTTATAGACAATTATGCGGCTATGGCAAGACCCTTGTACCAGTTGCTTAGGAAAAGAGAGGAGTAGTTCTGGGGGCCAGAACAGCAAAAGGCTTTTGAGGACTTAAAGACTTCATTAATGAAGGCACCGGCCTTGGCGTATCCACAACCAGATATGCCATTTAACTTGCAATTGGGGTCCACAGGGACCGAAGTGAGCGCAATTTTATCCCAAAAGCAAAACGAAGCAGAGAGAGTCATCGCGTATGCCTCACGAAATTTATCGATGGTTGAACAGCAGTACACTGCATGTGAGAAAGAGGTGCTTGCACTAATCTGGACGTTGGAGCACTGGGAGTACTTGGTGGGATTATCCCCCATACTTTTAAGGACTAAGCATACACCAACTAAGTACGTCCTAAGTGGAAAGATTAATCAGGGTCAGGTATCAAATCCCAGACTCGCAGGATGGACACTGGCCCTAGTAAATAGAGAAGTAACAACGGCAACACCTAATCAAGATGGACTAGCGCCATATGCACTAATAACAACCGGAATCGATCACGAGTGTCCCATCCCCAAGGAACAAATTATGAACATAAAATCTCCGTTTACCGTGATTAAAGAAACAGATGTTAATTTGGAAACAATGACCATCTGGGCTACCGATGGAAGTAGCTTCTACAAGGAGGGGAAACCCTTAGCAGGATACGCAGCCATCCGGTTGCAGCCCGAAAAAGTAGTACAGGGAACAGTAAAACCTGCATCTGCCTAGGCAGCAGAAATCATAGGCATAGCAGCAGCCATGGATCAAATAGAGGACGATGGTGCGGCAGTTATCCTGACTGATTTCGAGTGGGTACTACAAGCATTGGTAGACTGGATGCCTGTGTGGATCCAGCGTGGCATGAGAACGGGAGACGACAAGCCAATTACTCATCATCAGCACCTGAAGTATATATGGGATATGGCTCTAAAAAGATCAGTAGGAATCCATCTGTGCAAAATTAAGGCCCACAGCAAACAGAAAACCCAACTCCACCAATTAAACCAAAGAGCTGACCTGCTAGCGAAGGAAGCTGCAACAATGGGTGAAAAATGTCTCTGGAAAAGACAATATCCACAAAATATTCCAATAAAGCTAGTAAAAACAAGAAGTAAAGCCAAAAAGGAAAAAGAACAACCATATATACCTGACATTATTCAGTTACAACAACAAGACCCAGAACTCGAAGAGCTGCTAAAGAAAGGAAGTCACAAAAGGTGGAAAATATTTAAATCAATAGACAATATAGTCATGACTAATAACGAAGAGAACACCTTACCTGTAATTATTATGCCGACCTGTTTGAGAAGGGAGTTAATCCACCTGGCTCACAACCAAGGACACTTTGGTCCAGATAAAGTGCAAGCAAGAATACAGGAGCTGGCCTGGTGTCCGAACATGCATAAAGACATAGAAGAAGTTATCCATTGCTGTTTACAATGTGCTGCGAACAACCCAGACCCAAAAATAATAAAAGGCCCATTCAGACATCAAAGGATAGTAAGCCCTGGAGCAGAATTCAAGTCTATTACATAGGACCACTCCCGACCACTGGACATGGCATGAAATACACATTTGCTGTAATTGACAGCTTCAGTAAGTGGATCGAGGCCTATCCAATGAGGAACAATACAGCACTCACCACGGCAAGGAAGCTCCTGAATGAAGCCATCGCAAGGTTCGGAGTCCCAGACTGCATCGATTCCGATCAAGGTCCCCACTTCATCGGTGAGACCATAAAGCACCTCAATGCATCTCTCAGAATTGATTAGAAACTGCATATTTGAACGTTGGTAGAACGTTGGTAGAATGCACAAATCGAACCCTTAAGGCCGCGATGCGCAAATTGGTGTGTAGCTCAGGTAAAAACTGGGATACCCATTTATCCATGATTTTAATGGCCCTTAAATTGACCATAGGGTCCCACAGGTTTACCTCGCATGAGGTAATGACAGGGTGCAAAATGAAGACCCACGAAATGTGGTGGGTCGAAGGGGGTGTGCCCCCAGATAACTTCCAATATTCATTGAAAATGTCTGATTGGGTCACTAAAACCTTACAACATATTTACAGAGGTGCAACATAGAGTGGCACATCAGCTGGGGGCCAACATTCAGAGTATGAATAGAAAACTGGATGTTAAAATGAAGTGTGTAGAATGGAACGTGGGATATCGAGTTTTATATAAATGGTTTTCCGAGACGGGGCACGTATTAAGCCCTAGATGGGTGAGTCCATTCCCCATTATTAACAAATACCTAACATGTTCATTTTGTTGCATTTGTTTCTAGGAGCGGAATATACACATGACTAACAACACCTCCAATCAAGGGCCCACTGGTTGGAACCTCATTGATAATTATTACGATCTTAATATTTTCTTGTTAATCATTGTGTGGCGCCCAAAATTCTGAAAGTAATGTTAATAATGATATGGATGTGGATAGTTATGATGTTGATGTGGAATTTTCTGAATGCGTATGGACTTGAGATAAAATCTAATGTGGTATATCATTGTACAAACAGTAAACCACCTCCAAGGACAGTGGAACTGTATACCCGGAAAGAAGGGAAACAATGTTTCCTCTATTGGAAGAGTTTAGCACATCATAGAGTGGTGGGGAGAGCCATAATTTTGGGGCAACTCCTTCTAGACAGGGAAGATAATCAATGCATATGGCATACACCGGAGACAACACAGTTCAATAAATCGTTTGAAATCAAGTGGGAAAGCCCGGATGTAATCAGGGAGGGGCAACACACATTCCCCCTAGAAATATATGGAAGTAAGTAAAACGGTTCAATATGGGTAGAGATATTATTTAAAAAATCAAAGGATCAACACTATAGTCCAATGTAGATATGGTCGGAGACCCTCAGGGTGTGGAAATCAAAACCCATATTGTCAACAACAGAAAGAAATGTATCAGTGGGGATGTGTCACTAACGTCACGATACAGGTAACCCCCATGCATTTAGGGGAATGGGCCATTTTTGGGCCTCTCGAACTGAGATGGTACCAAAATATTATTGTAATGGCCGAACCAAGTACACACGATGCGGGTCCTATTGTAGTAGGAAGACAGTTAAAAAGAAAGCTACTTATTAAGCCGCAATATGCTTTAGTCCACCTAATAATTGATCTAGAAATACAAATTCAGGACATAATGCCCATCTGCAATAATTACACGTGGACCTTGAGAAATGGGTGGAAGGCCTGGTTAAATAGCATCGATGAGGCACCAAGGAGGGGAAAAAGAGATGCATTAGGTACCATCCTCAGAGGTGTAGGCACTGGCCTAGGTACCATGAATACAATAAACCTAGATATTTTGGCCTCAAAACTAGGAACAGTTGGAGCGGAGCTTAGTCATCTTAGGCATCCCCTGGGTACATCCCTTAATGATCTATCCACTATACAGCATAAAGTGACTGACTTGTTACCAGAATGGTTCCATGCAAACCACAAAGATGTGCTCACCTTAATAAAAGCGGTAGGCACCCTGCAGGGAAATGTATCCCTAGCATTAGCATGCTCACAAGCACAGACGTGGGCCCAGACCACAGCCCGAAATATCATCAGAGATGGTCTTGAGGGTATTATCTCCCCGCAAATACAAAAGGTAATAATACAATACAGAATGGGCGAATTCGAGCTGAGCCATCAAGAATGGTGGAAGCTGGTTCACTTTACATTGAAGGAAGCCCAATTAGAAGCATATGTATTGACGATTAAAAAGGCGATAGAGAACTGGATATATCCAGTCATACCCATAGGGATTCTAATTAACGATACCATCATGTGGCCAGAAGATCTGCCCAGATGGGTAGTTCAGCATAAGGGAGAATAGCAGGCAATAAACATGCAAGCATGCACAGGAGAGGAGGATCTGGGCTATACATGTGAAGGAGAGTACCAGGACCCAGACTATTTGTGTTTCCAATCAATTGGGAAGTGTCATCATAAAATTATGAAAGCTCCTGAACAATCATTGATTATATCTGTAAATGCTTCATGTTTGTATATCAGAACTGCCTGTAAAATGATTATTGTAAATACTATGTACAATGTATCGCTGAAACCTGGCCACAATATCTGCCTCTGTAATGTATATACTGTTAAGTGGATGTGATATCACATATGTACAACCACAGATGTCTGTTATAGATTTGCATATGCACTACAGTTTGTATAAAAATATAGAACTAGTTCAATTAGGAGTCAATATCTCCCTCCTTAAGCAATTGGTTACCCATTCAGATATAAAGAAACATATCAATATGTTAAAGGAAGAGGGCAGGAATGTAGATATAGCGGTCCATCACTCAACCAAGCAGATCAAGTAGGTGTCAGATAGAGTAAAAAAGTCTAGCACCTCTACCTGGTGGACTAAATTTATTGCACCTAATCCTGCAGGCCTTACCATCTGGCAAATGATTTTCAACCCCGTTGTAATCCTATCCTTAGTTCAAATTATTGTAATGATTTTCTTGTTTAAGTTATATACAATGGTGAGGAAGATACGAGGGCTCACCTGGACTCGAGCCACCAGTGTTATATATCGACATGATGGGGAACCACCTTTATGCGTAGAACCCCATCAAGGAGGGGAACTGTAGACCTGTGTCTCTCCTCTCCCTATTTGTTTGTGTTTGTATATAGTTATGAAATCTATCTTGTTTTAAAATGGAGTTCTGCCTCAGCAGCAGTAAGAACAAACAGGGTCAAAAGGTCAGCTAAGGCAGCAAGCGATCACTCCAACAACTGAAGTCAGATCTCCCTAACAACAGCGATTGACCAATAGGAACCCTGGAATAATGCCAGTGTGCCGTGTGCATACTAATTGAGTGCCGTGTGCACCACAGTTGCGTGCTGAGTGCAAACCTAAGTGCCGTGTGCACAACCCTCTAGAAGCGGGAAAACACAGCTTCCCCATTGGTTAACAGACCACAGACCGAGGCTATAAGTTCTACGCACCCGACAGCCGGAGCTGTCCATCTCAGAGACAGTGTGGTGGGTGGTAGAGAAACATCGTGGTTGTAGTGTGGGTAGGCTCGACAAAGATGTGGATGAGAAGCAGACGCACTCTAGGACGAGAAGCAGACATGTAACAGTAACAACAGCGGGCGATCAGAGAAACAACGCCAGGAGGCGAAGCTATACAGTGAGAGAGACATCTAACTCAGAGGCTGTGGGGGAAGGTATTACTAAGGGTTGTGTTTGTGTGGTTGTTGGGTCCCGGGGTTCAACCCCGTTGTATGTTCTGACCCTGTGTTTAATATTTGAGTTGTCACCTCAATAAATTAACACGTGTTTTGGAAGGAACACTGGTTGGCTACGTTTGTGCCGTTGATAGATGCGCAGGCCAAGAACCCTGCCCTACCTGTAAGTTTGTCATCTGTTAGCTTTCATCCCTTACATCTGGATGTCTTTTCTGGCTCTGCTTTTCTGGCAACATTGTTTCACTCTTAGAAGCTGTAGGTCCTGTCACTTCAAAGAGAAGGAGAGAATTATAGTTTGTGCCCTTGGAACAAGAAGAGAAATCCCCCCCACATAACTTTTTTCTAAGGGCCAGCTTGACAAAGCCTTGGCTCAGATAATTTAGCTGGGGCTGGTCCTGCTTTGAGCAGGGGGTTGAACTAGATGGTCTCCTGAGGTCCCTTCCAACCTCATCTTCTATGATAACTTTTCTGTAGAAAGTCACAATTTTGATACTTTTGAGCATTCCAGGAAAGTAACTGTTTTAGCAGCTTTCCTTCTCAGAAATGTTTAGGACCTCAGGAGAAATGAACAGAGGCACATGTAGTAGTCTTTTTAACAATTAAAATGTTCATACTGTCTCAAGGGGGTGGAGGAGGTGGGGAAATTCTTTCCTGGGGCTATGTTATCAGTTTAAATTTCTTCCTTTAACGCTGGCCAACATTTTGGGAACAAAGCAGTTTTCAAAGTAACACAATGGAAAAGAGAAGTGGCCTTCCAGTCCTGTGACAGAGATCTCACAATGTGTGCCAGGGAGATATTTCTGCTAATGGTCACCCCTCTATGTATTGATGAGCAGAGCAGTTTGATCAGCTATGAAGGTGGATCAGGCAGATTTATTCTGCCAGTGAACGTCAAGGACCAGCTGGATTTTCTGCTGCAGTAGAAATTTGCTGAAATATGCTTGCAGGATCAGGAGGCAATCTGAATGGAAATCAACATAAATCTGAGATAGACTGAATGAAGACACGCACGCACGCACCCCCCAATATGAAAAAATCCTGCCCCTGTCTCTTCCTAATGACAGTGAAAAGCAAACACATCACAACTTTATTAGGTTTTCTGAAAATCCATCTCAGCACCACAAGCCTTTGCCTCAGACACATGCAAAGGGATGCTACACTGCTTTTTCTATGATCATAAGATGAGGCCCTTCCCCCAAATGCCCTGCCCTGATCCCTCTTGTTAGAAATAACCAAACAGTTGTTCCTGGGGCAGATTGGGGAGATGGAACCCTTTATTGCCTGCTTGTTCCATCTCGACGCCATAACAGTATGTTAATGTATACATTTCCAACAACTCCCCATAGTCCCTTATTTGGTTACATTGACACATATAAAATGATTACTAACTACTACATAATTAATACAATTATACCCACCCCTGTTTGTTGTTTATAGGATTACCATACAGAGGGCAGGCACATCACCTTAAAACCTATTAATTTTACACTAACATTCTTTGAAGTAAAGGCACGCCAGGCAGGGAATGCTTTCTTCCTACCAAAGGCCTTGTGCAGGAGTGGCGATAGTTATTATATCAGTCTCATCCCCTGCGCAGATGGCCAGGAAGGGAGGAAAAGAAGAGAGATAACAGATTCTAACTAGAATTCACACCAATTAACAGAAACAAGGTTTGCCCGTGCTTTGACCCCATTCCCTGTAGCTTAGGCCTGACCATTTGTCCAGCTTTTAACTCTTTACTCTCCTACACCTCTGGCTTATGCAGCATGGCTTTCTGCAAGAACAGCACCAAAAGTAGGCACAGACATACTTTGTAAACTTCCAAGGGAGAAAATAGTGCTTTAAGAGTATTAGATGGTGTCTATTACAGACCACAAAAATCACACTAGAAACAGGATGCTCTTGCGCACCTATTTAAAATGCGTAGGAAAAAAAGCTGAGTGATCATTGGAGACTTCAGTTTGAGTAACATATGATGGAGGATTCATACTGTCACTGCTAAAATATCTTTGGAATTCCTAAACATTATAGTTGACAATTTTCTAACTCAAAAAGTGCTGCAGCCAACACAGGGGAAATCTTTATTAAATATTCTCCTAACATATAAAGAGGAACTGATCACAAAACTAAAAATTACTAGTAGCTTAGGTACAAGTTATCATGACTTGATCACATTTATAATGTGCAAACATAATCCAAGTCCAGACCAGTAATATATACAACTGGTGCTTCAATGGGGCCAATTTCACAAAGATGAAAACAATTACGAGTGATATGAGCTGGGAGGAAGAATGTCATCAGAAAAATGTGGGAATTGAGAATCATTTAAGAACACTTACTAGATGCCCAAAAAGCCACAATCAAGGAAGAAGGCTGCACTGGTTATATAACCCACCTGTTTTAGAATGATAGAAAAGGCAGCTGTAAAAAATTAAAAATATATAACAAATAGAAGAAAGGGGAAGTTGATACAAATGAATATAAATGAGAAGAATTATAGAAAATTGATAAGGGAAGCCAACGGGCACAGAGCCAGCAGAGTAAACAACAACAAGGAGGTGTTTTTTAAATACATTAGGAACAAAATATCTTGACAATGGCATAGGTCCATTACTAGTGAAAATAGTAGAATTATCAATAATAATGCAGGGGAGGCAGACGTGTTCAATAAATATTGCTGGTCTGTGTTTGGGAAAAAATAGATATCACCTCATCATATGGTAATGAGAACGGTCTTTCCATTCTGTTAAGCATCTCTGGAGGATATTAAACAGAAACGACTAACGTTTCTCATTTTTTAAATCAGCAGGTTGAGATAACTTACATCCAAGAGTTTTAAAATATGACCATTAATGAGGACTGTTAATGCTGATTTTCAGTAAGTCTTGGACCACTAATGTTGTGCCAATATTTGGTAAATGGGATGATCCTGGTAATCACAGGACTGTCAGCCTAACATCAATCCTGGACAAGATAATGGAGCTGATAACGGGACAATAATAAAGAATGCTAATCAACATGGGTTTATGGAAAATAGAGTCTGTCAAACTAACTTGATATACTTCTTTGTTGAGATTACCAATCTGATTGATAAAGGTAGTAGTGTTGACGCAATATACTTAGACTTCTGTAAGACGTATGAGTTGATATTACATGACATTTTGATTAAAATATAAAAATACAAAATTAACATGGCACACATTCAGTGGATTAAAATCTGGCTAACAGGTCACAAAACGCAATGTCAATGTGGAATCATCATAACTCTTTATATGTTTCTAGTAGGGTCCTGAAGAGATTGGTTCTTGGCCCTGTACTATTTAATATTTTTATCAATGACGAGGGACAAAATATAAATTCATCATCAATGATAAAGTTTGCAGATGACACAAAAATTGGGTGAGTGTGATCCAGAGCAATCTGAACTGATTGGTAAACTGGGTGCAAGCAAACAGTATGCATTTGAATATGGCTAAATATAAATGTATACATCTAGGAACAAAGAATGCAGGCCATACCCACAGAGATTTTATCCTGGCACCAGTGACTCTGAAAAAGATCTGGGGGTCATGATGGATAATAAGCTGACCATGAGCTCCCAGTGTGACATGGTGGCCAAAAGAGTTAATGTGATCCTAGAATGCATAAACAGGGGAATCATAGAATATTAGAGTTGGAAGGGACCTCAGGAGGTCATCTCGTCCAACCCCCTGCTCAAAGTAGGACTAACCTCAGTTAAACCATCACAGCCACAGCTTTGTCAAGCCACATCTTAAAAACCTCTAAAGATGGAGATTCCACCACTTCCCTAGGTAACACATTCCAGTGCTTCACCACCCTCCTAGTCAAAAACTTTTTCCTAATGTCCAACCTAGACCTCCCCCTCTGCAACTTGAGACTGTTGCTCCTTGTTCTGTCATCTGCCACCACCGAGAACAGCCTAGCTCCATCCTCTCTGGAACCCCCTTTCAGGTAGTTAAAGTCAAATCCCCCATCATTCTTCTCTTTTCCAGACTAAACAAACCTAGTTCCCTTAGCCTCTCCTCATAAGTCTTGGGCTCCAGTCCCTTAATCTTTTGCTGCCCTCCACTGTACTCTCTCCAACTTGTCCAGAAACTTTTTGTAGTGGGAGGCCTAAAACTGGACACAATACTTCAAATGCGGCCTCACCAATGCCGAATAGAGGGGAATGATCACTTCCCATGATCTGCTGGCAATGCTCCTGTTAATGCAGCCCAATATGCTATTAGCCTTCTTGGCAACCAGGGCACACTGCTGACTCATATCCAGCTTCTTATCCACTGTAACCCCCAGGTCCTTTTCTGCAGAACTGCTGCCTAGCTCGTCAGTCCCCAGTCTGTAGCTGTGCATGGGATTCTTCTGTCCTAAGTGAAGGACTCTCCACTTGAACCTCACCAGATTTGGCCCAATCCTCCAGTTTGTTTAGGTCCTTCTGTATCCTATCTACCTCTCCTCCTATCTTTGCACCCTCAGCAAGTTTGCAGATGACACTCTACCTTCAGATCATTAATGAAGATGTTCAACAATATTGGCCGCAAGACCAACCCCTGGGGCACTCCCCTTGTTACCAGCAGCCAGCTAGACATGAAGCCATTGATCACTACGTGTTGAGCCCGATGATCTAGCCAGCTCTCGATCCATTTTACAGTCCACTCATCCAACCCATACTTCCTTAACTTGCTGATAAGAATACTGTGGAAGACAATATCAAAAGCTTTGCTAAAGTCAAGGTATATCACGTCCACTGCTTTCCCCACATCCACAGAGCTAGTCACCTCTTCATAGAAGGCAATCAGGTTGGTCAGGCATGACTTGCCCTTGGCGAATCCATGTTGACTGTTCCTGATCACCTTCCTCTCTTCCAAGTGCCTTAAAATGGATTCCTTGAAGACCTGCTCCATGATTTTTCCAGGGATTGAGGTGAGGCTGACCGGTCTGTAGTTCCCTGGATCCTCTTTCTTCCCTTTCTTGAAGATGGGCACAATACTTGCCTTTTTCCAATCATCAGGGACCTCCCCCAATTGCCACGAGCTTTCAAAGATAATAGCCAATGGCTATGAAATCACATCAGCCAATTCCCTCAGCACCCTTGGGTGCATTACATTTGGCCCATAGACTTGCGTATGTTCAATCTTTCTAAATAGTCCTGGACCTGTTCCTTCAGCACTGTGGGATGTTCACCTCCTCCTCATTCTGTGCTGCTCAGTGCAGCAGTCTGGGAGCTGACCTTGTCTGTGAGGAAAGAGGCAAAAAAGGCATTGAGTACCTCAGCTTTCTCCACAGCCTCTGTCACTAGGTTGCCTCCCCCATTTTGTAAGGGGCCCACACTTTTCCTAATTTTCCTCTTGTTGGTAACATACTTGTAGAAACCCTTCTTGTTCCCCTTCACGTCCCTTGCGAGCTGCAACTCCAGTTGCGCTTTGACCTTTTTGATTTCACTCCTGCATGTTCAAAAAGTATTTATACTCCTCCCTAGTCATCTGACCAAGCTTCCACTTCTTGTAAGCTTCTTTTTTGTGTCTAAGTTCACCAAAGACTTCTTTGTTAAGCCAAGCTGGACGCCTACCATATTTGCTATTCTTTCTGCACATTAGCATGGTTTGTTCCTGTGCCCTCAATAAGGTTTCTTTAAAATACAGCCAGCTCTTTTGGATTCTTTCCCCCCCTTATTAGCCTCCCAGGGGATCCTGCCCATCAGCTCCCTGAGAGAGGGAAAGTCTGCTTTTCTGAAGTCTGTATCCTGCTATTCTCCTTTCTTCCTTTTGTCAGGATCCTGAACTCAACCATCTCATGGCCACTGCTGCCTAGGTTGCCACCCACTTCTACTTCCCCTACCAAATCTTCCCTGTTTGTGAGCAGCAGGTCAAGAAGAGCACAGCCCCTAGTTGGTTGCTCCAGCACTTGCACCAGGAAGTTGTTCGCAACACTATCCAAAAACTTCCTGAATAGTCTGTGCTCTGCTGTATTGTTCTTCCAGGAGATGTCAGGGTGATTGAAGTCCCCCAGGAGAACCAGGTCCTGTGAACTGCAAACTTTCCCTAGTTGAAGAAAGCCTCATCTACCTCATCCTCCTGGTTTGGTGGTCCATAACAGGCACCCACCACAATATCACCCTTATTGTTCTTGCTTCTAAGCTTAACCCAGAGACTCTCAACTGGCTTATCTCCAGTTTCATACTGGAGCTCAGAGTAGTCATAGTGCTCTCTTACATACAGTGCAACTCCTCCACCCTTTTGCCCCTGCCTGTCCTTCCTGAACAGTTTATACCCATCCATGGCAGTGCTCCAGTCGTGTGAGTTACCCCACCAAGTCTCAGTTATTCCAATCATATCACAGTTTCTTGACTGTGCCAGGACTTCCAATTCCTCCTGCTTGTTTCCCAGGCTTCTTGCATTTGTGTATAGGCACTTGAGATAACTGGCCGATTGCCCTACTTTCTCAGTGCAATTCAGAAGGCATCCTCCTCCTTCTGCTTCCTCCTGGTGTCCCACTTCCCCACTTACCTCCAGGCTTAGGTTCCCGTCCCCCATTGAACATAGTTTAAAGCCCTCCTCACTAGGTTAGCCAACCTGTCTGTGAAATTAATCTTCCCTTTCTTCGTTAGTTGAATCCCGTCTCTTCCTAGCAATCCTTCTTCCTGGAACAACATCCCATGATCAAAGAATCCAAAGCCCTCTCTCTGACACCACCTGCATAACCACTCATTTACTTCCGCAATGTGACGGTCCTTACCTGAGCCTTTTCCTTCAACAGGGAGGATGGACAAGAGCACCACTTGCACCTCAAACTCCTTTATCCTTCTTCCCAGAGCCACAGTCTGCAGTGATCTGTGCAAGGTCATTCTTGGCAGTCTCATTGGTGCCCATGTGGAGAAGTAGGAAGGGGTAGCAGTCTGAGGACTTGATGGATCTCGGTAGTCTCTCCATCCCTAGGACAATGCATCCTGTGCCTTCTGATCAAATCTCGAGTAGGAGTAGAATATCTTTATACCTTTGTGTTTGGCACTTCTTGAATACTGTGTCCAGTTCTGGTGTCCATAATTGAAGAAGGAAGTTGATAAATTGGAGGAAGGTTCAGCAAAGAGTCATGAGAATGATGAAAGGATTAGAAAACATGCCTAATAGTGATAGACTGAAGGAGCTCAATCTGTTTAGCTTTAATAAAGAGACATTTAAAGGGGTGACTTGATTAGAGTCTACAAGTATTTACATAGGGAACACAGGTAATGGGCTCCTCAATGTACACAAAGATATAACATGATCCAATGGCTGGAAGTTGAAGCTAAACAAATTCAGACTGGAAATAAGGCATACATTCTTAAAGGTCAGAGTAATTAAGCACTGGAACAATTTACAAAGGGTTGTGATGGATTCTCTATCACTGACAATTTTTAAATCAAAATTGGATGTTTTTCAAAAAGATATTCTCTAGGAATTATTTGGGGGAAAATTCTATTGCCTATATGATATAGGTCAAACTATTCCCTTATGGCCTTGGAAGCTATTAAATTATGAATTTACAAACGCTACTGGCTATAAAGGTCTCCTTGTGTTCTTTTGCTTCCCTTATCAATGTTCTACAATTTTTTGTTCCAATTTTATATTCAGTGCTATCCCCCTTTTTTATGTTATGCTGCTTTTACTTCCCTTCTAAGACACGTTAGTTTTTTACTATGTGTAGACTTCAGTCTTGATTGTGAGATTTTGGTTTTTTGGGGCATCTAGTAAAATGTTCTTAATTTCCATTTATCATTCACATTTGTGTGTTTAAATTCTTCTCCCAGCTTATCAAATTACTTTCTCCCAGAAAGCAGAGACATACAGGGATCAAAAGTTTCCTTTTAAAACTAGAGAAAAAAGAAAAAAAAAAAACTTTAAAATGTTAACACTATTTCTTGAAATATCTAGATTTGGTGTCCAACCATTAACTCATCCCAAACAAACAGAGTATTTTAAAATAAAGTTTATAGGTTTGATAGTATTTTACCTAGCCTTCTGCTGTACATAATGTGAAAAGAAATCCTGTTACAGTTAAAAATACATAATAGCTTCCAAAATACAAAATTAAAGTAACCTGTATCAAAAGAGAAATGTCTCTCAAAGATACATATTTAAATTTATTTATCAAATCATTATCATTAACTAATAAATACCTAAAGGCTCTCCAAGTGAAACTTACATGGAAGTAAAAGACATTTTAAATTCTCATCTTTCTTTTCTTATCATCACATTCTCCAGCAGACAAGGGAAAGCAAGTTCAGCTTTCTGGGCTCCGTGTAAAATTCCTTGCTTTCAGAGATTTGTTATAGTAACCAAAAATGACACCAATCCATAGATCTTTATGAAAATATATAATTTTCAAATTATTTATTATTTTAAGTTCCAGGCTTATGGTATGTGGTGTTATGCCAGGCACTGCTGCTCGCAGCTGCCTGCAGGTTCCGGATACCAGGTGAGGAATAAAAACACGCCCACATCAGTTAGGTATACTTATCTTTAATCACGGCTTACTCTCCAAACAGCAGAGGGAGACTCTAGCAAGCAACTCTGCTAAGCGGGCTGCGGGGGATCAGTACCACGATTCATGGCTGAGTCTTGTTGCGCAGTTTGCATTTCAAGCTTTTATACAGCATTCTCTAGGGAACAGCAAGCACTGGCAAATATACAGCACGTGACCTTGCTTCCTAACTTTCCTCCTCTTTTGGCACCACAGACAAATTCACACGGCCTTGCACAGCCTGTTTACCAGGCCGAGTAGCGCCTCTTATCAAACTGGTTCTGACCAGACCCGTCAAGCCCCTGGCTACATTTACACTGACGGCAGCAAAATTGCTGCCGCCAGATCGATCTTTCAGGATCAATTGAGCAGTCAGTCAGACCCGCTCAATCGATCAGGAAGTCGACTGAGTAAGTCCACCCCCTCAAGTAGGGTGTGAACAGCGCACAGAAGGGAAGCTGAGCAGTCAATGTCAATTATGCAAACTACTCTGCGTAGTTTGCGTAACTCCCATTGACTGCTGCCGAATAGCGTGGTCAGTGTGAACCAGCCCCCTATCTCTGTCCAACGTGTCACAAATATCTTCTGCAACCTACATGTGGAAAAACAGGATGTGTGACAGCTATTTTCAGGACACAGATATTCTGCCTATCTTTCTTTAACTATAGAATGTATGAAAAGGACTAGCTCTAGTAAAATACATTTATCTACAGTTGAAATCAAACGGATAATATAAAGAAAGTTTTAAAAGGATAAAGGGAGAAAAATCTTTTAAAAATATAAAAGGCCTCAAGACATGTCTCAATTTTTTATGGAAACTTTTGTCTGAAATCATTTTATTAAAAGAAGTTATATCTATTTTTATTATAACTTTTCAAATATTTATAAAGATATGTATGTAAGAGCAGCTTTCTCCAACATAATGCAGAATGCCTTAAAGGCATTATCAAAATATCATAATAAAAGGTTCTTATTTCTAAAGAAAATAATCTTTAATATATTCTATCAATTTAAAGAGATGAGAAATTATCTTTACTGATTCAGATGATATTAAATTGCTAACCTTTTCTAGAAAACAATAAAGAGGACCAAATAAATGTACAAAAGCCTTTTCTTGTTAGTTCACATTTTTTAGCACTGATAAATGTTCATGTTATCACCTCTGTCCTGCCTCCAGATATGAGAACAAAGCTGTGGAATCTCAAAGTATGACCTTTTTATTCTTCCAGTTCTTTTATCCCCCTTTTACCAGAATATTAGAAATAGTAAATAAATAACATTTCCTCAGTGGGAAGAAAACCCTAGTAATATAATCAAATGACGTCTGTATGTACATTTTTAGTGACATTTTTGGAATTATCTGAAAAGTAACAACTATTTTTTATTTACAGGGATAAAGTTAAGAGAAAATTGTTTGTTACGAAACAGCTCAAGGCAGCACTTCTCAAGCTGAATTCAGAGAATTGAATCAAGTGACCCATGTCATCCTCATCAGTTTGGCGCCAAGCTTTCATGCTCGAGACATATGATTTGTTCATTTGTTTTAATATGGATTCTGGTTGCTTTGTAGAGGGTGTAAGCAAACTGCTGTATATGTCAGTCAGTCACCTTTTTTCTGTTCAGTTTGTTTTGTTCTTTTTGGCAACCTGAAATAGTAGTATCATACCAAAACTGTGAGATAGTCATTGAGTTCTGCTCTTGATTTAACAATTTCAAAATCTAGGATATTGCAAAAATCATAGAATCATAGAAATGTAGGGCTGGAAGGGATCTCAAGAAGATATCTAGTCTAGCCCCCCCACACTGAAGCAAGACCAAGTAAACCATCCTAGACCATCCCTAACAGATGTTTGTTTGTCCAACCTGGTCTTAAAAACCTCCAATGACAGGGATTCCACAACCTCCCTTGGAAGTTTACTCCAGTGTTTAACTACCCTTATAGTTAGAAGGTTTTTCCTAATATCTAAACTAAATCTCCCTTGTTTGCGGATTAAGCCCATTACTTTTTGTCCTACCTTCAGTGGACATGGAGAACAATTGATCATCAATGTCTGTATAACAGTCCTTAACATGTTTGAAGACTGTTATCAGGTCCCTATTCAGTCTTCATTTCTCAAGACTAAACATGCCCATATTTTTTAACCATTTCTCTTAGGTCAGATGTTCTAAACCTCTATCATTTTTGTTGCTCTCCTCTAGACTTTTTCCAGTTTATCCACATCTTTTTCCACATCTATATCCAACTGAGGCCTCACCAATGCAAAGTAGAATAAGACAATTACCTCCCATGTCTTATATACAACACTCCTGTTAATACATGAGCATTTAACTTAATACATGCCCTGTTAAGAAATGACTACTTACTGAAACTATGGTTCTTCAAGATGTGATGCAAATATGTATTCCACTTAGTTGTGTGCACGCCCAGCGCACCAGAGCCAGACAATTTTGCCTAGTAGTACCCACAGAGGGGCAACTCTCACACCTCATGGCCATAGCCCTGGCTACATGAGGTGATGCCACCACAACCCCCTTCAGTTCCTGCACACCAAATACTCAATGACTAGATTGCAGAAGGCATGGAGGGTGGGTCATGGAATACATGTCTGCATCACATCTCAAAGAATCAGTTACAGGAAGTAACCATTTCTTCTTCAAGTAGATGCAGCCATCTATTCTGACATGACTCATAAGCAGAGCCCACAAGGGGTGGGATTTGGGGTCTCTTTGAACAAGGACTGCAGGACCTCTTTCCCAAAGTTTGCATCTGCTTTAGATGCTGCGGTAATATCATAATGGTTTGTAAACGGATGTATCAATGACCACGTGGCAGCCCTGCAAATATCCAATACTGAGACATCACTTGAGAATGCTATTGATGTAGCTTTTTCTCTCATAGAATGAGCTCACACCTGAAGAGGGGGCATAGCAGAAGCAGTTCATACGCAGTCTTGATGCAGGAAGTTATCCACTTAGAGCTTATCTGCAAAGAGGCAGCCTGTACCTTCATACAATCTGCATATGACACAAACATATGAGACAAAGTCCAAAAGGGTATAATCCTGTCCAGAATGTAGTAGAGAGTAAGAGCCTGAGACATGAGGGCTAGCATAACAGGCCAGGTATGAGGCCTGAGCTAAAGTAATTGTATAAAGCAAAGATAGCAGAAGTCATACTGTGAATGCTGGCAGACTCACAGTAACTGGCAAGAACAGAGCTGGTATAACAAATACACATTCCAAAGGAGTGTTAGGCACAAGCATATTCCAGAAAAGTACCAGGACATCCTAATACCCCAGAGATAACGAGGGCTCACTAATCTCTCCAAATGACACTTGTGGTGAGGTGGGCCTGTTGTGTATACCCATGTAACTAAATAACCCATCAAAGAAATCCTGTGAAATGTTAATGAAGGACTTTAGCAGAAAAGGTAGCAAATGGCCATTGTGATGATGACCAGCGCAGTCAAAAGACAAAGTGCATTCCTCACATCATTAAAGAAAAAGCCCACGTGAGTAGAAACACTGTCAGTTTGTTTTCTGTCAGAAGAAGAAGATATAAGAATGGATTCAAAGAAAGATCCTTTATCTCTGACTGTTTGGACTCTTACTGGGAAGTTACCAGATGCAAAGTGGAGATCCCCAGAGACAATCTGGGTATCTCCTGAAAGACAGTTTATTACTTCACTGCCACCATCTGGAGTTACTAACAGTGGTAATATCTGTGCATATATTTTACCTGCTTTAACCTCTCAATAACTTTCATTCATTTTTTTAGCCTGGGGTGGGAGGAAGCAGCAGAGCAGCTGGCTGAGTTCCTCCCCTCACTCCTGCAGCTGCAGCTTGCTGCTTCTCCTTCCCTGCTGCTGGAGTTCCAGTGCTGTTACCTGCTTTGCAGATGGTCCGCTAAGTTGAGTCGGGGGGTAGAGGCAAAGGCAATGCATGGGATGTTGATATGCAGTGGAGCTTCCTGCTCTGACCACAGGCCCTGAACCTTAAGAGACCCCAGATGCACTCCCCAACCTAACAGGGCTGGCTGTTAAGGGCCAGGTGAATGGAATGCCTGGACATACATTATCCTGAACTGTCTACCACTGCAAGGAGTCCAGGATCAATGGAGGGAGGCAAACTCTCATGGAAGGTTGAGACTGCAGACTGAGCCAAAGGTGGAGAATTGTCTGGAAACTGTCAGTTGGCATAAATGCTCTTGAACACAAAGTCTCTCAAGATGCCAATGAACACAATTTTCTGATTGGGGACCAAACCTGACCTTCAAGTGTTTAGCCTGAAATTCAGATAGTTAAGTAAGCACAGTGTAATGCGTATATGAGAAAGGACTTCTTCCCTGGAATTTCCCCTGAGTAGCCAGTCATCAAGACTCGGGAAGACATGGATTCCCTTCTTCCTGAGGTATGCCATCACCATGACCACACATTTGGAAAAAATCTGGAGGGCACAAGACAGACCAAAGGGAAGGACTGTGTACTGGAAATGGTGGTTCCCCATGATGAACCAGAGAAATCTTCTGTGGCTTGGGAGAATCACCACATGGAAGAAAGCTTCCTGAAGTTCCAGAGCAGCAAACCAGTCATTCTGAGTCAACATGAGGAGAATAGTTGGATGGGGTGACCATACGGAACTTCATGTATCTGATATATTTGTTGAGGCTGTGGAGGTTGAGAATAGGTCTTACCCCTCCCTTGGATTTCAGAACAAGGAAGTTCTTGGAATAGAAGCCCTGACCCCGGTGTTACAGAGGAACTTTCTCCACTACTACCAATGCCAGTAAAGAGCAGACCTGCACAAGGAGCAGTATTTCATAAGAGGGCTCCTTGAAGGAAGACAAGGTATGGGAAGAGCGGAGAGGAACTGGATAGCCTATCTGATCTGATGGTGCTTAGGACTGAGCTGTTGGTTATAATCAAGCCACAAACATTGTAAAAGTGAGCTAGCCTGTCCCCGAATGGAGGTGGGGTAAAAGAAGTGACAACCAAACCACTGCTCTGGACCAAGGAGTTAAAATGGGCACCTGAGGGAGTGCCAGAGGCAGGCATGTCAACTGGTCAAACCCCAGACTCGACTGCCCCTTCCTCTGGGATCAATGCCCCTTTCTGGGGTAATCCCACTGTCTCCAGGGAGGAAAAGGCTGCCCAAAGGTGAGTTGCTGCCATTGGCCACCAAAGTGGTGCATCTGCACTGCCAGTGTATGTACCCCGAAAGAATATAGGGTGGCCCTAGAATCCTTGAAGGGCTACAGGGTTCTGTCCATCTGATCTGAAAAAGAACACCCAGCCATCAAAAGGAAAATCCTCTATGGCTTGCTACACTTTGGCAGCAATGCTTAAATTCTGCAGACAGGATGCACATCTCATGGTCACCACAGAGGCCATAACTCTGGTCAAAGGGTCTGCGATGTCCAGCACAGACTTCAACTATGTCTTGCCCACGAAACAGCCTTCGCTGATAAATGCCCAAAATTCCTCTCTGGAGGTTTCAGGCAGCTAGTCTAGAAATTTAGGCATAGCTGTCCAATGTACAAAGTCATACTTGGACAACAAAGTCTGCTCGTTTGTAATCCACATTTGCAGGGAGGACGAGGTGCAAATCTTCTTGCCCATTAAATCAATTCTTTTGGAGTCCTTGCCCTTAGAGCCCGGGAAGGCAGGTTTAAATCCATGCCTATCATTCACTGCAGTTATGCCTAGAGAATTTGGATTCAGATGGGAGTAAAAGCCCTCAGATCCCTGCACCAGTATGAAATTGCCTATTGCAAAGCGCATGGAGAAAGGCTATACCAAAGCCAGCATGTTCCAGAAAAACTTTGCAGGCTCTAGGAACACACTGTTAGGAAGGACTATTCTCCCAGGAGCAGACAGCTGCAGGATATCCACTAATTTATGAGTGTTCTCCTGCAGGAACTTCACCTGAATGCCCAGGGAAGCAGTCATGCCCCACAAAAGGTCCTGATACATCTTGAAATTCTCCAGTATTGGAGGAGAGGAAGCCAGGTACTGCTGATCATCCGGGGATGAAGAAGAAGTGGTAAACTGTGCCAAGGCTGGATCCCATTCCTGGACTGGTGGAGCTGGAAGAGACAGTTCCATTAGCTCCGCATGATGAAGACTCACTGATGCCTGAACCTGCAGTGGGTCTTCAGTTCCCACCACTGATCTGCCCAGCAACCTTGCCTTAGAGCAAACTGAAGAATACAACCTCCATGATCAAGGATCATCCCATGGATTCCATGGAGGCCACTAATGATTATAAGACACTGGTGGCCAGTAGGGGCTGGACCAAAGGCCCCTGTCCCAACTGCAAGATGTGTGTCAGTCTTGGCAAGATCATAGTGCTCCATAAATGCTCCTCATGTTGGTCAGGAGATGGAAAGTGGGAGGAGAAAGATCCCGACCCACATGATTCCCAGGGATAAAGGTGGAGCTAGCCCTGAGGGAGCAAGTAACTGGTCTGACTCATTCATCATCCAGAACAAGGCAGGGACCAGAACCAATGATGGACGTGGTACTGCCAGAACTGAGCATGCTGATGCCAGAAGCAGTGTTGACTCTGAAGTCAGCAGTGATACCAAAGCAGCTGATGTGTCGAAATGTAGGACATTGAGAACCATCATGTAACATCAGCAGTGCCAAAAGCAATGGTGCCAAGGAGTTTCCCAGTGCACCAACTGTGGAAGGGGAACATCAGGGTATGGTGCTGACAGACCCGAGGGTTCAGTGGCCCATCCATCCAACAGACCTATAAATAACATAGCCCTGGCAAAGTCCTGGACCAAAGGAGAGTTCAGGATGGAAAGTCAGAATACACCCATAGCCGCCTGGTACATCATCGATTTGGAAACAGTTGGTGCTGGCATTGCCCTTCTCGGCACCAGACTCAAAGACTTCCAAGTCTGAACTGGAATACACGATACAAGGTGTCTCACCTCCCTGCTCGGTACTGGGGAGTGGGTAGAGGTAACCATGCCATCCCGCCCACTGGCACTAACCATGTGCTGATTCACTGTCTTCATGGGAGACGAAGAGTCCACACAAGGCCTGGAGTACTCTTGATTGGTCTTATTTGAGTGTGACAGAGTTCACTCACCAGAGTGGCATCTCGGGGATTAGCTCTGCCAGTCGGTGCTCCCTTGCCTGGTGGTTCCTCTTCTATCTTTGTCTCTGCCTGCTGACCTACCTCAGTCCAGGAACCTCAGCATTCTTTTCATGACTTGGCGCTCTGGCCATGCCACCATCAATGTTTTTCCCCTTCCAGGGGAGTATCTCAGTCAATAATCCAGCCACTTCCCCAGTGGCAAGTGGGGGGTTACAGGCCCTTCCACTACTCTGCGTCCTGGCCCAAGAACCTGTTGATACCGCTCCTTAACTTCTCTGCCAAAATTGCTTCAATTCTCTGGGACACTTCCCTGAGCTCCCAGCACCTTCTTCAGCCTCATCTCAGGGCCTCCAGTCAGCCAGTCCCAGCAGCCAGCCAAGAGCTCCCTATTGCTCTCCCTGTCTCTGCCAGAAACTGCTCTGTCGGAGGTTGCTACCTTCCTGCAGCTCACTAGGAACACAGTCCTCTCTCTGTTAGGATTAGTAGAATAAAATTTAGGTTTGTATAAGTATTTAGATCTGTGTATCTTCCTGAGATGGTATTCCGGGCCTGCTTGCCTGACTAGAAGCTAAGGTCTTCAATATACACCTGTAAACAAAAAACAAAGACATTGTATGTTACTCTTGCCTGCCCACAACTGGATGGGTTTTCTTTATTACTGTGAGAAAATATAAGGAATGTAGTTAAAATGTTTTAAGGCATAGTGAAATGTGAAAGTACAAATGAAGGAAAGCTCTGACTCCGCTTCAGGATAGATTCCCGAGCAAGTTGAGCAACCAGTTAGGAGGAGTAAGATGGTAAGGGGAGATGTGAGAAAGAAACATTAAGTGGCCGTAAAAGGGACCATGGCCAAAATATAACCTTGCTCCCCATCCCCTTTCATGAGGAGCAAAAGAGGTGGTACCAAAGCCCCCAGACTCAAGACCCTCCAAAATGGAACATGACCATAAATTGGAAGTGGTGGTACCAGGGGCAGGCACTACAGGTATAATTAAGCCTGCCAGAAGAAGGAGGGGGAGAGGAAGCTCTGTGGGCATAAAGAGCTACAGTTAGAGAGGAGAAAGCTCTATGGGCTGTGGCAAATTGCTAGCTCTGCTACCGTGGGGCTCACACTTTTCTTTTTCATGGAGAGTCAGGGCACTGCCTGTTGCCCCTATTTCTGGGCATTGGTCAGCCTGGTAATGCCCAGTGGGACAAAGAGGGAGGGGAAAGGGACCCAGGCTCACCTCTACTCTGGGTCCCAGCACAGGGGCCCTAATAATAGCAGCTATGCACTGCTGACAGTGCTTCTGGCTGCAATTTTCCCCTGGGCTACTTCCCCCCTTTGTCCTTTCAGCTTCTGGAGTTACACACCCCCTCTCTTCTTGGGCAAAGTCTCTTCCAATCATCTTGCCTGGGGGAGTCTCTCAGTCCTGTCCCCCTCCCCTTTTTGGCAAGCTCCTTTTCCCTCAGGCTTCTGTACCTTTGAGCCAGGGGTTTGGCAGGGAAGCCTCAGTCCCAGCATTCCCCTTCACTTGGTTCTTTGATCTCACCATCAGTCACCACACTCCTCCAATACTCCCACCAGCTCTCCTTCCTCTCTTTCTCTCTCTCTCCTGTGGCTGTTTGGAGCAGGGGGTTTTATTAGGTCTCTGGTTGAGCCTTAATTGGCCTCAGGTGCTCCTAATTGACCTGTAGTAACCCCTGTTCAGTCCACAGGGAACAAGGCTCTGACCATTCTGGGGCTTATATATCTCCCTTCTATTACCCTCCTGCTGAATTCTGGCTCTGCTGTCTCACAGGGCGTATAGAACTATGGTTGTGGGGAAGGAAACTCTGTCGGCATATAGAGCTATGGTTATAGAAAAAGAAGCCCAAAGGCTGTGAAGGTCTATGGTTTTATGCTTCCTTGTGTAGCCCCAATAAACATCATGTTGCCTGCACTTTGGACTGCTTCTGTCTGTCTGTCTGTGAATGTGTCTGGGAACTGAGAGAGATGGGGCAGAGAAGCCCTAACACACCCCATGGGCTCCCTGTGGCAAGTGACTGCTTCTACCCCTGCAGCTCCTTTTATGTGGACACAAGTCCATGGGGCCGGATGCAATGCACCCGAGGGTGCTGAGGGAATTGGCTGAGGTGATTTCAGAGCCATTGGCTATTATCTTTGAAAGCTCGTGGCAACAGGGGAGGTCCCTGAGGACTGGAAAAAAGCAAATATAGTGCCCATCTTCAAAAAAGGGAGGAAAGAGGATCCAGGGAACTACAGACACGTCAGCCTCACTTCAATCCCTGGAAAAATCATGGAGCAGGTCGTCAAGGAATCCATTTTAAGGCACTTGGAAGAGAGGAAGGTGATCAGGAACAGTCAGCATGGATTCACCAAGGGAAAGTCATGCCTGACCAACCTGATTGCTTTCTATGAAGAGGTAACTGGCTCTGTGGATGTGGGGAAGCGGTGGACGTGATATACCTTGACTTTAGCAAAGCTTTCGATACGGTCTCTCACAGTATTCTTATCAGTAAGTTAAAGAAGTATGGGTTGGATGAATGGACTATAAAATGGACAGAGAACTGGCTAGAGCATAGGGCTCAACGAGTAGTGATCAATGGCTCCATGTCTAGCTGGCAACCGGTCACAAGCAGAGTGCCCCAGGGGTCAGTCCTGGGGCCAGTTTCGTTCAACATCTTTATTAATGATTGGAGGATGGGGTAGATTGCACCCTCAGCAAGTTTGTGGATGACACTAAGCTGGAAGGTAGGGATAGGATACAGAAGGACCTAAACAAACTGGAGGATTGGGCCAAAAGAAATCTCCTGAGGTTCAACAAAGAAAAGTGCAGAGTCCTCCACTTAGGAAGGAAGAATCCCATGCATAGCTACAGACTGGGGACCGACGAGCTAGGCAGCAGCTCTGCAGAAAAGGACCTAGGGGTAACGGTGGATAAAAAGCTGGATATCAGTCATCAGTGTGCCCTGGTTGTCAAGAAGGCTAATAGCATATTGGGCTGCATTAGGAGGGGCATTGCCAGCAGGTCACGAGAAGTGATTATTCCCCTCTATTCGGCATTGGTGAGGCCGCATTTAGAATATTGTGTCCAGTTTTGGGCCCCCACTACAAAAAGGATGTAGACAAGTTGGAGAGAGTACAGCGGAGGGCAACAAAAATGATTAGGGGGCTGGAGCACAGGACTTATGAGGAGAGGCTGAGGGAACTGCGCTTGTTTAGTCTGCAAAAGAGAAGAATGAGGGGGGATTGATAGTGGCCTTTAACTACCTGAAAGCGAGTTCCAGGGAGGATGGGGCTAGGCTGTTCTCGTTGGTGGCAGATGACAGAACAAGGAGCAATGGTCTCAAGTTGCAGTGGGGGAGGTCTAGGTTGGACATTGGGAAAAAGTTTTTCACTAGGAGGGTGGTGAAGCACTGGAATGGGTTACCTAGGGAGGTGGTGGAATCTCCATCCTTAGAGGTTTTTAAGCTGAGGCTTGACAAAACCGTGGCTGGGATGATATAGCTGAGGTTAGTCCTGCTTTGAGCAGGGGTTTGGACTAGATGACCTCCTGAGGTCCCTTCCAACTCTAATATTCTATGATTCTATGTGAGCCCGCTGGGCTCTCATTGGCTGCTCCACGCAGCCTCTCTGATTGGCTGCAGCCCTCACAGCCTCTCTAGGCTGCTTGGAGGACTCACCTCCACTGCTCCACTCTAGGGGTAGGGCAGGGCTAATCCCTTTCATACCTGTGTGGTATGTTTGCTCCATCACAGGGACCTTTTCCTTGGCACACTTGACAGGGAACGGCTCCTCTGTCTCTTTGGAAAGATGCCTGCTCCAGAACATGAAGCAGCAGTACTCTCGGAACCTGAGGGTGACCTCCAATCCAACAAGGGCCTCAATGCCAAAGTAGGCCTCATGGCCTGTTTGACCACACAACAGATAATGTTTAAACCCCAGTGAAGGCATCACAGGGGAATACTTACTAAATACAATGAATGCTAATCTAACTAATCCTAGTGTACAACTAAATATATACAACTAGAAAAAAGACACTAAAATAGTGAGAGGTTGTAGGGTTAAGAGCACATAACATCTCATATAGCCAGAGAAAGGGCTATGGCAATGAGGCACGAGCACTGTCCCTTTACGGGTACTGCTAGGCAAAATTCTGTGGCTCTAGTGCACTTTGTCTGCACATACCTAAGTCGAATACATGACAATCTACTCGAAGAAGAATGACCATTAACTGACAAAACTAACAAAAATATTCTAATAAATTAATAATAGTTCCCAGAGTAACTTTTAAAAAACACAAGAATTTCTCAACATGTGTTAGTGAGGGCATGGTATGACTGGCCATGGCTACGCTTAGGGCTAGTTTGGTGCAGATACAGTACAATCTGTGATTATTAAAAAGAAATCGGGTTCCAAGGTGAGCAAGGCAGGATTGATCACTTAACTGGTTACACATGTATGCTCCTCTTCCTGTCCATATGTGCACAGCTAATAGTTTCACAGAATTGTTTATTGTGATTATACAAAGTTAGCAAAGCATTTATACATTAAAAATTATGCTCACGTCAATCTTTCCTGGTCTTGTGGACTATACATTAAACTTATGAAATAGGCACATGTCTGTCAAATGCCTATTCCTGACTTTTAATTGATCCTATGGCAGAATGCTAGCCAGTTAAATAAAGAGGCAACAGAAGAACTAATCCTGATGTATGCCTCTGCTCCTATTCTAAAATATACATATTCTAAGATGCACATGACCGTGCATTGTGTGTCTCAAGATGTCAATATTTATCAATTTAATAGAAATTGTCTGCTGTGCATACTTAAGTCCCAGCCCTGCTAAGGTTTATATAGGTGCTTACTTCTACATACTGAGTAGTCCTGTTGAAGTCAATAAGCTTACTTATAGCCCATAAAGTTAACCATTTGCAGGATTTAGGCCTCAGACAGCACATTTTCATAAAACAAAATCAAATTTATTTAAAAACCAAGGAATTATCTCCATATCAAATTTCAAGTTCAAACTTCTTGTTTGTTTGGGTTTTTTGTCTGTTTGTTTGTTATTTGCTGCAGCCTTGTTAGAAAACCAGTGGATAGATTTTTATTTATTTATTTATTTATAATTTTTCCATTAAAAATAGTTTTCTACCCATACCAAATTTTAGCAAAACGTTTTTGCTCAAATTTCCAACTGTGACCCATCCATGCCTAGAGTAGCCCCCATGAAAATGCCAAGGTCAGGGCCAGCTGCAAAAGGAGAGCAGATTCTCCCAACACTGGTGGGTAACACTGCAGTTAGATTCACCAGCCACTCACAAACAGTGCTTCTGATCTCCCACACTGATTATCAAGAAGCTACAACAAGAAATAAATGGCCCTCATTTCAGTCTCTGGGTTCACAATCAACCACTAGGTCCAGTAAAGAGATAAGTTATTAAAACTCTATTCCCTTTACCTAAAAGGTTTCTCCTGATCTCCAAAGGGTCAGCCACAGTACCAGATCAATATGAGTTTGGATCGTACTCAAAATATCACAATGCCAGCCAATCTTTTAGTAACTAAAACTAAAGGTTTATTATAAAAGGAAAGTTCCAGAGGGGTAGCTGTGTTAGTCTGTATACAGCAAAAACAAGAAGAGTTCTGTAGCACTTTAAAGACTAACAAATTTAATTTCAGTAGGCATAAGCTTTCGTGGGCTTCAGCTCACTTCCTCAGGTGCAGTTGGTAAAAATAATACAGCAAATATTGGCAACATATATAGGAGGCAACATATACATATCCAAAGGCATAGACAACAATGGGGTAGGTGGATGAAAGCTGGGTACTTGAGGCCTAATGACAACCATTGAGTAGGTGGTGAGAATGGGTGATCAGAGCAAATTACTTCTTGTAATGAGATAGATAAAAGGAAAGGAACAAATGAAAAGAGAAATGTTAAATAGTCAAAGCAATCAGATACACACAACTTTAAAGTAAATTTATATCTGATTCTCAGCAGAACTGTGCCATTTGCAGGCTTGTACAGTTCCTCTGGTGTACATCCAGTATCTGGAGGGGCTTAGTCCTTTGTTTCACAGCTCCAATTGTAAATGAGTTGATCCAGAGGTAAGAAGCAGGAATGAAGACAACCAAGATGGGGATGGTACCAGGGCCCCCACATTGGGGGAGGGGGGTGAAGGGTACACTTTACCGGGGCCCAGAATCCTCTGGGAGGCCCGGCCTAGGCTGCAACCCCATTATGTGTGTGGGAGGGGGCCTATTTTACAAGTTTGTACTGGACCTGAAAAAAGTTATGTTTGGGCCCCGGATGGTACAACTGACTTCTATGTCTCTTTGTCATGTGGCTTGTCCCAAACACAGCCTCATAGCACGTGGCATGGAAAACTCTCAGAGTCCCTTGTCCCTAGCCATGTTCTTACATGCCCTGGTGACTCATAAGGTATAGCCCCTGTGTTCTTTCACTGGATTCATTGTACCACTGAATTTCCTTGACGGGCCATTAAGCAGATTTAGTGCTGCTGCCATCTTGTCTGGGGTGTCACCCAGAAACACAACACAAGATGAAATACAAATATACCACACATATTTAGAATTTATAATACAAAATTGATACATACATAAAAATGTGCGCATCAGTCCTAGCGAATTATAACCTTTCTGATGGTACCTGACATGGCATATCTCGTACAAATTATTGTAATTTTGCAATATTGATATCAATAATATTATAAACGGTCACCACAAACAGACAGCATCACAACAACAAGACATCTTTGGGCAGAAAAGAAGAATGGAAAATTTCCTCCAGAAATAGCAATGTTTTTGTAAATTATGAGCATGTTTATAACAGAAAATTAGATATCACAGTCACAACTGAGTGCATTGTATACTAACCTTAAAGCATTAGAAAAGGACACATTTTCAGTAGCCCAAAGTAACACTACTCTGCAGTCATCTAGAGGTGTTAAGAAATGAAACTTAAAAACAGCTTTAACAATAACTTTAGTACAGATACAGTATACACAAGTATTAAAACAAGATAGTGATAGTTATTTCTACAGCTACTTTGCAATATCTGTTACCAATCTTCTATTGTTTCAAGGTTGTTTTAAATATAAACAGTTACATTTTATAACATCGCCTTTTATATGTATAATGGATACCATTGTCCTTTATATCCATCCTTCCATCCTAGAGTAAATGTTGATATGACACCTATAACATTGCTATCTCAACTGGTATCTCAGGTTACTCTAATATAAATATTAAAATAATGAATATATTAAGTACATACCAAAATTGAATCCAAGGCATTTAAAAACAGAGTTCTGTATAAAAAGACATGTGGCAGTTACATAATGATAACAATAATTAATAATAATGATGACTTGAGATGAGCAAGTAGTGGAATAAGAATACATTTTGTGTTTTATATAATAGACTTTATTCTGTATTCCTTTTGTGACTTTACACTTGAACTAATCTCTTCTAGTGCTTGGCAGCAATAGCATTAACACCAAGTTATTATATTCGTTTTTAAAAAATTGTGAAGTAGGGACCTCTGTCCTATCGTCCTGTAAAATGTTTTGTTTGCTGATTTAGCAAATACAAAAAATTAGATGGCCACCAGGTGGTACTATTAGCTTTATTAATGTCATATGCAGGTATAAATATGAACTGTTGAAGCTGCGAAAAAAGATCAGTAGATGTCATAAAGCTCACTTTCATACGCTCCTAGTCTTTGGCCATACTATGTGCCAGGTTGCTCCTATGGTTTAAATTAGAGCAACATCCCATGCTTGAAGTTCTCCAGCAGCCAACAGTCCCTAGTAGCCCAATTGGCATCAAGGGATGGCAGACTGTAGGGAATCTGAGACATACCCTCTTTGCTCTGTCCAGCAACAGAGAGGGATGAGGTATGAGAGCCACCATGCCAGCTCTGTGTCATCAGAGGATCCCCTGAAGTGATTTTCCCAAGGCCAGAAGCACTAGCTTTATCTTCAGATTCTACCAGTGGCACCAAAAAGTCACATTCCACCTAAGAAGCTGGCCCAGAATGTCTAAGTGCACTAGAACACTGGCCAAGTTTCCTGAATCCAGTAAACAGCTTTTAAAATGCATCTAACACATTAACAGACTGTATTATTACTAATTATTATTACTACTATTTATTATTGCCAGCAGATCAAGGGAAGTGATTATTCCCCTCTATTTGGCGCTGGTGAGGCCACATTTGGAATACTGTGTCCAGTTTTGGGCCCCCACTACAGAAAGGATGTGGACAAATTGGAGAGAGAGTTCAGAAGAAGGCAACAAAATGATTAGGGGGCTGGAGTACATGACTTATTAGGAGAGGCTGAGGGAACTAGGTTTGTTTAATCTGCAGAAGAGAAGAATGAGGGGGGATTTGATAGCAGCTTTTAACAACCTGAAAGGGGGTTCCAGGGAGGATGGACCCAGGCTGTTCTCAGTGGTAGTAAATGACAGAACTAGGCACAATGGTTTCAAGTTGCATTGGGGAGGTATAGGTTAGATATTAGGAAAAACTTTTTCTCTGGCAGAGTGGTGAAGCACTGGAATGGGTTATCTAGGGAGATGGTGGAATCTCCATCCTTAGAGGTTTTTAAGGTGCGGCTTGACAAAGCCCTGGCTGGGATGATTTAGTTGGGGTTAGTCCTGCTTTGAGCAGAAGGTTGGACAGCAAAAGAGCCTGCAGGACTTCATATGGGAACAGGCCAGTATGCAGCAGCAACTCCTGCAATGAATGGTGAACCCCATGGTGGGGGATGACAGTTGACCTCTGGGTTTGGGACTATGTAAAATAGGTTTGGCAGATGGCCTGGATGCCTTCCTCAGTACACTTGAGTGAGTAGCAATGGGCACTGGTTGGGACAGAGCAACCTGGGCCCTATAACTGGCACCATACTTGGCTGGTAAATCCCAGGAAGCCTATATGGCCTTAAGTGATGAGCAGGCCAGGGACTACAAGTCAGTAAGAATGGCCGTCCTCAAGCGGAGAAATATTGGCAGAAATTTCGGGGGGCCCAGTGGATGGGGAGTGTGTGGCCCGAGCATTTGCCCAGAGATTAATGGACTGGGAGAGCCGCTGGCTGAGGTCTGATACCCACCCCATAACGGAAATAATGGACACATTAGTCCTTGAACAATTTTTACATAGCCTGCTGGAAAACATTCTGGTTTGGTTCAGGAGACATCAGCCAAACATGGTGGATATGGCAGTAAAACTAGCAGAAGAGTTTATAGAACCAGACTTCCCCCAGAGAGAGGGTCAGCCCTACAAGGAACTGGAGTTGGGGAAAAAACCCAGGGAACCAATCCCTGGGAAGTGGCTGGAAAGGAAGAAGGAGGAACCATGAGGAGCTTCCAGTAGAACTGGGCAGATCATCTGCTGACAGTGTGGATGGCCGGGACATAAAATGGGCGACTGTTTACAGATGGAATGTGGCTTTGCTGAATTTTGTGGCTGGACTCATGATGGAGGGTGAGGACAGGGGCTGAAGTTGTCCACCGTCCCCGTGAGGGTGGGGAGGAAACCCTGAGGGACCTGGTGGATACGGCCTTTGCCTGCTCGCTTATCCAAGGGGGGCTGGTAAAGTCACACTGGATAATCCCAGGGGAAAGGATGAACCTGAAATGCATCCACAGGGATAAGAAGTATTGCTCGGTGGCCCAAGTGCCCCTTGAAGTGCGGGGCAGGTTTGATTGGAAATGGGTCAGTGCACTAGAAGGACTACCAAACCCAGTGGTTTTGGGCATAGACTGGGACTCCTTCCTGAAAGGGAAGGGAAACAGGGGACAGGGGCGCGGGTGGAAAAGGGAAAAAGCAAGAACTCCCCAGAAGAAATGGATGGAGCCCCTGAAGCTAAGTAACCCCAGCGAAAGGGAAGACCCTAGACCCCCAGAGAGGACACAGGATAAGGAGGAAGATGACAAAGCCCAGAGGGAATAAAAGGCAGGGAGGAAGGGATGGGGGAAACAGCCAGCCCAGACCCCTTGGCAGGCAGAAAAGGGCCAGGGGAGCACCTCTTGATGCAACCCCTGAGAGGGGTGACCTGGACCATGCATGATGGATTCAAGGAACCTGACACCCGGGAGGTTGGAATGGGCCCCGGACCCGTGCTAAAAGACGAAGGGACATAAGGAAGGGGGACAACCCCGTGGGTGTGACTGATGTGAGGACCAGTGGGTGGCAGTAAAGCTGTGGGGGCATCTGCCCCTCAGGCAGTGTACTTCCTACAGGTGGGGGATGAACGAACCCCAAAAGAGCAACCCTGGGAATCACCTCATAGAAGGGGAGAAACTCCCCCACTCGCACCCCACAGGTAGAGGGAGAAGGGGATGTGGAAGGTTGAACCTGGCGGTTCATAAGCGGGGAGGTGTGTGACAAGGGCTGGGTCAAAGCAGGCTGAGTCAGCCCCCTGCCACTGGAGCCCTAACTGAGGGGAACTGGGGCCAGCTGAGTAAGCCTGCACAGAGTGGGCCATTGAGGAACGGCTGCTGGGCTCGTTAGCCAGGCGTTATAAAGGCTCACAGGACGGCAGTGTAGGAGGAGACAGGGAACAGCCAGAAAAGGGAGAAGCCACAATAGGAGGGTGTGCTTCCCTTGAACAGTGGCTGAAACTGTAAGGCCCCTGGGGTTGTTAGGCCAGACTGTGTATTGATAGACTGTGGTGAGTAACAGTTGAAGTCTGTGAGTGGTTTTTGGGAGCAAAGGACCTGAGCAGCAGGGGGGGCTCTGCGCAAACCTGCTACATTTGCTAAATGGCTCCTGAACCACTGAGGTTTGAGTGTCACTGGCTTAAAGCAAGGGCGGGGGTGGGGTGGGGTGGGGTTGGGGGGGGGGTGAGTTGTGCCTCTCTGTTTAGGGAGCAGCCAGCTTAATCGCCCTCTGTTTTTTAGTTCTTACATGTTACCATTTTGAATTCCAAAAAATAAAGTAATGCTCTGTTGCAACCTGAAAGCAAGCACATTTGTGTTTTTATCCAATTTCTCTGTATGTGTGCTGTGAATATAACACTATGTTCATTCCGACCCAGCATAGGAATTCCCCTCTTTTGTACCAGTTCTTTCACCTCCACAATAGATTGACCACAACATTTGGGCCAAGTTCCATTGGCGGAGCAACCCTTAGAAGTTCTTTCTCATCTTCTGTCTCAGTTCCTTGTGATAGAATCACACTAGGTTATTTCATATCTGAACATGGCTTGTCATGATTGGGCACTCACCATTTCTAGTGCTGGACTGGTCCTCTTTGCTACCTAGGGTATTTCTGACATGCAGCTGATCACCACTTTGTATGGGCCCTTATATTTTTGTAACAATTTGGAACTCAAGTCCTGCTTTCTTTTGTGGTCTCTAACCCAAACCAGTTCACACTCCTGATACATCTGAGTAAATGTTCTTAAATCATAATTTTCATTCTTATGTGTGGCCTACTCAGGATATGCTTTACTGCTTGACTGACAGAATCTGGGCCAGAACCTTCAAAGAGCAGCTTGGGGTAGGGCTGTAAGAAATCTGGAGGGTGCCAGAGAGGAGGCCTAGAGACAGGCTGCAGAACTGGGTGAAAGACATTCCCCAAGACATTGAAGCAGAACTTGCAGAAAACCTAGGGCCGGCATCTGCTTCCTTTTAGGACTGAGGCTTCTAGAAAAGGTAAAGAGGTATTTCCCTTTCACCTAGGCTCTTCTGTGGGAGTTGTGGGAATTAGTCATAACCTCATCAGAGAGTAGGGATCAGAATGGCTGGGTGTTGTTTAGTCTAGACCCCTACAGCCAAGTGGAAATGGACTTTTGGGAACTCTTAATACTAAGGACTGAAGATCCTATGGACTCCAGGGAAGGAGTCCTGGCCCAGGGAGGGCAAAGGACTGTCTAGTTTGGACTTCCTTTGCTCCAGAAGGGGTGAACTTTATCAGTTTAGCTGGAGAGTTAAACTAATGAATCCCAGAGAGAAAAATCTATTTGAAGGCATGGAAACTGACACATGGCAACAGCCAATGTCACAGACTTAGGCCAAACTATGACAGGAAAACAGGATGTGATACAGGATTTAATAGAAGCAAACAGATGAGGAGTGGAGAGATTGTTTTGAGAGACATCGTAAGTGAAAAAGGGATTGTTGTCCTCATTCACTTCCTATCCATAGACCCTTTAGATACTCACCCTATTTTTCAAAATATGAATTTGCACTTCCAAAACTCATGATGGAAAATGATTTGCATGCCATGTTTTCTGTATCTTGCCTTGGATATTGGTTCATTATACTTTATGTAGTTTTCTAAAAGACTTTTAATAAATAATGTCATTCACTTGGAAAATATATTATTTAATTGGTTTGGAAAGTGCAACATGGTAATAATTGTATTAAGACTATTATAAGTGAACTAATTTGTGCGGTTTTGGTGTACATTATTAGCTTTGTCTGTGATTTTTTCATGGTTACATTAATAATACACAACTTCTAAATAATCAAAGAGCCATTTTGGGTGACTTCTTTACTTAACACTTAAGTGTAGTTAAATGACTGCTTTTTAAATAAAGATAGTGTAACCAAAACTCTAGGTATGCAAATAACATAACTTAGAAATGAGAATTCCTATCAGGCAATTGAACTAGAAAAGAACATACACAAGTTAAAAGTTTTGTGTTGGAATTCAAAGGATTTTGTAATATTTACACAAAGATACAGCTATGAGGACTGCAGAAAGCTTAAGATATCCTTAAAATGTCCTTATCTAAATTATATCATTTGTCCTGGAAAAAAGTAATGTTCTTTAAGATGGAAAATATGGATATAGTTTGACGTTCCCCTCTGCAATCTGGACTGGTGTATAGCTATGTCACCCCAATCCCTCATTCCTGGAACCCATCTTGCACTTGCTCTGCTGTGTGAACCCCAACTGCTGGGTTGGCCTACACACAGCCTCCTGCAAGCAAGCGGCCCTTAATTTAGTGAGTGAGTGCTTCTGGCCAGCCACTCATAAAATTATTCAATAGAATGACCCCAGCAACACCCCCAATCCCAGATGCAACCCTAGGAACTTGTCTTGCAATGTTCAGTGCTGTCCACTGAACTATGCAAGCTCATGATTAGTTCGTCAATTTATCAAATAAATTGATATGCACGAGCTCTGTCACTTTAAATGAAGTCTCTAACACACACTAAACCACATGCACTGCTTTAGATAAAACAAACAAACAAATTAAGTACAGAAAGATTTTAACTGATTATAAATCAGGATATAAATCAGATTTAATCAGGATGAAATAAAAGCAAATTGCTTTCTAAACTAAGCTTAACACTTACAGTAACCTTACAAAATCAGATAATGTTCACCACAGGCTGGCTGATTTCCTTCAGTTGCTTGATGTTTTGTAGATGGAAGTGGGAGAGAGAACTCCAGATTGCAAAACATCTCTTCTTTTAACATGTTCCTTCACCCCCCTCTGCGGTCAGGTGACAGATAATGTGCGGTGTGGCTTCCTTCACTTGAGTGAAAGAGCATCCCCTTATTGATACTTAGGCTAATCCATTGTTCCTGGAAGAACTGGGCTGTTTTATGCATGCCTTAGTGAGGCGTGAACTACCTCTGCTTTTGTTGGGTTTTACTTAGATCTCCCTCAAGCCATGAGACACATATTTGGGAATATTACATAGCAGAGTTTCATAACCATACATATGACATTGCAACAAACATACTGCTATAACAATAATGTTCAGTATGTCATGAGCATTCCAAAAACACCTTACATGACATACTTTGCATTAAACAATACACAGTTACACTATAAGGGTGAACATGAATGATACACAATCACAACATAAGGGTGTACATGGGGTGCAGAGTGTCACAACATGTAACTTCAAAAAGTTCTAAGTTACTTTAGGGCTGGCTTAACCAATGATTTAAAGGACTCTAAGAAATGCCAAGATATTACTTTGTAGTATGTGGTCAATTAAGCGAGTCAAATGGACTCATGATTAAAGGTGATTGCATTGTAATACCAAAAACAATGACAGGAGAAATCCTAAACCTCATCCATAAGGACACCAGGGTTTAAATAAATGCTGTGAATAGGCCAATCAGTCATTGTGGTGGCTGGGCATCAGCAATGACATAAAGACTAAATTATATGCATGTCGACATTGCAGAACTAACAGATCAACACAACGCAAAGAACCTTTCATGACAACACCTCTATCAGACTGACCTTGAAAGAAACTAGCTGCAGATTTGTGTGAATTCAGAGGACATCTTTACCTGGCCATAGCGAACTATTTTCCCAGATATATAGAAATAATGTTCTTGAAAAACATAACATGTCACAGTGTTATCGAGAAACTGAAGTGCACTTTTGCTCATTTCATATTCCTGAACAATGGACCCCAGTTAACTGCAGTGCAATTGCAGTAATTCCAAACAAAATATGATTTTGTTTGTATTCTAGCAGCCCACATTCCCCAAAGAGAGGCTGAGAGAGCTGTACAGACAGCCAAGCCCTACAGTAATGTAAGGAGCAGCTGGTCTAGGTCTGCAGATTTCCGAGGCAGCAACCATCTCCATGCCACTACCTAATAGCTCTTGCAGTGGAAACACTTGGCAGGTCATGAATTAAGGATGCACAAACTCCACAGGACATGCTGCCCACAGAGGGCCCGATTGACAGGACATTCCCAATTACTGATTGGTCCAAGCATACTACTTAAGCCTGGGAAGGATATAGGAATTTTGTCTGTGCAACTAGGTGGACCATTAACTAGCTGCTGCCACAGACCCCGGTTCCTTCCCCTGGTTCCTACAGTTCCATAGAGAAGTACCCCTTTCTATTGATGTACTCCGTCGCGAGATGGTCTGGGACCAAAATTGGTATATGTGTGTCATCTATTGTCCCACCACAGTTGCCATCGCCGTGAAGTCATCCACTATTTCACACACATTGCCCAGAGTCACAATCCTTCGCAGCAGAATGGAATTAATAGCTCTGCACGCTTGTGATAACACAGATCCAATGGTGGACTTGCCAACTCCAAACTGATCAGCAATGGATTGGTAGCAGTCTGGAGTTGCCAGCTTCCGCACAGCGATCACCACATGCTTCTCCACCGAGACAACAGATCTCATTCTGGTGTCCTTGTGCCACTGGGCAGGGGCGAGCTCTGTGCAGAGTTCCATGAAGGTGGCTTTGCACATTCGAAAGTTCTGCAGCCACGGCTCGTCATCCCAGACCTGCATAACAATGCAATCCCACCACTCAGTGCTTGTCTCACGCGCCCAAAAGTGGAGGTTCACCATGTGCATATGCTCTGTGAATGAAAACAATAATGTGGTAATATAAATAAACAAAAATAATATTTGTTTGCATGTCACTCAGCAGGTCAGGGGTCTTGGATTCCTATCCGATTTGGAGCTCATGATATACTGCACGACCAGTTGTGATGTGTTCAGAATACTGACAGCAACAGTAGAGAGCAATGCAGGATCCACAATCCTTTCAGATAGAGATGGCAGGTGCACCGGAAATGGGAGGCCGTTGAAAAATGGCATGAACACAGCTTGGAACGCAGTGAATGATGGGACGGAAATCAACACATCATGGGACGTTGAGTCAGCTCCTTCTCACAATTCCTAATAGCAGAAGGTGACGAGTTGCACAGTGGGATAGCTGCCCACAGTGCACTGCTCTCATTGTTGTTACCAGAGCACCAAGTGTGGATGTGCTTTGGTGGCACAATGAGCACTGTGTGGATGGGTGCGAGCGCTGTAATTACCGCACTGTTTGATCACCGATGTAATACCATCAACAAACCTTTCTAGTGTAGACAAGGCCTTACTGTTACATTACCATGAAAAGGGGGTGAAAAGTCTGTTCATTCCCCATCACACACTTCTGTGAAATGAGACATTTCACACATCCTTTCATCCAGGGAACAACCTGATTCTGAGCCTGCCTCCTCCAAAGTCACGTAACTAGTGCAATGATTTCTAATTTTAGACACTAACAGTTTTCTCTTGGAATATCCCTTTGCCAGGGTTCACTCTGGCAAGATCAGGCAGCAGCACAATGTTCCTGATGGTATGATGTCTGTAAACAGGGAAAACACGGCTCCCTCCATTCTGGATCCAGTCAGAGGCGTCGACCTGTGTCAATATATTCTTCACTCCCTGCTTGAGTCCTTTCTTCCCAGGTGTGGCACAATGGGACCAGTTCAGGGCTTAAATTCAGCTGGAGCTGTCCAAAGCAGAGTTCCAGTAAATATTTTAGCCTCACAGGACTAAAGTTCCAAGACTCCCCAACCCATAGCTAAAGCCCCAAGCCCAGGGATCTCCAGGGGGCAGACGCCCCAAGTCCCAGCATCTACTGCAGGACAGAAGCCCCAAGCCCTGATGCCTCCTGCCTCAACAATTGTCGGAATCTTGCTGCAAAAGTTGGATGCAGTGGGATTCACAGAGGAGCATTTGGTGGTACTTGTGATGGAGCCGCAGTCATGCTAGGCTGGAAAAGCGGAATGGCTACTCTGATAGAGCTGTGTTTTCCAAAGATAATTATCTGACACTGCTCTGCCCACCTATTGGAACTCTGTGTTCATGATATTGTGCAGGACATTCATGGAATTAATCACTTAAAGTGTTTATGGACAAAATGTACTCTCTGTATCATGCCTCTCCTAAAAGCAAAAGGGAACTTCAAGAATGTGCAACAACTTTATATGTAGAAATCTTGAAAATTGGGCACGTTCTGGGTAAGTTATAGGTTGCATCAAATAGCCATGCAGTGAAAGCAGTCTGAAAGAATTACTGTGCTCTCTTTCTTCACTTCCAGCAGTCAGCAGAAGCACAAGGTAAATAAAAAGACATGTACAGCAGACTCCAGAAACACCTGACTTCTACATCATTCATACTCAATCTGGGCGTACTTTCTGATGCTCTACAAGAGTAAGCAGAACTGTCACTTGATCTAGGGAAATCAACATCTAAAGTGCTCAAGACAAAATTCTAAGGCAGATTTGTGTTTTTGAGCAGAGTGCAAGAACCAGGGAAGCAAGAAAGGCTTGTGCAAGAAGCCGAAGCTGTGATGGAGTTTCAGAGTGTTGTGCAGAACACAAACGCAAGGGGTATCACATCAATCAGCTGATACCAATTCTACAAAAGTTTGGCAAATCAGCTGCAGCATAGGCCCATAGACAAAACGGATGAGCAACTTGCTGTTGCTGTCAAATTTCTATATTCTAGGAACTGGCCACAGGAGCCGACATACTCCATGGAGAACATGAAGTCCAGGCTCTCTGGTTGCAATTGGACGAGAGAGCGGTAGTGCGTGGGTTCAGAGAGTACATGGACAGCCACCAGAAGGCAATGCCAGCTCCAGTAAAATTTCTTGTAAAGTGCAATAATATCTTACCGATAGCATCAAGTGAATGTGAATGGGGTTTCTTGCACAGAACATAATCATGACCCCTTTGCAATCATCTCTGAAAGTGCAGACCTTATGAACGCTACTTTTCATTAGTTTGGTAGGACTGCCTCTCACTGTGTTCTATGCTGAGCCATATGTGAGATCCTGGATCTGGAAAAGAAGACACGCTGCAAGTGGTCTCAGGAGCAAGGTCAGAGAAGACAAAAAGTATGAAAACAACATGATACAGCTGTGGAACCTCCTCAAGTAGCTTTTTGTTTGTCTGGTAGGCAGAGAATGCGGGGAGGGGCTCTGGGAAATACTCTCTGGGAATTTAAGCCTGGTGAGCAAAGTCAGTCTGGAAAGAAGTAGCTTAAAGCAAAGTGGTTGAATTGTGCCTCACTGCCTGAGGGAGCAACCTGTTTTCTTTCTCTCTTTCTGTTTCTGTTCTGTTATTATTCTGAATGATAAGGAATAAAGTAGTGTTATGTTGCAACTTTCCACCAAGACTATTTATGCTTGTATCTCATTTCTGTACGTGTATGCTGTGAACATAACACAGAAAATTGGTGATGAGGATTATTATATTAAAAGAGAGACAGAGAGACAGAGACAGAGACAGAATATAAAATGGCTGCTTGTGGCAACATGGACAGTTTCCAATTTAATGAAAAAGGGTAAGATTTTTTATCTATATTCAGAGACTTAAGCCCTAGACCAGCTTATTTTCAAATTGTGGCATATTTTTCTTTGTTGATTCAAGCAGAGTAGTCCCCTCAGTCCCATCTAGTGGCAGTTCCTTGTTATACACAATAATCTCTCTCTTAATTCAGAGTGCTTTACTTCAAAATATAAATTGATCAGTGAGAGTCTCTTTCAGAAAATTACCAAAACAATAAGTAGCAGACAGCTTTTTCAAACTTGCCAAAAATTCAGAGATACTTTCTCTTTCTATTTGGTTTCTTAAATTAAACTTATAGCATTCTGTTAAAAAATGGGTGGTGGCACATAATTTTTCTTTAGAATCTCTATTATGTCATTACACTCCAACATAACCAGGTTCTTGTGAAAAACATAAATTGTTAAGCATTGTAATAGTTGTTTTGCCCACGATGTTAGGAAAACAGTCCTTTGTTTATAAGTATGTTCTATAGCGTTTGTGTAAAAACACTGCTCATAACTCCAAGAAATTGTACTTGTATGCAGATGCTGCAACCGGGCTTACCTTTTCTAACATTTAGCCACAGGTTTTTTACTCAAAAATCTTTTTTTTGTTTGTCTGATTTTTTTGGCTGTCTGGGCAACACAGCAGTCAGTCACTCACACCACATTCCAGTTTGTCGTCATATTCTTCTTGCTCCTCAGGGATGTTTTGCACTGTTTCTGCATCCTGATGAACAACAGTACCACTAATCTCCTCACTGTCCTCCGAATCAAATAGTTTCCTCTTTCTTGTGAAAAAATTAGTGATTTTATTTTTTCACTCATGTTGGGAAATTGAGTGCTGTACGCAGAAATTAACCATACACACAAATCAGGTGTGATTACGCAGTGATGTTCACCCTCATAGATTACGTCAGAAAGATGTGTTTGTTTACATTCTGTGTCAACCGCCCATATCTGTGGTCTGCCAGCCTATGAAGGGTTCCTGGTGCTCTCTATATACACTATGTAAATATTAATTTGTCATAATTACCATGAAAATAAACTGCATAGTACTCACAGAAATAAATTGGCACATGATGATTTTTATTAAAGCTGCATTTTGTATTCTTTACACCAGGGGCTCTCAATCTTTTTCTTTCTGAATTGCCCCATCCTCCACAACATGCTATAAAAACTCCACAACTCCATGGGGGGAAGCGGGGAGGAGGGCTCTGGGCTTCAGCCACTGGGCTGGGGTTGGGGGACTAAGGGCTTTAGCTGCAGGCAGGAGGCCTTGGGGCTTTAGCCCCATGGGGCTAAAATATTTACGGGAGTACTGCTGAAAACTCTCGCTGAATTTTAGCCCTGCTGCTCACACACTTTCTATACAGCCCTATTGCCTTCAAGCAGGACCACACAGGACCCAGGACATAGGTTAATCATTACAAATTATAACCGAAGAGTTTAATTAAAACTGCAGGAGTGTTTAAAATTTGAAATTATGTAATTTTTGTTTTCTTCTTTTTTTAATCTTTTTTTCTACGTTTCTGGCATGTTTAATTTGCACAGCAAATCTTACATATGCTATTATTGCTTTTGCAAGAAACAATATTTTTTTTACATTTTTGTTACTACAGAGTTTGTTAGCGCTGTGCTCAGCTATGTTGTCATTAAGGAATAACAGTCTTGGGAAAACTAGCTAGATTCTATTTTGCTTCTCACATCAACAAAAATGCTAATAAATTCTCATTGCAGAATCAGTATTACTAGTGATTAGGCAAAATAAAAACACATTTTGATTTGCTGTTCCCAAACTGAGTTTCCCGTAAAAGATTTTTGAAAACACAGCCTTTGATTTATACGCTGAACAAATTTGTGCTGGAAGTCATTGAGAGAAAGTAAATATGAGACTCCATGATATTAACTGTGAAAAGTTCATTTTTCAGAGTACACCCCCACTTAAAGGGCATTCTGATAGGGAACAACTGGTTCTACTGCATATAAAGAAAGTCAAGCACTAACATCTTAAAAATCAAAGCAAGACCTAAGACTAATTGTTCTCTTGTATGAAAGATATTTCATTTTTGTGCAATACTGTGGTCAGACTACTGTATTTGCTTTTTATAAAGGGTTGTTTGATTTATTTTTAAAGAAAATTACTTTGGGTTCAGATGTTAAATATTGAATGTCCCCTTCCCTCTTCTTGGCTCAATGAGATGTACTTCATAATTAACATTTGTATGCTTTTTATACATAAGTACTGTTAGTTGCATAGCTTCCTTATATATAACTCTTATAAGTTAATGTGGAAAAGTCTTATTATATCATCGTGTCTAGCTTTGTGCCAGTGCAGGATGGCTCCCACAGTATTACATTGTTTTGTCCAATTTAATTTTAAAAGTTCTAAGTTCCATAGTCTCTCCTGGGAGATTGTTCCATAGCCTAATATGTCTTATCATCAGGATATTCAGTCTAATTTTTTTAAATTTCATCATAATACACCTTGTTATATCTCATTTTTGTATGCTAAATATTTTTTCTCTATTCATGGTGTTTATTGTACAGCCTTCAATTATTTGTACTCTGCCTAAGACATTGCTTAGGCAAGCCACATTATGGAAGCATTGCTAGCAACTCCATAGTTATGGTTGCATTGTGATTTTCAATTAAAGCAGCACTAAAATCCCTGTTTTATACTCTAATGATTGCATTCAGGCCTTGTCTTACTCAGTGCCTGCACTAGGACAATTGTCTCCAGGGCTTTTAGCACCCTGCGATGCTGCCACAAAGTAAAGAGTCCATAAGAAGAGGGAGAATCCTTTTTCTCAAATTTAAGAAAAACAGGCAATGCACAGTTAAAGTAATGCCTCCTTACTACACAATTTGGTTGTGCACAATTGACAGATGATATAGCTGAGGTTAGTCCTGCTTTGAGCAGGGGGGTGGACTAGATGACCTCCTGAGGTCCCTTCCAACTCTAATATTCTATGATTCTATGACTCTATGACAGTCATACTCTGGGGGAGCATTTGAAACTGCCATAAGAGTCTGTGTAATCTCATATAAAATCTCAGAACCCAGAATCCTACAGACCTTCGCTCCTTTGTAACAAGCAAACCAATCACATATAATAGACAAACATGCTGTGAAAATAGTAATAAATGTAGCAAAATGTTTGCAAATGTAATAATACAAAGAAATATAAGACACACATACCCTTTACTAATGTGTAACCCCTTTGGAATTTAAAGAGCATGGCCCCTTGAAAACCTCATCCTGAGAGAAAGGAAGTGCTGGTTGTTCCAGGCAGAGGAAGTGCTGATTGTGCTGGGGGAGGTGAATAGAGAGAAAGAGCACAACAGGCGTGTAGTATGCCTGGAGCTCCAGACAAGAGGCCCTACTGTGAACAAACCCTCCTGTAGCAAAGCAGCCGAGAACTAGCCTGAAGCCCAGGAGGGACAAAGCTGCCAGCTGTGGACATCCCAGGACAGAAGCCAGGAGTGAGGAAGAGTACCATACCAGGCAGGAATTATCTGAGAAGGATAAACTGGACCCAGACCCAGTATCACTGTTACCCAGATCCGCATGGGGCCATGAGTACTGGGGCTCATGACTTTGCCTTGAGATAAGAAGGGTGGCTCTATCTAATTAAGTGGAGAGACTGTTGCTGTGTGGGTTTGCAGAGAGTGGCAGAAGAGGGTACCAGAGGGGTTTGTTGCGGAAAGTTTACTGGTGTTGAAGACGACCAGGAGCACCAAAGACCCACTGGAACTCTGCCCAGGATTCCTGAACTCTATGTCTAGAAACATTGCTCGGCATCTGTCCTTTTATATTGTGATACCAGTGGGCCTGTGGGTCCTCGTGTTGGATGTGACTCTGTTTTACCACTCCCCCTATTTTCTCCTCCTGTTGTTTTTTCTTCATTCATCTCTCTGTAAATAAATATTTCTCTTTGCTATATTCATTGAACTATTCAGTGTGTGTGTGTGTGTTTACTCTGTGGGGGTTGGAACAGGTGCCCCTGGGGTGGAAGGGAGTTTCCATGATGTGTGTCTGTGAGTGTCTTTTCTTGGCTGGAGACTCCCACAAAACACACTCCATCTTGGCCAAGAGGGTATTATAGTCACAAACGATTCTAAAGGAAAACTTTTTATGAATACCAAATAAACAGTAGACAAACTCTATTTCTTGTTTTAGATTTCTATATCTCCTCACAGGACACCACAATTCTAGAAATACTACAAATGTGATAAGCATAAACGAAAAATGTAAAATTATGTTACCTCACTTTGGAAGTAGCTGCTGGCATAGGAAAAATGAGAAGAAATAGATTAATAGGTTTTAATGCCAGAAGGGATCATTAGATCTAGTCTGATCAACTATTTATCCCAAGCCATTAAATTACATCAGGTTATCCCTGTTTTGAGCCCAATAACTTGTGTTTGAATAAAGCATATCTTCCAGAAAGGCAACCAGTCTCTATCTAAATACATCAAAGAATGGAGAATCTACCACATCCCTTCATGGTTTGTTCCAAAGATCCTTACTGCTAAAGATTTGTGCCTTATTTCCAATTTGAATGTATCTGGCTTCCAGCTACTGGTTTTTGTTATGCCTTTCTCCACGAAAGGGAACTTTAGTATTCAGTATTTTCTCCTTGTGAAAATACTTATGTTGTTATTATTGTTGGTAGTTCATCGCTGATGATGATGTTGCAATTCTCATCCATGGCTATGCATATGACTCAGAAGTCCAAACCCTGATGCACAGAGTCAGCTGCACTGAGGGCATGGGAAGTCCGTATCTATTATGTTTGATGATGTAGTTCTGTGGCACCTTTCACATGTAGCCTGGAGATGATACAGCGTAATACATAGCCAAATACATCTTAAACGGCCCATGCCAGTTGGTGAGCAGCTTTGACTCTGAGGATGGTAATAGGAGTAAGACATGGTTGTTGGGTTCAAACATTTGTAGCTTGGTCCCCCGATTGTATTGGAGCTCCTGGTTGTGTTGTGCCTGCCTCAGATTTTCTTGGGCGAACTCTCTTAGTCTCTGGAGACGTTTTTGCAGTTGTAGAATGTAAGGAGAAGACCCTATAATCCTGGTTTCCTGTTCCTCACAGGTTTCACGAAGCACGTCCAGGATCCCCCTAGGTTATCTCCCATAAAGGAACTGAAAAGGGGAGAACTCTGTGGAGGCCTGAGGTAGCTCACGTACTGCAAACACTAGTGACGGTAGTAGCTTGTCCTAGTGTCAGCAGTTGTCCTTCAAGAATTTCTGGAGCATCATCTTCAGGATGCTGTTGAACCTTTCAGCTAGTCCATTGGTCTGTGGGTGGTAGACCAAAGTCCAGAGGGCCTGGATATCGAATAGCCAGCATAATTCGGCCATCCGTTTGTAGGAAACATTGGTTCCATGGTCAGTCAAGATTTCCCTGTGTATGCCTACCCTGGCAAAAATCATAAGAAGCTTTGCAGCTATGGTGGGTCTTACCAGATTTGCCCGTCACCTTGTGGTATGCTCATTTATTAGGGTTACTTTCCGGGGGAGGAGGTTGTAATTCTATTAACGTATTGTTTGTGTAACTTGTGTTTTTATATGGAGCTTTACTTCTCCCTTCTGCAAGTCCCCTCCCAATGGAGCTACCCTGCAGGACCTAAATTTCCCAGGGCTGGGTTCCTCCAGCCCCAGACTCAGTCAAGCACCTGCATATACACACACACCTTCACAGATTAATAGGGTACGTCTGAGCGGACTGGATCAAAACAGCACTTTCCAGCTGCCGCCCTTATATGCCACAGGTTCAGCACGTCATTATCCGCACTTTCACGCTACAATTATTTTGGTAATAACCCCCTTAATGAGCAAACTCCACAGGATTTTTGGGTGTTACAGTGATCTTTGGCTTAGGTAGAACAAGCATTGCTGCAGAGCAAGATAGGGAAGCCAAGAACAGGAAGGAATAAATGAAGTTTGGAGAGAGTCTGGCAACCAGCTTGATTATAAAAGTTATTTTATTGCCAGGTATATAGAATAATAGCTATACAAGGAGAGACCAATAAAAAAACAGTTATAATATTACACGGTTTCAGTTGGGGTATTGAGGAAATCTAGACCAAGTTTGATTACAAGTCAGGTTTAGAAAGTTATACCTGGAGTGAGTGAGCGAGTGAGTGAGTGAGTGAGCGAGCGAGAGAAGTTAAATTAGGTCTGAAGGAAAAAGTGGCCTTAACCAGAGAAGAGACAGAGAGAGAGAGCTGAGGTCTCACCACTCAGCGCAGCTTGAACAGGTTGAAGATTCCCAGGAGACAGGCTGTTCAGTTTAGGGTCCAGAGTGCTTGAGAAAGACAGAGCCCCCAACATGATCAGTCAGGAACAGGTTAAGGCCCAGTGGAACTCATGCAGCTTTTGGATCCAGGCATCAGAACAGAGTTTTGAACTTGGGTAGGGGTTTTTGTAGGGAAGAAACAATGGTTCAAGGGAGAACACTAGATTTGTTTATGGGTAAACGATGACTCAAGGGAGTATACCAGAGTTGTTTTGTTTAGACTGGACAATAAGAACTGATCATTCAGGGCTATGGGCAATGTTCCTTTGAGGGAGCTCACAATGCAATCAGGCAGATTCAGTGTTTTGGATATCAATAAAGGATCGACAACTAGAATTGGTCTGATAACTGCTGAGCTGAGTGTGTGCAGGCATGGGTTCATTACCATCTGGAGCAGAGATCTCCCATCATGCCGTGCTTTTCTGATTCGCTGATCCCAGAGTTCAGTGCGGCCCCTGCCTTGAAGCTTGGTTCTCCATTCAGTATGTTAATAGAGAGGTTTCCTTGTTCCATCTTTAATGTAGATGAGGCTAGCGGAATTACCTTAATCCTGTCACCCTTGTCCAGAGGGGTTTAGGTGTGTCTCCCTCTAACCTTTTTGTAAGTCTTTCTTCTGATCAGTTCTGGTTTAAGCAGAGGTTGTGGGGGAGGAGAGAGGTCCTTCATGAGTCAGATAGGCTGGGTACTGTGCCCTGGTTCCCCAAGAACACAAAGCTGACAGGTAACATGGGGACCATGGTGTTTCATAGTGAGACTGCTTCTGGGTAGTGGGTCGCATAGTCAATAACCACCAGGATGTACTGGAACCCCGTCTCACTTTTCTCTGAAGGCCTCACCAAGTCTAGACCAATTCTCTCAAACAGAACCCCAACCACTGGGAGTGGGATGAGAGGCGCCTTCTGTATCCCCTTTGAGCTGACCCACTGGCATTCAAGGCAGGAGGCACAAAAGTCTCACACCTCTTGGTGTATCCCCAGCCAGAATAACCTCAATGCCACCTGTTGCTATGTCTTCTCACGTCCCATATGCCCAGATCAAGGTATGGAGTAGGCTAATCTCAGCAAACCCCATCGGAACCAAGAGGGGACCAATAGCTGGCAGAGCTCCTCTCCCATCTGGGGCAGTCAGGTCACTTGGTAAAGGCGGTGTTGATGGACTGCGAAATAAGGTTCCTGGATGTGTCTTATGGCAGGGTCCGTTGGTGGTTCCTCTTGCTGAATCTGCTCCCACACTCGGCTAAGGGTCGCATCTTTTCTCTGCTACCAGAGGAAGTCCCTGTTGTCTGTCAGCCATTCTTGATTGTCGTTTTCCCTAGGGCCAATCTTCATCTAAGGCTGCAACAGGCCCCTGGCTGGACCAGAGAGACCCTCACCTTGATTGTCTGGTTGTTCATGGCCCACGAGTTCCCTCTGCACTGGTCCCAGTGCCTCATCTGTTCTACGCTGAAAGCTACATCCCACAAAATTTCCTGGAACCAGGGCCAGTCTTGTCTTAGTACCATAGGATATGCTAAGGCTGGAACTAGACCCACCCGACACTCAGCCTCATGGCTCCCAACTGGACCCTGTCCAAGGGGTATGGTCATACCTCCCCATGAATGCATTGCATGTAGATGGGTTTCCCTGTGGGGTCTGGAGGACCCATTAGGTTGGCCTGGACAAACAACTGGCTGCACCCAGACTTGATGAGGGCAATCTGTGGGGCACCATTTATCTGTAATGATATGAGTAGCTTAGCCAGATCCTTTCTGCATGCCCTGTGGGCCGCTGTCCACACTTGCCCATAGGCACAATCCATGTCTCTCCAAAAGTGCCCCTCTTGCCCACATTCATAGCAGCAGTCCTGCAGTGTCCTGGTCCATGGGCTGGATACTGGGGTACTGGTTGTGGGCAGGAAAACCCCTTCCCCTTTCTGGGTGGGCTGTGTCACCCTGCTCCCCGTGCGGTCAGCAGGGGCCCACCAGTGTGGGGTGGATTCCGGAGTCTTGTTACCTCAGGCCTCAACATCCTGCGATCTGGATTCCAGCTCTGTCCTGCCGTACTCTCAGGTTTGGGGTTGAGCCACTCTGGGTCTGCCACAGCCTGGTAACCTTCCATCAGCAAGACTGCCTCAGACAAAGTTGAGGGGCAGTGGTGCTGCATCCATTTTTTCCCCCCCAGCAGGTAGTATCTGTGTGAATTGTTTCAGGACTACAAACTCTGCCACCTGTTAATTCCTGGGGACCTGTTAACCATCTCCAACAGCAGTCCCGCAAGCATTGGGCCACAGCTCGTCGCCAAGCTCTGGGTGGGTACTGTTCCTTCTGGAATCACTGTCAATAGGTCTCCAGGGTGATGCCTGTCTGGTCCAATATGGCAAATTTCACCCGGGCATAGTCCAAGATTTTGCGAGGGTGTGACATTCCCCCCTGCAATCTGGACTGGTGTGCAGCTGTGTCACCCCGATCCCTCATTCCTGGGCCCCGACTTACTCTTCTTTGATGTGTGAACCACCCACTCCTGGGTCAACCCACGCCCAGCATTCTGCGAGTAATCAGTCCCTGAGCTAGTGAAGGAGCACTTCTAAACAGTCGCTTATGGGATTGACCCCCAGCAAACACCCCCAGTCCTAGATGCAACCCCGGGAATTGCCATCTTACAGAGTTCAGTGCTGTCCTCTACAACCTGTAATCTCATAACATTAGTCCATCAATTTATCAAAGAAATTGAAATGCACCAGTTCTGTCATTCTAAGTGACGTCTCTACACACAACTCAACCTACATGCACTGCTTTAGATAAAACAAACAAATAAATTTATTGATTACAGCAAGATTTTAAATGATTATAAGCCAGAAAAATATGAATCAAGGTTTGATCACAATTAATTAAAAGACAAATGGCATTCTAAACTAAACTTAACACTTCAGTGGTCTTTCAGTCTTTAATGTTATCTTGCCACACAGGCTGGCTGACTCCCTCAATCAGATTCCCTCCTCTCCTCTCTCCCCCTCCCCCCCGCATGGGCAGTCTGTCAGTTGCTTGCTATTGCTTCCTAGATGGATTCAAAGGGAGAACTCCAGAGACAAAAATGCCTCTGCCTTTAACATGTTTCCTGGTCATCCCCTGGGGTCAGGTGATCAGCCATGTCTGGCAATGGGCATCATTTCCTCCACTTGAGTCAAATGAGCGTTACCTTATCAGATGCTCAGACCAGTCCATTATTCCAGTATGCATGCCTGTGAAAGGTGTGAACTCTCATTTTACTTTGTGTTTGCCTGGTTCTATTCAAGTCATATGAGACACACATTTGGGAATGTTACATAGCTGAGTTTCATATCTATAAATATGTGACATTGCAGGAAACATACTACCATAACAAAAAACAACGAGAGTTCTGTGGCACTTTAAAGACAAACAAATTTAATTTTTGTAGGCATAAGCTTTCTTGAGACTCAGCTCACTTTGTCAGATGCAGAGGTAGAATGATACAGTAAATAGGAAACATAGATATACAAGTGAATAGAGAACAATGGGGGAGGTGGATGAAAGCCGGGTACTTGAGGGCTAATGACCTGGTGACCTGGAATCCTCCTTTCGCCGTCTCAGACTCAAGGAATATTTCCACCACACCAATGAACAACACACTAACCCACAGATCCCTACCTACCAACGCTACAAGACAAAGAATTCTGCATGGACTCCTCCTGATGGCCGAAACAACAGACTAGACTTTTACAAAGAGTGTTTCCGCCGACATGCACAAGCTGAGATTGTTGATAAACAACACCGCTTATCCCTTAACCTCAGCCTTGCTGAATGCAACGCCATCCACAGCGTCAAAAACAACTCTGACATCGTAATCAAAGAGGCAGACAAAGGAGGCGCCGTTGTCATCATGAATAGATTGGATTATGAACAGGAGGCTGCCAAACAACTCTCAAACACCACATTCTACAAGCCACTACTGTCCAATCCCACTGAAGAATACCAAAAGAAACTAAAACATCTACTTAATAAACTCCCTAAAGAAACACAGGAACAAATCTACACAGACACACCCCCCGAGCCCCGACCAGGGTTATTCTATCTACTACCCAAGATCCACAAACCTGGAAATCCTGGACGCCCTATCATCTCAGGCATTGGCACTCTCACTGCAGGACTGTCAGGCTATATGGACTCTCTCCTCAGGCCCTATGCCACTAGCACTCCTAGCTATCTTCGTGATTCCACTGACTTCCTGAGAAAACTACAATCCATCAGTGATCTCCCAGAAAATACCATCCTAGCCATTATGGATGTAGAAGCTCTCTACACCAACTTTCCACATAAAGATGGACTACAAGCCATCAAAAACACTTCCCCGATGATCATATGTCACACCTCACAGCTGAACATTGTGACTTTGTCCTGACCCACAACTACTTCAGATTTGGAGCCAATCTATACCTCCAAGTCAGTGGCACAGTTATGGGCACCCGCATGGCCCCATAGTATGCCAACATTTTTATGGTTGACCTAGAACAATGCTTCCTCAAAACTCGTCCCCTAACACCTCTTCTTTACTTACACTACATCGATGACATTTTCATCATCTGGACCCACGGGAAAGAGTCCCTCGAAGATTTTCACTGGGATTTTAATAATTTCCATCCCACTATCAACCTCAGCCTGGACCAGTCCACACAAGAAATCCACTTCCTGGACACTACAATAAAAATAAAGGATGGTCACATTAATACCACCCTATACCGAAAACCAACTGACCGCAATACGTATCTTCATGCCTCCAGCTTTCACCCTGGACACATTACACGATCCATTGTCTACAGCCAAGCATTAGGACAGACAGAGACAAACACCTACAGAATCTCTATGAAACATTCCTAAAACTACAATACCCACCTGGAGAAGTAAAGAAACAAATTGACAGAGCCAGACGGGTACCCAGAAGTCACCTACTACAGGACACACCCAACAAAGAAACCAACAAAACCCCACTGGTCATCATCTACAGTCCCCAACTAAAATCTCTCCAATACATCATTAAAGATCTACAACCTATCCTAGCAGATGATCCATCTCTTGCTCAGGCAGTGGGCGACAGACCCATCCTAGCTTACAGACAGGCCCCCAACCTGAAGCAAATACTCACCAGCAACCATACACCCTACAAAGTCCAACTCAGGTGTGACCTGTCCATGCCCAGGGCAGCCACCTGAAAATGCCAAGATCAGGGCAGGCAGTAAAAGGAGAGCAGATTCTTCCAGCACTGGTGGGTGGTACTAAAACCAGACTTCCCAACCAGCCACAAACTGCACTTCTGAATCCCCACAGAAGCCAGTACACAAATGCACACAGCCCCCTTTACTGCATTTCAGCTCCAGGCTCCCAAATCAACACTAGGTCCAGTAAAGAGACCAGTTATTTAAACTCTATGCTCTTTACTAAAAAGGTTCCCTCTGACCCCAAGGGGTCAGCCACAACACCAGTTCAATATAAGTTTGGATCTTACCTAAAATACCACGCTGGCAGCCAATCCTTCAGTATCTAAAACTAAAGGTTTATTGTAAAAAGAAAGAAGAAACCATGAGAGAAATGTTAAAGGGTTAAAGCAAATCACAGATATACAAGTGATTGAAAGTCCATATACATCAGGTTTCTGGAAGAAATGTGGATTTGCAGGCTTGTATAGTTCCCTCTGGTTCACATCCAGTACCTGGATGGGTCTAGATCCTTTGGTTCAGTTGCAAGATGAATTGAACCAGAGATAGATGTGTGTCTGCAGACTGGACAGGAGCAAAGACAAAATGGATCCTGTGGTTTGATCTTATAAACCCCCTCCCCCGGCCATGCGGCCTGTGGACAGTCACAAGACCCAAACTGGAGTCCGGAATCACATGGATCAATCCTGGTGCCTCTTCAGGTGTTCCTGGGGTTCATAGTCACATGAACCAATCCTGATGACCCTTCAGGTGTGCGTGGGCCCCTCCCATCTGTGAATGCCTCAATGGGCCATTAAGCAGGCTATTGTCTTGCCTCCTCTCTGTCTGGGGTGTGTCTCAGCCAGCCCAAATTGACATACAGAAATAGCAATACATCCGTAACTTTCATTTTACATATAATACATGAACATATGCATTAGTATCTTACTCAGCACAATATATTCTTTCTAACGGTACCTGACATGATGTATCTCACACACATTATTATGATTCTGCCATACTGATGTCACACAATATACTAAATGCCCCCCCACTCAAGCCAACCCGCATGACACCAGGAACCTATCCCTGCAACAAACTCCATTGTCAGCTCTGCCTACACATTGACTCTAGTGACAACATCACTGGTCCTAACCACATCAATCACACCATAAGGGGCTCATTCACTTATACATCCACTAATGTTATATATGCCATCATGTGCCAGCAATTCCCCCCTGCAATGTACATTGGCCAAACTGGACTATCACTACGCAAAAGGATAAATGGACACAAATCAGACATAAAAAATAACAACATCCACAAACCAGTGGGAGAACACTTTAATCTCCCAGGTCACACTGTCACTTACCTGAAAGTTGCTGTACTTCTACAAAAAAACTCCAAAAACAGATTTCAAAGAGAAACTGCTGAGTTAGAAATGATCTGCAAACTTGACACATTCAAACTGGGTTTAAACAGATTTGGAATGGCTCTCTCATTACAAGAGGTAAATTGCTTTGCTCATCCATTCTCACTTCCTACTCAATGACTGTTATTAGCCTTCAAGTACCCGGCTTTCATCCACCTCCCCCATTGTTCTCTATGCACTTGTATATTTATGTTTCCTATTTACTGTATCATTCTACCTCTGCGTCTGATGAAGTGAGCTGAGTCTCACGAAAGCTTATGCCTACAAAAATTAAATTTGTTTGTCTTTAAAGTGCCACAGAACTCTCATTGTTTTTGCTGTATACAGACTAACACGGCTACCCCACTGGAACTATACTACCATAACAATAATGTTCAGTATGTCATGAGCGTTTCAAAAAACACCTTCCACGACATACTTTGCAATAAACAATACACAGTTACACTATAAGGGTGAACATGAATGATACACAATCACACCATAAGGGTGACATGGGGCACAGTATGTCATAGACGATCCAGGTTATGGTAGGCAATCTGAGCAGGGCCAGGCAAGTATGGTGCTAGAAAGGTGGCCCAATGTTCTGGGGGCCAGCGGGCAGCTGTCGTGACCCATTCAAAGGTGATGATGAATGCTTTGGGTTCATCTCCAGGCTTCATCTTGGTAAGTCTCACTGGTAGTCCTACCAGGATGTTCCCCAGTCCACCCCCTGCAAGGGCTGGTTTTGGTGGCCCCACTGGCTGTAACAGCATTGCTACCTGTTGTATCAGGCATTCTTGTTGGGTCTGGTGCTGGGTGGCCAATTCCCACATCAGCTGCCGCTGCTGCTCCTGCTGTTGTGCCATGTGGAACTGGTGTTGGCTGGTGATCTGCTGCACTAACTGGGCTTGCAGTTGCTGCTGCGCTGCCTGCTTCTGCTGGCTTTCCAACACCCACTTCAGGAGGTTCTTGGTGTCCATGGCTAGTTCGTATAGTAATCTTGAGGCCTAGTCCCCTCCTTATGGACCTTCCAGCAAGTCCCAGTCTATGCCCATATGCTCCACCAGGTCATTGCGGGGTTGTACGCCCTGTCACGGGCATCAGGTCATTTCAGTTGTGAAGGTGGAGAAAAACCGTTGAGTTGCGGTCAATGGAGCAGCGCTCCCATCCAGGGCAGCGTGGTCTAATGGCCAGAGTCAGTAAGGCAGCACTCTAATCGGGGTAGCATGACCCAATGGCTGTTTGGGGTAGTGGGGCAGTTCCAGGGGGAGAACATGGCACCCAGGGTAGGGGGACTCAGGCCCTCTCTGCTCCTCTGAGCCCCAGGCCAGGGCCCTGTTGGTGGGGGGGGGGGGGGGTTACACTCCCCAAATTAGCAGGGATTGTCCCAAAACATGCGAAGGAGCACCCCTTTTTGCCCACCATAACACCATTCGAATCCCTGGGCTACTTCCTACCCTGCCTTTGGTGGCAGCGTTCACCATTTCCCAGGGCTTCCAGGGTCTCCAGCTGGTGCAGCTCCTAGCAGCTCAGTCCATCCTTGGGGTTCATCTGGCAGCCTAGGCTCCATCTGGGGCTCGGCATGGCTCGACTCTGGGGTCAGCGTCTGCAGAGGCTTCCTGGAGAGAGCTGACGGTCTGCATCCTACCTGGTCAGTAGCCAGCCAAGACTGAGCTGGGTTGCTTCCTTTTATATCTGCTTTCCATGCTGAGCATGCCGAGCAGAGGTGGAGGGGCATGGCCTCCTCAGCCCGCAGTGAGTCTTTAACCCTCTCTAGACCAGACTGGGGTTGGTATGCCCCATCACAGACCCCCACAACAGGGTCATATAAGGTATTGTATGCAAACTGGTGATTAATATAATTGTGAAATCTACGTATTAACACTATATGAGGAATTATGGATAACACTAGTATTATGTTTTAAATCTTTGACCAAACAAAGAGAGAGAAACAGGTTTTCTCTCAGAGAGGTGTTGTGCAGGGCAAGGTCAATTAAGATGTCTATGCGTGTGGGGTTTTCGGTGCAGGTTAGCTCTGCTTTTACCACCTCATTGATTCCCTTCTGGAACTGATATAGTTGGTTGCCTCATTCCATTCATCATCAGCCACTACCCATCGGATGTGAACTATGTAGGAGATGGCTGGTCCTTGCCCTTGGCAAAGCTTCTGGAGGGCAGTCTCTTCACAGCGGATGCGATGTGAGTCATCAAAGATGGCTGTGAAGGCTTGCAGTCAGAGAGCACTAGGTGGTTTTGCTCCAACAGTGGGGAAGCCCAAGCAAGCACTTCACCAGAGAGCAGGCTGACTACTAGCCCCACCTTCATCTGGTCTGTGGCATACGTTCAGGGGTGGAGCAGGAAAAGCAACCTGCATTGGTTCAGGAATCCCCAGAATTTCTGACAATCCTGGTCAATTCGGGCAGTGCCACAGAAGGAGCCAGTTCAGGGGATGTGTGCTCTGTTTGGGCAGTTAGTGTCACTCCTTTCTGTGAGCATGCTAGTTGCTTGCATGGGGGTATCTGCTTCAGCAGTGAGCTGCGTATCCTGGGCCAGCAACTGGGCTAATTACTCTGTCTTCAATTGCACACTGTATAGCTTGGGTCTGTAGTGCAAGGTTCTCCACCTGCAGATGAACGACTTGGTCCTGTAAGTCCTGGGCCCTCAGGGAGCCCATAGTCAGAGGGTGGCCTGCCCCTTCCATCATCTGTGGAGAGGTTAGATGCAGGGAACCTGAAAGCAGTCTGAGCAAACTGTTAGGGCCAGGCCATGGGCAGTCTGTGTGCACTGGTCAACTGATAAGTTGCTGTCAGCAGATGAGTAGTGGGGTTAGAAGCAAGCCAGGTCAGAATGCCAGGGTCAGGCACAACGTTGTAGAAGGAAAGCAAATAACAAAGTTGAAGACAAACCAGGCTTTCCAACAACCAAGGGCTGGAGTTGGAATTGGAAGGCAGTCTGCATTGTTGCTCAGACTGCTTCTGCTGATGGTTTCCTGGTTTAAATAGTAGCAACAGCCAATCAGTGGGCTGTGATGGGCTACCACTCAAGCCCTGCTGGGTGGCACAGTCTGCAGAGCCTAGCTCCACAGCTCCTCCAAGGGACACTAACTCTAAGCTTCCAGTGGCAATGTGGAGGCATCAGCAGCACAGCACCGTCCTAGTCCCAGGCTCTTACAGTGAGAAAGCTAGGTCCTTTAACCAAGGATGTTGGAAATCTCTGGGCACCAAATACAGGTGAGAAATGTGCTTAGGCAAAAATATTTCACCTAAGAAGATAAGATTAAACAGCACCTTGTACTTCTAAGAAAGGTTCTGACTGAAAGACAACTATCTATCTTGAACCAAGGCTATAGCTTTTTAAGTCTTAGCCATCAGAAAGTGTGTTTTACTTTTATTTGCTTGTAATCATTTTGTCTTTATCCCTTGTACTTGAACTCATTCAAAACCTATCTTTTTGTTAAAAAACTTGTTTTACTTTTAATCTAAACCAACCCAGTGTCATATGTGAATGGAAGTGATTAACTTTGGTTAAAGAAATAAGCCATGCATTTGTCTCTTTAAAGGAGCAACAAACCTTGTTAATTCTCTAAGGGTTCCAAGAGAGGGCTGGATACAGCAGGACAGAAGGTTTTGGGAAAATTCAGGACAGCGGGTGTGTTGGGGTCATCCTGCAAGCAGTAACCAAGGTTGGTGGAGACCAGAGTGGGGCTGTTGTGTTGTAGGTGTTGCAGGGCACTTGCTATGATCAGTGTAAGTTAATAGTGAGACATGGCATACCCGATTTTCAGATTAATAAGGTTTAATGTGCAAGGAGTTTTTAGATAGTTTGTTTAATACAAAGCCAAAAATTAATGATGACACATGTATACTTACTAGATCCAAGGAGTTATGTGTTCACTTCAGAGGCTGTATACAGAAACTGCTGTCTTTAGGAGCTCTGCCAGGTGATGAGGCAAGCAGCATCTCCTGTGGAATCAGGTGGTGATGAAGCATGAGGGGTGGCTTTTTATATTATTTGTATATAGCATTTATTTAATGTGTTTATTTATTTATTTAGGTGATTTTTTAATATTTTTTATTGTTAGTAATAACTAATATTTATATTTATACCCTAATAAATGAAAGCAAAACAACATCTGGCAGTGGGAAAGGTGATGCGAAAACTTGCCCCAGACAATGGGAAACATTACCCTTTAACATAAAATGCATAAACTTATGTCCTTGTTTATTTTTATTTATGTGCAGCTGCAAACAACTTATGTGCCGTGTTGTGCCAAACCCAGATTAGTTATTATTTGCTGTACTGTGCAGAAACTGAGGCACCATAAGGTTACTCAGCAATTTATTGGTCTCTGCCAAATTTAAAAAGCAATTAGGCTGCTGAAGCTTTAGGCCTCAAACAGTGGTCAAGCAATTCAGGCCAGGCTAGGCCTCCAACTGTAGGCAAACTGCTGAGGTCAGAGTGCTGAAACAGACTGCACAGCACGCACTGCATACTTGTCTGCAGAGTGTCTGAGCTGTGAGCCACAGCAGCAGAGCACTTAAGGCACAAGCTTACAGGGCAGGTGCTGACAGAACCTCTGGGTTGACTCCAAAACATACAGCGATATACTAACTGCCCCAATTTTATGCCGATGTAAGTTGTGTCAACCAAGGTTGGTAGTGTAGACCTGGCCTATCTTTGCTATTCTTCTTTCTCCTCTTTTGTGTGTGTTTGTCTTGTTTTGTCTTTTGGGAAACAGGATCAGATTTTAACAACAGCAACGACAGCTACAGCCTATCACAACTAACTTCTTCTCTTTTTCCCCAAAAAGACAATTATTGTCATATTTAATAACATCTAAAAGACTGCCAAACAAGGAGGTTTTTTTCTTTTAAAAACCCTTTTCAGCTAAAGGCAATAAGGGATATTGTTAAAATGAAAGCCTTACTTAATATTTTATATTTCAAGTGCTTTAATTGTTTTCCTTTTTTTTTCTGTATCTTTAATAAAAAGTTAAAATGATGTTTAATAGTGTGTTTGCCATGGTATTAAGCAGGCTGAGGTCTCTATATGTCAAACCATGTTTAAAACAGTTTAATACTGGACAGCAACAGGGCTATGCTAACACCTTTGACCCTTTTGGACCATGTATTCCATCATTAATACAACACTTCATAACACCACATTTCCCCGTCCACCTACACACACATTACAGACAGATGCCTAAAGAGTAATTCATCCTGTTCTCTAGTATGATTTAGTGGTCTTTAAGATTCCCATCAGTACACACTCCTGCGCTTTGCTAGTTAGCACTTTGATGGAGATGCAAAAAAAATGTCTGAAAATACAAAAGGCATCATGATCCAAAGAATTTTTGGCCAGATTTCTACTACGCATTAAGAAATGTTTATATTGAAGTGTTTCCTATAATATGGACATTCAGAGATGGGCAATGAACATTAGGAGAATGGAAAATTTCCATATAGATTGATTGAAAAGACTGAGATTCTTTACTTTAGAATGGAAATGAGTAAGAGGCATAATATAACCATTAACTGAGGTGGTTAGGAAGATGCTTTTCCCATGGTCAAGATGTGACACAGAGGCTCCTTGGCACAGGGTCCCCTTTTATGTGCAAAGAACTCTCATCTCAGACCTAACAAACTCATTACACCAGACATGTCTTGCAGGATATTTCTCCATAAAGAGTAGCATGTAAGCTATCTACAGTAAGCTTGTAACCTGTCAAGATTCATAATCATTGTGAGGTGTATGCATGGGTAACATTTAAGGACTAATGTAATTATGTTGAAAATATGCTTTATGGACTTGGAGTAAAAGTTAGTCATCGGGGGTAATATGTCTTGGCGATGGCCCATTCAGGCAGAAGGGAGTTGTCACCCTGCCCTGTTTAGCTGATTATGTAATGCAAGGTTCAATGATCCAGCCTTGCTGCATCCCAAGACTTAACGGAAAACCGTCAGAGACAACTACAAACAATTGAAAACATTTTGATATAAAAAGTAACATAACAGACAATCACTCTGCCTATGAATAAATACAAAGGATTGTTTCAGTATAACAGAGTGTGGAACTCTCAAAACAAACCCCCTAACTCAGATACCCAATTATATTTAAATGTCAATATTAATATTGTACTGATATCAAAGTATGTAAGAAATGCAAAAAGGATTAGTGATCTGCATAATCTACTGTGATTGGTGTCTCATTTTAGTGCTACTAGTGGATGGTGTTTGAGAGAAGACTTCACTTTTTTTCCAATCTGACCTGTAGAGCCAAAAGGTTAGATACAGCCCAGACGGCATTTGAGCCCCCAACACGAGGAAGCCAATCACACACCCCAGCTGGCAACATTGCCAACTTTGGTGATTTTTTTGCCGATTGGGCCACTTCTGAAAGGATATAGCAACAATAAATCTTGAATCCGCAGTCAGTGACTTTCTGGGTTACAAATTACTTCCTTACGAAATTTGGACTATTTTACTTATAAACCCACTGCTTCCCTGTCCCTGTGTCTTTGCTGCAACCTGGTGGGCTTTCAAATCAGCAGACATTAGGACACTAGCAAAGCTTGATCAAAACCATCTTTGCCAGGCAGCACAAGACACATAGCACATGTACCATTGGAAACAGGGCCCTGCCAGCTGTGGCAAAGCAGGGCTTCCTATTAGCGCGATTTGGGCGATGGCTGGGGTTGTTTTGGGGGGTTGTGTAGGCTGCTTTTTGGTGAGGGTTTTGTTTTAGGGTTTGGGGGACTGTTCCAGGGGTGTGTTGAGGTTTTGTTTCCCAGGAGGCTGTTCCGATGGGGTTGCGATTTTGCTGGGGAGGGGTGTTGGGGGGCTGGGGTTTTGTTTCCCGGGAGACTTGGGGGTCAGTTCTGGGGGGGTTGGAGATTTGTGCGGGGTTGAGGTTTTTAGGGATTTAGTCTGTTGTGTGGGGGTTAGGTAGGCTGTTTTCGGATGGGGGTTAAGGATTTCTTTCAGGGGAGTTGTTCCGATGCGGTTGGGGTTTTGTGAGAGCGGGTTGGGGGGGGCTGTTGCGGGGTGAGGGGGTTGAGTTTTGTTGGGGGGCTGTCGTGGTGGGCAGCTGTTTCCCAGGGCGTTGGAGGAGCCGGGGCCGGGGCCGGTGGGTTGGAGGGAACTGGCCGAATGGTGCCGGGAGCTGCGCGGGGGAGGGGGCGCTCTCCCCGATTTCTGGAAGTCGCCGCGAGCCGTCTCCCCCGCGCGCCCAGCACAGCCCAGCCTCAGCGGCGCAGCAGCCGCCGCGACTCGCGCGAGCCGCCTCGAAGCCGGTAGCGCTCGTGCGCATGCGCGGGCCCCACTCCCCGGGAGGAGGGCGGGGCGGAACTCGGAGAGCGGCGGCAGCATCGGTCTGATCCGGGTCGCGCATCCTCCTGAGTGAGTCCTGCTGCCGCCGTCGTCACCGCCACCGCTGCGCAGCATCCTCCGGGCCGCCCCCGCCGCCAGCCCAGCCCGGCCCCCGCCCGCGCCGACCAGCCCGGCCGTTGTGCGCGCCCTGCCCTGCGATGAGGCTGAGTAGCCGCGGCCGGGGGTGCTGCGCAGAGGGCCGCAGAGAGCGCGGCCCGCCGCCGCCGCCACCGCGGAGCCCTTTCGTGCACCAGCTGCGCCTCGGCGCCCTGCAGAAAGCCAAGGTGCGTGGATGCCCTGCCCTGCCCTGCCGTGCCCGCGCCCCCCGGCCGCTGGCTGTCTGCGCCGGTCTGGCGGCGCTGCGTCGGGGATTCCCCGCTTCTGCGCTGATGTTCGCCGAAGTGTTGCCGGCTCCCGGGAGGAGGCGCCTCCCGGGGTCACAAGGGCGCATGGCCCGGCTGAGCCGCTAGCGTGCCGCCAGCCCGAGGGCCAAAGCTTTGCCGCCTGTCTGTCTTCCTTCCCCGCGGGACCCGGCCAGTCTGGCCACCCCGCCCGGCTCACCCCAGCCCTGTCGACCGAGGGACCTTTTCACACGGCCTCTGCACTGCGCTGGCCCCTGTGCGAGCCCCGAGAGGAAAGCCTTGCTAGAAACATCTAGTGTATGTGAACTCCACAAGAAAGGGACTAAGGAGGACATTTGAAAACAAATATAATTCAGCAAATCTCTTAGCAGGCAGAGAAACGTCTTGTGTGGGTGCAAGCTTATATTCGCAGGAGTTGTATGCCAGTACGGTTCTTTTATACAACATTCGTTAGCAGTGCCCTGGAGTTGCAAGTCTTAACCCAGTGAAATAAATACATTTTCATCAACATCATTAGTTGTGGTATCAGGGGTTCAATAAGGTATTGCCTTCTGCTTTGCTCATAAATTTCCTTGTTGAGTGCATGGATAATGTATGTATGCTTTTCCATGCAAAATATATCTCAAGACAAGAAAACAATGACAGGATGCAAATATTTTCAAATTAAAAGTGAACCTTTTCTACATTGGGGGTGGGAGGGAGAAGGATTATATGATTTGAGGAGGACTGCTGGGAGGATGACCGTAAACTATGATGACATGTTGAATGTTGTACAAGTTCTTTCTTGATTAGCTCCATTAAGCCAATTTTTAAAAATATCAAGGATATTGTGTTTGAGTAATGCATTCCACTAAAAAGGTGTGAGCCATCTGTGCAAGTGAATATCATGGAAATAGTGATTTTGTTTTGTTAATGGAACAATGTGGTAGCAAAATATTGTCACTGGAATGAATTTGTTTGGTTACTCCTAGCAGAATTTTCAAAGGAGGTATTCTTAATTGCCTAAGAAATTATATAGCATTCTCTTCCCCCTTCCTTGCCCTCCTGGGTGCAAGTATAATGTTTTTCAAATGTGAAGTCAAGAATTCAGAAGTAAGAAATGCCAGAACTAAGATAGCCTGCCTATGCAACTTTAATTCAGCCTGCCTTGTTAACATACAGCTTTCAGTTCTGTGATTGCTTACTGTCTTTTCCACTGGACCCCTGCCTCATTCAGTTCATAGGATGGATGGTGCTCACTGAATGAATAGCTATTCATTATTTCTTTTCATCCTGGTCATTCAATGTGTGACCCCAAGCTTTATTAATGGTATGCCATCAAACTCTGCACTGAATTAATTTCCTCTTGGCCTTTTCTTCCTAAGGCATTCATCACTAACATCTGAGTACTTCACAAACATTAGTAAACTAATCTTTACAATACTCCTTTCAGGTAAGCTGTTATTTTTAAAGCTGGCTGAAAAAGGGAATACCTTTCTATGCAAAATGTTGCATTTAAAAAAAAAATTGCATCTTAATAATGCTGCAAACATTAATTTTTTTCCACAGAAAGGGATTTAAAGCAAAATTTTAAACCAGAATTTTATGGTTGTCCTTCCTTCTCCCCAGGCTGTTGCCAATTTCCCTTGTGAAATTGACAAGAGCCTTCCACTGGGCTGCTGAAGAGGCAGAGCACTTCAGCACTCTGCCTCCCCCTTAGCACTGGGCAAAGAGAGGCAGAGTGCCTGGGTTCTTTTCCTCTGTCTCCTGAAGCTGGAAAGGAGGTGGGGGGGCAAGGCAGAGAGGGGCCTCTCTCTGCCCCTGAGCTAACCCTAGTGGAAATCTTTTGTCAGTTTCTCTGGCAGAAAGTGAAATTGGCAACAGTGTCAGGCAGGCAGCCAGAAAGCCATCATTTCTATTTTCCCAATGGAAAACTGAACTATGTTGACAAAACTGAAATTTTCTCAAAGAAAATTTTGGTTTTGACAAAAGGGTATATTTTGTAAGAAAATCATTTTGACAAAACTCTAGGTGTTTTCCTAATTTAAAGATGGGAGAAGATTAAGGCCAAGATCATAAAGTGTCCACTAATTTTGGTGTGCACTCTGAGATGCCTTGGGCTTGCTTTTTTCATAATCTTTAGTAGTTTTATAGCATTTTATGTGGTCAAAACACAGCTCACAGGTACTTCAGTGGTAGAAGTGAGTGTTCAGCCCTTCTGCAAATCCGGCCCCTGATGTCCCAAGTTAAATAATCATCAAATGACGCCACTGTGGAAAATTTTTTTGACTTAAGTGACTTTCTCAGCATACATTGAAACTGAGGCACTGAGAAGGATATAATTCAATTCAGGGTAACATTCAGCTGTTTTAACCAACCTTTTTCTTCATGCAAACCCTGGCCTTGTTCTCTACATTCTTATTACTCTGTGGGCAGGACTTCTTGTTCCTGCTAGTGCTAGAAGAGGAGGAGGGTCTGGTGTTGCTGTTGCCTGGCTTCTGCTTGGCTGTTGCTGGGAAGGAGAAGAAGTAGTGTGGAGCTCTCCCTCCACCCCATCCATTCACCAACTATTCCTTCTGACTGACTACATGCCTCCAACTGCCTAGGGGCTATAGCAGTATAACTTTTGCTTACTTGCTAAATGCATGTGGGTGCAAGGGTGCTCCACCTTGGACTTCCCACCCCTTTCTTCCCTCAGCCTTTATTGGGCTGGTGGGCCTCCTTTTCCTCTCTTTGCCTGACCACCAGCTCCCCGGCTGTTCTCATCCATCTTGCCTGGGTCCCCCCTTCCAACCTTGTGGTTTGTTGCTCCCACTTGTCTGTCTCGTGCAGATCTGCCCCCTTTGCAGCTCTCTGCTCCTGCCTGCCTGCAACACAAACCCTTACAATTTTTTGCTCCTATGGATCCTCCTGCTCCTGCCCGTCTTGTGTGGTGCTTATTGTGCTCCCCTCTCTCCCACTGTTTGTTGCTCACTGTCCTGCCTAGTGCACTTGTCCTGTGTATTTGTGCATGCCTGTACTTGTGTTTCTCCCTTATATTTTGTTTTTAGTACCCACCTACTGCACTCCTCCACTTATGTATGCCTCTCCCAGTGCAGCTGGAGGAGTCTATCATCTTTCCCCACATATTATTTGCTGTATTCCCTATTCTCCTTCATTTGTTTTATTAACTTTGCATTTATGCCCCCCTCCCCCATATGGAGGCTAATGGGGAGGCGTGGTTAACCTCTTCCCCTCCCTTTTATCATTCACCTATCCACCCCCCCCCCCGCCCTAGTGGCTGTTACCATCACTTGACCTTGATGGTGGAGCCTGAACAGCCATGAGTGAGACTTCTGCTCCAACAGCTTTTGTCTGTGGAGGGAAGGGAAGGACTGCAAGGGGATCCCTGGCCACCATCATTGCTCTAGTTTGGCTCTCTACCATCACCCCTAGGGCTACCACCAACACCTTTTCCAGCATCGTCATCACCTCTACTAGGAAGGCTGCAGAGAGCACAGGCAGGGACTCTACTTCCAAAACCGCCACCACCAATGGAGCCCTCTTGATCAGCAAGAAGGGCCATGACAGGAGGAAAAAAAAAAAAAAAAAAAAGGGGGAAGCGCTCCACCCAGAAAGCTCCTTCATCAGCAGTGGTTGCTACTGCTGCTGCTCCACTGTCAGCTGTGACTCCCTCTTCACCCTTCTGTTCCTTCTACCAGCTCTGGGGGTGCCGCAGTAGCTCAGGGGCCCTATATCATGCACTGCTGAGACTTCAGGCACTGAGTCCATTGTGGTGCCCAAGCCTGCTGTTGTGGAGGGCTCCCTGACTCTGTTCCTCTAATACCTGTGATTGGTGAGGTGGTGCTGCCCTCGAGTATGGCTGCTGTAGACCCAAGTCTCACTCCTGATTCTTACCCTTTATGGCACTCCAGGGTGCAATCCAGATTAGTTGAGGGACTGTATCACCCCTGCTGTGCAAATTGGGGAGTCTCATAATGCTTTGTTGCTGTAATTCCCAACCTGGACACCTCACAAACAGCTAAACTGCATAGAGGTCTGTGCATAGCTGCAGTATGCCAGCCACACATCAGTCACACTCTGGCTTCCACCAGCTTGGGTTACCACTTGCACGGTGACCCCAACACACTCTCAGTCCCAGATTTTCCTCCAAAATGTGTGTTCTGCATTGTCCAGTGCTCTCCAGACCAGTCCAGGTATATTAAGTATGTTGCTCCTCTGAGGAAATCTCTCTCTCTATATATATATATATATATCAATCTGCTATCTTAAATGAAGTTACCAAAACAGTTCACAACGCTGGATTAGTTTTAATTAAATAATAAAACAAGTTTATTTAATTACAAGAAAATAGGTTTTAAGTGAGTACAAATATAAGGCATTAAATTCCTAAATGCTTACGAGAGAAATAAAGATAAAACACTTCCTAGGTCCTACATGGGGACTTTAACTCTACCCTGGACATGCTGGACCCTGTCAAGAGAGAGAAGTGCCAGACTGCTGTGAACATTCTCATGGAGGTCATTGACCATTACTTTCTGGCCCACCCACCCAGATGCCTCTACCATCTTTGCTGGGGGGAGAAGGCTCTATCATGCCACTCTCAGCAGGACCACATCTGCGTCTCCGGTTTTAATATCTTGTGGGCCCACTTTTCCGACATCAGCAAGGTGCCCTTCTTGGACCACCAACTGGTAGTCGTGACTGTCTCTTTGATGCCTGAGTGGCCAGCTGGCATTTCATCAACATGTCTTTCATGACATCCTTCTGAGAATTCTGGTTTGCCTTGTGGGGGCAGAGGCACATCTTTTCCTAGATGCAGAGGTGGTGGGGTGCACTGATTCCTTGCTCTTCTGCCATAACTATCCCCTGAGAGTCAATTGGAAGAGGGGTATGATAATAGAGCATTTTGGGATGAGAGGTTTTGGAGCTAGAAGGCACCTGACTGCTTGCCCCAGTGATCCATCCCTCCGTGCAGAGTGTCGGGAGAAGGAGAATGAGCTTTGGGCCCTCAGCGACCATTGGCCAAAAGCACTTTGTCAGTTGTGAATCCAGTTCCTTTAGGTGATAGATTCTGGCTCCAACTTTTTCTATGCCCTGGAGAGGAAGAGCAATGCCAAAAATCACATCTCAGGCGGAGGCCAGCCCCCCTCACATGGGGCAGTGGTGTTGTATGAAAGGGTAAGTACTTTCTATGATAACTTCTTCTCCCTGCATCTGACTGATGCAGGTTCTTGCAGAATCCTGTGGGGTAAAATTCCTGTGGTCAGCGTAGGTGACAGGGTCTGACTGGAGCTTTCTCTCATGCTGGCCAAGTTCTTGGAAGTCCTTTGTCTGATGCCTACTAATAAATCTCTGGGCATTGGTGGGCTGAGGGTGGAGTTCTGCCACATGTGCTGGGATATCCTTGTCTTAGACCTGTCCTGTTCACCCTACTGCCAAAGAAGGAAGACCTCCATGACCTGAGGAATTGGCGTTTGATGTTGCTAAGTAGCACAGACTCCCAAGGCAGATGTGGCTGAAGTCTGTGTGGGTGAACGTGGTCCACCCCAACCAGACCTACATTGTTCCAAGTCAGATCATCTTCAGTATTCTCTGTTTAGTCCGGGATCTTTTCCATGTGATCTGTCGCTCGCCCTCCTGTACCTTGATCAGAAGAGGCATTTGACATGATGGATCAGAGTATCTCATGGACATTCTGCTGGTGTTCAGGTTCCTTAAGGTGCTGTACGCTTCTGAGGAGTGTTTGGTTAAGCTGAGCTGGACCCTGATCAAGCCTGACACCTTCAGTCATGAGGTGTGTTAAGGCTAGCAGCCAGCTGTATGCCAATACCATTGAGCCCTTCCTCCATTTCCTCTACTGCTCTCTCTTGGGTTCACCTTTCTGCCACCAATCCCCCCTCACTGTGGAAAATTGTTTGACCGATTGCAGAAATGGGTGGGGCTGCTCTGGTGTCTTTCCCTTTGGGGTAGGCTGCTGGTCATCAACCAGCTGCTTCTGTCCGTGCACTGGTACCAGTTAAACACTCTGTGCCTGCCCTCAGGGACCCTGGCCAACTCCAGAGGAAGATCCTGGAGTTCTTTTGGATGAGGAACCATTGGGTCTCCATAGGTGTCTTGAGCCTCCCTCTGGGGATTGGTGGGCAGGCCATGGTCTGGATTTGCAGCCAAGTCTACACAGAGATTCCTTTATGGTATTTGTAGTGTGGCCTAGAGTGTGCTGGCACACACCGTCTTCTGCCTCTGAGAACTCTAATGTGATTGGCAGCTCTTTTATCTCCCCCTTTCTCCCCAGGTCTCCCTCGAGACCTCTGAGTTGCTGGTCTTTCATCAGGACGTCCTCAGGACCTGGAAACTATTTTAAACTATCAGGTCTGCAGTGGCCACCAACAGGGAAGACTTCCTCACAGTCCCCCTGCTACACAACACACACTTGGGCATGCAGGTGGTGGAGTACCCCTGGTGCACTGAAGGATGGTCCTGGCTGTTGTCACCAGAGACCTGGACTATAGTTGGAGGGACTGGATGGATCTTGTGACACTTGGCCAGTGCATCAGGTTGCCCACTTCTTGTATACCCTGTCATGTGCTCCAAGAGGTGAGGATAGCCTTGTCCCTCACCTCTGTCTTACCTTGAGTGGGTCCTGCAGCAGTGCATTCCCTGTCCATCCCTCACTCTTGGCCCTCCGGAGCTTGTCATTGGGCCTTGCCCTACAAGCCCCTCCTTTGTCTCCCCAAATATCTCTGCACCACCTGAGCAGGCTAAAATGTCATCTAGCTGGTCTTTCACCAAACCACACCCCATGAACAACTCTGTGCTTGTACTTCATGCCATCCTCTTCTTCACCCTTTAATTGCTCCCCAACACGAAGCAGTGGGATCTGCTGCCACCTGCGGAGGGCAGGGAGGTCTAGTGGGCCAGTCTGTACTCCACCCTAGTCCTATGGCTCACTGTGTCTGTAAACACAGGTGCATAGTTCACGGAGTCTTCTGACGCTCATTTTGCAATGAGGAGGAGACCCTGGCTGTGACAATCGGACACCTCAAGGTTAAAAGGGGAGGTCTGAACCCCTAAAAATAAGCAATTGAACCAATTGGTTTGTAGGCAAAGTTATTGTGCATTAAAATACGTTATGCTTTTTTGTGCATGAAAGCTTGCAGTGCCCTAAACTGATGGTCATTCAGAGATATGTATGCAGGTTGTAGTTTATGACTGCATTCATGTATATGTTTGGAGAAAATTGTAACCAATAACCATACTGAAACTACAGAATCGCCTCACTGCACGGTGAGGTAATCAGGCAGGGAAGGCACCTCCCGACCAAGTGTTGACACAAAATGGGCTCCAAGCACTTAGCATTGTATAGCCAGGAAGAGAATGCTGAACCGTTAAAGTTAACTGGAAAATATTGGAACAACTGGAAACTCAAAAGAAATGCCCAGTCTGGGAAATACCTCCTACTCTCTTCCCTCCCCTCCCCCCGTTATCACCATAATGTGAGAAAAAGGAAAAAACAAAAACCAACCCCTGCTAACCCCATTAAAAAGGAGACAATTTTATGTGAAGGCTTGCCAGAAATGAAGGGCCAGCATCTAAGCTAGATGCTGTCCATGAAATACTGGATCCCTTCCTGTGTTGTAGGGGAACAGCATACCAGCACTTTTGCTGCATGATGAGGTCACACCACATGGAGGACACTATTTGATACAGAAACAAAATAGCATCCTTAGTGTAGCTGCATGGAGGATGCCATCTAAAAGATCAAAACAGTATCCTCTGCAGTGTGCCCTTGCACCCATTGTATATGCTTGGCCATGCCGGTGGGGTTTGGAATATCTGCACATAAAATATCAAGACTGCGCCACTGATCTCCCTTTAGGACAGAGGGCACACTGGGAAACTGTTCAGAGGCAATAAGTAACTTATATTAGAAACAAGAACATAGGTAATATAGAAATGTAAAGCCTGAGATTGCATTTTTATGTTTGTTTTCTGTATAATTTGTGTGTTTGCTTTTCCTTACTATTTCATATTTGATTCTGTGATTTTTGTATTAAATGAATTTTTTGTTTGTTTTTACCTCAGGCAGGTCTCTGTTGTGCAAACTGTGGAGTGTGTGCGTCCAAGTGAACTGGTAGATGAGGGTAGGTTCACACCTTTGAGGGTGAGGAACTAAAGGGGGAAAATCCTGGTGTCTGGTAGTTAAGAACTCGGAGACTTATTTGGGGGCGACTCAGGACTAGAAGGGATTGTTGAAGTCACCCTGCAAGAAGTAAATAGGCTGGTGGAAGCCCAGGTGGGACCATTATGCTTGTAGGCTGGTTACTGGTGTCAGAATGCTGAGCGACAGTGGCATAGTGTTAAGACATCCAAAGTTAGAAAGCAGATGGTGACAGAACCCGCTGTTGGTGTGAGTGATCTCCAAAAAGTTAGTGGTGTAGTTGTTACAGGAGTTGAACTCCAATGTCAGTGAACCGAGGTTTGCACTCCAAACACTTGCAGTAACAGACCCTAACAGATTCAAAATTAAGGGAGCAAAGTACAAGCCTATAGTTTATTATTTCCTTTATTTATTTTGGGTTAAGGGAAATAGAACAGGAAAAAGGGAAAATGAGCAGGTTAGTCCTCGGATGTTATGCTGGCACACATTTCTGTAGAGTATTTTAAACTGCAACTCCTCTTTTGGCTTCTCCGGAACCTTCTACTGAGGTTCTGGCTGAATTTTCCTCTCCTCACCTTCTTGTATATTTACACCCCATCCATGGCTCCATAAAGTTAGGAGACCTCCTTGTCTTCAGCTGCCTGGCACTGGCCAGGAGAAGGAAGCTTGACGGAGGGGTTGGGGGTGTTCTGCAACTCTGGGGCCTATTTCCAGTCCGTTGTCACTTCAAGTCTTGGACAAAGCTTCTCTAGGCAGTTTGCACTGGTTGCTTAAAGTTCTTTGAGGAGTAGTAGGCACTCTCCAGGGTTCTCTGCTTGGAATCCCACTCTGGATCCCTTGTTTTGGATCCCTTTTACTTTCAGTCCTGTCCTCAGTTTCTTATTTTTTGTCCCCTGAACTTAGTTGTGGCCTGGGCTTTGTAGTTCTCTCCTTCTCCCCCTCAGCTGAGGGAGCGGACTTTTAGTTTTAGACATCCTAGTACTCACAATAGGTATGCACTTTCCAGTTTTTACAACAAATGAGGCAAACGTTTTGCAAAGAATAGCTTCTTTCCCTAAACCCATTCCCTGGGTACTATCCATCCATCTTGTGCACTGAATGAGGCAAGGGTATTGTGAGGAAAAATAATATGTGATCATTTAATTAAAGACCATATCAGAAGACCTATGCACAAGGGTATTTTCAGTTTTTGACTTCACAACTGTAACACGCTTTAATGTAGGGTTTTTTATGATTTTTTTTTAAACTGAAAACAAATTATATCAAGTGAATCCATACTGACTCCTTCATGAGTTATCAGGAGCATTGGAACTTTTAAATCTACATCACAAACCTCTCCCACTTGAGATAACAGAGTAAATGGTAAATGTGTAGACCAGCCCGTACATGTAGATGAGACATGCATTTTGCCAGTGGGTTTGAGAGATTTTTGCTGACAGCTGAGGACTTTTGAGTCAAGAATCCTGGATTCAGTTCCAGGTTCTGGTGGGGAGTGTGTTCTAACCGTTGCATGCCCCTTTGATTGTCTTGTGGAGAAAACAGGCACCTTTGTAACTTCGTCAAAATACATTTCTCTCTTACTACTTGTGTCTGCTGTTTTTAAAGCAGTATTTATGAACAATAGGTAGCAGAAGTCTACAGACCTGTCAATCAGCACGTAGAGCAGAAAGGAAGAGTAGCTGGGCCAAGGAAACAAATCAAGGTTAAAATTGGTGATTTAAATCAAAGTAATTTAACATCCTGGGCAAAGAAGTTATTTATACCCTCACTTTCCTCCCCTTTCTTGAATTTCCTTCCCAGACTTTTGTCCCTGTCTCAGCCTCTCTGTTGCTAGTCAGTTTGAAGAACTAGCCCTGTGTCTTCAAAATGGGATTGAGCACCAGCACACTGTAGGAAGTTTGATCAGCTGCTGCAGGAGCTGAGGTGTTAGCTTTGTTCCTCGCACAACTTCAGTGCCACTTTTTCCTCCACCACATCCCCTTTCTACTCTTATTTGGGTTCAGAAGGAGTAGCTGGTGCTGAAGTTTGGTCAGGAGAGCAGCTAAGGGGTTTCCTTGCATTACTGGCAATCCACAGAATTATCACCATGCCATTGTTTTTATTCTGTAGTTCTAAAAAAACTGAACTTTTCATGTTTTAACTTAAGGACTCAGTTTTTGGTACTGTGCACTACATTTTAGCCAGGGGACTCTCTAGTGAAATACTTCATTTCTCTTGCCAGTTGTTTGTCTAGGTGTCTGCAAAAAATTTGTTAAACTTCTATAATTTGGGGCATCCTAAAAATTGAGCTGTTATCTATATCGGGAACTCCTTGTTCAAATCGTTTCAGATTTTCTGCAGACCACTTCTGTTAATTTTGAGGCCTGGTATTCCTTTTGTGCATTTCAGAGAGGCTGCAAAATTCAGCTTTAAACCAAAACTGAGCCTCAGCCTTAACTGTGGAAGGGCTAGTGGGCACTCTGTAATATTTCATGTGTTTGTAGCTCTTTTAATGCAATTTAGCATCTGGAAGTGAGACTAACTACCTCGTCACAGATTTCCAGTGGTGGTTAGACTACAATCTGGTGTACTCTACCCTAAGTCCATTCGTGCAAAAAGCACTCAGTAGTCTGTGAGTTTAATAGCATTAATATTAATTTAGGAGATTGATTATTTAAAGGTTTTACAGAGACTATGTGAAAATATTGTTACAAAGTCTGTTTATTCTAGAGGAAAATGGTAGAATTCCTTTTTGTGGTAGTGATTAGAGGACGAGTCAGTATTAAATCTGGGAGAAGAATACTAATGTTTACCTGAATTATTTGTGCCAGATAGTTAGACCTTGCCTGATTTTGCACTTTTGGGTACGAAGTAAGGTAGAACACTGTAGGAACTTTTCCTCACCGCCTACATATCTTTAAATGTTGCATAGAATAAGACTAGTTTGCTGCATTTATATTGCCAGTAGAACTCTGGAAAATCATCAACAAATACCTTCCTTCAAAAAAAGGCCCCCGACCTCCTATTAGTTCGTTTAAAGAAAAATAAATACTTCTTTAAAAGGGTGCATTCTGAAAGTGTGCTAAGCATTTAAAAACACAAGTCAAATCTAAAATGGTGTTCTCTGTGCCGCTGTAAGGTCCACATGTGACTGAAAGATTATTTTAGTGCTAAATCTTAAGTGTCTATGCCTTGCACTAAGGCATGTGTATATGCGCGCTGTGTATGTGTGTATATAATATATGGCAATCTTAATAGGTGATACTACCAGCCCTGCATTCATTTTTAGTTATAAATAAAAAAAATTCATAGGTGGGGCTGGCAGCACGTTTTGTGACTAAGTTTGCCAAACATTTTCCATTATGAAATCCTGATTTCAGTTGCTTATAACTTTACCAAACTTTAACAGTTGGGGCTGAAATTTCCATGCTGTGTGTCTGCCTCAGGCATTATATATAGGACAATTTCAGCAAAAATGGCTGTCATTTTGAGGAATGAGATTAAGGAAAAATACGTTGTTTTGCCCATGTTAAATTTTTTTGGCAGCCTTTTCTTTGAAAAGCTCATGTGCTTTGGAGCAGGAACTAGAAATTTGACAGGGTATTGGTCTTTGTAGCAGGGGTGGTTGTACCTGTTAAATTCAGGTGGATTTTCATCAATTTATAAGCCTTTGAAAAGTGCAGTTCACACATGCTCAGTAGAGATTTGCTAGGCCGTGTCTAAATTTCCCAAGGATTCTGTATGCACTGAGCATTTTCCAGCTCTGGGCAGCAAGGCACTGAGCAGGTCTTCCTTTGCTCTGGGGTGCTGCAGACCAGGCAGGAACCAAAACTAAAAGCAGTCAGACTCTCTTGTTCTCTGACACCCTCCCCCACCTTGCTGGATCCAGCATAGATAAGGGAGTTGCCTGATTCAAATGCAGAGGAGACATGAGCTGGAATGGGGTAATGAGGGCACTAGACTGGGACAAGGAACATGGGTGAAGGGGATACAGGGACTAGCTGGGCAAAAAGACTGGGGCAAGGAAACTGGATGGGTATTGGTAGCCTGTGGTGGGGTGAAGACTGGAAACCAGTGGGGCTGGATGGCGGACAGATATAAGGAGCCAGAGTGCAGGGAGAAAGAGACTTGTTGGGCATGGAGATGGGAACAAAGAGCCAGATACATGAGTGGGAGAAACTGGAATTAAACAAGGAGTGTGTGGTGGGATAGCGGGACTGAAAGACAATGGGGATAGAGAATGTGGCCCGGGTGGTGGCAACTGGAGGGCAGGGGCAGAAAATGACAGATCAGAAAAGCCAGGAGAAGGGAAAGTTGGGACTAGGATCAGACTGGGACCAGCTAGGTGAGGCGAATGGGACTGAGACGAGGAGATGTGGATGAGGAAGAGACAGGACTAGGACTGGGACAGGGACAGGTTAAAGGGGATAGGGTAGAAGAGATCAAGCTTGGGGGCAGAGGCAGAATTAGAGCACAGTCAATTAGAGCACAGTCCAGTCCAGAACCTGGAATGGAACCCAAGATTCATGAGTCTCAGCATTGCTCTGCTATCCGCAAATATCTGTGAAACCCACTGGCAAAGTATGTGCTAGTCTACATGTAGACTATCACCCTCTTACTTTTATCACTTACTCCATTAGATCAGGTGGTGTGGTGGATATAAAGGTTCCAATCCTGCTGGTGCCCCAGATGGATGTCAGTATGATGCCAAGTGATTGAATTTTTTTTTTTCAGTTTCCTTTTTTAAAAACCTAGGGAAAAGTGCTATATAATGTCAGGTATTCTGAAAAATCAGGTTCTAAGAATCTCAAGTCTGGCACCCAAAATTAGCTGATACTTTTTGCCTTTCTCTCTCTCTCTGTGCCTCAGTTCCCTATTGTGAGAATGGGGATGCTACCGCCTCATCTCACAGGGTTGGTGTGAAAATGGAGTCATTAATATTTGTGAATCACTCATACTATGAATCAATTAAATCTTCAGACCAGGATTTCAGTAGTGTGCAGTAAATAAGACTTAGGTCCACAACAATAATGAGAAAACAAATATTGTTCATTAAGTAAACACTGGCCATTCTATGCACAGAATGAGGCAGGGGCCCTGTGGGAAAAAGTAGGATGTGATCATGTAATTAAGGACTGTCAAAATACATATGCATAAGGGATCCAAATTAAAGTTGCATAGGCAACCTTAATTCTGGCATGTTCTCATTTTTGAGTGCTTGACTTTGTAACCATGATGTACTTTCAATGTAACTGTGTGTGTATATAATATATAATTTCATATAATGACAAAAGTGTAGTTTTCATTTTTCAAATGATTGACCCTTTTAGGCTCAAACCTTATTTAAGAAAAAAATTAATTAAGAATTCACCCTTGGGCATGAAATAATCTTTCTATCTTCGAGTGATTGCTCATATCCATTCCAATATAGGTGAGCGTGCGCCCCGTGCACTGGTTCCCGGAACTTTTTTGCCTCTAGCAAGCCCCATAGGGCTGGCTCCAGCGCCCCCTGGAGTGCCGCGCTCATGCTGCGGTATGTCAGGCGCTGCCGGGCCTGAGGGCCCTCAGTTCCTTCTTTCCGCCCGTTGACAGTAGCTGGAACATCTGCCCCTTGCTCTTCAGCAAGTAGCAATCCCTGTTTTCTAGTTGTTGTTAGCATAGAGTTAAGTATAGCAGTTAAGTTAATTAGTGAATAGTTAGTTCGAAACAATAGATAGTTCGCCCTTAGGGGCTTAAGGTTGAGCCATACCTGGCTCAACCGGTTTTAAGGCCTGTGCCATCTGCAGCAAAGCTTTCCTGGTGAGTGATCCTCACGACCTCTGCCTCCGTTGCCTCGGGGAGCAGCACTGTAAGGACAAGTGCCAGATTTGCAAGGCCTTCAAACCCCGAACTCAGAAAGAGCGGGACGCCCGCTTGAGGGCCATGCTCATGGAGTCCGCGCTCCAGCCCGACTCAGAGCCGTCTCGCTCCCCTGTGGCACCGAGTGTATCCTTGGTACGCAGCGCACTGCCGGCACCGGGACACTCTCTACAGCAGTCTGCAGTACCAAAAAGGAAGAAGCGGCAGGAGACTGCTCACATGGACTCCCCGCGCCACCGGTACATCCGGGGGTTACCCAGGAGATGCCCCAGCCACGTGCCATGGAGAGTACTCCGGCACCGGTATCTCCTTGCAGGGAGCCTCCCCAGACTCCTGGGGGTGGGGGAGTGCCCTTGCAAGGGCCGTCGATGCCGGAGGTGTTCTCTGCGGCACCCGCCCTCCTGGGCATGCCCATGCCTCCGTCCCCCCTTGGCCGAGGCTGCAGGGACTGGCATCTCGGGGTAAACCCGCGCTGGGTGGCCCTGGTGGGTGGTGGAGACAGGACTCCAGGTCCCCCCCCAGATGGTCGAGGAGGGTCGAGAGTGCGGGCTCCCCGCCCAGCTCCAACACTGGGTCATCAAGCTCCTCGACACCACGGCACCGATGGCAGTCTCAAGGCTCTGGCGCGTGGCGACGCCTTTACAGTTCCGCCTCGCGAGGGGATCGATCTTTGGGATCCCGCACTAGGGCACCAAGCACGGCCCGGCACTGATCCTGATCTCGAGCACACACTCCGGCGCGGATCCCGGCAGCCGAAGAGACTGGAGGCACTCGGCGCCATTCCTGATCCCCGGAGTGCAGCCTGACCGCAAACGCCCGGCACCGCTCTCGCTCACCAGACGCCGACAGGAAGGCACGGCACCGGTCTCGATCCCGGGCATGCAGCCCCGCATGGATTCCGGTGGCCGAGGAGTCCCAGGGCACTCAGCACCGGTCCCGATCCCCGGCATGTAACCCGGCGTGGATCCCGGTACTGATGACATCAAGCAAGCTCAACGCCGCTCCTGGTCCCCGGTGCACAGTCCGGCATGGATCCCAGTGCCTGAGGGGAACCAGCCCTCTCGGCACCGGTCCAGATCCCTGGCTCGCAGCCAGCTGGAGGACTCTCACAGGGGCAGACGATGGTCCCAATCCCCGGCACACAGCCCGGAGTGGATCCCGGCACCCGACCACCGCCATCGCTCGTCATCCAGTGCAGTGGAGCACCGGCACCGCTCCCGATCCCCAGCCCGCAGCACGGCGCCGGGCCTTGCACCAAAAGCCTCAGCACTGAGGGAGCCCTTGGCACTGCGTCATCGCTCTCGCTCTTCGGAGCTCCAGGTCTCCCAAGGGCAAACACCACTGCAAGACCTCGGCGCCTACGCGGCGGTCATCCAGCTCCTCCAGCCACTGCCCCCCCTCCCCTCCCGCTGTCACTGCGGCCACCGCCAAGACCGCTCCTCTTCGTCTTGGAGCAGGTCATCGGGGAAGACCAGGAGGGACCGCAAGTCCCGGCGGTACTGATCCTGTAGCTCCGAGCACCATCCTCACCGGGGCCCTCCCCACTCGTCACCGGGGCCAGTCCCAGCATGGCCTCAGGGTCCCTGGCAGTGGCCCTACTGGGATCCCTGGGGAACTCAAACAGCCTATGGTACGGTGTTGGTCCCCTCCTCGACAGCCCACCCACCACTGCCCCCTCCAAGCCAGCCGGACAAGGGCCATTCCTCCGGGGAAGAATCTGACCCCCAGGAGGGTCCCTCTACGGGGCCCCTTCCACAGTCGTCATCCTCCTCCCTGGACGATACGACCACCAGGGATCGCAGGGCACCCCTACCTAATTTTAAAGCTCACCAAGAACTACTTAAGAGGGTTGCGGAGAACTTGGATCTGGAGCTCAAGGAGCTCTCCGAAGAGGAGAATCCCCTCTTTGGAGTATCGGGGTTGACAGGGCCGTCCAGGGTCGCCCTCCCAGTGCATGAGAAGGTCTTAAAACTTGTTAAGGCCCTCTGGCAGACACCCGCCTTGGTTGCCCCTACTTCCAAGGGCGCTGAAAGGAAGTATTACGTCCCGGCAGAGGGGTTTGAGTTCCTCTACAATCATCCCGCTGGTGGTGGATGCTGCCAACCAGCGAGACAGACAAGGGGCCCAGGCAAATACCCCCAAAAATAAAGAAAACAAGAAGTTAGACCTCTTTGGCCGAAAGGTCTATTCTACAGTGGCCCTACAGCTGAGGATCGCGAACCACCAGGTGCTCCTCGGCCGCTACAACCTGAACCTCTGGTCCTCCCTCCAGAGGTTCGCTCAGGGTTTGCCTCAGGACCAGGCAGCAGATTTCGCCACCCTCATTCAGCAGGGTGCGAATGGCGGGAGCGGCCCACAAGTGAGCCAGTGATGCGGCGAATGCTGCTGGTAGGGCGATGGTGTTGGGCATCGTTATGCGTTGCTGCTCCTGGCTCCAGACATCAGGGCTGTTGCAGGAGGTCCAGCAGTCAATCCAAGACCTGCCATTCGACGGCGCTGGCCTCTTTTCCGACCGCACTGACGACAAGCTGCATGCCCTGAAGGACTCCAGGGCTACCCTGAAGTCTTTGGGGCTGTACGCGCCTCAGGCCTCAAGGCGTCAGGCCTGACCGCGTCCCCAACATCAGCCCTAGCCAGCACTGAGACCACCTCCCCGACCTGCTCAACCCAGGAGGGGTCGGGATAGATACAGGTCATCTAATTGCCAGGACTACCAAGGCCCCACGGCGGGTCCCCAGCAGGGGCCTCCCAAGAGGAATAACAAGAGACAATTTTGATGGTGTGCATGAGGGTGGCACCTCCCCCACCCCCTGGATCTAAACCTCCCCTTTGCACACAGACTGAGGCCGTACTTCTCAGAGTGGCAGAGCATTACCTTCAACCGTTGGGTGTTGGGCGTAGTTCGCAGCGGTTATGCCCTGGAACTCTCGGCCTTCCCCCCGGACTCTCCCTCTACCCCGTCCCTCTTCAGGGGACTCTCTCACGAGCACCTCCTCATTCAAGAGGTGAATTCTCTTCTCCTTCTCGGGGCGGTGGAAGAGGTTCCTCCTCAGGAAAGAGGAAAGGGGTTCTACTCCTGTTATTTCCTCATTTCCAAGGCAAAGGGGGGCCTGAGGCCCATTTTGGACCTTCACCGTCTGAACAAATTTATCAGGCGCCTCAGATTCCATATGGTTTCCCTAGCCTCCATCATTCCTGCTCTAGATCCAGGGGACTGGTATGCTGCCCTTGACCTAAAGGATGCTTATTTCCATATTACTATTCTCCTCGGTCACAGAAGGTTCCTCCAGTTTTGCCACTACCAGTTCCCAGCCCTGCCCTTTGGTCTTTCGTCTGCCCCCAGGGTCTTTACAAAGTGCGTGGTGGTGGCGGCCCACCTTCGCCGCAGAGGGGTTCAGATCTTTCCCTACCTGGATGACTGGCTGATCCAGGGCTGGTTCAGGGCCCAGGTGAGGAACAGCCTGGCACTCACCTGTGCTACGTGCACCAGACTGGGGCTGCTCATCAGTGAGCAGAAGTCTACTCTCACCCCGGTGCAGTGCATAGACTTCATCGGGGCCACCCCGGATGCCATCCAGGCCAGAGCCTTCCTCCCACAGCCTCGCTTCGAGACAATGGCCACCATAATCGCCGATCTCTACAGGTCCCCCACGATGACAGCCAGGCACTGCCTTCAACTGTTGGGACACATGGCACCATGCATGTATGTGGTGAGGCTGGCTCGCCTCAAGCTCAGGCCTCTCCAGCGGTGGCTGGTCTCGGTATACGTACCAGCCAGGCACTCATTGAGCAGAGTGGTCACTGTCCCCACTCATGTAATGTCCTCCCTAGATTGGTGGAGGGACCCAGGGGAGGTACTGAGGGGTGTTCCCTTCAGAGACTTGACACCCTCAATAACTCTGATTACAGACACCTCAGATGTGGGTTGGGGAGCCCACATCAGCAGCGACCTCAGCACCCAAGGGCTCTGGTCGGCGCAGGAGCAGTGCCTCCACATCAACGTCCGAGAGCTCAGGGCAGTCCGTCTGGCCTGCAAGGTGTTCCTCAGATTCCTGAGGGGCAGGATGGTATAGGTCCTGACGGACAACACAGCGGCCATATTTTACATAAACAGGCGGGGGGGAGGGGCACGCTCCTTGGCCCTTTGCCAGGAGGCCATTCAACTTTGGGATCTTGCGGTGAGACACGACTTCCACATATCTGTGTCTCATCTCCCTGGGGTCAGGAACGACAAGGCGGACTGCCTCAGCAGGTCGTTTTTACCCCGCCACGACTGGTTGCTGCACCCGGAGGTGGTGACTTCCATTTTCCACAAGTGGGGTGTTCTCCAACTGGACCTGTTCGCGTCGTCCTGGAACAAGAAGTGCCCGAGGTTCTGCTCGCTCCAGGGTTGCGAGCCAGTCTCCATCTCCGACGTGTTCCTCATCGACTGGACGGGGACCCTGATGTATGCATTTCCCCCCATTCCGCTGATGCCCAAAGTCCTCTTGAAGATAAAGAAGGACAAGGCGGACGTCCCTCTGATTGCGCCCGCCTGGCCAAGAAAGCATTGGTTCAGCATGTTGCTGGACCTGTCCATCGCCATGCTGATACTGCTCCCGAGGCGTTACAACCTGCTCTCCCAGAACCGGGGGCGCCTGCTGCACCCAGACCTGGGCTCCCTCCACCTGACAGCATGGAGACTCCGTGGCTGACGGAGGGAGAGAGAGCCTGCTTAATGCAGGTCCATCAGGTTCTGCTGGGTAGCAGGAAACCTTCCACTCAGGTGGTGTACAGGGCCAAGTAGAAGTGCTTTACCTGTTCGGTGGAGTCCCGGGGTATCCCACCGAGCTGCTCGCCCATACCGGCGATCTTGGAGTACCTACTCCACCTGAAGCTGCAGGGCCTGGCCCTGGCCTCCCTGAGGGTACACCTGGCGGCCATCTTGGCCTTCCACCAGCTGTTGGAGGGGAGGTCGCTGTTCTTGCACCCTATGTCTCTCAGGTTCCTCAAGAGGGTGGAGAGGCAGGTCTGGGACCTGGTGTCTCCATGGGATTTGAACCTGGTCCTCGCTACTCTGACAGGACCCCCCTTCGAGCCTATGGCTACATGCCCACTGCTCGTCTTCTGCTGGAAGGTAGCCTTCCTGGTGGCCATTACATCAGCCAGGAGGGTCTCTGAGATTAGAGCCTTGACTTCGGAGCCCCCCCTATACTGTCTTCTATAAAGACAAGGTGCGGCTTAGACCCCATCCAGCCTTCCTACCTAAAGTGGTGTCTCAGTTTTACTATAACCAGGATATCTTCCTCCCCGTGTTCTTTCCTAAACCGCATGGTTCGGAGGAGGAGCGGAGATGGCACTCGCTGGACATCAGATGAGCCCTGGCCTACTACATCGAGCGGACCAGGCCATTCTGGAAGTCAACACAGCTGTTCGTAGCAGTTGCAGACCGGATGAAGGGCTCACATGTCTCCACCCAGTGCATCTCCACCTGGATCACTGCCTGCATCAGGATCTGCTTTGAGCAGGCGAAGGTGCCGCTTCCAGGAGCTGTAACAACACACTCAACTAGAGCCCAGGCCTCATCTGCTGCCTTCCTGGAGCGTGTGCCCCTGCAGGACATCTGCAGAGCAGTGACCTGGTCGTCGGTCCACATCTTCACATCTCACTACGCCATCGTGCAGCAGGCGAGAGAGGACGTGGGCTTTGGCAGGGCCATGCTGATGAGAGCAGCTCACCGCTGACTCTTACCCACCTCCAAGGTATGGCTATTTAATCACCTATATTGGAATGGATATGAGCAATCACTCGAAGAGAGAAAACGGTTACTTACCAGTAACTGTTGTTCTTCAAGATGTGTTGCTCATATCCATTCCATACCCACCATCCATCCCCGCTGTTGGAGTCGGCAAAAAGAAGGGACTGAGGGTCCTCATGGCTGGTGGCGCCTGATATACTGCAGCATGAGCGCGGCACTCCAGGGGGCGCCAGAGCCAGCCCTACGGGGCTTGCTAGGGGCAAAAAAGTTCCGGGAACCAGTGCGCGGGGTGCGCACTCACCTATATTGGAATGGATATGGGCAACACATCTCGAAGAACAACAGTTACTGGTAAGTAACCCTGTTTTTTGACTAACATTCTTTTAAAAAGTTTCTGAAAATAGTAAACTTCTTTCCATCGGTCCACATTACATATTAAAATAACACAATTGTTTGGGTTTTGCAGATTGCCTTCATGACTTTGACTTTATTCCCCATCCGACTCTTTTTTGCTGCTTTTATGATGTTACTGGCCTGGCCTTTTGCATTCATTGCTTCAATGGGATCTGCTGAGAGAGAACTTGAAAAACCCCTCTCCTGGTGGCGAAAGTGAGTCACTGTATTCACTTATTTGGTAAAGCATACATTGAGGTACAATAGGTAAACATATAATTTAGCAACTTCAAGGAGAGTATTAGATAATCTGGGGCAAATTGGAAAATTTATCACGTAAACGTTTTTCCCTAATGAGAAGTTAAAAATATGTGCACTGACTGAATGCATATGTGCATTATCAGTTGGCCCCTTGATTACAGAAAAAGAGAGAGATTTAACTTGGTTTTTGAAGCCCAGCCTATGCAGTTTCATTTTAATATTCTTTAACATGAATTATTTACATAAATATCTATTTGTCCTTGCAGATACACTTTGTAACATAAAGTACTGATTTCTTATTCTGTTATGCTGTTTTATAAATTGTTATACCCTACTGTTTGCTACCTAAGGATGGGCCATCAGCACCTTTTATAAGATTCTGAGGATGTGCCCTATTCTATTAATTTCCAATTATTAGTTTATGCTTGCTGTGCTGTAGGTTGCTAATCCCAGGATTAAAGCAGGATAGCAGTATAGTCTCATCCCAAACATAAGTAACTATTTGACATGTAAGGAGAGACTAGAGCCACATCCCTTATTGAGAATCCTTTCAAACTGTGGGGGAGGTAGCACTAAAAGAAAGAAAACTGTTTGAATGTTGGGTCTTGGGGGGAGGAGGGTAGGCTGAGAACAACTGATGTATGCTGTTATACTAAATTTACTTTGGAATAACATTGAGCATCAAAAAACAAACAAAAACAAACTATTATGATGATGATCTCCTGTGCCAGTCCAGATGCTTGGCTGGGTAAACCTTAACCCAAGAGTCTGGACTGTTATAAAAGATCTCAAAGAAATAAAATTAAAAAGTAAGGAAAACTTCCTGTTTTTAGGAATAATTGTATCATAAGTAAACTCATTCCATATGAAATGCTTACTTCAAAGGTGGCTTTCTGGAAAAATTAGGAAATTACCAAGAATTATGTAATTTTTAAATTAAGGACTCTGCTAAAGTCAAGATGATAGTTTCTATAAAGCATTCTTAATATTCTTAAGATTTGTACCTAGTGATGGTTTTCTTAGTGGTCAAAACCAAAATCAGTTAGTGTTAATTGCTTAAAAAATGGGGAGTTCTGTGTAAGAAAGATGTCTATAATACTCAGGAATCAAACAAAATATAACTGAACTAGATGCAGTCGGCTTGAAAATGGCTTACACACGTTCAGAAAATCAGAACAAGATAACTATGAAAAGTTTCTGATTCAATAAAACAGAATACTTAGGCTTGGAAAGATTAGATTTTTATTGGTAAATGTCAGCAAACCTCAATTCCACCATATACATACAAACCAATGAAAAAATATTTCCATTAATGATGATCAAAATTTACATATAGGCAAATTAAGAAAAATGCTGCTTGAGAACTTATTAGAGTCAAAATCCAGTGATTTAGACTTCTGAATTAGGCTTGATACAAATGGAGTAGTAAATTAATAGTAAAAACAGATATCATTTATTGATTTAAGTATATTTACTTTGTATATCTTGATTTGATATTGACAGTTTGTGTTTTAACTGTTTATAAAGCTTAAACTTCTTGAATATTCGTAACATTTTTATTTAAAAATAATATTGTAACACTTTTACCACTTTTACATTACTGAAGTTGTGTAACCATTATCTAAATTATTTACAGAGTAGTGGACTTCTTGCTGAAAGCAATCATGAGAACAATGTGGCTTGCTGGTGGATTCCATTGGATAAATGTGAAAGGCAGACAGGCTTTACCAGCAGAAGCAGCAATATTAACTCTGGCTCCACATTCCTCATACTTCGATGCCATTCCTGTGACCATGACTATGGCCTCCATTGTGATGAAGGCAGAAAGCAAAGATATTCCTGTATGGGGAAGTAAGTTCACTTAATCAAAATTTTCTTTTCCAAATACGATTAAAAATAAAGTCCTAGAAATATCATGACTGCATGTTAAATTTGGCAAATCGGGATGGACCCTATGCAGAGCAACAAAGTTAAGCTCAAATAAGTGAGGAAGTGAGATTTCACAAGGCTGTTTTGATTACTAAATGAGTTTGACATGGTTATTCCAAAAAGTAAAATGACTGTGGGAAGCAAAACCAGATAATTCCACAGAATCCAGAGGTAAGTCATGAATTGGAGTTCCTCAGAACACAATATCCTGAGGGCAGTGTATGTACTGGCAGAGCAGAGGGAGACAGAGCTATTTAAAGTTTTGGTATGTAGTTTTGCACTTGAGGAAACCAGTCTCCTGAGAGGAAGAGACCTCGGTGGAATGAAGAGACACATTTCTTCTGAATGAGCTAGATGAGGCTGATCATCCCTCCTGCACTGAAGAGGTGGCTGAAGGCAAGGGAGTTACAGATTTGAGACCGAGGCAAACCGGGGTGGTATGGGGTTTGATTAATTAGAAACATAGATGGTTCTGAGATAACACTCAGCTATCTTGCAAAACTTCTAGACAAACTTCTAGTAAGTATGGGGAGAAGCCTGTGATTGTGTTATATGTTGATGACATAAGGAAGCCTGGGAGAGAGGTTGTGGAAGCTGAATTCAGATTGTTAGGAAGATTTAGGATCAGATGTCATTAGTTGGAAACACTTCAGAAAGTTACTAATTCAGTACAAAGTGAGAGCTCAGCATTTCAGTGTATGGATATAAAGACCTATAAAAAGAGAATGAGTTGATATTAGTCTCTGGGTAGGGAACATTTTAGAGTAGAAAGAGACTGTACAGAAAGAATGATAAATTCCACCTTTATCAATAGGAAGCAGACTGTTGGCACATATGATTAATAAAGTTTTGGGTACTTGGTTAAACTAGAAGTTAGAGAAGAACTGACAAGAGTTCAGCAATCAAATCTGATGAAGACGTCTGATAGAGAAGTCAGTGATATAGATGTATCTCTGTATCAAGTAAAGGATAGGCCAGAACTACAACTCCATGGGAAATGTCAAGGTCAGACAGCAAAATTCTGTCAAATCAAGTCAGACTACTAAAGAGTTTTGTAGAAGTAGGCTCATGGTTAAAAGTAAAAACTACAGATTTCTTAATACAAGCGAATGAAGCCTAAAAGCAAAAATAGTTTGTATGACAGTGGAAGAAGACCTTGCTATAGTAGTGATTACTGAAATGTGTTGGAATGACAAAAGTCAGTGGAATATAACATCTACCTAAATACCAAACGGGAAGGCTAGATCATGACAAAGGTGAGAGAGTAACTCTGTCTAAAAGATTACCTAAGATATAGTGAGAGAAATTCCAAGGAGAGGTGATCATGAAGTTGAATCTCTAGGGATACAGCAATTGAAAATAAAATTCAAATTTGACAGATACAAAGTAATGAACAGATACAAAGTAATGCAAATTATTTCCTCTATACACCTCACTGGGTTCTAAATTAACTGTATTAACTTAAGAAAAAGACTTGGAGTGATATTGAAGTAAAAGGCAAAATTCCCATTTAGTGGGAATTTAGTGGGGCCAGGATTTAACACCTGAGAATTATTATAGACAGGTTCACAAAGACCTCTGCTCAATTTGCAGCCGCAGTCAAAAATAAATGATGCTAGGATGTAAGAAATTGGATGGAAAAATATGGAAAGCATTATACAATCATATAAATCAATGATACATTCTTATTTGGAATACTGCATTCAGTTCTTCTCACTCCCATCTTCACAATAATAGAATTGGAAGATGTTCAGACATGGGCAATAAGACTGATTAGAAATATGGAAAAGAGAGAGTTGAATGGAACTGTTCACTTTAGAGAGGAATGTTTGGTAGCCATGCCTGACAATGCCAGTAACTGAAACACTGGCTTAGAAGTCAATGCCACTATCGTTAACTTTGGTACTTGTTCTGACATTGGTACCCAGTGGAATCCCATGTGGGTACCTACTGCATGTTGCAGGCGGTGACTGGGTCCTTGGCACCAGTGTCTTTACCGGTGCATGTTTCTTACCTCTCAATACAGAGGTCACCTCAAAGGTCTTCAATAGTCATCTTTCTCCTGTCAGACCACACACGTCTCTGTACAGACCAGAGACTTACAATTTAGAACTCCAGCTCATCCATTTGGTCATGGCCTCACAAATATAATGCACTACTTTGGCCCTATCAGACCTACTGGAAACTTCCTTCCAGGGCATCTGGGAGCCAGTCTCCTATCTATTATTCAGTGAAGGATAGAAGTTCTCAGTCCCCCTCAGTATCTACTACTAGCCCCTCATCTGCAGACAGGGAAGAACAGAAATAGCTGGCAAACAGGAGAATTTTGGAGGGATAATTAAGGATCCTGTGCTTAGAGGTAAAGGGACATAATGAGTTGTGTGTTTGGTCTATTTGTATGCCTCTTAGAACTGTGTCTGTAGTTTTGGACCCTTCAGCAGGCCAAGTGAGAGAAGTTTGCTTGTTTGTGTCTCTGGGAGGGCTGGGTCCCTTGGGTCTTTAATCAGCCCCAGTGGTGGAAAGTCTCTATTTAATCCATACAGTGAGAGGGTGGAGGTAAGCACTGAGGCTGAGTATAAGTAAATTGCCAAGGGAATCCTTGAGTAGGCAAACAGGAATTTCAGAGGGAGTGTGGTTCCTTCTGTTCATTTCTACTTGGTAGCCAACCCTCTCAAAATACAAAAATTGACAGTGAGATCCAGCACAGGTTCCAATGTTCCTTTGGGAAATTGCTCCGATGCATTTTCACGGATCGTGACCAATGGAAGGACATCAGGATACAATCCATAAGACTGTTGTCACCCCTACACTCCTTTATGAATGCAAAACATGGATGATCTACCGACAACACCTTAAGAGTTTGGAGAGGTATCACCAGCGGTGCTCCGGAAGATCTTTCACATCAAATGGGAAGATCGCCGCATTAATAACTCTGAAGCCAGTTTCACCAGCATTGAAGCAATGATCCATATGCACCAACTACACTGGATTGGACACTGTGTGGATGTCAGATTTTCATCTCCCAAAACAAGCTCTCTACTCTCAGCTCACCTATGGTCAGAGATCTTGTGGTGATCAGCGGAAACGCTGCAAAGATACACTAAAAGCGTATCTTAACAAAACTGATGTGGGCATCATAAGTTGGGAGGAGTATGCCACCAACTGACTTCAGTGGTGCCATATCCTCCATCAGACCTTGGGCTGCTTCAAGGAGAAGTGTCTTGTCCTCAAAGATGAAAAGAGAGAAGGAAGGAAGGAAAAAGAAAACTTTCTACCAGTAGGCAGCTGACCCGCTAGGAAATGTCTGTACCTATTGTGGAGGGATCTGTGGTTCCAGAATTGTACTACTGAGTCATTTCAGGACCCATATGTAAATCCGTGGTAGAGATCATCTTCCAATTTAGGGATTGCTGATGATGGTTTCTTCTGTGAACATCTGTCTTGGATGTGTTGTGTTTTTCCTTTCTGCAAAAAGACATAAGATTTGATGCATGAACCTGGTGGCTATATTCAAGGAAAAGATATGTCACCTGTAAGTGCGAGTTTCAACACTTATAACCTCTGAGAACTGTACAATCAGTTTTAGAAATGGTTGCCACAGACTAACAATGGGAAGTCATAGACAGTCATAAGGGACCATCAGATCATCAGGTGTGACTTCCTGTATATCACAAGGCCACCACCAGCACAGTAAACCCAACAACTGAAATTAGACCAAATTATTTCAGCCCACAAGAGACTAGACTGATATGTAGCACAAGCAAAAAATAAGAGGGACCAAAGTGCACTTGTGTCGAAGGCCCCCACAATGGCAGGGAAATGAGTAAGTAAGATATATCCAGATAATCTTGACCAAGTGATCCACCCCCACATGCTGCAGAGGAAGGTGAAAAAACCCCAAGGTCACCGCCAGTCTGACCTGGGAGAAGAATCCATAGAAAGGCAACTGACAAAAGTATAAACTGAGAAAGTGGACTGATATGTAACCAAGAGGGGAAAGAGACAGTAGTCATTTGACCTGGCTAGAAATATGAATTGTTACCAAGTACTCAGCAACTACTGGAGAATGTATATATGGAAGAATAGAACACAAAAGCTACAGTGACACATCTGATGGGAGTCCTTATGAAGCAAGCAGCTACCAAGAGAGGTACTTCAGCCATTCTAAGAAGGCAAGCAGTCGTCATTGGTGACTCTATTTAGCATGGAGAGAGAATTCGGAAAGGACAACAGGATGGTATGCTGACTCCTGGGAAGAAAATAAAAGCTGTAACTGCAAGATTGAATAGGATTATGAAGTCATCTGGCAAGTCTCCATTGATGTTGATACACATTGGAATCACATCATAATATGAAACTCCACACATTTTAGAAGGCTTCAGAGATCTTGGAAGAGAGTAGAAGAAGAGGAAAGATCTAGTCATCTTTTGAAGATCCTTTCAGTCTCATGAGAAAGAAGGCAGAAAATATTGAGGAGGAACCATTGGCTGCATTACTGGCGTGAAATTGAAGATTTTCGGTTTTTTAAGTATTAGGCCAAATTCCAGAGGATTGGGAGCTGTAAAAACAAGGTGGGCCTGCCTCTCACAAGTAGAGGGGCTAGTATTCTCAGTTGGTGTCTAGCTGGAACAGGAAAAGGGTGTTAAATTAACAATGTGAAGGGAGGGTGCAAAGAAGGCAGATGCTGTACAAATCAGTGTGTCATGAAATAATTGAACCAAGGTGGTAAAGAATGAGAAGAGAATAAATCTTTCACTTATTAATTCTAAGGATGTGCAAGCAAGAGGAATTAGAAATTTTCATTACCGAAATCTAGTGGGATAATTTTGTGATTGGAATATTAAAATCCCTGGTTATATTTATTTCAGAAGGGCAGCATGTGTAAAAAGGCAGAGTGTGGGGTGGGTGGCAATTTACATTAAAGATATAACTTGTTTTAGAGTTACTGATAACTCAGACCCACAGGATCTTGAAATGCATATGGATCAATGTGCAAACAAAGCCCAGCGGGAGGTATTGGTGAAGGTGTGTTACGGATCACCAAATCGGATCAGAATAGAATGAGTTACTCCTTAAGCATCTGTCTGTAATGTATGAAAAATAATTGTAGTGTTATGAGTGATTTCAGTTTGGCAGACCCATTCTGGAGGTTTCATGCAGACGGTAGTAGAACATCATTAGAATGTCTTTTTTTTAAAAAAAAAAAAAAAGGAATTTTCTGACAAAAAAGATATTGCACCCAAGACAAGGTGGTTCTGCTTTGGACCTCATCATGTTAGGTAAAGATGAATTAATCATTGCACTTAGATGCTGGTTGCCTAAGGACTAGTGATCGGTACCTGATTAAATTCAATATGGGCAATGGAGAATCATCACAATCAATAAAATATATAAAAAAATGCTTCAATGAATGTAGCAACTGGAAATAGAACAATATATAACAAAGAGCAACTAGACAGTCATCAATATAAATTAAAAGTTATGAAGTGCAGAAAATTGATAAGGGAAGCTAAGGACATCAGGAAAAAATCATGGCTGACAATGGCTAAGGACAATGAATTTTTTAAACGTATATTAAGAACAAAAGAAATCTTAGAGGTAGAGGTCCATTGCTAGATAGAGATGGTAAATTCTTATTAGTGATTCAGAAATGGCAGAGGTGTTCAATAAATACTTCTGCCCTCTACTTAAAAAGAACTAGAATGATATACTCTTTTCATGTGAGACTGAAGAAATGCTTTCCAGTCCATTAGCAGCCAAGGAGGATATTAAACAATATCTGTTAGGGAAAAATATTCTTAAATCAGCAGGCCTGAATATCTTACACCCAGCACCTCTTTTTAAAAAAAAAAAAAAAAAGGCTCACTAAGGAGATCTCTGGCCTGATGATGATTTTTAAGAAATCATGTAATACCAAGGAAATTCCGGAAGCCTGGAAAGCAGATAATGTACCGATATTCAAAAATCCTAATTAGACCAGTTAGTTTGACACCTGTCCTGGGCAAACTAATGGAAAAGCTGATGTAGAATTCAATCAACAAAGAATTAAAGTATGGGACCATAATTTATGCCGGTCATCTGGTTTTGTGGAAAATAAGGCTAGTCAAACAAACCTGATTTAATTCTTTGAGGAGATAAGTTTGGTTGATATAAGAGACTTAGACTTTTTAAAGGCATTTGACTAAATACCACATGGCGTTCTGATGAATAAATTAGCACTATATAGTAGCAATAAAGCACATGTTAAGTGGATAAAGAAATGGGTAGCTCACAGATCTCAAAAAGCAGCTGTCAATGAGGAATCGTTGACTGTTTCTAGTAATATTTCACAGGAATCAGTACTAGGCCCAATGCTAGTCAACGTTTTCATAGATGATTTGTGAATAAATTTAAAATCACTGCTGATGAAATTTGCGAATGACCAACAGATTGGCAGAGTGATAAATGAAGGGAGACCAGGGCAGTCATGCAGAGCAATCTGGATGGTTTAGTAACTTGCGCCCAACCAAAGAAAATATTTTTTATTACAGCCAAATGCAAAGTTTTATATATTTAGGAACAAGGAATTGAGGCCAGAGCTACAAAATGGGGGACTGTATGCTGGAAAGCAGCGACTATGAAAAGGATTTAGGAATCATAGTGGACAAGTAACTCAACATTTTCCCAATGATTCTGTGGCAAAAATGGCTAGAGAAATCCTTGTATGTATAAACTGGGGAACAGTGGTGTACCAAGGGAGGGGGAAGGCCCCCGGGCACCGGCCTGCATGGCAGTGCCAGGCTGGCCATTCACATGGCACAGAAGGCTCTGAGGGGTGCAGAACCTCCTGCGCCCGCTGCGTGTCATGAAGGGCTGGCCCAGAGTGCACTCACCCATTGCTCCAGCCCCGCAGCACGGCACTGGCTCAGTTGGGGTGGCCTCACCTCCTGGCCTTGGGAGGGGAGAGACGGGCTGGCCCGACCCTTCATGACACACAGGAGTGGAAGTAGGAGCAGCTGCCCCTGAGCCTCCTGTGCCGTCTGCCCTCCACCTGTCATGAAGGTCCAACCCGGTGCCTGCCCCCACAGGCTGCGGGGGAGTGAGGCTGCTCCCATCTGAGCCAGCACCAGGCTGTGCAGCTGGAGCAGTGGATAAATGCAGGACATGGCAGGTCAGCCCTTCATGATGGGCCTCCCCCTCCCATCCGTACGTCGTGAAGGCCCAGCCCACCTCCCCAGGCAGGGGTGAGGCCGCCCCATCCAAGGTGATGCCGGGCTGCAGGGCTGCAGCAGGAGAGGCAGTGGAGCCAAGCCTACATTTGCGCCACATTCGCGGCTCATGCCCCCTCCCCCCCAGGTACAGACCCCCTCCGTGGGGCAGCTCGGGGGGGTGGTGCCGGGACCCCTCCTGCACGGGGCGGAGGTGGGGCGTGAGGCTTCGGCAGGGATGCAAATGTAGGCTTAGTCCCCGAGCACCAGAGACCCACTACTGGGGAGTAGGAGTAGAGATATGACTTTTATCTCTTTATGTGGCGTGGTTAGACCAATTCTGGAATACAGCATACAGTTCTGATGTCCATGTTTTTAGAACATTGTTGAACCATTGATGCGGGTGCAGAAAAGAGCCACAAAGTGATTTGAGGGCTGCAGAAGAATGCTTTACAGCAGGGGTGCCCAACCTACGCCCCGTAGGCCATACATGGCCCACCAGAGGATTTCATAAAGCCTGCAGCCTGCTTCAGCACAATATATTAATGACTGATTCATTATCATGATGATGATTGGAAAAAGCTAAATATAGTGCCCATCGTCAAGAAAGGGAAGAAAGAGGATCCAGGGAACTACCGACCGGTCAGCCTCACCTCAATCTCTGGAAAAATCATGGAGCAGGTCCTCAAGGAATCCATTTTAAGGTACTTGGAAGAGAGGAAGGTGATCAGGAACAGTCAATATGGATTCACCAAGGGAAAGTCATGCCTGACAAACCCGATTGCTTTCTATGAAGAGGTGACGGGCTCTGTGGAGGTGGGGAAAGCGGTGGACGTGATATACCTTGACTTTAGCAAAGTGTTTGATACGGTCTCTCACAGTATTCTTATCAGCAAGTTAAAGTAGTATGGGTTAGATGAATGGACTATAAAATGGATAAGGAGCTGGCTAGATCATCGGGCTCAATGGGTAGTGATCAATGGCTCCATGTCTAGCTGGCAGCCGGTCTAGAGTGATCTAGACAAACTGGAGGATTGGGCCAAAAGAAATCTGATGAGGTTCAACAAGGACAATACAGAGTCCTGCACTTGGGATGGAAGAATCCCATGCACAGCTACAGATTGGGGACCGATGAGGTAGGCATCAGTTCTGCAGAAAAGGACCTGGGGGTTACAGTGGATAAGAAGCTGGATATGAGTCAGCAGTGTGCCCTGGTTGCCAAGAAGGCTAATAGCATATTGGGCTGCATTAGTAGGAGCATTGCCAGCAGATCATGGGAAGTAATTATTTCCCTCTATTCGCCATTGGTGAGGCCGTATTTGGAGTATTGTGTTCGGTTTTGGGCCCCCCACTATAAAAGATGTGGAGAAGTTGGAGAGAGTCCAGCAGAGGGCAACAAAAATGATTAGGGGGCAGGAGCACAAGACTTATGAGGAGAGGCTGAGGGAACTAGGCTTGTTTAGTCTGCAGAAGAGAAGAATAAGGGGGGTTTGATAGCAGCCTTTAACTACCTGAAAGGAGGTTCCAGGGAGGATGGAGGTAAGCTGTTGTTAGTGGTAGTAGGTGACAGAACAAGTCTTCAGTTGGGAGGTGGTGGAATCTCCATCCTTATTGGTTTTTATGGTGCGGCTTGACAAAGCCCTGGCTGGGATCATTTAGCTGAGGCTAGTCCTCCTTTGAGCAGGGGGTTAGATTAGATTACCTCCTGAGGTCTCTTCCAAATCTAATCTTCTATAATTTTGTCATCATTTTTGCATCATATTAGTTTACACAAGTGTGAAAATAGACAGCACATAGAAAGCACCTATCTGAATACATGCCAAACAAGCTGAACTTGAAATATAAATCAGTACAGATGACTTTAAATCTTATTCAAATATGTAGAATATGTTTGGCCCACACAAGGTTGTGCTTAAGTTTGTGGCCCTCCTGTGTAATAATGTTGGGCACCATTGTCTTAGAGGAAGACACTTGAGGCGCTTTAGTTTACCAAAAAGATTAGAAGGTGACTTAAATATGGTTTATAAATTCCTTCACAGGGAGAAAATACTGGCTTACTAAAATGGCTTTTAAATCAAGCCCAGTAAACACTAAGCCCATCAGAAAATCCAGTGGATGATCTGTTGCATTTGTGGAAGAATACGTTCAAATGCATATTTTAAAATCACAGTCCTATAAAGTCTCCTATTACAAATAAGTTCTTGGTCTATTAAAAGTGAATTTAAAAATCTAGTTTACTTTTCACTATTCTTTTTACTCTTTGCATTTCTCTCCATTTAGATAATGAAAATGGTTCAAATATTTGCTTTAATTTTACCTTGAAATAAAATAATGTTGTAAGACAATCAAAAAGAGTAGTTATTTGCTTGTAATAATAAAGATGCCTCTTCAGATTATGTCCATGATATAACATGAATCTATTTAGCTTAAAGAAAAAGGTTTGAGTGACTTGTTTAGTCTATAAGTACTTACATGGAGAACAAATATTTAATAATGGGGTCTTCAATCTAGCAGAGAAAGATATAATGTGATCCAGTGGCTAGAAATTGAAGCTACACAAATTCAGACTGGAAGAAAGGCGTACATTTTTAATGCTTAGACCAAGGGTGTCAAACTCATTTGCTGTGGCGGGCCAGATTTGAATTAAATGTACTTCAGGTGGGCCATACATACCATAAATAGAAATATTAGGCACTTTTGGAGTGCCGTGTCTCGTGCACACAGCGCTCCACGCGCTGTCGCCGGAGTACACAGATCTTGTGGCAGTGCGCGATGCCGCAACATTTCGCACCGTCATACCCTCTGGCGGCACCGCGCGACGCCGCCAGAGAGTACAACGCTGCGAGATGTTGCGGCAGTGCATGCTGCTGCCAGGGGCCGGACCAAAAAGGTTGGCGGGCCATATCTGGCCCAAGGGCCAGATGTTTGACACCCTTGGCTTAGACTAATTAACCATTGGAATAATTTACCAAGGGCCATGATGGATTCTCCATCACTGACAATTTTTAAATCCAAGATTGGATGCTTTTTAAAAAGATCTGCTCTAGGAATTTTTTGTGGGAAGTTGTATGGCCTGTTTTACAGGAGGTCAGACTAGATGATCATAACGGTCCCTTCTGTCCTTGAGTATTTCATAGATTTTTAAGACAGTTTTATGAAAAATTCTTGGTTTTTTTTTTTTTCTTTTTAGCTCTAATAAAATATATACGACCAGTATTTGTGTCTCGGTCAGACCAGGATTCTCGCAGAAAAACTGTTGAAGAGATAAAGAGACGTGCTCAATCTAATGGCAGATGGCCACAGGTATTGTATGAGCTCTTTTACATGACAGAAGGTATTTGACATTTGTTGGCTTTGAGAAGCAAATTTTAATCTTTTTCCCTGGAGAGGATACTCTAGGTTTACATACTTTTTCTCCGTGAGTGCAAGATTTAAAATGTTTACTTGAATAACACATTGCTAGCATCATCTTTAAGTTCTATTGTTACAATTTTTAGTTCTTGGAGAAAATATTCACTGAACCAAAAATGTTAGTATCTGAAGCCTTTACATTTAATCTGCATTAAATTAGGTTCTTGCACATGAATTATAATCATTACGATATGGTACACGTTTTGGGGGGAGAGAGGAAATGGAAAAGGAGGGATGGTTGTGACTACTGTACTTCAGGCCTAAACTTTCTAGAAGCATGTGCATTTTTATTTTAAATTTTGAAGTATATTAAAAACTCTCCTTGATATTGTGTATGAGACTATCATGTAATTAGAGTACTAGTCTCTTTTATGATAATGCCTCTATACATCACCACTGTGGGTGTTGTATGCCCAACTATGTGATTGTAGAACTCTTTAGAACAACTGAGCAGGTAATAACAATAATATGTAGCTATTACGTAGTGATTTTCATCAGTAGCTTTCAAAGCGATTTAGGAGGCAAAATCCCTATTTTACAGATGAGGAAACTGAAGCACAAAGAGATGACGTGAGCTCTCTAAGGTCATCCAGCAGGTCACCAGCAAAGCCAAGAATAGAATCTAGGTCCAATGCTCTGTCTGTTAGTGGTGTGTCTTTGTGTACAGCAGAACCCTGTTTATCCGATCTAAGTGGAATGAGAGCCAAGTCAGATAATCAGAAATCCAGATAAATGGGAGAATGGGAAAGCGCAAAGCTGCAGCACCATCTAGTGAAGATTACCTCCTTCTGGACCTGTGCGCTCTGGTTGTCTGCTTAACACAGAGAGCTGGATAATGGAAGGTTGGATAAACTGAGTTCTACTGTACCTTAAATCCAGTGTCCTGCATCTGAAGAAGTTAGATCTGTTAACTGCACTGGAATGTTTGTCAGAACTGGTTTCCCACTGGTCTCCAAGCTATTTTTTTTTTAAAGTGGTCCCTGCAGGACTCTTTCAGCCTGAGGAGTCCATTTGAGGACCTTTTTGCCAGGACCTATATTTTCCTCAGCTCTTGGATTCTTCTTGAGTCGTGTGTATGATGCAGTCATAGATAAAGTTCAGAAGTTGTAGGCTGTAGATTCTGACGGAGCTTTCTTTGACACCTCCACTTTTGAGGTGTCTTTCTAGACATGGTCTTATATTTTTGCCTGTTGCACATATTGGCATGATATAAGTGCTGAACAGGTAATTTATATCCACAGAGAATTGTCCATAGTGGATTTTGCTCTTTGACATCCCAGGTGTTCTTTCATTCCCCCGCCTCCCCCTCCAATCTCTCTGCCCTCACTTGCAACCAAGTGGGTCTGGCAGTGTTTTCTGAAGATAGCCAATCTCTGACTTTAGTCTTGGCACTAGATGTGCACATGTTAATATCATATTTAATAAGCACACCTGCCAACATATTGGGGGAAAATAGATTTTGAATAGCATAAATTTGTATTAGAATCATAGAAGATTAGGGTTGGAAGGGACCTCAGGAGGTCATCTAGTCCAACTGCCTGCTCAAAGCAGGACCAACCTCAACTAAATCATCCCAGCCAGGGTTTTGTCAAGCCGGGCCTTAAAAAGTTCTAAGGATGGAGATTCCACCACCTCCCTAGGTAACCCATTCCAGTGCTTCACCACCCTCCTAGTGAAAGAGTTTTTCTAATAGCCAACCTACACCTTCCCCACTGCAACTTGAGACCATTGCTCTTTGTTCTGTCATCTGCCACCACTGAGAACAGCCTAGTTCCATCCTCCCTGGAACCTCCCTTCATGTAGTTGAAGGCTGCTATCAAATCCCACCTCATTCTAATCTTCTGTAGATTAAACAAACCTAGTTCTCTCAGCCTCTCCTCATAGGTCACATGCTCCAGCCCCCTAATCATTTTTGCTGCCCTCTACTGAACTTTTTCCAATTTGTCCACATCTTTTCTATAGTGGGGGACCCAAAACTGGATACAATACTCCAAATGTGGCCTCACTAATGCCAAATAGAGGGGGATAATCACTTTCCTCCATCTGCTGGCAGTGCTCCTAGTAGTGCAGCCCCAGATGCCGTTAGCCTTCTTGGCGGTAAGGGCACACTGTTGACTCATATCCAGCTTCTTGTCCGCTGTAACCCCCAGGTCTTTTTCTGCAGACCTCCCGTCTAGCCAGTTGGTCCCCAGTCTATAGCTGTGCATGGGATTCTTCCATCCTAAGTGCAGGACTCTGTACTTGTCCTTGTTGAATCTCATCAGATTTCTTTTGGCCCAATCCTCCAATTTGTCTTGGTCACTCTGTATCCTATCTCTACCCTCCAGTGTATCTACCACTCCATCCAGCTTAGTGTCATCTGCAAACTTGCTGAGGGTGCAATTCACCCCATCCTCCAGATCATTAATGAAGATGCTGAACAAACTGGCCCCAGCACAGACCCCTGGGGCACTCTGCTTGTTACCAGCTGCCAACTAGACATCAAGCGTTGATCGCTACCCATTGAGCCTGATGATCTAGCCAACTTTCTGTCCACCTTATAGTCCATTCATCCAACCCATACTACTTTAACTTGCTGGCAAGAATACTGTGGGATACCATATCAAAAACTGAAGCCAAAACTGAAGTCAAGATATACCACATGCACCATTTTCCCCACATCCACAGAACCAGTCATCTCATCATAGAAGCCATTAGGTTGATCAGGCATGACTTGCCCTTGGTGAATCCATGCTGACTGTTCCTGATCACCTTCCTCTCTTCCAAGTGCCTCAAAATGGATTTCTTGAGGATCCGCTCCATGATTTTTCCAGGGACTGAGGTGAGACTGACAACTCTCTAGTTCCCTGGATCCTTCTGCCTCCCTTTTTTGAAAATGGGCACTATATTTGCCTTTTTCCAATTGTTCAGGACCTTCCCCAATCGCCACAAGGTCTTCAAAGATAATGGCTCTGCAATAACTTCAGCCAACTCCCTCAGAACCCTCAGATGCATTGCATCCGGCCCCATTGACTTGTGTATGTCCAGTTTTTCTAAATAGTCATGAACCTGTTCTTTCACCAGTGAGGGCTGCTCACCTTCTCCCTGTTCTCTGCAGCCAAGTGCAGTAGTCTGAGAGCTGACCTCCTCTGTGAAGACAGAGACCAAAAAAAAAGCATGGAGTACTTCAGCTTTTTCCATATCATCTGTCACTAGGTTGTCTACCTCATTCAGGAAGGAGCCTACACTTTCCCTGATCACCTTCTTGTTACTAACATACTTGTAGAAACCCATCTTGTTACTCTTCACATCCCTTGCTAGCTGCAACTCCAGTTGTGCTTTGGCCTTCCTGATTTCACTTCCTCATGCTCAAGCACTATTTTTATAGTCCTCTATAGTCATCTGTCCAAACTTCCACTTTTTTTAAGCTTCCTTTATGTGGTCTTAATTGCAAGGATCCCTCAGTGAGAGACGACTTGATATGTACTCCCTTTCCTATACCATTAGGGCCCACCTTAAGGGAGAAGAGCTTGGAGCCTTAGAAAGCATATGTGCATTTAAAAGTGCATTCCATTTTATATAAATAGGGTGGGTATTGGAGGGTGGTCCTGGCTCTGTCTTTTATGTTCAGAAAAGCTGAAACAGTTTTGCTCAAACTAAAAAAACAAAATCCAAAAAACCAAAACATTACCTTGGGGGAGACAAGGTACCGGAAAGATGAAAATTTGTAAACTATTGAAAGATCTGTAGAATAAAATATTAAGCAACCCAAATTATAGCTGATATTAAGCATACCAGGTATATTTCTATAGTCAACAGGAATAAGAAGTAAAATACCTTCATAGCATAGGGTAGTTACTCACTTCTCTACATGTATTAGGTTTGGGATGTAAATATTTTGATGCTATGCCTTTGCTCAGCAACTCAAGTCAAAATACAATCTTTTTTACTGCTGTGATTAATATATAGATAGTTTAAGCAGTGTTTCCCAATCTCTTCAGGAAAATGAAACTAATTGCACCCCTGCAATTTCACCATGCGTTTTTCACAGCCTTCATAGTTTAACTTACACATTTTCTATGCTCCTTTGTCAAGTACTTTGCGTCCGCTCCCCTTCTTTCTCCCTGACATATCCAGGGTACAATCCAGACTGAATAGCTGTGTCACCCCTGCCATCTAACCTGGGGTGCCCTTTAAACTACTTTGTTGCTGTAGCCTCCAGTCAGGTCTGCTCACAAACTGCCTCCAGCATGCAAGTCACCCCCAGCTATGTCTGTGTGTGTGCTGTAGCCAGCCAGCCGCACCTTGGTTATATTGCAGGGTGACCCTAATACACTCCCAGCCCTAGATTTTCCCCCAGAAATGTATGTCCTGTACCTCTGTCCTTTCCTGGACAACACACATTTATATAAAGTCCTACATTTTATTAATAGAAATGATATTCATGTTACCCCTAATGGAGTTTAACAGATACTTCAGTTTAAACACACCAGGTTAAATAATAAAACATATTTATTAACTACAAAGAGATTTTGTGAGTACAAGTAATGAGGCATAACAGTCAGAAATGGTTACAAGAAAAATAAAAATAAAACTTAACTGGTGCCTAATTTAACAAACCATTAAATTCAAAGCAAAGTTTTTCTTTTTCACCATATGATCTTAGCAGTCTGACTGACAAAACTTCCTAGGTCAGGACTCCTTCTCTAGATCAATGCCTGCCTTTGTTAATTTTGGTGTAGTGAATTAATGGACAGAGAAAGAGGAGGGTGCCTGGGCATATTTGTCCCTCATGTTTTTTTATTGGTTCCCTTCTTGGAAAACATTTCTAGTTGAAATTCAGGAGACAGAGTTTGTAGAAAAGGATGTTCCCTGCTGCTTTTCCTCACCTGTTGGAGCCTCTTTTTTGTTTCCCTTCCTCCTTGGTGATGCTGTTTACTGCTTAAATGCAAATTAAACAGAGCGCACATTCCTTTTTTTTTGAGACAGACCTGTTTTGTCAACCTCAGTTTGGAACTTGTGTTAATAGCACCATACAGTGGAATCTTATAACTTCACATACAAAGTTGCTACACTCCCTTTATCAGGACAATATTGACCAGCAAATTGAGGCTGGGGCCGGTTTTGTTCAACATCTTTATTAATGATTTGGAGGATGGGGTAGATTGCACCCTCAGCAAGTTTGCGGATGACACTAAGCTGGGGGGAGTGGTAGATGCCCTGGATGGTAGGAATAGGATACAGAGTGACCTAAACAAACTGGAGGATTGGGCCAAAAGAAATCTAATGAGGTTCAACAAAGAAAAGTGCAGAGTCCTCAACTTAGGAAGGAAGAATCCCATGCAGAGCTATAGACTGGGGACTGACGAGCTAGGCAGCAGCTCTGCAGAAAAGGACCTGGGGGTAAGAATGGATAAAAAGCTGGATATGAGTCAGCAGTGTGCCCTGGTTGTCAAGAAGGCTAATAGCATATTGGGCTGCATTAGGAGGGGCATTGCCAGCAGGATGCGGGAAGTGATTATTCCCCTCTATTCGGCATTGGTGAGGCTCCATTTAGAATATTGTGTCCAGTTTTGGGCCCACCACTACAAAATGGTTGTGGACAAGTTGGAGAGAGTACAGCGGAGGGCAGCAAAAATGATTAGGCGGCTGGAGCACAGGACTTATGAGGAGAGGCTGAAGGAACTGGGCTTCTTTAGTCTGCAAAAGAGAAGAATGATGGGGGATTTGACTTTAACTACCTGAAAGGGGGTTCCAGAGAGGATGGGGCTAGGCTGTTCTCGGTGGTGGCAGATGACAGAACAAGGAGCAACGGTCTCAAGTTGCAGGGCGGGAGGTCTAGGTTGGACATTAGGAAAAAGTTTTTCACTAGGAGGGTGGTGAAGCACTGGAATGAGTTACCTAGAGAGGTGGTGGAATCTCCATCTTTAGAGGTTTTTAAGCTGAGGCTTGACAAAGCCCTGGCTGGGATGATATAGCTGAAGTAGTCCTGCTTTGAGCAGGGGGTTGGACTAGATGACCTCCTGAGGTCCCTTCTAACTCTAATATTCTATGATTCTAAAGCATACTTTGTACAAGGATTATCAAAATAGTGCGTAGGATGTGGACACAGGTACATTCTGTCATTCCCCCCAAAAATGCCACTTTAGGAAAAACTAGTGGTGCTTCCTTTCTTGCATGCTCTGAAATTGAAGTAGTTATCATTGCAAAGTTAGCACCTATTGAAATGAATGTGACAGTTACATCTGAGAGCCATTATTGTGTCATGCTCTGTGCAAACTCAAGCAGGCATCTCTGCATCAGTTACATGTGGTTCTTGTGTGGTTTTTTTTTTTTTCTTTTTAAATAAAACTGAGAATCTGGAAAAGAGTTTAGTGATCTGTCCCACGTGTTCTCCAATTGGGTAGTCCTTCATGGTACCACTGGTTTAAAGAATAAATAAAATATCCTGTTCAACAGTTTGTCCCAGATTCCATGCATCTGAAAGTTTCGTGACTTCAGAAGGCCATGCTATCATTAAAACATTTTCTTTAACTCGATTGCCTTTTCTTAAATTACTATAACTCAAATATGAAGAGTTTTAATATTGGCTTTGATAAGATGCAAATAGAACAAATATTCTGTAACGGTAAATTTTGTTTTTGCTCTAAGATAATGATATTCCCAGAAGGAACTTGCACAAACCGATCCTGTCTAATTACTTTCAAGCCTGGTAGGTATGAAGCATACCTTTCTTTACAGAATGTTCTCATAGTGCATATTTTTAATATATCAGTTGGCATTGTATGTGGTTTGCTGTTAAAGAATTTGTAGCTGACAGACAAGAGTGTTTCTCCTACTGAATTTTTGCGTTCCTTATGATGCAGGAGCAGTCTTAGCACTGCTCTGAAACATGCAATCTACAGTTCAGCGTACATCTGTGACTATTTGAGGCTGTTACAGTGCTTGCTGTTGGACAGTCTTTAGTTGGCTCTCCTCTTCCTGTTGGATGCTCCACATATTCTTTTGTGGAGATAGCCCGGCCAAGCCTGTGCTAAAACTTTTGCCAGTATAGTAATGTCAGTTAGGGGGACTCCCTCTGCCACTAAGCCCTGCTGTAGACATAGTTATACATTGGCATAGTTTGTCAACTCAGTATAAGCTATACCAGCAAAAGCATTTAATACTAACGTAATGGTGCCTACGTTAAGAGGGTTTGCTGGCTCTCCTACTGCCCACTGCACTCTAGACCTCACAGAAACCTGCTACCAAATGCCTTTACTTCCTCAAGTTCCCATTGTACTCAGACCTTCCAATTTTCCACTGCTCCACCCCATTCTTCTCTCCATCCCCTGCAAATGTACTCAACTTCTGTACTTCCCCTGACCCTAGCTGCCTTGCCCACTTCCTCTGAAATCTATTTTCTCTGACTTCCCCACTTGCTTCTTGGTGCCCTAAGTACTTTCAGAGTCATTGCTTTGCAGAATACATTTCCTCATTCTGTATGGCCTATGTTCTTTGTTCCTAGCTGTCTGACCTTCTGCCTGCATTTTAATAGAGGCAAATGGTTCACATGAGCTATTCTTGCCAGGCACACCAGATTGTTCTGTATAACTGATCTGTCATCATTATTTACCACTTGACAGATCTTTATCTGCAAACGTTACTGGTAGAGATTGTACATCTTCTTCCAGATCACTGATAGATATTAAATACCACTGAGACAAGAATAGATTGCTGCATAACCCCACTCAAAGCACCTTCGTTTAGTGGTGGTGAATCCACACTAACAATTACAATTTGAGATCTGTTAGTTTCTAATCTGTTATGTGATACATTCAGATTTTGTCAACAGTTACCTTTATCAACAAAACTGGTAACTTCATAAAAATATATCAGATTTGTTTGCAAGACTTTTTTTACAAGATACTTGACTATCAGATATTTACCAAATTCACATCTGACAGTAACTGTTAAAAGGAAGAAACAACAAAAATGTAAAAACATCAACAATCCTGCCCAAGAGTCAAAGTTAAGGGATTGGGCTGTAATAAACTACTTATGTTTTCCTAATTGATTATATAGGCTTTGGTGGATTTCGAATGTCTAAATTTCCATTCTTTTAAATGCTTGTCAGTGACCAACATTCCTTTTTTAAATGACTCTTTTCTGGGGAATTTGATATATATTTTGCTACTTCCAGATCTTCTATTCTTTCCACTAGCGTGCTATGAATTTCTGCTTCTGTACACAACAGACTAACGACATAACCATAGTCACGTAATCTTTTTTGGTAATGAATAATTTATTTGACAATAGGAAAATATGCCAAAGAGTAATGATGTGTAATGTGTACTTTCCAGGAGCATTTATTCCTGGAGTTCCTGTCCAGCCAGTAGTTCTGCGTTATCCGAACAAATTGGTAAGTTCTGCATTCTCTGTAGATTAAGGGTAATAGAATGTTACTTTCTCAGACCTAACATTTCCAGCCTCACTATTTGGGCCTAAGAACAATTAAAAAAAGGAAACTATCCACAAGTCATTAGAGGGAATAGGATACTTGGGTCATGAACGTATGGATCAGTAAAGCAAAATGGCCAAGAAACAGTGTTTAGCCCACAGGGTCATTTTCAGTTCATACCTTATGCTTTTCTGGGTTGATGGGTAAACATCCTCCCCATAAAAAGGCAAAAAAGAAGGGAATGTAGGCCTTACTGGAGTATAATTAGCCATGTAAACTACAAGCTGTGAACCAGAGTAGGCCTGGCCTTGGCAGAATAGTAACATACTAGGTGTCAGCTAACCAAGTAAGCACATTTCTGACCAGAGAGAATGGTACAAAACAAAAACGCACAGATCTCTTAAGTAACTACATAAACACATTCCTAAGAGATGTTAGTTACCACAGGTGAGTTCTTGTACCAACATCTGAAGTGTAATACATAACTTGTTTATATCAATATGTAAAATGAGACATGATAGGAGGGGGACCTTTGTGCTAGTCTAAGGGACAGGATCCTGGTGTCCTGATTAAACTATTACCATTGTCTCAGGCATCATGTGGTGTTGTACTTGTAGCTTCTGTGAGGTGCTAGTACTGTGCTTTGTCAACAGTAAACCTGGCCAAGTTTCTTTGCCACCAAACCAAGCCTGTGTCTGTCTTTATGCATAACATTGGGGTCTGTTGAAGCAGCATGCTGCATTCTCTGCTAGTGCAGCTAACACTGGAGCTCGAAGAACAGCAGCACTAGTAGCATTAACAATTTAGCAGCCTGAACAATACTCTGCAGCACTAACACCACCTGATTTCTTCGTTTTCCTTTCATGCACCTTCATATTCTGCTGCATGATGATCTCCTTTGTTTTTTGACTCTTGTCCTTACTTAAAGACTACTACAACAGTTTTGCTTATTTCATTGCTTTGCAGATTTCCATGGCTTGTTCTCCAGTCAGCTAACAATCTCTCCATAAATACGTGCCTTCTCATCTCTGTTAAGCCTACCACCAACATGTCTCTTATCAGGAAATCCTTAAAGGGGCCAAAATTGTAAGACTAGCTCTTGAGCATCAAGCCTGTGACATATTCTTCAATACTTTCTTGTTTCTTTTGCACTCTTATGTGGAAGAGGTATCTTTCAAAGGCTTCACTTTCTAGGTACACAAGCTTCAATCTGTGCTAGGAACCTATCATAATCAGTGCTGTCCATCAGTCAGACCTGGAAGCTATTATAAATATTTAGGGCATCTACACTAGTCACAAATAACCTCACTTTTCTGGCACTACTCATTGTCTGTGTTTACATACCAGGGTAGTGAGAGCCTATTATAAGCTTCAGCCAGCCTATCTGGTCTGCCCCCTGCAGCCCGGAACCTCGCCTTCCAAAACAGAGACTGATCATTGGTCTTTGCAGCCACAGCACATATCCTTACTCAGTATAAGAGCTAATCCACATGTGTTGGAGAGGAACACATGATTTACATCTGCTTGAGGTGATTTTTGAGTTATTAGTTTTTCTACCAAGGATGTTGGCAGATGCAACAAACTGCTAGAATTTCCCAGGTCATGTCACCTGCTAAAAGTGGTGGCCAGAATATTGAGAGATGAATCCATCGCCAAATGATATCACTACCCAGACAAGACATACCATGAAGTTGTCCAGTCTTGAGAACTGACTGTCATCTTTGCTGGCCAGATAGTGGCAATCTAGACGGGGCTTAATTTTTCTCATATCTACAGGGATATGGTCGCTGTTCTAGGCCTTAGGTGCAATCTCTGATTTGGGAGATTCAGGCAAACACTCAGAAGCCTAAGAGAGGGTGCCTGAAAATGGAAGATTCCTTTGAAAAAAGAACAGAATTAATAGATCTGCAGTACCAGGGTCCTTTAATGACACCAGGATCACCAATAGCAGCCCTTCTAACAACGGAAGATTACAACTGATTATTTAAAGTTGCCAAATCACTCTAGGGGTAGGGGTGAGTCTTACATCACATTCCAGCATTGGTTATTGTGGGAAGTGCCTCTTCTTCTTTTAATTTAACATTTTTGTTTTTATCAAGATCAGAAACAACGTTAAACTCAAGATTAACTTATTCATTCATTCAGCCATTATAGTGAACTGACTATTTCTTTTTCTGGGTTGCTGACCTTTCAGATTCCTTTAAGTATATTTAACTTTGATTTGTGTTTTTTGTACTTTCTCCTTTCTTTTATTCTGCTTCTGTTTTAAGCAGTAATGAAGTTATTAAAGCAATATTTTGACATTGTCCATAACTTTCAACATCCAGAGACTCTTAATCTTATTGACTCTAAATTGACCTTAGGTACCTAGCATCACATTTAGAAATATACAGTGAAGTGTGTGTAGTGCTTAAACTATCTATCTAACATTTCCATTTAAAAAATTGAGCTCCTTCTCTTTCTTCCAAACCCTCTTTACTCCTCCATTTTCCATTGGTGTCTTATAGCCCGTCTATGTAGTTGCTTAAGCCCATAACTTGGAAATCATTGTTAACTCCTTCACCTCCCTTACTCCACAAATTCAGGTCTTTGCCAAATCTTGCATTTTCTTCCTCCAGCATTTCTAAGGTTCTGTCCTTTTTTTCCTGTCTGTCCACACATTTAAAACTCTTTTTTTGTGTAGGATCTCACAGTCTTCCCGTTTGGCTGTCGTTACCTGCTCATTTCTGGCCTTCCTGAAACCAATTTTGTGCCCCTCTTCGCATACCCGTCCATTCAAAAAGTGGGCACTAAGAAAACCTTCCTCACTTCATTTCTCTTTCTCCACTGGATCAAGTTTGTTTTTTGTCACCTCTTCAAGGCTCAGCATAACTATCCCTTCCTGCTTTCTGCCCTTGTCTCTTATGTCATGTCTCATTCACTTTATTCCATCCCTGAATCCTTGTCCACTTCCTTGAATCCTTGTCCACTTCCTCCACAATAATTTCTGTGCTTTCTTTCAGGCTTCCCCCTTCACATGAAACTCCTTTTCTGAGCTAGTCTGCAAAGGCAGTACCCTCTTGTGTTTCAAATACCTCTTAAAATCCCACTTCTACTGTAATGCCAATCAAAAGGTAGCCAACTCACATTGACATGGTAGAGGTGCAATTGAAAATAGCGTTATTTCTGTGTAACAAAAATGGAAGACACTGTACTAAGAAAATTTGTGCCAGTCATGACCTTGACCACTCTGTACATTGTATCCTTCTTTCACTTTTTGTCTTTTTAGATAGGTTATTCATGGCACTGACTGTATCTTCCTGTATATCTGTACACCATCTACCTTATATTGCAGAAAAGGCACAAGCTTACTTTTAATGTACAGTAGCTTTTTAAAATAGTGAATTATGGTTTCCATGAAAATTTGGAGTATGTACCATGCATTGTTCTGTGAAAGAGTTTACACATTGCAAATGCAGTTAATTTTTATTGTCTTTTTTGTTTGTAGGATACAATCACATGGACATGGCAAGGACCAGGCGCGTAAGTCAACCCTATTTTATTCCCTTTGTGTTGCGATTGCTTTTCTGAATTAGTTTGATATTGTTATATGAAATTGTACAAGAGTACTCTCAAATAGGTATTGCTGGTTATTGGAGCATTCTTCAGAATGAATTTGTCTCTTTTATTTGTCACATTATGAAAATAGTCAGCAAGAAGAACCTGAATCTAAATGGAAAGTAAGTCTTGCTAGTAGCATTTTGATGGCTTGTGGGGTGGATTTTTGCTTTGGTATTTCACTTTGAATATTTTTGACCCACCTATCTGAAAGGAGATTATCACTTCTACTCATTATATTATTTGTGACTCCATATTACTTGGCATTTTTATCAGTTTTTATATTGATTTATGATTTTATTGCTATCTTTTGAAAATGTTCTAGTCTGCAAGTAAGAGGGGTGGGTGGTATGTTGGAGAATTTTGGAATCTTTTTTTCTTTCCAAGCAAAGAAGATCCCACAGTTGTCTGTTCCCCACCAGAAAAGGGTCTGTTCCATGAAGGCAAACAATCATTCCGAATCCAAGCAAAATGTGAAGTACATTAAAAACTCCTGACAGCTCAAAACGTATACAACTCTGCTACTGATTGGAGGGAACTTAGTTTCACCAGGCTCTTCCTCATCTGCTTCAGTACCTTTGTGAATTAGAGCCTTAGGGACCACTGTAACTATAGTGGAAGACAAAATATTTTAGAACCCTACCAAATCATTAGTCGACTGCCTGAAGAGTAGTTTTTCAGAGTGCCATTTGAAACTGAACTGGTTCTATTATTTTTCAAGGCTAGACTAATAAAATAGGTCATCTGCTCTTACACCCAACTTCAAAATAAAGGAGGATGATAGTCTGATCCATAACTCAAAACAAAAAGTTTCAGCAACTTCTGACTTTTTTAAAATTTAAATGGCATACGTGTTATCTATGATACTTTTCTAAAGCAAATGTACTACTTTGTTAAAAGTATGTAATTGTGTTGGGTGTGTGGACTTGTTACATAATGAATGTCACTTTTCTACTGCTTCAAACTTCCCACTTTATTGCCTGGCTTTTAATAAATGACTTTGGAATAAACATTCTTAGACAGATGGTCAAAAAACCCAGTAAAAACATGTGAAGATGCCATCCAAAAGTTTTATTTTCTAAAGATGCATCTTACTTGAAAAATGTAATGCTAGGTGAAGCGTTTAGCATGCTGTATGTTGCATATTTGCACATTCAAAACTTGTCTTTTTTTTCTCTTTTAGGCTGGAAATTCTGTGGCTTACTTTGTGTCAATTTCACAATTCTGTGGAAATTGAGGTTAGTATAAAAGCAGTAATGCTTTCTATTTTGGGCAGTCCCAAACTTAATTTCCTATAGACTGTGTATACATGCAACACTATCATTTCTGCAGTAAAATAGAGTAAATATAAAAATGTAAAATCAGACTTAAGATGTTAACACTGTGTTGCATGCAGGCTCACATTTTGGATAAATAGTTCTGATGTTTGAAAGCTTGATCCACCAAATTTTTTTCAGAACTAGCCTTTCTCAGCACTTTACAAGATTAACCTCTTAATCACCATGTAGTTCTCTGTCTCCTAAGTGTCCATTATGCATAAAGCTGCTTTCATTTAAAGGGCTTATTGTCATTCCAGTTAACTTACTGGTAACGCTGTATACCTTATATTACATGTTAGTATTGATGTGCAGTTGAGGATTTTCTTCAGGAGTAAAAGTAACTGCATACAATTTTTTCTCACCCAAACAAACTCTTACTTCACGCCACAAATATTGAAGTTGCACAGGTAGGCACACGAGTCAGGAAATGCAAAAGTTAAGATTTCATGTACAGCCTTAACTTTGTTCCTTTGTGTCTTCAATTACATGGTCATATACTATTTTTCTCAAAAGAGATAGTTGAACATACATTTTTCTATATCATTGCTTATGTATTTTATAGCGCTGTGTACTGTATTTCATTCTTGAATGCTTATACTGTTTTGATTGTCATAATTGTCCAGGGTATCTTTGATACTTATTTTTGTTTGTTCGTTTTCTTCTCTCGGGTACATATTTTAATAATTTACCAACTATTTCTCTGAACACAGCCTTCCTTAGGTGCAGTAAATTCATAGATTCCAAGGCCAGAAGGGAGCATTGTGATCATCTAATCCAGTGGTTCCCAACCTATGGACCGCAGGCCAACTGGAGTTTTCAAAGTCGACCACCACTCCCCTCCCACTGACTGTATAGGGAGCTGCTGCCTAAGGATCCAAGCGGAGCACATTGCCATGGGGCTAAAAGACTGATGCAGGCAGGCTCTTTGCAGTAGCCAAGGGGGCAGAAGATCAGCACTCCTCTCTCCCTGGCTGTAGCAGGGAACACGGCAAAGTGTTCCACCTGTGTCCATAGGTGCTGGGTCCTGCTGGAGCCAGAGGGAGGGGGCACTGATCTCCCACCCCCTGGCTGCAGGAAGGAGCCACTGCCTAGGACCCAGGTGGAGCACACAGGGGCTACAGGACTGGTGCAGCAGTCTCTTTGCTGAACTCCTTCTATCTAGCTGCAGTGGGAGGAGTGGGGTAGAGCTGCGGGCAGACACTGGTGGCCCTTCAGGTTTGTAAAAATGATATCTGTGGCCCACAAGCCAAAAAGGTTGGGAACCACTGATCTAATCTGATTGTCTAGTAGAGGAGATGAGGCAGTTAAACAACTAACACTTATTGTTGCTCTGTTACCCAGTGTACCACTGGTTAAAAATACACTGTTTTTAAAAATACCTTTTATGGCATAAATAGAGTAGCACACAGTACAAGTTGTTAAACAAATGTATCTAAGGTTGTAGAAGCACTTGTACAATATCTTATTGCATGTGGCTAACTTTTGCATTTCCTGATTTTTATTTCAGTGCTTAACCATGCGTCTTTAATGTTCTCAGCACAATTAATTTAATTTCCCATAATGTTTTTAAAAAGATAAAAAGTAGTTCCCCTCCAGGGCTTCAGAACTCTGCTGGTTTACAAAAATTGGCAGTTAAATCTACAATTTGGAACCATTTAACTAGAAAGCAGTGAATCTCCTTGTCCTATGCCATTCTTGTGCACCTCACAGAGAGGTAAGCTTAAAAGCTATGTGGCAGCAGCTAACATTTTACTCCTAAGGTACATTAGAGTGGAGCTTCCTCCTGTATAACTCCATAATGTGCATAGAAACATTTCCTCGATTACTTTCACCTTATGACATTTACAGGTTATAAAGGGCCTGATTCTGCTACCCTTTGTCATGCTTGCATAGTACCTTCCGTTTTCGTTAGTCCAAATGTATGTCTATGTGGTAAATTGAATAGAAAATCTATATTACTGTTTACACAGCAAGTTGCTTCTCAGAGTAATTAAGAGCAGCAGAATCAGACTCTTGACTTACAGGAACCTTCTCTTGACCCCTGCACACTTAACATTGTCTTTGTGTTACGTAAAGTGACTCTGGGGTAACTACTTGTAAATCAGTGGAGGTCATTTAGATTTATACTGTTATAACAGAGGAAAAAATTGTCTTTATTGGGTTCTGTACAAACAAAGAAGGTCACAGTCGCTGTCCTAAAGAGTGAATAGCCATTGGTACACTTAACTTTGCTAACAGGGTTTTCAGATTTCAAAATGGAATAAAAATATATAATCAGAGAATGTTTTTTTAAAAAAAAATGGGCGCAGGGGAGAAAAGTGGAGACCTAAACAATGATCTCTTTGAAAACTGCGTATTTGAAATAAAATGAAAAGAAAAAAATAGTTATTTATTGAGATAAAGTAACTTTTATATAAAATACATTTCACAAGCAGAGTATGTTAAAGGGCTTTTAGTAAAATCTACATTTTGTGTATTTAAACAAATTGAATTAATTCCAAATACACTTTAAAGTCTCTACAGACATTATGCACTGGGTGTCTACTCTGGGATGTGTGATGTTGTGCTTCCAGTGTGAGACAGCAAGGATCTCTTAACTGTCACCAGTATCTTGGTTCTCTAAATCAGTGTTTCTCAACCTTTTTGATACCAGGGCCCAGATTGCTGCTTTTCTAAACTGTCAGGGAGATCTCAGGGACTGGCACTGGTCCATGAGGAAACACTACTCTAAATTACTGGTAGCTCAGTCACATTTTAACTTGCACCTGAAATATCCAGTGTTTCCCAGTTTCCTCTTTGGCTGGCTAAGATTGCCAGCTTCCATTTGATACCTATCCAGGAAGCAAAATAGGCTTGATGGGCTTCCAAAAGGTATTTTCCCCTTGAATTCGATTTTGAATGGGGGCTGGTTAAGAAAACATAGTTTGTTCAAACTACTTTACTATCCCTATATATTCAACAGTTTAAAAAAATTGAGTGGATTTTCAAAAGAGTTTGGCTTTCATCTAACTTTGTTCCCATTGAAATCATCGTGGGCTTCAATAGAAGCAGTGTTTGACCATTTTGAGTACTTTTCAAAAAGCAAGTGATTTTTCCCAAAGCCCATGGGAGAGTTTGGTGGTTGAGATAGCTTTGGCTAGAGGATAAATTGGCCAAACTTATTGCTTAGCATCCACAAACTATAACATTCATTACTGGGACCTAGTAAAAGGTCTTGGTAGTCAAGAGTCACAGTACTTTGTTGCAGACTATGAGACCTATTTAGCTAAATGATTTAGTTGTGTGGAATATCGTCAGGAAAAATGCAGTGCTAAAAAAAGTTGCTTTAGCATGTATAGGCCTGGCCTGACCCTAGATGTTGGATGGCCTTCGATGTAAGCAGTACAGTGGTGAAAGCTGTTGTTGTTTATATTGATGCTCGTAGATACTCATGTCTGGTTTCAGGTTTTTGCAGATCCATATCCTTTTATGCAACATTTTCCTATCAACTTGGGCTCCATATATGATGCCCAGTTTGGGCAAGCTATCTTGCAATCTTTTTTATATCTTTTATAGGAAGTAAAGATGTAATTCTTGTTATGTAGAGATACTAAAGATACAATTACAGCTAAAGTGTACAGAATAAAAGCCAGTTAATTTTTGCATGTTCTGAACAACCTGCACTGTGTTTTAGGGCTCTCAGGCTACTCTCATCATGCTGAGTTGCAATGGCCACAGGGGGCAGAAAAAAGTGGAGGACTCAGGTTGCAGTCTGACACCTCTCTTCCCTTGCTACAAAGGCAGACGGGAGAAAGGATTTGTAGATTTAAAAACCCCTAGATCAGCTCTGAGCTGATCCTCAGAGTGGCATATTTGTTCGTATTATGATTGCCTGGTTTGCCCTCATGTTTAACTCAGGCCATAGGACTTCTTTGTATTAAACCCTGCTTCAAGTCCAGTAGTTGTGGTTGAACCAGAGCATTTCTTTCGCAGAAACATCTCATTTTCATTTCAAAATTGCCAGCAGTGGAGAATCTACTGTGACAGCTTATAAAGCTGTTCAACTGATTAATTACCATCACTGTTAAAAATATGAGCCTTATTTCTCATCTAAATTTTCCTGGCTTCAGCTTCCATCCACTGATTCTTGTTATACCTTAGTCTGCTAGGTTGAAGAGCCTTCTGTTACCAAATATTTGTTCTTCAAGAAGGAAACATATAGATTTTGACTGTCACCCCTTGACCGTCTCTTTGATAAACTAAAAAGATTGAGCTCCTTGAGTCTGTCACTATAAGGCATGTTTTCCAGTCTTTTAATCCTTCTTCAGGTCTTCTCTGAACCCTTCCCAGTTTTTCAAAATCCTTCTTGAATTGTTGACACCAGAACTAGACAGTATTCCTGTAAGAGCCTCATTACAGTTTTCATTAGGGAAAAACTTTTTCACTAGGAGAGTGGTGAAGCACTGGAATGGATTACCTAGGTAGATGGTGGAATCTCTATCCTTAGAAGTTTTTAAGGCTTGGCGACAAAGCCCTGGCTGGGATGATTTAGTTGGGATTGGTCCTGCCTTGAGCAGGGGGTTGGACTAAATGGCCTCCTGAGGTCCCTTCCAACCCTAATCTATGATTCTATGAACAGTCACTCCATTGCCAAATAGAGGTATAAAATAACCTTTCTACTGCTACTCAGTATTCCCATTTGTAAATCCCAGGTTCACATTAGCACTTTTGGCCAAAGCATTGCACTGTGAGTTCATGTTTAGCTGATTCTCTGACCCCCAATTCTTTTCAGAGTTGTTGCTTCCCAGGATAAAGTCTCTCCTCCTGTAACTATGGCCTTCATTGTTTGTTCCTAGATGTATGACCTTACGTTTGGTCATAGTGAAACATATTGTTTGCCTGTGTCCTGTTTACCAAGTGGTCCAGGTCACTCTATCAGTGACCTATCCTCTTCATTATTTGCCAGACACCCCCAATCTTTGTGTCATCTACAAACTTTATCTGTAATGATTGTTTTCTTCCGGGTCACTGTTAAATAGCATAGGGCCAAGAATCAACTGCTGTGGGACCTATGATTTCTCAATTGCCATAACATATAGAGACTTGTCACAGTTAGCTGATTTTTAATCCATTTTATATGTGCCAGGTTAATTTTGTATTCTAGTTTCTAAATGAAGATGTTGTGTAGTTCCAAGTCAAATGCATTATAGAAGTCTAAATATATTATATCAACACTATTACCTTTATCAGTCAAACCTGTAATCTTGTAAAAAGATATCTAGTTAGCTAGAAAAGATCTAGTTTCTATAAAATCATGTTGACTGGCATTAATTATATTTCCCTTCTTTAATAATTGAATCACCTATCAACTGCACTATTATTTTGGATCAATGGCAAGCTAACAGGTCTTCGGTTACCCGGATCCTTCTGCTTACCCATTTTTAGTATTGGCACATCATTAGGTTTCTTCTAGTCCTCTGGCATTTTCCCTGTGTTCCAAAAATTACTGAACATCAACATTAATGATGCAAAGATCCTCAGCCAGTTCATCTAAAGCTCTTGGGTGCTTTTGCTTTTTCTGCATTATGACTGATAATTCTACTGTCTGTCTAGTAATTGACCAATGCTGTTGTTAAGATTCCTTTTTGGTTTTGATATACTTTAAAACCTCCTTATTGTCCTTAACTCTGCTGGCCATAGATTTCTTGTTGTGTCCCTTTGCTGGTTTAAGACAGCTTTTGTGACACATTATGTCAGAAGCGCCAATGAATTTGGGAATTTGACCCAGCACGTCACTGCCCTTCTACTCTCTTTAAAAATAGAAATTTTATTCATGCAACTGGATTTTTTGGTATAATTTTAATGTTTGAATTGCCTGAAATTTTAGAAGCCATTGCTTTCCATTGATAAAGGAATTGATTTAGAAGATTATAGCAGGAGAAGAGGTACTAGTGAATGGTAAGAGCATTGTAGGTTACAGCTACCAGTACCACAGAGACCCCCAAAAAACTTTGTGTGAGGCATATTTATAGGTGACTGCACTGGTAGCTCAAGAATGAAATCCAAAAATATACCTTCAGAGAACAAGAATTACAAGGATACTTCTGCCATAGGTTGTATACCTCTGACAAGCAAGTAATTTTCTCATTAGGCACTTTAATACTGAAAATTTAACAGCATGACTGAAGAGTATTAGGTACCTGTCACAATCTGTGTTGTACTCCAGACCAGTGAGGATTGTCATCACCTGCCCTGCAACCTTGGGTGCCTCACAATGCTTTGATGTTGTAGCTCCCAACGTGAGCCACTCACAAACAGCCTATTAGCATACAGGTCACACACTGACTATATATAGCTGCAGCTCTGACCCCAGCAATCCGTCAGCAACACACAGTCGCACTCTTGCTTCCACCAGCCTTGGTTACTACTTGCAGGTGACCCCAACATACTCCCAGTCCTGAATTTTCCTAACAATGTGTGTTCTGCGCTATCCAGCACACTCAAGAACAGTTCAGATAGTAAAGGTCCATTGCCCTTGTAAAGGGTCAATATTCAACAGTTTGCCACTTTAACTAGACTTACCAAACAGTTCAGTTTAAACACAGCACTGCATTTGTTTGGATTAAAGAATTAAACAAGTTTATTAACAAAAGAAGATAGGATTTTAAGTGAATTCAAGTATCAGGTATTAAAGTCAGAAATGGTTACAAAAGAAATAAAATGTTTTCTAGTAGCTAAAACTTACAAACTAGATATGGTTCAAGGAAACATATGGTAAGGATTTTATCAGCAGGATCTCCCCCCAGAGTCAAAGGGCTGGTTCCTTTTACGTCTTAGGTGAAAGAGAAAGAGAGAGCGTGGTAGGGGTTTTCTACCCTTTCTTATATAGTCCTGTTAACCTTTTAAATGGATTTTTCTGAGGATTACCCCTCAAAGCAAAGGTTATTCAAACAGTAAAGAGGGCAACACGGAGTTGGTGGTGAAGGAGGCTCTCATGTTCTTCTTTCTCACTTGTGTTTGGTGAAATGCAAATTTGCTTCATCTCCTGCCGCCTCTTCTGCCTGCTGTCTCAAAGACCCTGTTTACTATTTATATGTAAATTGAGGTAAACACATTTCTTCGTTCAGGATACTTCTACCTGGGCAGAGCTGTGTGGTTTTGAACATGTGCTAAGAACATCATGCAGGGAGATTTCATAACTTTACATATGTTGCTACATGCTTTCACCATGATATTATTGACCAACGAGTTTTTTTTCAAATAATACCTCACAGGATATATTTTGTACAGTATTGTGTAGGGTGTGAATACAAGGTGCTTTCAGTCCCAATACCCAAAAAGGGGAAAAAGCCAGAGACTCCATGATGTTTACTAGGGACTTCACTGTTGCTAATCTGTTTTATATGAAAGGTGTTCAGGTGTTGTGATAAACAGCAGTATATAACCCTAAAATAGATAATGAAAACAGTAACAATGCTTGATGAATTAGAAACATCTGAGTTCTCAAAACAATGTGTGGATCACTCCCACTATTGGTGTGGTCACTGCTCTTCCTGGTTATCCACACAATCAGGAACAAGTAAACCAGGAACGAAACAATGGAGGATTGAAAGGGTGGAGGTATGAGGTGGATCCATAAGACAAGCGTTCTCTTATGAAATGGTATGCAGAATGAAGAAGTAGAATCATTGAATTTGGGAAAACAGTTAACATCTCCCTGTCCCCATCTCAGAAGAGGAAATCAAACAACACTTAATCTGTGTCTGTAAGGTAGAAATAAGCAGAGCCATAGCTGTATGGCAATCTGTGGCATTTGATGTGGCTTTTCTTAACTCAAGGTTTGAAGACTTAATTTTCTATGTTTTATTTTTAATTGCTTTCAACTTGATACTGTTGTTACAGTCCTATAAATACAAGTAACATTTCTATTTTATTTATTTCACTGCAGTGTTATAATACAAATGTTTTTAAATGTTAAATATTTTGCTATAATTTAGTTTTCTATGTACAGTTCCTACCTGTGTATATACCTTCAGAAGAGGAAAAGAAAAACCCATCTTTGTATGCAAATAATGTCAGAAGTGTAATGGCAGAGTAAGTATGCTGATAATATATTGAATTATAGAATAGAAATAGATGCTTGATTTCACTTTGGTATCAAAAAGAAGTATCAAAGTATTTGCCTACCTGCAGATAAATGTAGGTTATATTTCATATTGATGTATTTAAAACTCCTTTTACATATTGTTAACTTTTCTTTCTGATGTATTTTGTTGTTTGAGAAAAGTAAGAAACTGCAATGACTGGCAGAGAGCAAGTACTGTTGCAACACTATACTTCCTTCACTGTAGTTCCTTTAGCTTTCTACTTAGCTCAGATCTTAACATGGCATTTACAACTTTTTGTTATGGTATTAGAACTTGGCAAAAAGAAATAGTGAGTGTAACTTGATGCTTAAGCTACATAAGACAATTTACTTGTTTAAAAATTTTGAGGAAAAAATAGATTACACCTAGTATGATAAATTCGTATATCAGTTATCAGTCTGACATTATTTCAAATGTAAAAATAAAGAAAGCTAAAAAGAGATTTGTGAAAGTGAGCTCAGTGTGCCTTTAGTGATCTAACACTGATTAAATGTGAAACACTATTTCCAAAGGCAAATATTGTTGCACAACTAAGGACTCATGATTCATGAAATGCACAAACTTTAACACTGTTCCATTATGTTTATACACTGATAGTCTAGGTACACAGTCACGTTTTTCTCAAGTACACTTTATTGTAATACAATGTTTGTATCACCGCAGACCATACATACAGCATCTCATTCTTGTAATTCTTACATAATATCCATGGCATCATAATCCAGTGTTTGTTTTGACTTAAACTTATAATACATGTCTTACTTCCTATATATTTATCTTAATTTTGTCAGCAATCTTGTAATTTACATTTAACAGGATATTTTATGTCCCTTTACAGGGGGAGATATAATTGAACAGTAGATCCTTATCTATCATACAGACTCTTGCAGAGCTTACTTAGGATTATATTGATGTATGTTTTAATGATGACTTGTTTGACTGTATTGCTAACATGGAAGCGTACCTGATATGTATTTTTCCTGTGATTTATCCTCAAACTGTCTTAAGGAAGTTCAAATATTACTTTATCTAAATACTGGATGTGTTCTAAATGTTTCTAAACTGTTGGTTCAATTTGACATATAAATTCTACACACATTCATAACTCAAACACTGATTTACAGGTTGTATATATTTTTAACTAGACAAAAATAAAATGAAAACTGATTTTTCCATGAGCTTGCTATAAAATGTATGCCTTCCCATGAGCTAAGTATTATAAAGCCATAGTATATTTACAATAAGATGTATTTATTAAACAAAAATGAAGGGACAGCTATTGAAATGTTATTTGGTAATGTAGGTGTGAAACCGTATGTATGCCAGCACAGAGGGTTAAATCTCTCCACAGTGCCCTGTCAGAGTTAAATTTTGTTCTTGGGGAGCTCGCTGCCAGGTGTCTCCCCAGGTCCTATTGGGGGACTCCTGCTTCTGCTTCCTGGAGTCCTGCAGGGGTGCTCTGGAAGATGTCTGCCTACACTCTTGCCTGGTGTGGATGGAGCCTAGATGTGGGAAGTCCCTTTTTCCCTTACTCCCCCATTCTGCTTGTCTGAATGGCTGGGAATGGTGGGGGAGGGCAGAGTCAGAGTTGGAATCTCAGCACTGTTTTCTGCCTGGCTCTATGGACAGACCCTTGAATGAGGTGGTTTTCCCTGGTATGGCTCTGGTGTGGCTTGGCCCTTCAGAAGGGTTAAAGGAAAGACAGAAACCTACTCTGCAATCTTCTTGTGATACTTCAACTTGGTACCTCCTCCCAATGCTGCCTGGTATTACATCTGGTTCCCTGGTCTTTGGGAGGGGCACTGGGCCCTACTACCCAGTCGTCTTAGTGCTTTCCCCAGTCCCATAGAAAGGTATGTTGAGAAACCACCTGTCTCAGCTCACGCTTGCTCGCTCTCTCTCTTTCTGCTGCCTTGTGTTGGTTCTCATTCCTCAACTCAAGAGGCATCCCTGTGTATGGCTAACAGTTCTCCCCACTGTTTCTCATAGTCCTGGAGAAGAGAATGAAGGGAGGAACCTCTACTTTATCCTTTCCCCTCCAGTGCTACTTTGTTCTCTCCTCTGCCTCCTGTAAAAGGGGGTAGGAAGTACAGATTCTCCTTTTGCTGCATGTATTCACTGTATTCCCTAATCCCATGTAAGGGCCTGGGGTGTGAAGACTCATTCCTTGCTCAGTTCCACCTTTGGCAGGGATGTTCCTCAGAATAGTCTTTGTGACAGAAAAGTCAGTTCCCACTTGTACATAGCTAGATTACTGTATTAAAGTAACTATTAGGGCCATATACCAGTATACAGGGTCTAATACCTGAAGGAGTTAACCCAGGCACCTTTTATGTGTGCAAATTTGAGTGCTGACGGCTGGATTCATGCTTTTCAAGCGCTAACACTTGAGGCAATTATCAACTGCCTGAACAAGTGTTAGTGCTTGAAAGTTCATATCCAGGTGTCTGCATTTTCATATATGCAAGTGCATTCTTTAAAAATCAGAATAATATGTAAGTGTTCACATAGCCGCCAACAACAACGTGGAAATCAAATAAAATGAGGTTCACCTCTTCATACAAAGGAACTAGCCTCTGTCTCTGAAGCCCCCTCATGCTACAGAGTAATGATCTGTTATGTCTCCTGATGTGATTTTAAATAATCATGCTGTATCATCATGTATTTTTGTAACATTTTGACATCCAATTTTCTACAAATCATTAAGCTTTGTTTCTTGTTTTTCTGTGTTTTCATCTCTTGTCATTTTCTTCTGTTAAAATTTTCCCTGCAATTGATGTTTATCTCTCACTTCCTTGAGAGAACTATCTGCAGTATAAATTTATAGGGTTGGGATCTGAATTTTATAAACTCCCCAAAACAGGTCACAGTTTGGTCTTGCAATCATAGACAGCTGTGAACTGTGAATTAACCATATTTTTGAATTGTGCTATAACCCTGTGAAAGTTCAAAGGCTCTAGCACAGTTTAAGGTATCTGTACTACAAGATCACAGTTAATTGTCAGGGAAGTTACCATGCTATGTATGATTTCCCTCCTACAATATGGTGGATTACATATTATAAATGGGATCTAAATCTTTCCCTCAAGCTCTCCTGTTTACCTTTACCCCCACCATCTTTCTCTGTCTTCCTCCTCTCTGTACTTTGCAGGACCTTTCTCTATTCTGCACACACTGCAACTGCCCCTAAACCAGTATTCTCCAGCCTCTACATCTCTTCTTACTCCATAAAGGTTTTACTGTGACACCTGGTCAAGAAACCTGTCTGCAGTGCCTTTGTGAAGAGTGGAGTGGGTGAGTCAGCAACATAGCAACCCCTGCTAGGGGGAGAACAGAACAGCAGGGTTTGTAGAAAAATATCCTGTTCCTTGCTTAGGAGGCAAGCCTTTAGAGGCTAAGAAGAGTAGCATTTTGTAAATAGCTTAACTGCTTATTGATGGGGAAAGTATTATTGAGGACCACCCCATGGGCAAGCAATGGGTGCTTTGTCATCAGTATTTTAAGCTATTTACAAAGTGGGTATACGTTAATCCCATTTGACAGATTGAATTAACACTCAGAGGAAATCTTCCATTAAAATTAATTGTAGATATGTTTTTAACTCCACTAGATGGCTTTGAAAATCTCAACTAGAGATTTTAAGCAGTTCACTTATGTGCTCTCTGATCTAATTTAATAGATCCCAAGTCTACCACAGATTCTCTGTGTGACTTTGGGTGAGTTACTTAACTTGTATGTCTTATTTATTCAGAGAGAGGTAGTATTATTTGCGTACAGCTTACTGCAGTGGTGAGAAGTTGTACTAAAGTTTTGTGAACTGCAAATTAATATTAAAGCCATTCTGTGGAATGGGTGGGAGCAGTACTCAAGGTTTCCTAGCTCAGCCTTGTTTTCAATCTGTCAGGCCAAGGAAATATTTTTGAGGCAAAGATCAGCACATTAAAGAGAATTATCCTTTTTCCAAAATCCTGGATTTCTTAAAACCGTTCCTGAGCTTGTCTGGAATTTTGGACTAATTTGGAATAGCTCTGGCACCAAAATCAATATGGCACATACACGCACAGCATATCCAAGCTCCTACTAAAATGGAAAGGCAATTTCATGCCTGGATGTCAGTTTTCACCACATTTTTCTGAAGCTTAACAAAGCACGTGCAGCACACAAAAGATTGTCTTCAGTATCTATAAGAGTTAGTTCTTCTTTGAGTGCTGGTCCCCATATAGATTCCAGATGTGGGTGTGCATGCATGCTGTACGCTGGAGCCAGAACTGTTTGGAGTAGTGTCTGTCGACCTGCGTGAATGCCTCATGTCATTCATGTGGTATGTCTGGGCACTTATAGGCTGCACAGGTCGACATCCCCCTCAGTATCCTCTTACTGCTGCATGGCTAGAGTCAGAACATTCTCCTTTTATCCTTCAGAAAATCCACGTTAAAAAAAACCCAGATAATATAGTATTTTTATAATTGTAGTTGAAGTTTGTTTCTTAGAAAATTGGTAGTTTCCAAGTTCTTCCGTCCCTGAGACAGTCTACCCTGTTCAGGGATTATGCCCAAACAAGTTGGGTTCAAGAACTGCGCCACATGCCTGTGATCGTTTTTAGTGAGTGACGAGCACCAACACTGTCTCCACTGTCTTGGTGAGACCCATGTCATAGAGCAATGCACTATCTGCTGCTCATTTCCTCTGACAACCTGCCAGGCAAGAGAACTTAGACTTAAAAAACACCTCTTGGAGGAGGTGATGTGTCTGCGTGCGCATCATGAGGTGGCATCAATGGACCCACTGGAATGCCCAATCGCACTTTCGGTGATAGCGTCTTTTGCCACGTCGGTGGCACCAGCCAAGGGCTGTCGTGCGCACAAGAAGCACGCTCATGGCCATAAAGGTGGATCCTGGAGAGGGACCACCTCCAAATGCCACATTCCCTCCCTGAGCCAAGATCAACTTGGTGAGAAGTTGCACGTGGATACAGTGGCTTCTGCTCCCATACGGGCAAAGGCAGATGATAAAATGAAACATCTAGAGAAGCCCGAGACTTCAACTGCCACCGCTGCTTCACTGGAGCCTTGACCCCACTGTAGCTGGCAGGACTTCTGCAGCCGCCACCATACCCCCTGGTGCTGCGTACACTGTGTCGCATCTCACCCCTAACTACCATGGCTGAACTGCTGCTGCTGCTGGAGGGACCCTTGTACTTGTATGAGGCACCAGGCACCATGCAGCTCCTGTCCCCAGCCAGCAAGCCACTGCTACTATACCACCCTTCTGCAATGCAATCACTGGAACTGCCTTGACATCTGCCCATTCTGCCAACTCCAACCCACTCCGCCTGCTCCAATGGCACCACCTTTACCATACAACTTGGAGTCCAACCGGTCCTTGGAGCTTGATCCACATTTCTCCCTAGAATGGCAGTTCAGTCCGCACCCCTATCAATATGTGCCAGTCCAAGTCTCACCGCAGGAACAAACATGCCTGGCCCTCCAGCAGCAGTGGACCAGAGGCCCCATTGGCATGGGTGGGACCCTTATTATGGACGTGGAACTCTACCACCTTTGGAGTACATTGCACCTCCCTTGGTGTACGACAGGCCATGTAGCACTGTGGGACCACCTGCTCCATCCTTCCTAAACAGTACATCATCACCACCAGACAAGGCGATCATCCCACGCACATTATCACCACCTGATGACCATGGCCAATACCAGGATCTGTTGAAGCATATGGCAATAGCCCTTAATTTAACAGTGGAAGATGTCAGACTCACAGGATGAGTTTCTCAATATCCTTCGACCATCAGGTCCAACTCATGTAGTGCTACCCATTTATTATGCCATATTATAACTGGCTCAGGCAATCTGGCATGTCCCAGTTTCCTGCACACCAATGCCTAAATGTGCTAAGAGACGGTACTTTGTTCTGGAAAAGAATACAGACTTTCTCTTTATGCGCCTGTCACAGAACTCACTAGTGGTAAAAGCAGCTGTTCAGTGGGCCAGGCAACAACACACCAGGATCACTCTTTCTGACTGAGTAGCCAAAAAACTGGATCTCATTGGCTGCAAAGTATATTTGTCTGTTGGCCTTCAATTCTACACAGCCAGCTATAAGGCAATTCTAGTAAAGTATGAGTTTAGGTCATACTCAAAACTGTCAGATTTTCAAGTCTTTCTCCCAAAGGATAAGCAAGCACAGTTTAAGGCTCTCATTGAGTAAGGCAAACTGGTGTCTAAAGTCTCCCTCCAGGCAGCGGTAGATGCTGCAGACATAGCGGCTCACTCCCTTGCATTCGGGGTAGTACTCTGAAAAGATTCCTGGCTACAGACTTCTGGTTTTCCTAAGGAGGTCCAAATCACTCTGGAGAACCTCCCTTTTGACAAACCAGAAGCTATTTAGTGATAAAAAGGACGAGCGCCTTTATTCCTCGAAGGACTCTCAAACAACACTCCAGTCTCTAGGACTGTACATTCCGGCCCCATGCAATTTTCAAAATTGACCAACTTACTGACCCAGGTAACTGTCTTGACCCACCTACCAGCCTTACCAACCTTACCCTTCATGCCAGGAAGACCAACCCCACTGTCGCCAATACTCGCAACACCGCCAGCATTCCACAACCTCTATCTCTGCTACCTCTACTTTTCATCGGTGTCCTCCGAGTCAAACCTTTTGGCTTAAAACCAGAGAACCCCGAGCCCCTCCCCACCCTATCTTTTGCTTCTCTGATTGTGTTCGGAGGCTGTCTTGCTCTATTCGACCACAACAGGAACAAGATTACCACCAACAAATGGGTTATTGGATATCGTATGCCAGGGATATCTGATAGAATTTCACAACATCCCACCCTGCCACCCACCTCGGTACACCCATGAGGACCCAACCCAGATACACCTACTTCACAAGGAAACTTGTACACTCCTCTAGAAAGGTGCTATAGAACCAGTTTCACACCACTGCTGGAACCATGGCTTCTACTCCTTACTTCCTCATACTGAAGAAGGGAGGAGATCTTTGCCCCATTATGGACTTTCAGGCCCTAAGCAAATTCATCCAAAAATTCCATTTCTGCATGGTCACGCTTTCTCAAATTATTCCTTCCCTCCAACGTGGGGCCCGATTCTTAGCTCTTGATATGAATGAAGCTTATTTGCATGTGGACATCAACCCTGCACACCACAAATTCCTTTGCTTTACAGTGAAGCAATCCCACTACCAGTTCTGTGTTCTCCCCTTTGGGATAGCTACTGCACCTTGTGTTCACAAGGGTCTTTGCTGTTGTGGCAGCATACATGCGCCGGTTGGGCCGTTCTGTGTTCCTGTAGCTAGACGACTGATTCTTAGTGGCATCATCCTGCAACCACTTACCCAACACCATTCAGATTCTACGGCATCTCCTTGCCAACTTCAGTGTACGCAACAACAAAGGCAAGTCTATCCTAGTTCCTACCAAGGAACTCACCTTCACTGGCATCAGAATGGAGTTCCGAGCAGCTCGCGCTTTTCTCCCAAGGGACCGATTTACCACTCTCACTATCTTCATCGCATGACTACGTCATCCGCATATGTGCGTCTGCCTCTGCCTTTCACTTCTGGGATACATGGCGGCGTGCACCTGAGTTACCCTGCACGCTTGACTCCATATGAGGTGCCTCCAGCAAATGGCTGAAAACAGTATATGATCCACAGGAGGATCACCTAAACAAGCAAGTCTCCCTACCTCCACTGGTGGTAACCTCCTTGTCATCATGGCATGACCCATCCAAGGTCATGCAAGGTGTCCCCTTCCACCAGCCTTGCTCGCAAGATGGGGTGCCCATATACAAGGCCATGTGGCACAAGGCCTCCGGGAGGTGAGGATGCACATCAACATCCTAGAACTGAGGGCGGTCCAATGCTCCTATCAAGTGCTCCTTCCCTTTGTTCAAAACAAGCACGTACAAATCTTCTCAGACAATATGAGTGCAGTGGTATACATAAACAAATAAGGCGGAGCCAGATCTCTGTCCCTCTGCCGAGAAATGATTCAGTTATGGAACAGGTGCCTCCATAACAACATCACGTTACAAGCAACACACTTATCAGATATGGACAATATTCTGGCAGACAAGTTGAGCATTCCTTCCATTACAACCATGAATGGGAACTCCATGACACCACTCTTCACTGGATCTCCCAGCAGGGGGGCACCCCCCATTAGGTCCTATTCACCACACCCGTAAACATCAAACTTCCCCTTTTCTGTTCAAGGGGAGTGATCGGACAGAGATTGCAAGAAGATGTCTTTCTCCTTCCATGGACCCCGGACTGCTGCTCTGCCTTCCCACCCATTCCACTCATTCCCCAGGTCCTCTGCAAAGTGAAAAGAGACCGAGCGACATTCATACTTGTAGTCCCATCCTGGTCCTATCAGTATTGGTTCACAGACCTCCTCCACCTGTCAACTCGCCCTTCAGTTCCTTTTGACAGTGATAGTGGCTCAAAGATTTTTAAGGTTAATTTTCAGGTAACAAACTGGCATACCACCAAAAAGTTGCCCATGCGCCACAGGCTGAAAACCACTGCTTTAGATACTTCATTCTCAAAACTCTGCTCCTGACAGAGGGCTTGTCTTCACTCAGAGATTCGGCGGCAGTCGACCGGAGTTACACAAACTACGCAAAAAACTTACGTAACTCCCGTCGACTTCTGTGCTTCTGTTCTGTGCGCCGTCTTCACTGCACTGCACCGACGGGAACTATGCCACTTGAGAACGTGGTCTTAATACGTTGATTTCTGGATCGACTGAGCAGGTCTTCACTGACTGCTCAGTCGATCCAGATAAGTCGATTTGACGGTGGCGAATTTGGCATTGTCAATGAAGACATAGCCAGAGGGTGACCGAGATAGTGTGGAGTGGGAAGGGAAAAAGGATTTTGGAGCTTTACACCAACTCCCACATAAACCCATACATGTCATATGAAAAAGCTGTGGAACCTTCAGTCCAAGAAATCAGCATAAGAGGGAGGGTCACCTGGGACTGAGATTTTTTTGAGCAAGCGAGGGTGTCAGAATTGATTATGAACATAACTGCCATACTGGGTCAGACGAGTGGTCCATCTAGCCCAGTATCTAGTCTCTGACAGTGGCTGATACCAGAGCTTCAATGGGAGTGTACAGAACAGGGCAGTTGGAGTGATTCACTTCTGTTTTCCACTCCCAGATTCTGACCGTTGGAGGTTTAGGGTTGTCCCGAGCATGGTGTTGCATCCCTGACCATCTTGGCTAATAACCATTGTTGGATTTATCCTTCATGAACTTGTTTGTTTGTTTTTTTTAACCCATTTATACTTTGGCCATCACAAAATCCCATGGCAGTGAGTTATTTCCTTTTGTTTGTATTAAGCCTGCTGCCTAATAATTTATTTGGGTGACTTCTGGTTTTTGTGTTGTGGGTAAATAACACTTCTCCATTAATTTTTACCACACCATTCATGATTTTATAGACCTCTATCATATATCCACTGGTCTCTTTTCTAATCTGAACAGCCCTAATCCTTGTTTTTTCTCCTCTCATGGAAAGAATTCCATACTCTTGATTATCTTTGTTGCCCTTCTTTGAACCTTTTCCAGTTTGACTAAATTCTGGTCACACTATTTAAGGTGTGGGTGTACCATAGATTTATGTAGTAGCATTATGATATTTTCTGTCTTATTTTCTATCCCTTTCCTAAAAGTTCCTAACGTTCTGTTAGCTTTTTTGTCTGCTGCCGTGCATTGAGCTGAGTTTTTCAGAGAATTATCCACGATGACTCCAAGACCACTTTTTTGGTGGTAACAGCTCATTTTGATATAGTATACATTTTTTCCAGTGTGCATTACTTTGCAGTGTTAGATTTAATCTGCCATTTTGTTTTCCAGTTCACCCTGTAACTCTTTGCAGTCTGCTTTGCACTTAACTATTTTGAATAATTTTGCATCGCCTGCAGACTTCGCTACCTCACTCATTCCCTTTTCGAGATCATTAATGAATATGTTGAACAGCACAGGTTGCATTACAAATTCTTGGAGGACCCTGCTGTTTATCTCTTTCCATTGTGAAAACTAGCCATTTATTCCTACTCTTTGTTTCTTGTTTTACGATTAAGGCCAGTTTTTTTCAGGAGAAATTAATCGTGTTGGTTAACAGTTAGAACTGGACGTGTTTGCAGTAGGTGATGGAGCTGATTTAATTTTCTGTGGGGAAAGGGCAATCAGGTGCCTTGCTATGGGAAGAGAGGGAAAAACTTGTTAGATTATTGAGGAAGTGTGACACACCAGGGTACAATCCAGACTAATGAGTAGCTGTGTCACCGCTACCCTGTAACCTGGGGTACCCTTTACAATGCCTACCTGCTGTAGCCTTAACCGCTCACAAACAGCCTCCAACATGTAAGTCACTCCCCTCTATGTCTTGTGTGTGCTGCAGCCAGTCATCCCCACCTTGGCTCTCACCAGCCTTGGTAATGCTGTAGGAAGACCCCAACACAGCTCCAGTCCCAGGTCTTCCTCTCTCCCCCCACCAAATGTATGTACTGTATGGCCCAGCCATCTCCTGGACAGTAGAAATATGTTAAGTTTGTTATTCCTTTAAGGGAATAATATGCACACAACTTGTTACCCTGAATGGAATTACCCAGACACTTCAATTTGGACACACTGGATTAGATAAAACAATTAAACAAGTTTATTAACTACAAAGAGAGAGATTTTAAGTCAGGACAAATAATGAGGCATAAAAGTCAGAAAAAGTTTTAAGAAATACAAAGATAAACAGCTTACTGGTGCCTAACTTAACAAACTACATTAGATTTAAAGCAAAGTTTTCTCGCCACATGCTTAGGCTCAGACTCCGTGGTGCTGAAGGGCTCAAGCACCCATAGAAAAAGTGGGTGCTCAGCACCCATTGGGTGACTGTCTGGGGTGATTAACTGTTGGTGTACACTGATCAGGTATTTCACCCATGCGGCTGCAGATGAGCTGTTTGGCACACATATTTTACCAGGACAATACTGACCAGCAAATTATGAGTTATTAAATGATATCCCACAAGGCATACTTTGAACAGACATTATTACATAGGTGTGTAGGGTATGAACATGAGTATATTCTGTCACAGGAAGATCTGAAAGTAAGACATTAAATAAAACAGAAATTGGTAGCTGGGCAAATCCCTGGGCTTGTTTGAGCAGGGTGGAGGAAACTTTAGTTGACATCCTGATGTTTGAGCTTGGAAGGAGGGAAGTGGTTGCTATCTAAGTTGGAGATAAGGGGTACTGCGGCATACATTAGAATTATTAAAGTGAATAGTAGTCTTCAAACTTGATTAAAATTGACATTTTACAATGAAACAAAAACTTTCAAACTTGGGTGCCTTAAGTTAGACATGTAGATCCATATTAGGGAGCTATATTTTGATAACATTTTGGTCGTTGACGGATATGCAGGTAGTTAAATATGGATTTAGATGCTTCATAAACCTAAATAAGATGGCCTGATAATTATAAGGGTATTAGGGGCCTGCATTTACTGATTTTAATCTATTTTGTGGTCCAGGGCAAGTTAATGTTGATGAAAGTTCTGGATTCTCATCTACAAAAGCGAGACTGGTTTAAGTGCCTATATATGGATTTAGGTGCCTAATTTTAGGCTTCTAAGATGCAGATGTTGGCCTAAATAATAAATAGTGTATTCACATGCCCATGTGATTGAATAACTGCGAACAGAGGAGAGGCAAATAGAAGGAGTTTGCCTGGGAGTTCGCCTGGGGGAGAGCCCAGAGTGGGTTTTTGCCTTTCAGACTTTGCTGAGCAGTAAATACAGCATCAGAAGAGACTCTCAGAGGAAAGATATGGAAAGAGAGCGATCTGCTGTTGTCACCTGCACTGGAAGTGCTATATTTGTCTTCCTCCCACAGGATAGAGCTGACTTCATCTGTACAAAGTGCAGGCTGGTTTCCATATTGGAAGAGAAGGTTAAAGGACTAGAGTCCCAAATATGAACCCTGCATTGCCTTAAGGAAAACAAAGTCTTTCTCGATCGAAGACATGATTTGCTACTGCAGGCACAGTGTGAGGAAGATTCAGAGAAGGCAGTGCAGGGGAAACTGAAGAACAGGGAGGAAATTGGCAGCATGTGACCTCCTGAAGAAAGAGAACCTATATGCACACCATGCAGATAGAGGTAAGGAATCGTTTTCTGGCTCTTTGCACAGGTACTACTGCGGAGAAAGATTTGGAAGACTCATCTGAGGGAATAGATCAGAAGGCAGGGGATGCATTGTCCTAGGGATGGGGGTTCCACGACCACCACTCCCCAAGGGGAAGAGAAGGGTGGTGATGGTCGGTGACTCCCTCCTAAGAGGGACGGAGTCATCCATCTGCCATCCAGACCGGGAAACTAGAGAAGTGTGCTGCTTGCCTGGAGCTAGGATTCAGGATGTGACAGAGAGATTGCCAAGACTCCTCAAGTCCTCAGAATGCTACGTCTTCCTACTTCTCCACATGGGCACCAACGACACTGCCAAGAACGATCTTGAGCGGATCACTGCGGACTATGTTGCTCTGGGAAGAAGGATAAAGGAGTTTGAAGCGCGAGTGGTGTTCTCATCCATCCTCCCTGTTGAAGGAAAAAGGCCCAGGTAGGGACCGTCGCATTGCGGAAGTAAATGCATGGTTATGCAGGTGGTGTCGGAGAGAGGGCTTTGGATTCTTCGTTCATGGGATGTTGTTCCAGGAAGAAGGATTACTAGGAAGAGACGGGATTCACCTAACGAAGAGAGGGAAGAGTATCTTCACAGACAGGATGGCTAACCTAGTGAGGAGGGCTTTAAACTAGGTTCAATGGGGGATGGGAACCTAAGGTAAGTGGGGAAGTGGGACACCATAAGGAAGCAGAAGGAGGAGGATGCAGCAGGGGAGGCCTCCTGATTCATACTGAGAAAGTAGGGCAATCAGCTAGTTATCTCAAGTGCCTATACACAAATGCAAGAAGCCCTGGAAACAAGCAGGAGGAATTGGAAGTCCTGGCACAGTCAAGAAACTATGACATGATTGGAATAACTGAGACGTGGTGGAGTAACTCACATGACTGGAGCACTGTCATAGATGGGTATAAACTGTTCATGAAGGACAGGCAGGGGCGAAAGGATGGAGGAGTTGCACTGAATGCAGGAAAGCACTATGATTGCTCTGGGTTCCAGTATGAAACTGGAGATAAGCCAGTTGAGAGTCCCTGGGTTAAGCTTAGAAGCAAGAACAATAAAGGTGATGTCGTGGTGAGTATCTGTTATAGACCACCAAACCGGGACGACGAGGTAGATGAGGCTTTCTTCAGTCAACTAGGGAAAGTTACCAGTTCACAGGACCTGATTCTCATGGGGGATTTCAATCACCCTGACATCTGCTGGAAGAGCAATACAGCAGAGCACAAACAATCCAGGAAGTTTTTGGATAGTGTTGCAGACAACTTCCTGGTGCAAGTGCTGGAGCAACCAACTAGGGGCCGTGCTTCTCTTGACCTGCTGCTCACAAACAGGGAAGATTTTGTAGGGGAAGTAGAAGTGGGTGGCAACCTAGGCAGCAGTGACCATGAGATGGTCGAGTTCAGGATCCTGGCAAATGGAAGAACAGCAGGATACAGACTATGGACTTCAGAAAAGCAGACTTTGACTGCCTCAGGGAGCTGATGGGCAGGATCCCCTGGGAGGCTAATATGAGGGGGAAAGGAATCCAAGAGAACTGGCTGTATTTTAAAGAAACCTTATTGAGGGCACAGGAGCAAACCATCCTGATGTGCAGAAAGAATAGCAAATATGGTAGGCGTCCACCTTGGCTTAACAAAGAAGTCTTTGGTGAACTTAAACGCAAAAAAGAAGCTTACAAGAAGTGGAAGCTTGGTTAGATGACTAGGGAGGATTATAAAAATACTGATCGAACATGCAGGAATGAAATCAGGAAGGCCAAAGCACAATTGGAGTTGCAGCTAGCGAGGGTTGTGAAGGGGAACAAGAAGAGTTTCTACAGGTATGTTGACAACAAGAGGAAGATTACGGAAAGTGTGGACCTCTTACAGAATGGGGGAGGCAACGTAGTGACAGAGGATGTGGAGAAAGCTGAGGTACTCAATGCCTTTTTTGCCTCTGTCTTCATAGACAAGGTCAGCTCCCAGACTACTGTACTGGGCGGCACAGAATGGGAAGGAGGCGAACATCCCACAGTGCTGAAGGAACAGGTCCAAGACTATTTAGAAAGATTGGACATACACAAGTCCATGGTGCCAGATGCTATGCACTCGAGGATGCTTAGGGAGCTGGCTGATGTGATTTCAGAGCCATTGGCTATTATCTTTGAAAGCTCTTGGCAATTGGGGTAGGTCCCTGATGACTGGAAAAAAGCAAATATAGTGCCCATCTTCAAGAAAGGGAGGAAAGAGGATCCAGGGAACTACAGACCGGTCAGCCTCACCTCACTCCCTGGAAAAATCATGGAACAAGTCCTCAAGGAATTCATTTTAAGGCATTTGGAAGAGAGGAAGGTGATCAGGAACAGTCAAAATGGATTCACCAAGGGAAAGTCATGCCTCACCAACCTGATTGCTTTCTATGAAGAGGTGACTGGCTCTGTGGATGTTGGGAAAGCAATGGACGTGATATACCTTGACTTTAGCAAAGCTTTTGATATGGTCTCTCACAGTATTCTCATCAGCAAGTTAAAGAAGTATGGGTTAGATGAATGGACTATAAAATGGATAGAGAACTGGCTAGAGCATAGGGCTCAATGGGTAGTGATCAATGACTCCATGTCTAGCTGGCAGCTGGTCACAAGCAGAGTGCCCCAGGGGTCAGTCCTAGGGCCAGTTTTGTTCAACATCTTCATTAATGATTTGGAGAATGGGGTAGATTGCACCCTCAGGAAGTTTGCAGGTGACACTAAGCTAGGGGTAGATACCCTGGAAGGTAGGGATAGGATACAGAAGGACCTAAACAAACTGGAGGATTGGGCCAAAAGAAATCTGATGAGGTTCAACAAGGACAAGTGCAGAGTCCTGCACTTAGGACGGAAGAATCCCATGCACAGCTACAGACTGGGGACCGACTGGCTAAGCAGCAGTTCTACAGAAAAGGAGCTGGGGGCTACAGTGGACAAGAAGCTGGATATGAGTCAACAGTATGCCCTTGTTGCCAAGAAGGCAAATGGCATATTGGGCTGCATTAGTAAGAACATTATCAGCAGAAAAAGGGAAGTGATTATTCCCCTCTTTTCAGCAATGGTGAGGCCTCAGTTGGAGTACTGTGTCTAGTTTTGGGCCCCCCACAACAGAAAGGATTTGGACAAACTGGAACTAGTCAAGTGGAGGGCAACAAAAATGATTAGGGGGCTGGAGCACATGATTTATGAAATGAGGCTGAGGGAACTAGGCTTGTTTAGTCAACAGAAGAGAAGAATGAGGGGAGATTTGATAGCAGCCTTTAACTACCTGAAAGGGGGTTCCAGGGAGGATGGAGCTAGGCTGTTCTCAGTGGTGACAGACAACAGAACAAGGAGTAACGGTCTCAAGTTGCAGTGGGGGAGGTCTAGGTTGGATATTAGGAAAAAGTGTTTCATTAGGAGGGTAGTGAAGCACTGGAATGGATTATCTAGGGAGGTGGTGGAATCTCCATCTTTAGAGGTTTTTAAACTGCGGCTTGACAAAACCCTCGCTGGGATTATTTATCTGAGGTTAGTCCTGCTTTGAGCAGAGGGTTGGACTAAATGACCTCCTGAGGTCCCTTCCAACTGTATGATTGTATGAATAACAAAAGTTCCCTTCTACTAAATTCTGTTTGTTAAAAAAAATGGATGGGAAATGTTGCACCGCTGTGCACAGCACTCATTGAAAACTTCATAGATTCAAAGATTCCAAGTCCAGAAGGGACTGTTGTGGTTATCTAGACTGACCTCCTGTTTACACAGGCCATTCGATTTCCCCAAAAGAATTCTTAGAGCATAGGTTTTAGAAAAATATCCAGTCTTGATTTAAAAATAGTCAGTGATGGAGAATATACCATGACCTCTGGCAAATTGTTCCAGTGGGTAATTACCTTCACTGTTAAAAATGTACTCCTGTTTTCCAGACTGAATTTGTCTAGTTTTAACTTCCAGCCATTGGATTGTGTTACGCCTTATTCAGCAGTATTCAATAACCCAATATTATTTGTTCCCCATGTAGATACTTACAAAATGTAATCGAGTCACCCCTTAACTTTTTCTTTTTTTCAGCTAAATAGATTGAACTTTTTTGAGTCTGTCACTATAAGGCATATCTTCTAATCCTTTAATCATTACCATGGTTCTTTTCTGAACCTTCTCCAATTTATCAATCTGTCTTGCTCTGTGGACACCAGAACTGGAAGCACTATTTCAGCAGTGGTCACACCAGAACCAAATAAAGAGTTAGAATAATCTCTCTTCTTCTACTTGAGAGTCCCCTGTTTATGCATCCCAGAATTGCATTAGCCTTTTTGGCAACGATGTCACACTAGGATCTCATGTTAGGCTGATTATCCATCCTAACCCCTAGGTATTTTGCCAATTCACTGCATCCCAGGATAGAGTCCTCCATCTTGTAAGTATGGCCTGTATTCTTTGTTCCTCGATGTATACATTTACACTTAGCCATATTAAAATGCATACGGCTTACTTGTGCCTAGGTTACCAAGTGATCCAGATCACTCTGAATCAGTGACCTGTTGTCTTTATTATTTACCACTCCCCCAATTTTTATTCATCTGCTGAGTTTATCAGTGATGATTTTAGATTTTCTTCCAGACCCTGAATAAAAATGTTAAATAGTGTAGGGCCAAGAACCAATTCCTGTGGGACCCTACTAGAAACACACCTGTTTGATTCCCTGTTTACAGTTAAATTTTGAGACCTAGCAGCCAGTTTTTAATCCAGTTAATCTGTGGCATGTTAATTTTATATTCTAGTTTTTTTGTAAAAATGGCATGCAGTACCAAGTCAAAATATATTGTCAACTCTATTACTTTATCAATCAAACTTGTAATGGCTTCAAAAAAGGTATCAAATTAGTTTGATAGGATCTATTTCCATAGACCTGTATTGATTGACATTGATTATATTGCCCTCCATTAATTCCATATTAATCAAGTCCCATATCAGCCAGTCCATTATCTTGACTCTTGTTGATGTCATATTGACAGGTTTATAACTACCTCAGCGATCCCATTTGCGCTTTTTAAATATTGGCACAATATTCACTTTCATTTAGTTTTCTGGAACTTATTGAATATCGACATTTACAGTCCAGGAAGCGCCTCAATCACTTCTTTTAAAACTCTTGGATTTGAATTGTCCAGACTTCTGATTTAAAAATGGCTACTAAATTTTAGGCACTATTTAATATCCTCCTGAAATGCTGGTGGAGTGGAAAAAGTGTTATCATATGAGATAACTATGATCTGTTTTTCCCAAATACAGAACAGAAATATTTATTGAACACTTGTGCCTTTTCTGCATTATTATTGATAATTGTACTATTTTCCATTTTCAGGCTTCGTTGTTCTTAATATATTTAAACTCCTGTTAGCCATAGATTTATCCTTGTGTACCTTTAGTTATCAGTTTTTCTACAGTTCCTAGCTTCTGATTCATATTTATAGCTATGAATTTCCCCTTTCTTCCATTTATTATGTTGTATTTGTTATAGCTGCTTTCACTTCCCCTCTAAACCAGTCAGTTGTTAACTAGCATGGCCATCCTTGATTGTGGAATTGTGGTTTATGAGGTATCTAGTAAGGTGTTCTCAAGGAATTCCCAATTATCATTCACAATTTTTTATTAAATCCTTCCTCTCAGCTGATTTGGTTCATAATTGTTTTCAGCTTTGTGAAATTGGCCATTTTAAAGCATCAACATATTCATATTACTGGCCTAAGCTTTATTCTGTCTGCACATTATAAATGTGATCAAGTCATGATCACTTGTACCCAAGTTACCATTAATGTTTAGTTCTGTGATCAGTTGCTATTCATCTGTCAAGACACAGTCCAATATAGAATTCCCCCAAGTTGGATGTTAATTTTTTGAGTTAAGAAATTGTGATCTATAATACTTAAAAATGCCAACGATGTTTTAGTACTGTCAGCATGAGACCCCTGTTTCTTCCCCCCAGCATGTATTACTCAGTTTGAAATCCCCTATGATGACACAGCTTTTTTTTTCTACACATTATAGATCAGTCATAAAGAGCTATTCGACTTGGTCCCTCGTGTGATTTGGTGGTCTGTAGCAGACACCAACTAATTCCCCATCTTGTGCTTTATCTGTTAGGAGATTGATCCAAAAGCATGCAAGATCACTTTCTTCTGCATTATCAGTGACTCAGAAACAGGTAATGCCTCTTTTTACAGAGAGTGCCACTTCCCCTCCCTTTCTGCTCATTCAATCCTTCCTGTATAGGTAAAACATTGATTTTAACACACAAGCATTCCAGGTCTAGTTTTTTCTGAATAGTCAATAAATCTAAAACAGGTAATGGTGTGTTTGATATAGCATGCTATCCTGCCTCCACTTCCAATTATTTTATCCCCTTCCTCGTTAGGGAGCATTTTGTGATTTTTAACATGCCAGTCACACTATGGTTCAATAATAACAATTTACATTAGAGTACTTTTTGTTCCTCTCGTTTTTACCTGGATCAGCTAGCATTGGTGTACAGGCAATTCAATAATTTCTTGTCTTAATATCCCTTAACACCTTTATTCTTTACATTTATGATGTCCTGAGTTTGAGTTACATGTGCTTATTCTGTTTACCCACTTAACAACCTCTCCTTTTGTTGCCAGTTTAGTGCCCTTCCGACTAATCTAGCTAGTTTGTTACCAAGAAGATTGATTGGTCCCTCTCTGGTGACTATAGTGATTGTCCAAACCTTTCATCACAGGTGGCCTTTTGAAGGTCCATAAAACCAAAACCCTCTAATGCATGCCACTTTCCTAGCCTTCATTATTTTGTCATCTGTCTCCTCTTAGTCTTCTATATTGATCTTTTTTCCAAGGTCCCTAAAGACTTCATTGTTCTGTGAAATTCCATCTCAAGCAGTATCATTCATGGATACTTGTGTCATAACCAGGGGAAGCTTCCCTGCTGACTTCATGCTCCTAGCCAGTCTTTGTGATGTCTTGTCTTTGCTCTAGAAAGACAGGAGACCATCCTGCTGTCCTTTTACCTCTTGTAGAATGTTCTCTCCACTTTAACAGTACTCAGTGAAGATAAGCCATTGTCTTTGCTCAACATTTGGACATAGTTCCTATCTGGGTGTGTCTGAAGGGAAACCAGTGCAAATGATTGACTTAGTGCATGACTTGTGATGCAGTCATTTGTTTATTAGAAATGGAGTGAGATACGTGTAGCAATTGTGTTTCAAACTCATATTAATAAATTATTATAGAAAAGCTCCGAATCTGTCACAGCCTCAAGCCACAATGACTGCCTCATGAAAGAAATAGGTATTTTTGTAAATTGTTATATTTTGCAAACATATTACCAAAAAAATGAGGTATCAAATCTTTTTTAATGTGCTCAGGAACCCTCATGAATGAGGGTACCAAATTTCAAGACTTTACTCTAGTGGGAATGTTAATTGCTTCAATAAGAATATTTTATTAGATTATATAATCCATAGAAAATACTGCATTAAAAGAATGTTTAGGTTGTAAAGTGAAGCATTGAAAAGTCTGAAAATGTATATTGTCTGTGTAATATTCACTTTGTATAAAAATACAGTCTTTAATTCCTTGATCACAAATTTTATTCCACAGGAATTTTATCATATTTATGTGCAGGTTAGATGGTGTACAGTGAATGAGAGAGCTCATAAATATTTAGCACTAGACAGTCAGCACAAGGAGAGCGGCTCAGGGAAAGAGGATGGGACATAATGAGCTTCCTTCCTCTTGCCAGCCTGCGTGTAAAGGCTGGGTATAATTGTTGCCTGAAATTGTGGAGGAGTGCAGGAGCACACATTTTTCAAAAGTGATTACTGATTTTGGGGTGCCCAACTTGAGACATCTTAAAAGCTTTTTAAAAGACTTTATTGGACAGTGCTTAGCAACTGCTCCCTGAAAATCTGGCAACTTTAAAGATGTCTCAAGCTGAGCAGACAAACGGAGGTATTTTAGATCACTAGTCATTTCTGAAAACATGGGCTCAAGTCAAAGATACACCAGAAAATTGACTATTAAAATAGTGTAAGTATATCAGAGGGGGGAAAAGGAGCCAGATGAAAAAACATTTCAAGGTGTTACAAATGTATATGAAGATGCAGGAGAAAAAACTATGATGCTTTGTTATATTTGAGCAATGGTATTTATTAATTAACTAAAGACAATAGGGGTTGCACTTGCAATTTAAATTTCTCATGTAATTGCCTTCTGCTTATCCAGAGAATTGTTGGGTCTCTGCTTCTGCATTCTACTGAAAGCAGAAATATGCAAATTTGTGTATAACAATTGCAGCTGCTTATTAGCCCAACAGTCACATGGATTCTTGTACTTTATAAAAACTTTGGTTAGATGACTCTTGTTAGTTAGCTCTGATGTTGAGCAAATTTCATAAGGTTTAGAAGTTAATTTCCCATCATTGTCAATCCGTTATCAGAGTGAAAGACTATTGACTAGCCACTCCCATAGGTACTGATGGATCAGAAGTTTTAGCACCCATTTGCTCCCGTTATTTATATTCTGGGTTCAGTCTACCAGTGCATGTTTCCCATCCATATCCAACACAAGCTAGGCTCCAGACCTCAGAGTTCCTGCCCCCACTTCCACCTTCTCATCTGTGAGTAGCATCCATCACATGTCCCTCTGAAGAGGTGGCATCTGGTGCTGTAAGAGTCTGCTGACATCAGACCCTGGGCCACCGGAAGCCTTAGCCCCTCAGGAGAGGAAATCTCAGAGACCATGGAAAAAAGTTAGGGCCTGTTTTCATGCAACGGAAGTAGGCCAAAGGGAACTCTCCAGCATGTTTGAGCTACTTAGGGTAATCCTTCTCTTACCAGCCAAAACTGATCCTGTTGCTCCAGTCAACACAGCTCCATCAGTCGTAGCACACCCGTTACTAAATATTCATGATGTATATCCTGATGAGACTTCTCCAAAAGGAGTTATTATTCATCATGTGACTACTGAATTAGATTAATTTATCTGGATATGGCCTCACTGCAAAATCAGTATATGCCAACCTAACTTTGCTTTTTATTTGATGACTTCATTAAATAGCTGAGTCTTGGCATCTTATAGCTCCATGTGGCCCTCCAGGGGGCCCTCCAGTCATCTAAAGTAAGAGTTTAGTTTCTCATCCTCACATGTCCAGATACACCAAAATAGTGGTAATGGGGGTGTGTCTACTGGGTCCTGCAGGTGTCTGTTCTTTGTCCATTGCTATTTAGTGTCTTTATCAGTCTGGAAGAAAATATGAAATTGTTTGGGAAAATATGCAGATGAGGGGAGAATTGGAATAAAAAATGATGGGTACAGGTTAGGTACACAGACCAATTTGGATCACTTAGTAAGTGGGCTCATTTGAACAATGTGCATGTTACTAGAGCCAGGACATGCTTCTAGGAACAGAGAATGTATGTCACACAAATTGGGGGACTGTATCCTGGAATGCAAAAAGACTTGGAGGTAAATGGTAGATAAACAATTGAATATAAATAATTGAAAATAGCATGATATGATTGCATTAGCCCTCTTAGCTATGTTCTCTTAAGTCTTCACATCCAGGCTAGAGCTAAGCCTTCAAGATTTTCTGTATAGTTTCTCTAAGATATAGTCTTTCCTATCCATCCACATAGCTAAAACACTAATAATCTTGCATCTACATTACTGCAACATCCTTTTCTCTGAACTTGCTAAATGCAATCTTGCCCTACTAATATCCATTCAGAATGTCACTGAAAAGATCATTTTCCTACCTCTTGCTTTGACCGTGTTCCCATTTTCTTTGCATCCCTTCATTGGTCCTTCTTCTCTATCACATAAAAATATAATAAACTGCCTGCCCTTCAGAACCTAAGTTTCATCTCTCTTTCTGTATTGAAAGGTTGATTCTCACCTCTGCTTAGCCCATTATGCCAGCCTCCAAATCTCTTGTTTGTTAAATTTTCAAACAGGCACCTTTATGCTTTCTCCTATGCTGCCTTTTGTGCTTGGGAGATGCTGCCTGTATACATCTGTAAAGGTACCTCATTATCCAACTGCAAAAACCTCCTTTGTGATGATACTTAAAAAAAAAATTAGACAAAGATTAGGCAAGGACTGTTGAGCAGGCTGCCTGGAAGCTCCCTTCACTGAGGCCAGGCCAGAATCAGTTGTGTGGACCTGGAGTATATTTTTCAAAGCCTATTTTGCCTCTCCAACAGGCATGAGACTTCTATTCCCACAGCTTGCAGAGCCAGTGGGAAAGTTACATTGGAGCCTGTTTAATCTCAGGGAAGACAAAGTTTCCCCCATGGCAATGAGGAGGAAGAAATTCCCAGCCCATACCTAGCAAAGTTCATAATGAGAAGTCCACCAAGTCACCCTTCCCTGCCCACAAGCTGCCTATTTTCATCATTATTGATAGTTTTACCATCCTGATTTATTAGCATCTAACCATCATGGTTTATGAAAAGGAAAATCATGTCTCACTAATGTATTAGAATTCGTTGAACTTGTCAATAAATAGTAGATCAACAAGTGGTTGAGGCTTTTGACACTTTCCCTGAGAAACAGCTACTAAATAAACTAAGTGATTTGGGGGTTGGGGCAAAGTGTTATAACGTACCAAAAACTAGCTAATATCCAGTGAATGAAAAACAGGATTAAATGGTCAACGTTCTTCCAGCATAAAGTTAATGAAGGCATGCTTCAAGGCTCTGTATTAGATCCAGTGTTTAATACATTTATTAATGATCTGAAATGGAGAATGAACAATGAGATAGCAAGGTTTGCAGATAATGCGGCATTTTTAGGTTACTCAAGTCCAAAGAGGACTGTAGGGAAATTCAGAGGGATTTAGCCAAAGTAGGTGAATGGCAGAATGACACAATGGCAGAATACAGTTTTTTGTTGATCAATACAAAGTAATGCATGTTGGAAGGAAGAATTTTGAACTAATCATACACCTTAGAGGGTTCTAAATTATTGTTTTTGAAAGATTTAAAAAAAATATATGTAGCAATAGCCTCCACAGAATTTAAAACGATTCAACACTTCTTTCAGACTGAAACATCTTTCTCTGATCTTCAGTATAGCAAACACAGCATTACTCAGGATTGCTTAGGCCCCCTTTTTGGCATCTCACAGGATCACTTAATATAATGTATTTTGGATTATGGAAACTTTAGGATTTTTTTCTTTATATCACTTTTTGTCCCAAATATTAGGAAAAAAAGTTAAGCTTGCTTGTAGTTCATGCTAGTTACACATTTGTTTTTTTCATTATGTACCTTTGGGAAAACGTTCTGTGAGCTACACTTTGAATAAAACCTCGAAGTAATGGTGGTTCTTATTTGTGCTGTTGTGCATATAGGACAATATGCAGTAGGATAGTGGAACAGACTGCCTCAGGAGGTTGTGCAAGCTTCTTCACTGGAGGCTTTCAAAAGGAGGCTGGATAGCTATCTATCTTGAATGATTTAGACAAAACAAATCCTGCATCTTGGCAGGGGGTTAGACTAGATGATCCTCGTGGTCTTTTCTAACCTTGTGAGTTTGTGGTTCTATATGGATCCCACTCATGTGCTGGCACCCCTGCACAGGCATTTGGAATTTTGTATATGTAGAAGTGGGGGATGAGCATGCATTCCTTATGCTCTCAAGCTGCCACCTCAAGAGCATAAACAGTGGAGCGACTCCAACCTCCAATCAGCAATTTGTGATTGCCCTGTCAGAGAGGTGGAACTTCTCAGGATTCCTCCTCCTCCTTTATTTAGTTTTAGAGTAAGATAGGTAGGTAGACTTTTTTTTTTCCATGTAGTAGTTAGTTTAGGTTTTCATATACTCCTCTTTATTTTTTTTGGCCTATTGGTATTTTTTAAAAATGTAAATACTAGGTTAGTTGTAGGGAGTTAGTAAATTTCACTGGATTGCCTACAGTATGCCTCATCCTCTTTCTCCCAGCTCCAAGAGTGATCCCTCTGAAAGATGGACATAGTTTATATTGCCTTGGGAAAAGTCATTTGACACCGAAGTGTGTGATTTTCAAGGCTTTCAAAGAACACACATGGAAGGCTAGAGAATCAAGTCTTAAATCAGTTTCTCTTGAAAAAGTCATTGAGAACAACTTCAGTCACAGAGACTTTGAGGGATCAGGGGACTTCCACTTCCTCCTGTTCTATTTATGCCTCCAGTATTCTGGAAATGACGGAGATCTCTCTGAGCTGCAAAGGTCTTAAGAGACCTCATAAATATAAAAGTCTGCCACAGCAGTCTGAGATCCTGTTGGAGCAGTCAGAGACCCCTGCTGCTCATGGGAGAAAGAAACAAGATTCAGGAGAGTCAGCCTGGTACCATTCAGCATCTTCGGTACTGTATATGAAGTCAATCAAGCAGATGCCAACTGAGTGTGTCTGCACCAAAGCACACTTCTCACAAGGTGCCATCATCAATTTCACTTCAGCTTTGGGCTTGCTGGTTAATTTCACAGTCTCCTATGTCAATTTCATGTCAGCACAGGTGCCCTCCTCAGTTTCTGGGTATGTGTACACAGCAAAGAAAAACCTGTGGCTGACCTGGGCCAGCCGACTAGGGCTCGCGGGGCTTGGGCTATGGGGCTATTCATTGCTGTGTAGACTTCTGGGCTCGGTCTGTAGCCTTGGATCTGGGACCCTGTAGTTCAATGATATTTTTCCCATGGTCATAATTCAAGAAGTTTTGACATGAATTTTATTTCCTTATTTTTGTTCACATTTTATATTATCCTTTGTGTTCTCTTTTGTGTTCCCTTGAAGAGCCAAAGTAGACATTCTGAAGCAAGTTTCCTTTAGATAGAATGTATCTTTTCTTTTTTTGTACTTACACTTTCCCCTGTTTTTTAATTTTTGCTTTTATATATTGGTATAGGATTTAATGCTGTACACAGCTTAGGTAATGAAGAGAGAGAGAGAGAGTGTGTGTGTGTGTGTGTCTGTGTGTGTGTGTGTGTGTGTGTGTGTGTGTGTAAAAGATAGATTTTGTATATATCGAGAGGTGATATTTATTGTATCAGGTTTCTTTACTCAAGGGCCTTGGGAGTTTCAGTAACAGACTACACATTTGAAGACTGCCAGCTAGCTTTGGCTGAAGGACAACTTCGTCTGCCTTCAAACACCTGCCTTTTAGAATTTGCAAAGCTTGTGAGAAGCCTTGGGTGAGCATATAAAATTATTTTTATTTATAAAGCATGATTAGTACAATGTTGTTTCATTAAAATGACACATGGAACTGTCTTAGTTACATTTATGACTAGAAAATGGAATTTCATAATATTACAAATAGGAAGCGCTAATGTGTATTTCAAGAAGTACCACCCGAGGTTAATTTCAGCAAATGCCATCCCTTCTTGTCCCCTCCCATGCACCCTCAGATGTGGGGGAGGCTTTGTTTAGACCAGAAAGCAAAAGAAAATCTTTGGCTCCTCTAAGGATTGCTCCTCTTATTTCCTCCCTTCCTCATGGACTTGAGTGGGAACCTTGACTGGTTGGCTGGACAAAAGGGAGCAGTGTTAGTTTGTTGGCTCATGAGCACTCAACTGAGGGCTTGTAAGCTCTTCACCCTGCCTGAGGTGTCATTCTGTGTCCTGAAGAAAAGCTCTCTCTCTTGGGATGAGAGTAGGGACCCAGGTTTTGGGGTCTTGCTTTGGGCATCATACTAGTTATCTTTTGGGGGCTGGGAAGGAATTTTTCCCTGACTGCCAGATTGGCCTGGGCATAGTGTGGGTTGTTTCACCTTCCTCTGAGCAGCCCAGGGAACTGGTGGGTAAGGACAGATTGTAAAATTCATGTTGTCATGACTTGGTGGGTGCTTGCTGTGGATAAGCACTTGATATGGGCTCCAGTTCCATGGCAGATTAGAGGAAGGTGTCTCCTAAATAAGTGGGGAATGGAGTTGGAGCTCCTAATGTCTTGTATGGCAAGGAGTTAATCCCCTCTTCCCTACTGCCTCAGTCTTCATACAAGGGGAGGGCAGTCGGAACCCAGCAACAGTGCTGGCACCAGGTTCCTGCTGTGGGGGAGTGGGCTGAAGGCAGCCCTCTCCCAGGTGGTAGAGAGGGGTGGGTGACCAATAATGGCCATCTGAGTGGCACAAACTATAGGAAGAAGGATAATCTGCATTGGATGTTTTATTGCCAGATTATTCCCAGATATGTTACTTAATAAAGGTGTTGCCTAACTAAACAGTATTATCGGTGTTTTGTCTGTCTTCCTGAAGTGCCTGGGATAATCTTATTAGATTTATTTTTAAAATCCCACACTTCTTACACTTCAGACAAGTCTCAGATGATTATATATTATATCACAATAAATGTACATAGTGATTCAACTGGTTGCTTTTTTCCCAGTATACCCAGAAAAAGCAACTACAGACAGCTTATGGTTCCATCTACCAATGATGATTAAAGCTGATGTGTAAGAACCAATCTGGCAACTTTCTTTCCAGTTTTCTTGTTTGCCTCCTCACCTGAAAGCATGGAGTGTATCCTCGTGTCTCTGTTCCCAACTCTAATGATGTCCTTGAATTAATCTTTCATCTTCCAGCTGCTATACATACAAGGAAGAAAAGGAGAAAATAATTTCTAAAGTAAGAAATATAGATGGAAGAAATAGGATAAGGATAAGTCCTTTTGCTGTAGAGATCTTGCAGCTAAAAAGATCTCCGACAGGAGAGAAGAGAATGCTACAGGGAGTCAACAGGAACTTTCTATTCTCCACACCAAATTTACCCCTAAAGGCGCTGCGCTGAGATGGAGTAAATCCATCTCCTTCAATGTGCAAGTGCTAATCCTAGGGATCATTTTAATCTCTTTGCAACAGTGTTGGCTTCTATGTGTGCTCAGCAGGCTACCAATCAGCCTCAAAGCTGTGCACCCCCAAATTATGTCCTCCTGAATTCTGAGTTTTAGTGGCTGTCGCCAAAACCATTAATGTAAACTCAGCTAAAATGGGCATTCTTTCTTGATTTTTTTTCAGAGGCTTTGTGACTCCCTGATTTGGGAGTCTCTCAGGGTAGGTTGATTTAAATCACTAAGTGGAAAGCATTGATTTAAATGATCAGTTGTAATCAATTTTTCCATTTTTATTCCAGTTATTTCCTAAAGAGAGGTGCGTCCTCATTGATTGATATATGACGTCCTCTGTTTGTACATCAGAGGATCACATATTAGTCCTTTTTGCCACAGCATCACAGTGGAAGATCATATTGAACTGCTTGTTCACTGTGACCCCTAAAACTTTTTCAGAATCACTGCTTACTCAGATACAGTTCCCCATTCTGTAGTTATGGCATGGATTCCTTGTTTTTAGATGTATGACCTTGCATTTGGCTGCATTTAAAAAAAAAACATTTTGTTTGGATGGGCTCAGTTTACCAAGTGATCAGATCGCTCTATATGATTGCCCTGCCCTCATCATTATTTACCACTCTACCCATCATTGTTGAAATTTGATCTGCAAACTTTATCAGCAGTGATTTTGTGTTCCAGGTCATTGATAAAAATGTTCAATAGCGTTTTAGTCCTGGAACTGTTACCCGCGGACCCCCTTAGAAACACCCCTATTCAGTGATGATTCTTCATTGAAAACTACTACTTCTGATCTGTCAGTTAGCTAGTTCTTAATTCATACAATCTGTGCTTGAATGATATTGATAGTGTTAATTTTTAATCATGTGGTACTATAGTGAAAATGCCTTACAAAAGTCTAAGTATACTAAATATATACAATTAATCTAATGTGATTTATTAGTATTGTATTGTGCTAACACATCTGTACAGTTATCCTTTATCAGTCAAACTTGTAATCACATAAAAAAAATGAAATAAGGTTTGTTTGGCAAGACTTTCTTTCCATAAAATCACATTGACTGGCATTAATTATATTACCATCCTTTATCAATTAAACCTCATATCAACTTTTCTGTTATTTTGCCCAAAATTGATGTCAGGCTAATCGCATGGGGATGATGTACTTTAACATATTTCTTAGTTACTAATGGACCAGAAAGAGTATCAGATAGGGATAAACATTTTTAAATGAGCACACTCGGATAGCTGGCACCCAAAAGTCCTAAAAGTGTTGGCTGAGGAGTTCTCTGGCCCACTGATGTTCATTTTTAATAAACTTCAGAGTACCAGGGAAATTCCAGAACACTGGACAAGTGCTAATGTGCCAATAGTCAAACAGAATTAGTGGTTCTGGAACAATTTTTATAGTGGGGGTGCTGAGAGTCACTGAACCAAAGTGTAAACCCTGTATATAATGGAACCACTTCAAACCGGGGGTGGGATAGTATCACTCCACACCCCTAGTTCCAGCACCTATGCCTGGGTAACTGCAGGCCTTCATTCCTTTCTCGGCTCCTTTGGTTAGCACATTGAGTCATATTGCATTCAAGATCTTGTGGAAGTGTTATCAATAACTCAACAGATAATGGTGTCTTTAATATTGACTATCATCCTTCTTGCTTCTTTTACCCATTCTGTCTTCCTAAACAGGTTTATAACCAGTGATTTTAACATTCCAATCATATGAATCATTCCACCAGGTTTCTGAAATGCCATTTATGTTACATTTCTTTTCATCTATGAGAATTTCCTGTTGGGCATTGGTAGATAAGCATTTGAAAACACATTTCTCTTCACAGTCTTTGCCACATTAATTCCAATGCTTCATGACATGATGAATGAGAGTTTGCCCTGCATTTTCCTCCTTAGCACCCTGTCTTTGAGGTATTCATTCAGTTGCTTCTGCCTGCTCCAGTTTGTCTCCAATGGGAAGACTAGCATTCCACACACAACCTGTGAGATGCAAACTGCCCATTCATATGCCCTTTCTCCCACTGGAAAGTGTTCCAAAGTTGCACAAAACTAAAATCTTCAACTTCACACCAGTTATGCAGCCAGTATTTTCTGCCTTCTGCTCCTCCCTCTCATGGGACTAGAAGTATTCTTGAGATGATCACTTGGACTTTCTTCTTCAGCTTCCTTTTCAGATCCTTGAAATCTTCTGTAATCTGTGTAATTTCCCATGATGCTGTGTCATTTGGTTGCAATATGAAAACAGTCAAGTAATGGTCTTGCCAATGCCATATACAGAGGTAGTAGAACCTCCATATCCCTATTTGATATTTCCTTGTTTATACATCCAGGGTTTGCATTGGCCTCAGCATCAAACTGAGAGCACCTGTTCTGTTAGTTATCCACCAGGACCCCCAGGTCACTTTCAGAGTCACTGCTTTCCACGATACAGTCCCTTATCCTATAAGTAAGGTCTGTGTTCTTTGTTCCTAGATGTATGACCTTTGTCAGCAGTGATTTTATATTTCCTTTCAGGCCATTGGTAAAAATGCATAATAGCATTTTGGTGAAGAACCAATGCCTGCAAGACCCCTTTGGATATACAATCATTCAGTGATGATTCCGCATTTACATACATATTAGGAGATTTATCATTTAGCCAGTTAATATGTGCTATCTTGATTTTGTATAGTGCTAATTTTTAATCAGGATGCCATGTAGTACTAAATCAAATGCCTTACAGAAGTCTTAATATATTACTTCAACATAATTACCCTTATCTACCAAATTTCTAGTCAGAAAACAGTATCAAATTTGTTTGATCAGACCTATTTTGCATAAACCCATGTTGAATGGCATTTATATTACAATCTTTAGTGGAGTCTTATCAATCATTCTGTGATTTTTTTTCATGGATAGATGTCTAACAGGCTTATAATTATCAGGGATATCTCATTTACCCTATAAAATATTAGACCAATATCAACTTTCTTCCAGTCTTCTGGAACTTCCCTATTATTCCAAAGTTTTGTTAAAAAATTAACATCAATGGTTTACTGCTCCTCTGCTAACTCTTTTTCAAACATTTGAGTGCAAAGTATTTGGGCATGCTCATTTAATAATGTTTAACTTTCAGTAAGGCAAGGTGGGTGAAGTAATATCTTTGATTGGACCAACTTGAGACAACCTTGTCTCATTGTCTTTCAAATATCCCAACACAGCTACAACAACTTTTTAGTAAAGCTGTTTAAATTCCTTCTTAGTTATAGTTTAAATAGAAAGTATTTCATCATCCAGTTTATTTCCAAATACAGAACCAAAATATTTTTGAACACTTCTGCGTTTTCTGCATTAGTGACAGTTTTACTATCTACATTTAGAAATGGATTTATACCAGTGTTAGGATTCCTTTTGTGCATGATTATATTTTTAAAATATCCTTCTAATCCTTACTAAGTCCTAACTCCATTGGCCATGGACTTTTCATCGATAAGCTTCCCTTGTCAATTTTCTGCGTTCTTAATTTCTAATGTATATTCATTGCTATTGACTTTACCTTTTTTCTGGGTGTTTTTATCCTTTTTTATGGTTGTTTTCATTTTCCCTTCTAAACTAGGATTTTTTTTAACCAATGGTTATCTTATGTGATTGTGGGATTGTAGATTTCTAGACATCTAGTTAAATCACAATATGTGGCAATGGGGCTTCTATCTCCCTTGAATGAAGTCGGAAAAGACTCCCCCCATCAATGTAGGCCTCATAATGTTGGTGCATAGGTACAGCATGAGCCATTACTTCCCAGACCATCCTTGAAAGTGCTCTTCTTTAAAGATACCACCAGTTTAGGAGTCTTGCTTGTAAGAGTCTCCTAGTTTTCCAGTTTACCACGAAACTGACAGAATTCCCCTGACTCTTAAGTTTGACTCTTACCCTTAATGATTACAGAGTAAGGCACAAGGCAAGCCGTCTGTCGGCTATCACACATCACCCCCCTCCTAAATATAAACACTGGCTTCCAAACACTCTAGTCAGTTTCTTGACTGATTGCACTCATCAAAGGAGCTGCTTGCAGGAACACCTTCTGGCAATCACTAGCTGTTTACTAGATCCCAATAACAGCTCATAAGATATCCTTTTCAGATCCTCTATTCCAGTCAAGTCTGATCAGTTCTCTACATTTTGAGACCTTTGCTTCAAGTGCTTTGTTGCATTTTCATGAAATATTGGGGTCCCCCTTGATCCCTTCTTTCCCTGTATTTCTCAGTGCTTCCTTGCTTTGGCAATGCCCTCATTTTTTTGGTAGTTTGCTCTTATTTTTTAAGTACTTCCCTGTTTAAAGTGTAATAGTTGCAATCTCCTGGATGGATGTAGATTGAAAAAAAACTTCCTGGATATTTCCGAAACCTGATTGTCAGACAATAGTTGAGAATTTAATCAGACTCCCAAGTTGTGAATTCAAGTGACAAATGGGGGATAGAAACACTCAGAAGGAGATATCTACACCATGCCTTCTAGTTGTGCTCCCCAACATCATCTCAGTTTTTTCTGGGTTGAACTTCAGCCAACTGTCTATCTGTAACTGATTCTCAACTAGATATTTGGTAAGACTATTGAAATAGATGGAACTATAGAACTGGATGTTGTCAATATACTGAAAACCACCAAAGCCCTTGCTTCCTTATTCTTCCTCCAAACTCCCCCCCAACACAAGGCTGAACAATGTAGAAGTACAAATGGAGTCCTGCAAAACTCCACATGATACCTTATGGCAGAAGAGCAATGAACCAAAACTACCTTCTGGGATATCCTAGAAAAAAAGAGACTGAAGCCACATAAGACCAGATCTTTCTAGAGGTTTGCAAAGGAATCAGGAATACTTCACAATCAGTGTTGTCAGGCACATAATAAATCTAATAATGATATGGATACTTCTTTACCAGGAAGAAATATATGACCATTGATGTAGTCTCTTTACTGTATCCAGAACGACAAGAAAGAAAGGGAGAGCTGGATTACTATTTCCAGAAGGCATAACCTTTTCAATAATATCCACTATAGGTACATTAAATACAGGGTGATAACTAGCAAGATTCTTTTTGTCAAGACATTGCCCTACTTTCTCGCGTACAGACAGTTTGGTTTGAACCTGAGCAATTTTCCTGTGGAGAGTGGAAAGAAGTCCTCACAACAGAAGGGTCTCAAATTAGGCATCTCTAGATTGGTAGTGTCCAGCCTGTGGCCCACTTATGGCCCTTGATGCTCTAAATTGTAGCCCTTGAGACCACAATGCTAAGAAGGAAATTTGTATTGGATTAAGAATTTAAATGTACTTCCTAATTTGAACCCTGTGATTTTTAAATTGAATTGTTTGAACTAACCATATTGGTGTAGAGAAGTGGTTGTGGGGCCTGTCTCCCGATCTACCTCCTTCAGTTTCAGCTGTAGGACCATTCTGGTCTGAGCTTAGAGCATTCTGAGCTACTGTTCTCCCTTATCTGCTGAAGATCCTCCAATGGCTGAGGAGAGAATAGCTCTGGCTGCTTCGTGTGCTTCCTTAACAAGTGGTGGGCCCCACAGAGAGCAGGATAGGAGCTGAACAGCCCCAGGCTGAGCCTAGGGGAGTGCAAAAGATCATTCCCCTCCCAGTGTGGCAATGCAGGCAGGCCAGAAAGATGAGGGGTGTTTGTTTTGGTTTTCTTGGTTGTCTGCCCCAATCCAGGTTAGGGGTTGCTCTGACTTGAGCCACTGGCGATAGCCAGACCACAACACCAGGGCCTGCAGGGAAAATAGGAATGGTGGGAGCTGGCTATGCCAGCTGTAATCTACCCATAATTTCCCCAGCGGATTTCCTGCTCCCTTTATGTGCTGCCTCAGTAGCAGAAGAGGGAACAAACTAGGGCATAGAAAACTGCCCCATCGTATTGATTGCAGTCCCTTTACCTCTTGGAAATAAGGATTTGCTTTCAGACTGAAAAGACCACATTGTCCTATGTTAACTTGGCTATCCACCATTCAAAACAAATCTGCTGGTTGAAATTTTGTGGTTGCTAGGGTGGCAGGGCAGAGAACTTATTATTCATGCCACCTAAAGCATAAAACTTGATAAGCATTCAGCTTCCATCATCAGCACTTTAACTGTATTACTATTTTGGTAAAATGTCACAACCCTAACCAAAATAGTTAAAACCAGTATAAAATGTTTGTGTAGACCAGGTCTAAAATAAGAATCTAGCTAAATGGCTGGAAAGGAAATGGGTGAACTCATGTTTATATGCTAGCCTTAATTGATGGATCTTTTTGCCTCCTTGCTTGTTGGTAGGTGGCCCCATAACACTGTCAGTAATTGCATTTGCAGGGTAGCATGTGAAAAGTGAGGACTCTGACAAACAGAATTAACAGTGTAATTACTCTTAGTAATCTTGGTTTTAGACAACCTATATCAGGTCTTTCTCATTCAGTGACATTAGGAGGCTTGGAACCAATTGGTTTATGCCACTATTCTACTAATAATCTGCAATTGACAGTTGCATGAAAGGGTAAAGAATCAGCAGAATGGGGTCCTGGTCCATGACTAGGGCTCCTAGACATAAGCTTAATACAAATAATAATGAATATTAGGTTTCTGAGTTATGTTAGAAACTAAGTGGGTGATTTGTCTTTAGAGCTTTAAAAATACTGGGCCCCAGGCATTTTGGTTAATTCTGAATCAGCGTAAGCAAGCAAGTTCTTGTATAATATCTTACAGTGCCATCATTCACTGTTTTACACAAAGCAAGGAATATTAGTGATTTTAGAAGTAGTCTGCAAAATTCCTTTAAAAGTAGTCTGAAATTGTCAAATGTTTTCCCTTTTTATTGTAGGCTGAAACCACAGAAGCTTGAAAAAGATCTCGATAGATACTCTGAAAGTGCCAAGAAAAAGAAAGAGAAAAGAGTCAGTCTTAAAGAGTTTGCTGCATACTTGGAAGTCCCAATTTCTGACACATTAGAAAACATGTTTGCTCTTTTTGTTGAGGTAAGAAATACTACAATGTTACAGAGAATTAAAAATTCATTCCTATGTCGTTCCAATGGGATTTTAAAAATTGCACTCAGCATTGACCTAATTCTGTTCCCATTGACTTCAGTATGAACAGAGTGCCTGTGCTGAGCACTTTGTAAAGTCCCATTTTTGATATCCTTGTGCTTTTTTCTTATGTAGTAGGTTTAAATAAATCCAGTTAGTTAAAGAAAACAGTGGCTTAAGTGAAAGGTTAATGGTACAGAAATCAGACAAAACTAATTTTGTTTTGAGGTACCAATTATGAAAAACAAATCTTTGTGTAGAAAAAAAAAAATGAACACAAAATATTATTCAAACAATAAGATATATTTCTAATACTGTAGAAGATTAATATACAAGAAATATTTTGCCAATATGAAATTTTAATGGAAACAAGGGGAGAGGTGCGTGCATGCATGCACATGCACTGAGGGGAGGAGTCAATTTTTGTTATTTGCTGAAACACAAATGGAAATTCAAAACAGACTTTTCACACTTGGATGCCTAAATTAAGGCACCCAACTCCTAGTGAGTGCTTGGATAAATAGATTAAATTTTCAGGTTTGCTGAGCATCCAGAGTTCTCTTTGACTTTAATGGGACTTGCAAGTACTCAGCACCTTTTAAAAATCAGACTAATAATTTACAGGCAGTGCTGATAGCAATGCCTACAGTTAATGCTACCAAAGGCTTTCCATTATAAGACTCTGTTTTCAGTTGCTTATATCTTTGCCAAATATAATCTGTTAGGGCTGTAATTTTCTGTGCTGAATGTCTGAATCTGTCTGAATTAATTTTTAAAAAATGCGGGGAAGTTTCAGCAAAAACACTTCAGAAAATGAGGTTAGGGTAAAATATGTTTTGCCCATGATTTATTCTTATAACATTTTCGTTGAGAAACTCTAGATTTATAGATTCCAAGACTAGAAAGGGCGATTGTGATCATCTTGTGTGACTTGCACTATATAGGCCATAGAACTTTCCCAAAATAATTTATTTTGAACCAGAATATATTGTTTAAAAAAATGCTTTGAAGCAGGGGCTTGAAGTGTGTGGGTATGGTTGTGTGTGTGTGTGGGGGGGGGGAGGGGGATCATCCTCGTGCCACGGATGTGCCTTTTGCCATCCATGTAAAATGGCACTCAAATATGGCCAAGTTATAAGCCTCTGAAAATTATACTTCACACATGCTTGTAGGTATGTGTTTGAAGCTGACAGCTGAATTCTCAGAAGATTCTGGCTGCCTAAGCATTTTCCATCTGCAAACAGTTTCTGTAAGCAACCAGACTGTGCATGTGCTATCCCTTCATAGTAACTGAGTGTGCTTGCTGCAAGGGCTGAACTTGCAGTTGCCCTTCCTGGTTGCTGGGGACCTCTGTGGTGTAAAGCACCAAAAATAAAAGCGAAGAGACTCTCTCCTTTCCGCCTGTAATGGTTGCTGGAGCATCTACTTGCTCTTGCTTAGCAAGTGCTTCTGTAGTGTTTCTCACTATAATTAGTTGTAAATAGCTGTAGTAATTTTTTAATAGTTAGTTAGTTTGGACCCTGCTTATACGGGTCAGGTTGCTCCCTCCCAAAGGTTGGGGCATGCCTTGATTCCCCCAGCTTTAAACTGTGTGGGGCTTGTAAAAAGCCCATGCACAGGAGTGATCCCCATGCCACCTGCCTTAAGTGTCTTAGGCGAAATTCATCAGCGGGATTGTTGTAGAGTCTTAGAGACTTTGGCACAAGGACAAAGAAGGAGAGAAGCCAAAGACTGAAATTTTTTCTGATGGAGGCGACTCTCCAACCAGGGGACGTGGGTGACCCGACACCACATAGAAGTGCACTGGTGTCTGTTAGGGAGATGGCACCGAGGAAACCCTCTGGGGCCAGAGACCCTCAGTGTTGTCAGGAATCACCGTCACCAAAGGATGTTTCATAGACCTGGCACCAGACGCATTCCCCTATTCCTTGTAAAAAACAGAGGAAAACTGATAGGGGGGCACTTGCCACCATCCAAGGCACCAGGCAGGGAGGTTTGAGTGGAGTGCAGCCCATGCTGGGCCACTCAAGTTCCGCTTCCACTGCGGTACCATCTACTCCAGCTCGGGAAAAGGGGCCATCAAGTCCAGTGCCTCTGGGCTCCCCACCTAGGGAGATCTATGAAGAAGAGTTACAGCTTCAGAAGTGTTTGAAGCAGTCAGGGATGTGTTGGAGGATACGGCACTGCCACCTCCCTCCCAGACATGCAAGTGTTCTGGACACCAGACCATCGGTGCCGAGGAAGCACATGGTGTCATCTAAGGGGAAACCGGCTTTGATGTTGCGGCCCCAGTTCCCCGAACGCCACTCGCTGGCACTGGCTGATGCAGTGCCTCCTTGGTCAGTTAGGACTGAGCGGTCAGACTTGGACTTAGAAGCAAAGTCGTACTCCTCCTGGCGGATTGGGCACCGGTCAGGAAGGTGCCACCAGATCACAGGAACTAGGTCAGCCTTTTCCCATTCCATGGCCACCGCAATGATAGATGCCTAATCAGTAACTTTTCTAGAACCCCTGGGTATTCCATCCTGCCCAGGGTCCCCAGTCAGGCCAGTTGTATTCTGTCACCTCTGAGAGTAGGTACAACCCTGTTCAGAGGAGATGACGCTTGGCACAGAGACCGGCAATGACCGCGATGACGCCCCCAGCACCGACTACAACCTCGAACCCGGCACTGAGTTCACAGAACCGGCACCATGGGATCTTTTGGGGGGTCAAGAGACTGCCCTGGTTAGGGCATCATCATCCTTGTCCTCGGATGAGGCATTAGCGGGGTCAGCACCGATGCCATCAGGGGAGTGAAGTTCTGGAACAGCATTCCAAGGGGAGCAGTGGGAGCAAGAAACCTAGCTGGCTTCAGGACTAAGCTTGATAAGTTTACGGAGGGGATGGTATAATGCGACAGCCTAATTTAGCAATTCACTGATCTTTGACTATTAGCGGTAAATATACCCAATGGCCTGTGATGGGACGTTAGTTGGGGTGGCTTCTGAGTTACTACAAAGAGTTCTTTCTGGGTGTCTGGCTGGTGAGTCTTGCCCACATGCTCAGGGTTTAACTGATTGCCATATTTGGGGTCGGGAAGGAATTTTCCCCCAGGGCAGATTGGCAGAGGCCCTGAGGTTTTTTTGCCTTCCTCTGCAGCTTGGGGCACGGGTCATTTGCTGGTGGATTCTCTATACTTTGAAGTCTTTAAATCATTATTTGAGGACTTCAGTAACTCAGTCATAGGTTAGGGGTCTATTACAGGAGTGGGTGGGTGAAGTTCAGTGACCTGCATTGTGCAGGAGGTCAGACTGGATGATCATAATGGTCTGTTCTGACCTTATAGTCTGAGTCTTGTGGTAAAGTCAGGCCAGATGGCCACATAAGGGTATACCAGGGCCGATATTTGAGCCCAAGAATGCCAAAGGCCCTTTTTCCTGCAAGCAGAGGAGAGATTACTGCAGGGCAATTAGAGACACCTGGACCCAATGAAGGGCTACTCCAGGTGTACTTAAACCCTGCCTTCCCTAAATGGGGGGGGGGAGGAGGGAGCAAAGGAGGAGGAAGCTGCCAGAAGATTTGTGGCAGCTGGAGGAGAAACATCCCCTGGGCTAGGAGACGATGCTTCTCTGCAGCCGGAGGAGCAGAGAAGGAGAAAAACCCTTGGCCCCAGCTGGCAGAAGGGAGCCACAGCAAGGTACCCCCGTGGGCCCTGGGGGCATGCCGAGGGGAAGGGACAAAAGACTTGTTCAGTCTGGGGGTGGAGTTACCGCAGGCCCCACTGATAGAGGAGACTGCTGCCAATAGTCAAGACCAAGGGGGGGTTGCTATACCACAATCTATAAACAGTTTATGTCGAGAAGCCCTAGAATTAAGGGACTTCTGCACAGTTCATGCGATCAACATTGAGACATCCTACCTGCTAGGATCGCAGAATGTGCTGGCGGATCACCTCAGCAGATTGGTATCCACCCACAAATGGTCCCTTTGCCCGGGTGTAGTATCAGTCTTACTAATGCCATTACAGAGAGAAAATCACCTCCCTGCTCCTATTCACTACTTTCCTATTCATACCCCCAAGGATTACATTAGCCTTTTTTGCCACAACATTGCACTGGGAGCTCATATTGAATTGCTTGTTCACTATGACCCCTTAATTTTTTTTCAGAGTCTTGTTCTCCAGGATTCTGTTCCCCATTCTATAACTATGGCCTGCATACTTTGTAGATGTAGGACCTCACATTTGACTGTGTTAAAACACATTTTGTTTGAACATGCCCAGTTTACTAAACAATGCAGATCACTCTGCATGACTGCCCTTTTCTTTTCACTATTTGCCTCTCTGCCTGTCTTCGTGTCATCTGCAAATTTTATCATAGAATCGTAGAAGATTACGGTTGAAGGGACCTCAGGCAGTCATCTAGTCCAACCCCCTGCTCAAAGCAGGAACATCCCCAATTAAACTATCCCAGCCAGGACTTTGTCAAGCTACACCTTAAAAACCTCTAAGGATGGAGATTCCACCACTTCCTTAGGTAACCCATTCCAGTGCTTCACCACCCTCTTAGTGAAAACGTTTTTCCTAATATCCAACCTAAACCTCCCCTACTGCAACTTGAGACCATTGCTCCTTGTTCTGTCATCTGCCACCACTGAGAACAGCCTAGCCCCATCCTCCCTGGAACCCCCTTTCAGGTAGTTAAAAGCTGCTATCAAATCCCCCCTCATTCTTCTCTTCTGCAGACTAAACAAGCCTAGTTCCCTCAGCCTCTCCTCATACGTCTTGTGCTCCAGCCCCCTAATCATTTTTGTTGCCCTCCACTTGACTGGTTCCAGTTTGTTCAAATCCTTTCTGTTGTGGGGGGCCCAAAACTAGACACAGTACTCCAACTGAGGCCTCACCATTGCTGAATAGAGGGGAATAATCACTTCCCTTTTTCTGCTGATAATGTTCTTACTAATGCAGCCCAATATGCCATTTGCCTTCTTGGCAACAAGGGCATACTGTTGACTCATATCCAGCTTCTTGTCCACTGTAGCCCCCAGGTCCTTTTCTGCAGAACTGCTGCTTAGCCAGTCGGTCCCCAGTCTGTAGCTGTGCATCGGATTCTTCCGTCCTAAATGCAGGACTCTGCATTTTCCTTGTTGAACCTCATCAGATTTCTTTTGGCCCAATCCTCCAATTTGTCTAGATCACTCTGTATCCTATCCCTACCCTCCAGTGTATCTACCATTCCCTTTAGCTTAGTGTCATCTGCAGACTTCCTGAGAGTGCAATCCACCCCATCCTCCAGATCATTAATGAAGGTGTTGAACAAAACTGGCCCCAGCACCGACCCCTGAGGCACTCTGCTTGTTTTCGGTTGCCAACTAGGCATGGAGCCATTGATCACTATCCTTTGAGCCCGATGATCTAGCCAACTTTCTAGCCATCTCATAGTCCATTCATCCAACCCATTAACTTGCTGATAAGAATACTGTGGGAGACCATATCAAAAGCTTTGCTAAAGACAAGGTACATCACATCCACTGCTTTCCCCTCATCCACAGTGTCAGCCATCTCATCATAGAAGGCAATCAGGTTGTTCAGGCATGACTTGCCTTGGTGAATCCATGCTGTCTGTTCCTGATCACCTTCCTCTCTTCCAAGTGCTTCTAAATGGATTCCTTGAGGATCTGCTTCATGATTTTTCCAGGGATTAGGGTGAGGCTGACTATTCTGTAGTTCCCCGGCTCCTCCTCCTTCCTTTTTTTGAAGATGGGAACTATATTTGCCTTTTTCCAATCATCCGGGACCTCCCCCAATCGCCATGGGTTTTCAAAGATAATAAGCCAATGGCTCTGAAATCACATCAGCCAACTCCCTCATTACCATCGGATGCATTGCATCCAGCCCCATGGACTTGTGCATGTCCAGCCTTTCTAAATAGTCCTGAACCTGTTCTTTCAGCACTGAGGGCTGCTCACTCCCCCCCATTCTATGCTGCCTGGTGCAGTAGTCTGGGAGGTGACCTTGTCTGTGAAGACAGAGGCAAAAAAGGCATTGAGTACCTCAGCTTTTTCTACATCCTCTGTCACTAGATTGCCTCCCCCATTCTGTAAGGGGCCCACACTTTCCCTGACCACCTTCTTGTTACTAATATACCTGTAGAAACCCTTCTTGTTACCCTTTATGCCCCTTGCTAGCTGCAATTCCAATTGTGCTTTGGCCTTCCTGATTTCACTCCTGCATGCTTGAGCAGTATTTTTATACTCATCCCTAGTCATCTCACCAAGTTTCCACTTCTTGTAAGTTTATCAGCAGTAATTTTATAGTTGCTTCCAGATTATTGATAAAAATATAGAATATTGTTGGGCCTAGTACCAATGCCTGTGGAACTCTACTAGAAAAACCCCAATTTGAGCCATTTTTCATTCCAGTGACTTTTTTAATCCGAATGTTGTGCAATACCAAGTCAAATGTCTTATATAAGCCCAAGTATATTACATCTAGGGAGTGTTTCTAGTGTGCGGGTGAGCAGGGGGATTTTGCAGGTTCTTGGCTCAATGCTAATATCTTTATCAGTGATCTGGAAGAAAGTATAAAACTATTGCAGATGACATTAAGATTGATGGATTTGTAACTAAGAGGACAAGCCAGTTATACAAAGTGATCTCTCAAGTGTGAGGGAAACATTACTAGTGCAAGACAAGAAACCTGTTCTCTTCTCTGTTCCATAAGTTTTAACTAATGTTACTTACCCACTTAGATATTATATATTTAAGTGATCTATTATCAAAAGTTGCAGAGGTCAAGTAGAATGACCACTGAGATTTGGGGAGGTCTCACTGCCATGAAGAGATAATCTATTAGCACTAAAAGGGCTGGGCTCCAGGCTATATCCAACTATAAAGTCTAACCACAGGAGGATTAAAGAGGTCCATGGAATTTGTGTCTTACAAGGGCTTGGTTGTTAGTACTTACCTGATAATTTTGCCTTGGAAAGGGAGATAGAGAGATTCCAGCATCAAGTGTTGGAGAGATTGAAGCAGCCTATTGCATTTTTCAGGAAGGCTGGCAGGTTTGTTTTCTGTAAAGGAGATGTTAATTTCAATAGCATTGAGTTCAATTCTGTTTGACTTTCACCATTTGGGGAAGGAGGTTTTTTTGCAGGCAATGACTCAACATTTTTCAGGGCTTCTTGTGCTTCATCATATGCAATGGGACCAAACTTGCATGATGGTTAGTTTCTAATTTGACTAAATTTTCTGTTTCAGAAAGTTCATTTTGTATTTCTTGAATTTTCTGTGAAATGGGATGAGAACCCATTGCAGTGGTCGGTATTTCAGTCTGATGTTTGGTTTATATAAGCCAGGTTGACTTGCAAGTTCATTATGTAAAATAATTTGCTGATTTTTGCAACTGTAATGGCAGGGAACAGAGGCTTTCACTTCCTTTATTGAAGTGGCATAATCCTGTACTAAATCCATTGTGCTCTTAGCAGATGGATTCAGATCAGGTTTTATGCTCCCAGAGTTTGAATCTGCCTGAATGCTTCATCTAACATAGTTCACTGATGAACTATAGAGATCTTTGAGGTCAGTGCAAAGAAATGTGGGTTATTCTGGGCCAAGCCATTGATTTTGGTGATCATCAGTGGTTAGTGTCTGTTAGTTCATCAGTACATTGGCCTAGTGGATGGATAATTTGGTTTTCTGGGAACTGCTGAAAACTTGAAGGATACACCTCTCCATCTTTCTGGGCTGTTAAGTCATATGTCCAGTGATCATGATTTAAATGTCAGCTATTTCACTGCTAGTCAAAGAATGTAAGAAAGGAGAGGGACACGCTTTTTATGAAGATTTGCTCAATCTATTGTGAACCATGTTCCATTTGGATACCAGGAGTGGATTGCGTTTGAGTACCAGCACTTTTTTCCAGGATGCTATAACCAAGTTTTAACATAACGCATCAGGTTAGGAGTCCGCAGCCTCTGCATTATGTACATAAGAACAGCCATACTGGTCCATCTAGCCCAGTATCCTGTCTTCTGACAGTGGCCAATGCCAAATGAATAAAACAGGTAATCATCATGTGATTCGTCCTCTGTCACCCACTCCCAGGTTCTGGCAAACAGAGGCTAGGGACACTTCAGAGCATGATTTTGCATCTCTGGTCATCTTCACTAATAGCCATTGATGGACCTATGCTCCATGAACTTATCTAGTTCTTTTTTGGAACCCTGTTATAGTCTTGGCCTTCACAACATCCTCTGGCAAAGAGTTCCACAGGCTGACTGTGGAACACATTACTCTATTTGTGTACCATTCATCAGACTGTGTGTCCACAAATAATTTGTGTAACAAATCTTTGTAATGGAAATGTACCATCTGATGGTTCATTTCCATTACAAAGGTGAGAAGATTTCAAAATCTACTCTAGCTTATTGACTCTAAACTTGCCTAGTCATCCTTCAAAACAAGAGATATTTCTCTTCAGGAAGAAACAGTGACGTATTCCATCAAATCCACAAGGACATTTTTGGCCAAACAAGTGGGAACTTCTATGGAATAACTTTTCAGAATAGCAACCTGGTCAAACATACATGCTTTCACCAAACCCTATAATTGACATCCACGATTTCCAAACAAGATATTACAGAATGACTGTTCTCCATACCATGGTAGAAAATAACAAACTCTTTTTTCATTAGTAAAACAACTTTTTTTTGACTGAATTTTGATCACAGTAATTTGAGCTTCGTTTTATTCGTTAGAAAAAATAGGATCAGTTTGTATTTTTCTTTATATAGTACATTTCATTCTTTAGTCATTCCACTCCCAAGTTAGAAATGCAAATGTTGGCATAGAATTACACCTTCTGATTGGGATTTTTAAAAGAACCAAGGGAATTAGGCCCCACTTTTTCATTGGAATTCAGTGGGAATTGGGCATCTAACTCCTTTAGTCATTTTTGAAAATCCCAGCCTCTGCATTTTACAAACATTTCTGAGAATACCTTTATGTGGGCTTGTGTATAGTGTATTTAATAATCTTATTTAACCTTCCTTTAATAGCTGTTAGGTTATTAACAGTTAATAACTGCCTCAGGTTGTGAGGCAGATGATAGAATTCTGATGATTTATTTTATTTTATTTACAGAATGAAGATGGTGTGATTGATTTACGGGAATATGTGACTGCATTATCTGTAATATGTAGGCCATCCAAAACTTTAGAAACAATTCAGTTGGCATTTAAGGCAAGTAACAACGTCTTACAATATTCTTCTTACAATATATTTTATTAGAAAATTCAGAACCATTAAAAAATTGCAGTTTGATTTGACTATTCCATATATTCTTCCTGATTCACATTCACATTTATTTATTTATTTATTTATTTTTGAAAAAAGCATTAATACAATGTTTAGTTTCACTTCATAAGTAACAAAATACAGATTTAAGCATCAGTCACATCTTATGATTGTAGCATGGTTCGCTCTTCATGAACCAAGCCCCATTGAGTTTTGTTGGGTTTTATAGGGGTCTGCATTAGCATGTTGCATTGAAGGCCTGGGAGTTAGGTTGAAACCTCCAAACATAAGCCTTACCCCTTGTGCTTATGCCTTATTAAAATGTATTTCTGTTGTAACCTCTTTTTTTACAATTAAAATTTTCTGAAACACTTATTTTTTGGGGTGAAATTTTACGTTTGATTCACAAGAGTGCACCTTTCTCCCTAATCTCCTTGTTTAGATCAACTACCATCCCACTCTTCCCCAACACTACCTCTAGGATCTTGTGCTTCTTGTGGTTCACAGGAATGCTGTTGCCTGTATTGCCTTTGGTTGCCAGTCTCTCGCCTCCTTCTCCCCGAACTCCTGTAGGTCACAGGAGCCACCAGTACAAACCACAGTAGCATAAGATCCGGAGAGAGTGGCGACAGGAGTGGCGAGGTGAGGGTAGATTTGAGCTGAGAAGGGGTTGGCAGAGTCTGGATGACTGTTGGGAGTCTTGCAGTGGAAATAACATATAGTAGAACCTCAGAGTTACAAACACCTCAGGAATGGAGGTTGTTCGTATCTCTGAACGAAACGTTATGTTTGTTCTTTCAAAAGTTTACAACTGAACATTAACTTAATACAGCTTTGAAACACTCCTATGTAGAAAAAAATGCTGCTTTCCATTTATTTTTAGTAATTTACATTTAACACACTACTGTACTGTACTTGTTTTGTTTTGTTTTGTTTTCTCTGTGGCTGCCTGATTACGTATTCCTGATTACGTATAGGGTGTGAGATTGACTGGTCAGTTTGTAACTCTGGTGTTTGTAACTGAGGTTTTACTGTATCTGACTGCGGATCATTGCTCACCTCCTGAGGTCTTAGTAGAATGTATTATAAATGAATCAATAGGGAAATCTTTAATATGAGACCCACTAGTAAAGATATACTGTAGGGGTTTAAAAATAAATCCACATTAGTTTATTTGTGTACCAAATGTGTAGTAAGTATTTGCAGTGTTGATTTGCAATTCTTCATTGCATTTTAATTAGAAATAATAACTTAGTTCTTCATTTGATATAGTATTGTCTTTAGCTAGCTCTTTGCCATATTGTGATCTTATCAATCAGAGCCAAGATACATTAGTTTGTTGAATAGTCACTCATATTTATAGGAGTGGCAATTAGCGGCTTACACTATGTGTAACTTGGCCAGTTGTAACTATCTTAGTTTCTAAGAGAGAAGCTTGTACACACTGGAGTATGCTTGACTTGGTTTGTACGGGTGACTGATAAAGAAAAAACCCATATATATTTATTTCTACTATTTGTGATTTCTTTGCATTTGTCGGGCAGAAGTAGGAAAAAATTCAACAGGCTTTTTTGTGGGGGAAAAGTGGGGAGGTTAATATTTGTCCTCCATTACCCAAGGCTAGGTCTACAACTAGAAAATATTTGCTGGTATAGCTATGCCAGCCATCCCTGCTAGTGTAAATGCAGCTAATACTGGCAAAATAGTGCTTTTGATGGTGTAGCTTGGGGTAGCCAAATTTACTGACCCCCCTCCCTGCTGGGCCGAATCCTCTAGCCCCACCAGAGGGCAGACGCTCCGAGCTCCCCACCCCAGTCTGGTAAGCAAAGAATGGGCGGGGGCCTAGGGAGCTCCACGAGCCACACTTTAGCTGTAAAAGAGCTGCATATGGCTCACGAGCCACAGTTTGGCAGCCCCTGGTATAGCTTATACCAGTTCCCCAAATGAAATAAATATTCTACAAAAAAAAATCACCCCCCTAAACAAAAGATGTAGCCATGTAGCACTTCAGTTAATTTAAGATGTACTCTGAGGTGTTACTCTTGTTGAATTTTGCAAGTCTTGCATTCATCACTAAATAAGAATTATGAGCGTAAGTGGCTAAGGAATAAAAAAAGATGATCAGAATAAGAGTATATTACAGACTGCTATATCATTGTAAATATTTTGCATGATATCTCTTTTTTAAGCCTGTTCTCTGCGTAATTAAGGATCTACTTTTAAAATTTAGATTAATTACAACAGCTTTTCTAGTGTCATCATGACCTATGTAAGGATTACAGCTGTACTGTAAATTCTTAAAGAGCAAAGCTTTTCAGAAGATAAGAAAGAGATTACTATTCAGCCACTTGATGCAGCATATAGCTGGGATTAATGTGAACAAGGGGGGGGTGGTCCTTTTTTTTTTTTTTTTTTTTTTAACTTAAACCACTCTCTTGTTAACTTGATGCTTTGTGGCATTGTCTGCTTTAGCTGCAAATCAGTGTTGCAGGTTTTAGAAAGAGGTATTACAACATTGTTCAGTGGAATGAAGAAGTGTTCTTCCTGATATTGTAAATGATATAGTAATAATACACCACAGTGTGCTGTAGTAGGCTTATAGAAGTAAGCCCAAGTTAGCAACAAAGCTAAATGCCAAGTGCCTTCATCCGAGAAATGCCCAAGTAGACTACTAATACACATTGTGAAATAGCTTATATCTTCAAAAGCATTGCTCATTCGTTAAAATGCCTTTTTTAAAAAAAAAGAAAATATGCCTTTATTTTGGAGGGGGGGAATGGAAAATATTTCCCAGCAGAGTGATGAGAAATAATAGTATGGCAAATGTTAGAAACTCCTTTTCCCTATTACTTTGAATATTTTTCAATTTATTTATGTTTTTAATCCTTCTTTCCTCTTTTCTTTAAGGTTCCTTGATCCTTTTAGACCAGTTCTCTTTCCTCCTATATGAAGCCCAGTTGCCTTTTATTAGCTTTCTGTTACCCAGCAGACACCCATCTCAGGGCTTCTGTACCTGGTATGTTCTACAAGGGTGTGATTTTTTTTCTACTGACATGCTGTGCATTAACTGGTCTGCATAGACCTTGCTGGTGTACTAAGGAATGTTTCAGAGGGGTAGCCGTGTTAGTCTGTATACAGGAAAAACAACGAGAGTTCTGTAGCACTTTAAAGACTAACAAATTTAATTTCTGCAGGCATAATCTTGCATGGGCTGTAACCCACTTCATCAGATGTAAGGAATAAAAATCAGATTTTGTGTGTGTGTGTGTGTGTGTGTGTGTGTGTGTGTGTGTGTGTGTGTGTGTGTGTGTGTGTGTGTGTGTGTGTGTGTGTGTGTGTGTGTGTGTGTGTGTGTGTGTGTGTGTAACAACAATGGGGAAGGTAGATATAAGCAAAGTCCATTCAGTTAGAGTAGTTGAGGCCTATTCACAATCATTGATTAGGAGGTGAGAATGTGTGAACAGTGACAATTACTTCTTGTAATGCGCTAACCATTCCAAGTCCCTATTTAGACCCAGTTTGATTGTGTCAAGTTTGCAGATGAGTTCCAGCTCTGAAGTTTCTCTTTGAAGTCTGTTTTTGAAGTTTTTTTGTAGAAGTATGGCAACTTTAAGTCAGCGACAGAGTGTCCTGGGAGATTGAAGTGCTCTCCGACTGGTTTATGGCTGTTATTATTTTTTATGCCTGCTTTGTGTCCATTTATTCTTTTGCGTAGTGACAGTCCGGTTTGGCCAATGTACATGGCAGAGGGACATTGCTGGCACATGATGGCATATATTACGTTAGTAGATGTGCAGGTGAATGAGCTCCTGATAGTATGGCTGGTGTGGTTAGGACCTGTGATGGTGTCACTAGAGTCGATGTGTGGGCAGAGCTGGCAACGGGGTTTGTTGCAGGGGTAGGTTCCTGGATTAGTGTTCTTGTATGGTGTACGGTTGCTGGTGAGTATTTGCTTCAGGTTGGGGGGGCTGTCTGTAAGCAAGAATAGGTCTGCCTCCCACAGTGCCTCCCATTGTCTTTTTTGGCTAGTGTTGGCTAGTGTTTTGTTTTCATGAAGTATTAGGAAGCACTCATGTCCTACTTCTCAAGGTTGTAAATCCACGTTTCCCTACTCAAATGATTGATGGACACAGCATTTGAAGAGATTAAAAGGATGAATTCATGTCACTACCAACGTGCTGAAGTAATTAGATTCCATAATAAACTTCCCAAAGTCCTAATTTATTCTCATTAGACATTATGTATGTTTAGTAGAGCTGTGTACTGAAAATTGTAATCTTTCCTGCCCAGGCATAGAATCCAAGATGTCTCAGTTCTCACAGAAAGAATAAACAAGAGACAGCCGGTGACAACTTAGACCATACTATGAATGTTGGGACTGATGGTCATAACAGGGCTGACTTCATTGTTCCCATGATACATTTCCAAATGGGATGATTTCAGTGGACTTTTGAGATTCCAGTGGAATGAAGTATCAAAGATTCTTTGTGTTGCATCCTGATAAGTCTGTCTCAAGGTTTCTCAGGTCTGGTAGCAATCGGACAATCTTGGGATTGGATTTCCAAAAAACCTCTGGTTTATATCATGGTGACTCTGTGTGATCTCATTAGGTGTGTTACATCTATAAAGACTTCACTTCAGTGAAGCATGGTCTATCCATGCTGCACATAGTAGTTCTGGAGATGAAGCTGTCCTTTACATGCGAAGGACTTTTAAGATATCAGGTCTCTGAAAGATGGTTCAAAGTACAATTAGGTCACCATTTTTTATGAGTTAGAAAAGTTAAAAAGTCCTGTAGCTACATGGGTGGATTGTGTCTCATAAGTCTTTCCTAGTTGCCATGTACTTGGCAGAGAAGGAGAACACACCCACAGACACTGAGTGAATCCATTATAGCTCCTCATAAGTAATGCATAGATTAGAATGTTGGAAGATTAGAATTTCCTCTGGCGGGGAAAACTGGAAATGTGTGTCTGACACCAGACTGAATGAGAAACTTCCAGTGTTCTTTTTTTAGCACTGAGAAAAAACCTGAAGCTGAAAAAGCTAGTTTAAAGGTATTCTGTGTAGCTCTGTGTAGCTATAACACAAGAAACCAATAGGTGTATATCCGGTAATCTATCTTGAGCAATTAGCATAAGGCTTTGAGGTCTATGAGCCTTGGCATAAGTGAGTTACCCAACAGTGACCTTGAATTACTGGGGAATTGGGAATACTATGTTATGGGGATTTTTATATAAAATGATACCAGGTAACTGCAGGAATATGAACTGATACCAGCTTTTGGTTATTTTAGGATAGAAACATCAGCAGTTGCATAACCACAAATTTGGCTTGGCAACGAATTGACATATATGATAATGCGTTGAGGTCATTAATATACTAACCTGTAGGATAAGGACATCTGAAGATTATTAGTGAGAGTAAGTCAGTTATGGACAAAGAAGGTTTAGTGTTTACATGAATATTCATGGCAGTCACAAGGTCCTATAATAGGCCAGACCGCCACGTAAGCTTTGAAATCTTGACCATTGGACATGTTTTGCTTGCCAGAGGCAGAGTCCGACCATCATGGAACACTGCCTGTCTCCCTCTACTAGGTCTCCATGAGAAGACTGAGAGTATATTAAGTGATGGTAGAGGACATCACTACTACCTTCATACTGAACTATAGCTATGTTGTCTTTTAGGTTGAAACATTTTTGTTTTTAGTAATTATGCTAAAAAAAAGCATTTACATTTTGCTCTGCCCTCTGTGTGAGTATTGGGGTGCACATTGGGGTTCATAACCAGATATTGAACTTAATTCTGTTGTGCCTGGTTCTGGGATAGAACCTTTTAAAACTCCCACATTTTAATCAGTGACTAATTAGAAAATCTTAAAGTGAATGTACTCAGTAACCACCCAATAAATCAGGCAACAGAGTGGTGCTGCAACAGGGATCCCTGAAGGGCATACAGGACAACCGTTTTATCAGTGTCTTAAAGCCAAGGGCAGGTGAGACTCACCTTTGGGCAAATCAGAGTTAGAGATCAAAGATGTTCTCTGCCATCAAGTGTTTACCGCATGCTGCATCTACTTCAGTCATGGTACTTTGTGTTTTTCTGCTTTTCCCTTTTATTTCTGGTTTGGTTGGTATGGTATTACTTTTTGTGTCATGCTTGGCCAATTTCACAATAAGCAGGGAAGAAGGAGAGGGGAATTTCATGCTGTTTGAAGTTTTATGTATGTGTTAAAGGGGGCTTTGTAAGTTGAGTTGTTTTGTGAAACTAAGTAAAGGGACTTTAAGTTGAATACTTTAGGGCCCGGTGACCCACACCTTGAGATGGTGGAGGAGCTGATTTTATTTTAGCCACCAATAGGCCACAGTAGTTTGGCATCAGTCCAGATGTGTGAGTAGACTGGCAGAGTTTTACAAAAGTCCCATGGCTCTTCTAAACTGCAACCCTGAGCTATCCATTATGGAGAAACTGTGCCAGCTTGCCCCTAGCTGCCATAATGCCTGATGTGTTCCAACAGGGTAAATACCCCTTGAGCTGCTAGAGCACTGTAGCCAAACAGGGAAGAGAGGGAAATAACCCCCATTCCTCTACAAATTAACTCTGGACTTACATACCCTTTACTAGGCATGGAGCCTGCTTAGCCTTTTTGGATTGTTCAGAGTTCAATAATTGTTGTAACCAGTTAACTAGGTAAGAGGTTTATCATTTTGGAAGAGACGCCTCCACGTTATGTGCTAAGTATTGTGCAGACTTAGAATTCAGCAAGTGAGATAAAGCTTATTGACTAGGGAAGGGAATCAGCTGAGACCACTGGGAACCTAGTCATGGTCGCCCTCAACAAGGTTTTAGGTACTTTTATGAAAAGGAACGTTAAGGATCATAGAGGAGGTTTGATACAGTTGAAGGACAGTCAAGCAATTTTTGAGCACCCCAGCCCATTGGGTGTTGAGTCTGGTGTTTGAGGTTGAAGCAGGTAAAAGGAAGGGAAGGAAGGCTATAGAGCTGAAAGAGATACTGATGGAATGGTGGTTTTGTTTGGCATGTAATGTGTTTGGATGTAAGTTGAAAAGGAAGGTGGATCAGCTTAGCCAGCACAGCAGACTCTTGAGGAAGAGAGGAAAGTTACATAGCAGTTAAAAGACCAGCAGCATGCCTCTACAGGGGAATAGCTGATGCTTTACAGAGAGAAACAGGAATTGGAGCAAAGTCAGGCTCAAACAAAGGATGTTGGGATGTAGCACATTGTTGGCAGGCTAAGACCTCTCTGCTTGCTCGAGGTCATTGGAGGGCTACCAGGCAGACCAGGAGCAGCTGCTGGAGGAGATTAGGGGGTTAGAGAGTGTCTGTGATACTGTGGATTTGGAGAGAGAGAAGGCAAACCAAGTGCTAGAGACTGCAGGCCAGGGGCTAAAGGAAGCATTTTAGCCACAGGAGAGAGAGTGTACAAAGAAGTTCAGGCTGTCCCACAGAGGGCTACTGGGGAGGTAGGAAGCCAACTAGTGATTCCTGTTCCCATGGGCATGGTGGAACCATAGGAGACAAAATAACCCCCAGGACCAGTTATGATCATTAAGGCAAAGAAGTTAGTGGAAGCAGGGTGCTGTGCAACAGTCAGAGACTCTCCTGCAGCTGGGGAAGTTAAAGGAGGAAGTTGATGATTTTGAAGTGATAGCCCACTCGCAAACAGAGCAGGGGGGCCTGAGTACAGCAGAAGCAGAGGAGGAGTTAAGTGAATCCAATGCAGTTATTTTGGAGGTGGAGACTGATAGCTAAGGGGAAAGTTCTGAGGAGGGGAAGATTGACACGGAACTGGAGCTCACTTCGGGGGCAGAGATACAGACAGAAGAGACAGACAGAGGGAGGAGGAACATATACTTTCAACATACAGGGGGGACCAATCTATATCCCCTCACCCAATAACAAATTTTGTCAGCAGATTAGAAGATGCAATGTCACAGACATCTGCTGCAAGTGAGGCAGTAATTTCTCGACTGAAAACAATAAAAAAAAGAAACACTCCCACACTAGTGCCCCAGGAAAGGACAAAGCTAGGAGCTTTACCCTCATCTCAAGTTAGGGCCAATCAGCTCAGGAGAGGCAGCCTCTTCAGAATTCACCAAGGTGGGTGGTCACCTACAGCCATCGGCCCTGGAAGGGATGCTGTCATCTCAGTCCTGGCCAGTACCCAGACCCCACAGACTTTCCCCATCTCTTGTGTTTACCCAAACTATACCCTTTGTACCCACAGATACCCCAACCTCAACTTATTACTGAATTGGAGCTGTCCTTCACTGCTTTGGGGATGCTATTGATGAGGATCTTGTGCTTAGTTGGGATTATTCCACCATAACTTGCACCTCCAGAAATTATATTCCGAGGAGAGCTCTGAAGATAGCAATTCTCCTCACACCCCATGACCTACTGCAATGGTCACAGACATTAAAGCATTAGATTTGGTGGCCAAACAGGTTAGCCCGATGGAAGGATTCTTCCATCACTGTGCACACACAGTGTATGGAGGGGCCAGCTATAGTGTTTACACTGCCTGATGATGATTTTGTTAAAATTTTACAGCTCACTGTTGACCTAGCATTGTGGAGTACTTTACGCCTAGAGTATAGGACAGGATAAAAGTCCTTCAAGGAAACAGTAGCCCTGTTGGAACACAACCAGCACCCAGATCAGGCTGGGGTAGCAATTTTATCTAACCTAAAGTAAAATGAATCCCTGCATCAGTTTCATCTGTTGTTAGGCACTGCATTGCTCAGCCACATAAGAAGAAGCAACAGGACCCCAATACGTTAGTCTGCTAGTTAATAATTCTCTTCCCCACTTACAGGAATGGTTAACATGCAGTGATCTCACCACCTTAAGGTAGGCACTGGCATTGTTGGCCAAAACTCCCTCCCAGGGAGATCCCAAGATGAGTTGCTGTTTTGGAGCCTCTGTCCCTGCTAATCAGGATGCATAGGGCAAACCAACCGTAAAGGTTGATGGACCTGCGAGGAGGTGGACCTGATTATACTAGTAAGGCATTCTTTCTCCGTTCATTGGGGAGGGACACTCCCATGCACCTTCCCATGAATCCATCTTAACAGAGGTTCTGGCAGAGTTCAGGAAAGGGGATGAAGAGCCTCCTGGCCATATGCTGCTTCATACAGATGTGGTTCTCAACTCCTGTTTCAAGAGTGAAGGCTAATACTGTCAGGCTCAAGGGCTGGCTTCAGCCTAAATAGATAGATAAGCTTCAAATGTAGCCTACACACAAGATTTCTAGGAATTTTGCAATTTCTCCATTATTCTGTTATCAAGATTATTTGGGAGAAAGAAAAGCTTTCACACCTGGTGCTAAATTTCTTTAAAGGCTTATTTTAAAGTTAATTTTAATTTATAAACTGACTTACTGTAACTTCCCAAAACTCTGTATTCTCATTCTATTTTCAAAGAGTAAGATTTAGGAAGGATGTACTGTATTCTTTATAAATAACAAAGGGGATGAATCCTTGTGTTGAGGGCAAAACTCAGCTTTCTCTATGGGTATGTCTACACTGCAGAATGAAGTCGATTTACTTTAAATCAACTTTCACTTGCTGATTTTTAGAAGTCGCAGGAGTGTGATGACACCACGCTCCTTGTGCCAGGCTCTTGCATCCCCACTCACCATGCTTGGGTCAATGTTAAAAGCAGTGCAGTGTGGGTAGCTATCCCACAGTGTAACTAGCGCCAGAAGCTGCTGGGAAGATTTTTGTCGTCCCATGATGCAACACTCCTTCCCCCTCTCTTCCTGCCCCAAACAAATAGGAAATGGGTTTTTGTGCTGTTTTTGTGTGCCACGCACTTGCCATTGCTGCAGAGACATGGAGCCCGCTCAGCTCTGCACTATCATTGTAAGCATCACAAATAACTTGCAGCTTATCCTGGAGTATTTTCAATGGTGAGAGAGGAGCCGAAGCACAGAAAACAGCAATGTCACTGAGGCTGCCCTTCTACAAGCCAAAGAGTGGAACAATTCCTGATTCCTGCAGGCTGTCATGCATCATATTCAGTCGGTGGAGTGCCAATTCCAGTCCCGGGAAACAAGCACAGACTGGTGGGATCAAATCGTTATGAAGCTATGGGATGATGACCAGTGGCTGCAGAACTTTTGTATGCAAAAGGCCACTTTCTCTGAGCTTTGTGTGGAGCTGTCCCCAGCCCTGAAGCGCATGAATACTTCCTTGAGCCCAGCTCTGACGGTGGAGAAGCGAGTGGCCGTCGCTCTGTGGAAGCTACCAACCCCCGACTGCTACCAGTCAGTTGGGAATCAATTCGGAGATGGTAAATCTACAGTGAGAGCTGCTGTGATGCAAGTGTGCAAGGCTATCAGTAGACTTCTGCTATGAAGGGTACTGATTTTGGGAAATGTGCAGGACATACTGGATGGGTTTGCTGTGATGGGGTTCCCAAATATGGGGGGGCTGTTGATGGCACGCATATCCCTATCTTAGCGCCTGACTATGTTGCAACAGTGTACGTAAACCACAGGGGTACTTTTCAACGGTGTTGCAGGCCTTTGTGGATCACAGGGATCGTTTCACTGACATCAATGTGGGGTGGTCTGGAAAGGTGCATGATGCACACATATATAGGAACTCGGGTCTGTTCAAGAAGATGCAGGCGGGCACTTTCTTCTCAGACTGAAAAATAAACATCAGGGATGTGGAAATGCCAGTAGTGATCCTGGGGGATCCTGCCTACCCCTTGCTCACTTGGCTAATGAAGCCCTACACCAGGCACCTGGACAGTGGGAAGGAGCGTTTTAATAACAGGCTCAGCACTTGCAGAATGGTGGTGGAATGTGCATTTGGCCATTTAAAGGCCAGATGGAGATGTCTCCTTACTAGGCTAGACATCAGTGGAAAAAAACATCCCATCAATTATATCTGCGTGCTTTGTTCTTCATAATGTGTGAAGCAAAGGGGGAAAGTTCTCCCAGGGTTGGGCTGTGGAGGCTGAAAGGCTGGCTGCAAATTTTGAGCAATCAGATGCCAACTCTACGCTCAGAGCCAACCGCGAAGCGCTTCACCTTCAGGAAGCATTGAGAAACCGGTTGTGCAATGACCCACGGTAGTGTCTGTATGTTGTGCCTTTCTTTCCCATCCCCCCACCATCAATATCAGCACTCTCCCCACCAAAGATATGAATTAATAAAGAGACATGTTTTTTAACACAACTAAGTTTTATTAATGAACATTGCTGGGGGGAGGGGAGAATGAGGCTAAATTCACAGTTTAAAGTGACACCGCCACATCCTTCTGCTTGCTTCGACCGGGGGTGGAGTGCACCACGTACTGCAGCCTGCCCAGTCTCCTTCTAGACCACTTGGGGATGGGAGCAGGCAAGAAAGCGTTAGGTGGAGAAGCATTCTGGAGGGGCTGCAGAAGGACTCTATCCCGCTGCCGCTCTTCCTGGAGCTCCACAAGACACCTGGGTATGTCCAACTGATCCCTCATTATACACAGCATCTCCTCCTGCATACCGCACTCCTACGCAGATCTTCTATGCTCCATGTCCATGTTCAGTTTCTGGGACAAGGACATCCTCCATGCTCTGAGCTTTGTCTCAGCGGCCGCGGAGGTGTTCATGAGCTCGCTGAACATGTCATCCCGTAATTTATTTTTTTCTCTTTCTGATCTGGGAAAGTCTTTCTGCAGCAGTTCTGGCAGGGGGGGCCAAGGCCGAGGTGTCTTCAGCAAGACAATAAAAGCACAGCATTGCCATTGTTAGCAAACCCAAAGAACGGAAGCAACTGCTACAATGCAAAAAGTACTCCCTTTCATGTGCACAAAGCTAAGCCAGACCCGCATTCCATTCTGTACATCTCAGGAGGGTCGGACTGCCGTTACAGAGATGGTAAGCCAGAGGACCTTTCATCTGTTATAGAGAGGCTTAATTAGTGGTAAAAATCACAGTCCAAAATTTATCTATGAGAGGGATCACCGGGCTCCCTGGTTACATGCAGAGGAACGGTTTGGGAGGAGGTGGGGCACAGCTGATAAGAGGACACCATGGGTGAATTGTAGTGTCAGAAGCCATAGGCCAACTATTGTCGTGACCCACTATGGCCATAGAAAGAGGACTAGAGGATTAAAGGGGATTGACTGTATAGCTCGGGTACTTTAAACATGTGCCGTCTTCCCTAGGTGACCATGAGCAATATCAGTCTGCTGAGGCTAACACAGGAGGAAAGGGAAGAGTTACTGCAAGTATCAGTGTACAGGCCTGGCCCTTATGCTGCTATGCTGTATTCCGCCATGATTCCAGCTCATTTAATTGTAGCATGGCGTGGAAAAGTACCCTGCCGTGGTGGAATAAACAAGGCGCCCTCCCCAGAAACCTTTTGCAAAAGATAACAGATTACCTGCATGAGAGTTTCCTGGAGATATCAACACATGATTCTCGGAGCATATCTCTGCACATAAATAAACTGTTCCAGGAGTAACCCTCCAGTGAAGTTTGCTAACACCCAGAAATACTTTCCCCTCGAAATAAAAAGGCCATTTTAGAAGTTGGATCAGGGACATAACTGCTAAAAAGAAAAAGAGGAAAAAATACTCACCAGATGTGCTTTCCCTGGGACCACGATCGTTACTGCTGTCCTCTGTATGTTGCTGGACTGCTCTGGGGTCAGGAAAAATTCCTGGCTCTCTGGGAGAATGGATACCCCACTCTCATGCACCCTGCTCGCCTCATCGTCATCCTCCTCATCCACAGAGTCCTCATCAGTCTCCCTGGACTGGGATTCAGCGGAGGTATCGATGCTGCATGGTGGCACTGGGGTGGGGTCACCGCCAATGTAGCTCCTTGTAAAAGCGGCATATTTTGGGCGAGGAGCCAGAATGGCTGTTAGCTTCCCTCGCTTTCTGATATGCCTGCCATAGCTCTTTGATCTTCATGCAGCACTGCTGCACGCCCTTGTTGTGCCCCTTCTCCAACGTGCCCTGAGATATCTTCCCGTATATGTCCAAATTTCTTTTGCTGCTTTGAGCTGAGCCAGAACAGACTCTTCTCCCCACAGACTTGTGAGATCCAAGACCTCTGGTCGACTCCATGCTGAAGCACGTTTTGGCTGTGCAGTCTCCATGAGAAGTTCAGCTATAAAGCTCTGTTCACGCTGGCTACACAAGAAATGAAAATTCAAAATTGCCTGGGGCTTGGCCGGGGGGGGAGCTATTTCCTGTTTGCGTGGCTATGTAACAGCAAAATATGAATGTCCAGAGCTTTCACAATGGGGCATTATGGGATAGCTCCCGGAGGCCAGTAACATTGACTTACTTTATGCTCTGTCTACACTGACACAAATTCGACCCATGAAATTCTAATTACGCACTGTGCCACTTGTGGAGGTAGTGTAATTAGCTTGACTTTTACCATGCTTTGAATCGACAGAACTAACGTGCCAGTGTAGACACATACTTTAGGAGTTCGATGTAAGCGACATTACGTTGACCTCCATTGCCAGTGTAGACCAGGCCTGTGTAACTGCAACCAGCTATTCCATAATATAACCTAGGAAAGGGTGGCATGGAATAGCCTGTCTAAGGACCTGGTTCACTCTCCCCTGTTGGTGCTGCCCTAGAAGGCAAAAAAATTTGAGCAATGGGATTTCTTCTGGATATATGCTAGAAAATACAACTCCGGGAGTGAGAGACCTATTAGATGAAGTTTTCAAAGAAGCAGAAATACAGGCAATAATTTTTCCTCTTTCCCTTCCTCATCCTCCCTCTTTCATCCATCTGTTCCTGTCTTCATTCCTATTTTCTCCAAAGCTAGTTATGTTAAATCTCATTCCCCCCACCAGCACCCTAATTATTTTTGCCAACACAGGTAATTTAAATGAGGATTTAAATCTTTGCACAGCTTGCTGGGATTATCAAAATATTTCAGCTGACCCATGAGTCTTTGAACAATTGACCTCAGCCATAGGCTGATTTCTGTTAAGTGTATGATCAGTTGTTTTACAGATAAGTAATATTTAATTTAGTTGAATGATCTCTTAAAGCGAAAGCTTTCAGTATTTCGCTTTAGGGCTTGAAACATTTATGAGATGCCTACCAGCCAGAGATCTAACCTACTACAAACAGGCAATCCCAAAAGATGGGAATTGATTCAGTATTGAAGTCCAAGGGCAGCACCCTAGTGTGAATCTGAGGCCCTCTCTACTTCAGCTGCTAGGGAAGGAATGGGGTGCTGGAAATCCTGCCAGGATGATAACCCATGACCATCTTGGGAGCCCTACTTTCAGTATTGGCATCTGAGCTCTTAGGAAAACTAGTTTTTCTGTTCCAGTATTCCATCTCCAGCAGTGGCTAGGAGTGCACTTAGGAGGAAAATGCAAGAATGCTGTTGTAACTATGTATATTCTTGTTATCCATAAAATGTCTAATTCTTTTTTATCCTACTAACTTCTTGGCCTTTGAAGTCTTGCAGCAGTGAGTTCCACATGTTAATTGTTATGTGAAAAGGTATTTCCTTTTATCCATATAAAGTTTGCCACCTTTTTAGTTTTATCAGTTATCCCCATTTTGTTGCATTATGGAAGACTGAATAGAAGTTTCCAATCTACTTCTCTAACCCATTTGTTGTTTTTAATATCTTAATCATGTCTGAAAATTAAGCCCAATGCCTTTCAAGCAAGGGCTCCAAAGTCTATGCCTCCATTCTTGTAAAATAGGGATAATCAACTACTTTACAAAGTTTTATGAGGCTTTATTCATTAATTATTATAAAGTATTCTGAGATCCTCCCATGGAATGCACTGTATGTGTGCAAAAATTTACTATTATTATCGGCAATTCTTATTAGTCGTTCTCCTTTATTTCAAGTGGTAGAACTGCTGCTGTTTATATGTGAGAGCTCATCAATTCAGCATCCATCAGAAAGAGAGCAATAACAATCTTTTCACTAAATACACAGTGGTTCACTAATGACTTGGCTATGTCAACCTTCTACTTATTTCAGATAGACCGCCCACAATCTCTCACTTGATCATTATCAATTTGTGACTAACTTGACTTCTCAGAAACAAATCTTACCCATATAAAATTATTTTAAATGTGTTGCTCTTCTGAAAGTTAGTATTTGGCTTTGCAATGATGTGTCTTCTTGCCTTATTCAATAGATGTATCAATCACCAAATGGAACCATAACAGAAGATGACTTAGCTTGCATTCTGAAGACTGCCATGGGTGTGTCAGAGCTTAATGTAACAAACCTTTTTAAAGCTATAGATGAAGAAGAAAAAGGGAAAATCACATATGGTAAGTAAGTAATTAAATAGATTTGAAAATCCTTATACAACTATGGATTGTCAAAGATGAAGTTGATAATTTTTTTCCTTTTTGTTTTGTTTCATAAGAGCTAAAACTGTGTCATCTTCAGTATTTTTGCCTAGTTACTTAGACCAAAAGTTTGTGTCTAAAACATCAAATGCCATAATTGTTTAAATTTCAATATTTATTTAATTTCTTTACCTTAAGTCAGGTGATTCTGATGAGCTCTTCTTAGGCAATACCTGCTCTGTGATTTTCCTCTTTCACTTTTATTTGTTACATTGCTCCCTTTGTTTTTTACCTGTTGTATCTCTTTCCTATCGTCTTTGAACTGTCATGCCTCTGAGATCTGGGGACAAAGGAACTTCCAACCCCTCTCTGTAGGCAGTTCATAAATAGGAAAAAAGGTTAAGCTTTTGAATAAATTTGTTGTGAATTATTTATTCAGCTCTAGTCAGAACCAAGATGACCTGGAGAGGAGAAGGATGCAATAAAGAGGCAGTGTCATCCAGTGGATACAGCACTGCACTGGGAGTCAGGGGACTCAAGTTGTATTGCAGGTTCTACCTGTGACCTGGGGCAAGTCACTGTTTCCCCTCCTACCCTTTGGCTGTCTTGTCTATTTAGGCTGTAAGGTCTTTGGAGCAAAGACTGTCTCTTGCTATGTGTGCGTTAATTGCTCAGCACAATAAAAACCCTAATTTCCATTGGGACTTTGAGGCATTACTGATATGAAGAAGAAAAATTAATAACCAATAATAATCAAACAACCCAATCTGCCTGTGACTGATTCAGATTAAGGTTTGGATCCAGCAAACCTAAGGGCAATCATCCCCAAAGAGACGTGATTGTGATTTGCACATAATTTTTGTGGTTCTGATGCATAAACATAATTTTTTACTGTAATAATTTTTCAAATGTTTTGTTTTAAGGAAGTTTTCATTTAAAAAATGTATTGCATTGCTACAGAAATGTGGACACTGAATGAAAGTGGCTGATGATTTGTAATGAAGTCTGTAATATTTAGATAAGAGTAATCAAAGAAAACCCTAAAATAAATGACCACTCACTAGACTGTTACGATGAGACCAGGCTGCTGGGTCTCTGGGTGCTTTTAAGCCTCCAGAGCCTGAATGGAGCCCAGCCACTGACCCTCACTGGGATCCACAGGCATACTTTCAGGGCACATACCCTCTGTCTAGCACCCCCTCCTGAGAGCTAAACCCAGTGTTCGGCTACCTAGCTTCTGGATTCCTGGCACCCCGTCTCCCAAAATACCACCTCAAGACATGAGCATTCTGGGTTACCTCTTCCAGAGGCCACATGGTAGCTGTAATGCAGGTAAGACACAAATACTTTGCAACAGATTCTAACACCTATTTTTCTTTTACTTACTCACAAGAGAGTATAACTCATTTAGAACAAAACAAATGTCCTAACCACAGTGCCCCTCACTAGCTCGCACCTCCGTTGGAAGTCCATCTGTGTTTAGGAAGGTAGTCAGAGTCCCTGGCCTCATCAAGCACCTACCTATGTGCTGGGTTGCTTCTCCTTCCGCTTGAGCTGGAGAAATATGGCCCCGAAGAACAGAGAACAAAAAGAGCAACTTCTGCCTTTTTTATAACATTCCAGGCCCTCAGTCAGGAAACAGCCTGTTTATCCTCAGCAGGTGACCAAAGCGACCTCTTCTGATAAACCAGTTCTCCTGATTGAGAGCCATTCTGTTTAGTTATTCCATTTCAGTGGGGAGAACACTTTAAATCACTGACCTTCTTTTGTTGTTGTTCTGCCACAAGCCTATGGAATTTCAGTCCAAAGTGAAGACAGTCAGCCAACAGAGAAGGCAGAGGGAATGCACACTCAAAATGCCTGAACCGCCACTGCAGCATCTCCCTGCCAGCTTCTCTGCCCCTTACAAGTGTAACAGAGGAGCCAAGAAAGTACCGGATTAAATCCAAGTGGTGCCCCAGGCTCAGCAGACTAGAGTTATGCCCAGTCTACACCCACTCTTCTGTCCTTAACTCCATAAGGTCCCAGAGCTACAAGTTGGACAGGCAGGTGGGGTCCCCTACATGTGAGGTCTTGCATTGCCCTTCTTGGTCACGTCATCAGGCACATATGTGGCACTGTTTGCAAGACTCCATCTCTGATGTCTGAAGGTTTGGCTTCAGAGCCTTGGAGGGTACTGCACTCCCTCACCTGGTTGAAAAATGTGAACGCAGTTTGTGTTGGAAACCTGTCACAACACTGCCAGAGAAGAAACTGGTTACAGACGCTTCACTATTGGTTTAGGAAGCCCATCTAGAGAGGCATATAGCCCATAGCACTTGGACTCAGTGTGGATTTATTTAAATCAAGGAGATTTAAATCAGATTTTAATCAGCAAACTGGAATCCTTTTTAATTGTGTTTTGTATTTGTACTTCAGTTATTTTCCTAAAGAAAGGTTGATTCTCATCATTTGGTAACCATTAAAACATACTGATTTGCAAAGAAATATAGCCTTTACTCTACATATAATGCTTATTTTTGCTAATCAGGCTACTCTATATCTATACACATCTATTCAGATTCTTACTTTTAGATTTTTTATTATGTTAACAAATGGTGAATGATGCATTTCTTATTTACAAGATTTTTTTTACTTGCAATTTGTATCAGGCTCTATTTGGACGGAAATTCAAATTCAATTAACAGAGCACAAAAATAGTATTTTAATTTTTTTGAAATTGAACAAAACTACTTTAATGTGCTAAGTTATCCAAAAGTTTATCAAAATATGTTTTGCATTTAAAACTAATTTCATTAAACAAAGATAATATTAACTATAATTAGTGAATTGAGCTAATTGTTTCTGTTCATCATGTCCTTCCAAGATTTTAGAACTAGTCGATCTTATCCCCTCAGACTTAGTTTTTTATTCAGAGATTGGATGGGGAAAACAAGCTTTCTTGCTCTTCCAGCTCCTAATTGGTTTCTTAAATTTGATGGACTAGTCATTGAACTGAACTGGCTGAATAAACTGAAATGAAGAAACTGTGCTCTCTGCAGAAAAGGCTACTGCTGCCAAAAGTTGGTTCAACACTTCAGCAAACTCTGATTCTAGGTGCTTAGCCAGTTCTACCAGGTCAATGGTTTGACTTTCTTTATTGCTTGACAGCAAACATACTTAATATATAACATATCTTTAATATTATTTTTTGTTTTTAATAGATTATAATTAGTTTAGGCCTTAACATAGGTTGTCAATTTCAAATTTAATTTTAAATATGTTTATTCTACTAAAAAATAAGCCTGTATTTAATTTAAAAATCTGATTTTAAAAGATTTTTTAAAATCAATTTTTATCCACCCTGCTTGGACACTGTAAGAGTCCAGTCTCCATACCAATGTATTGGAGCTCTGTGCAGTGCTCAATGTGCCAGCCCTTCCTGTGGTTGAGCGAGAATGTTGTCATATTGTCTGACATGACTAATGCATATGGTCTAGTTTATCAACAAATAAGAAGGGATAAAATACTCCTGTCTATGCACAGAGGCTGTCAACTTCTGGAACTGAAGTATTTGTCATCATGTCCCCCTGTCTGATATTCACCTACCTGGAGCACAAAACATGGTTACCCAGTCTCAGCAGATATTTCTCCAAAGATCCTGAGTGGGAGCTGCATGACTTGGTAATCCAGTTTATATTCCAGCAGTGAGACCATCCATCGTGGGACCACTTCGCATCAAACAAAAACAAGAACTGCCAGAGGTATTCCTTCAAGGATGATCAGGGCCAGAACTCTGTGGAGGATATATTCCTCATCCAATGATCAGCACCACTGTTCTATGTGTTTTTCATCTCGATTTCCCCTTTACCATCCAGAAGCAAATCAAGCAGGATCAGGCAATGTTATTTCTAGTGGTATTTGTGACGCTCCCAACAGTGATGGAAGAGCATGAGTACTAACTTTAGGGCAGGCTGTTAAAAACCAGGGCATAAACCTCAAATAGATGGTTAGTTCTAAACTTAAATTTCACCATCCAACTGCACCAAGTGCAAACTCCTATGGCACTTTAACAGCCTTAACATGGAATTACAGACAGTCCTCCTGGGTACTCTTCTCTGTCTTGCCCTCCATGTGAGTGTGTCTCTTTGGTAGATAACCCCTTACACCAAGAATCACAGCACTATTCACGTTACTCCTGATCCCAATTGACCAGTCACTTACCCCAGGTCAGCTGAGCATTAGATCTCGTACCAAAGACAACGCTTGTAGCTATAGTAAGCTATATGAAGGTTTTTTAAATAGGAAAAGAAAATTAGAGAGAGATTTGCAAGGTTAAAGGAAGCAAACATAGACATGTGAATGAGTTACAGCCTTGGGTTTCAAAAGGTGATATGGACTTCTATAATCAGCAAGCCCTATTTGCCCTTTAGGGCTAACCCAGGCCTTAGCAGCTGGAGATCTTTTGCTTATGCCTAAAAACACCTTGTGCCCCACCCCCTCGCTCCAAAATTCAAGCAGCATAGAGATCCGTGTTCCTTTTTGTGTCTGGTTTTTCTCCCCTTCCTGCCAAGTGCTCTGAGCAGCAAACTCAGGTGATTGGTGTCAGAGGGAGGAGAGCAGAACAATAAGCCCTTTTTAGTCCTTTTGTTGATTCCTCAATCCGGATATGGGGAGTTTCTAGTTGTAAGATCGACCCATAGCCTGTCTGGTAATTGACCAGTCTCCTCTTTCAGGGAAGGGGGTAAGAATTCCTGTCGTAGAGAAGCTTTTCACACTAATTAATGTCCCTCTCCTGTGTGGTAGCGATTCATACAACTACAGAGGTTCACAATATGCCTACTCAAATATTACACTACAGTATGGAATACAAATATAAGTTAAGATGAATGCATGCAGTAACTCACAAGCAGTCAATAGTCCAAACACTAAACTCTTTTTATTATAATTCTAATACCTATCCTACAAATGAGCCAAGATGAATTCCAGCTATCTGTCTATCACTGTCTAGTTGAGACATGGGACCTTGGCATAAGCTGGCATCTGGCCTGCGAGCATCACACCCCAACACACACAAATGTTGGTAGGAGTGTTACCAGCATGCCTGAATATGTCCCCTTATTCTTGATAAGGCGTCAGCCACTACATTATCTTTTCCCTTGATATGGATTATTTCCATGTCATTCTCCTGTAGAGCCAGGCTCCAGCATAGCAGTCTGGAATTGGTCCCCGTGTCTTGTGCAGCCATGCTAGCGAGGAGTGGTCTGTAAGAATCTTAAATTTTCTATTATGTAGTTATGGCTTAAGTTGTCTAATAACCCAACCCATACGATAACATTTCCTCTTAATAACAGCATAATTATGTTCAGTGAGGGGTCAACTTTTTACTTGAGAGCAATAGGGTGCCTCTTGTCCCCTACCCCAACCTGAATAAGCACTGCAGCTAACCCAATATTAGAAGCATCAGTACGCTGCACAAAAGATTTGCTGAAATCAAGGCTGACTAAAACTGGCTTTTTAGACAAAGTTTCTTTTATATCCTTGAAGCCTTTTTTCACAGACTTCAGTCAACATCAGCTTACCTGGTTCCCCCTTTTTTGTAAGGTCAGTTATAGGAGCCACAATGTCACTAAATCTCTTTACAAGCCTTCAGTAATAGCTGGCCAGGCCAATGAAGTATTGGACTTGCGTCCTGATTGGTGGGACAGGTCAGTTCCAAATGGCTTCTACTTTAAAAGTATTAGGGCAAACATGCCCACTGGCTTCTCTGTGTCCTAAATAAGGTTCCTCTGTGGGCCCTGTCTTTATGTTTGGAGACCTTGACAGTGAGGTTGGCTTCTCTAAGCCTCTGCAACACAATTTCCATATGGTTATGGTGGTCCTACCAGAGGTTGCAAAAAATAGCTAAGTCATCTATATATATCCGGTCAAAGGCTTGCAAACCCTGCAGCACTTCGTTGACAAGCCTCAGAAAGATAGTCCCGGCATTACTTGATCCAAACGACATTGCTTTAAACTTATACAGGCCAGATTCCACTATGAAACCTGACTTTTCCTAGGCATCAGCATCTAAGGGAATTTGCCAGTAACCACAGATTATATCTAGAGTATTCATGAACTTTGTGCGGATGCACACACACAAAGTAGGTCCTCTATCTAGGGTGTGGGGTAAGGATGACTGATGGCATTTACCCTTCTAAAAATTACACAAAACCTCATGGTTTTATTCTTTTTTGTACCATTACAATGAGAGATGCCCAGGGTTTTTTTGATTTAGTAATCACATGCCTATACCTAGCATGCTCTTCACCTCATTCGGAATCTGTCTTTGCCTTTCTCCTTTAGCCTAGTATACTCTGCTGGGGCAGGGCACAGCCCTGTAGTTTCTATGGAATGCGTCATTTTATTAGTTAAACCTGGTAGGTTGCAAAATACTTGCCTAGGGTATTTTAAGGGGGCCAACATCTCCTGCTTTTGGGTGGGGTCCAACCCCTCCCAAATCTCAGTGCTCTCTAAGGTCTGTTACTTTCTCTTTCTGACTAAATCAAATAAAGGGGTAAATGTTCTCTCATCGGTACAAAAAACCATCTGATAAATTTTTAACCTTTTGAAATTTACCATCTGCCGAACTCCCCTGCCATGGAGCTTTTCTACATCGTAAGGGACCTCATTCACTCTCTCCATCACCTCAAAAGGCCCCTCCCAATAGTCTTGCATCTAGGTTTTTCCTCACTGGGGTCAACACTAGCACCAAGTCACCAATATCAAAAGAGCTTCCTCCAGCTTGCCAGTCATATCATGTTTTCTGAGGTTTCTGACTTTTCAAGGTTCTGCTGTACTAAGTCCATCATAACCTTTAAATCTTCTTTAAAATAAGTGACATAGTCCCCTACAGGATGTCCTGCATCTTCTGTACTACCCTCCCATGAGCCCATGGTCGCCAACAATCAGCTCCTTGGACTTGAGGGAGAAAGTAGTCATTCCCACAAAGGAACAAGTCCCTAAACAGCCCACCGGGTTCCCCATGTTGCCTTAGATCGGAGGGCAGCCGCAGGGACAATGGCCCGGCCCTTGGCAATTTTGGAATCCATGGGGGTTCCCTCAGGGCACGATGCTGTATGCTTCATCATCTGGGGGCACCTCAGTACTGCAATCCTCAAAGGGCCCAGCTGCGGCACCAGACATAGATATTGGGTCGGACTGGGAAGACTCTCGGGTAGCCCCTCAGTAACCATCCCGACCAGGCAGGAAGATCCAGTTCCTCCTCAGATTCCACCGCTTCATCCTCCTCGCCAGATAAGGTGGTAGCAGGCCTCACGCTGCCCCGCTGTATGATTACAGGGTGCACCAGGAAGTGGCTAACCTGGGCCTCAAAATAGAGGAACTTTCTGAGCCAGTGGATGAACTCTGGCATCTGCAGCTCCTTCCAGAGTGGCCTTCCCAGTGCATGAAGGGGTGCTGTGGCAGACCCCAGCCTTCTTGCCCCCCAGGACAGAAAAGAAATAAGTGCCTGCCAAAGGGTTTGAATATCGGTACACATACCCATCTCCAGGTTCGTTAGTTGTGGCAACAGCTAACGAGCGTGACAGGCAAGGGCAAATGTGTTCAATGCCAAAAAATAGAGGCCCAAAAATTAGATTTATTTGGTCGCAAAGTTTATTCAACAGTGAGCCTACAGCTGTGTGTGTCCAGTCAGCTAGCGCTACTGGGGCAATACCATTATAATATCTGGCAGTCGCTGGAAAAGTTCGCTAGCTCCCTCCTGCAGGCCTCCAAGCAGGAGTTTGAAGCAGTCCTGGAGGAGGGAAAAGCAGTGGCCAGAGCCCCCGTGCAGATGGCATCGGATGCAACAGACTTGGCGGCATGGGCAATAGCCTCCGCAGTATCAATGAGGAGAGCGTCTTGGCTCCAATCGTCAGGTCTTTCAACAGAAGTCCAGCAGTCCATCCAGGGCCTTCTGTTTGATGGCTCAGCCCTCTTTGTGGACCAGACTGACTCCAGGCTGCATGGGCTGAAGGACTCGAGGGCTATTTTGAGATTGTTGGATCTCTACACCCTGTCTGTGTCCAGGAGGCCTTTCAGGCCCTCTCAGCAGCAGCATTTCAGGAGTCAGGCTGGGTGGAACCCTACAGGAGAAGACATAAAAACAATAAACACTGTCGGAGCAACTTGCCAGTCTCTGCCTCGAGATCAGGGCCAAGCCGTCATCCCACAAGGGGAAGGTGAGGCTTTTGAAGGTGTGCTGGAGAACAACCTACCAGACTTTACTCAGGATCCAGGTTCCTGGTTATTTTCTTCCCACCTCGCATTTTTCCTCCCTGTATGGAGGGCCATAATGACGGACCGCTGAGTTCTAAGCAGAGTGGCTTTTGGCTATACCCTCCAGTTTATTTCGCTCCTACCTTCCTACCCTCCCACCCCCATCCATCTTCAGGGACCCCTCTCACGAGCAACTCCTCATTCAGGAGGTGCAGGCCCTGCTGCATGTGGGCATGGTGGAAGGGGTCTCTCAAGGATTGAGGGGAAGGGGTTTCTACTCCTGTTACTTTCTGATTCCAAAGACCAAAGAGGGGCTGAGACTCATTCTAGATCTACATGCCTTGAACAAATTTGCAGAGGAGTGCAGGTTTTTCCTTACCTGGACGACTGGCAGATCTGTGGTCGGTTAAGGGTGCCTGTCCAACGTGGCATCGAGATTTTAAGGGATACCTGCTGGTCACTGGGCCTATTAAAAAACAAGCAAAAATAAATGCTTACACTCGTTCAAAAGATAGAATTTATAGGGGCAGTCCTGGACTCTACTCAAGCCAAAGTGCTCTTGCCCAAAGACAGATTCTTAGCAATGTCAGAGCTCATAGCCCGACTAACGACCCACCCCCTCACCACGGCAAGAGTGCGTCTCAGCCTCCTGGGGCACATGGCAGCTTGTATGTATGTAATTTGACATGCCAGGATGTAATTTCGGCCACTCCCATTGTGGCTTGCCACAGTTTACTCCTCATCCAGACATTCCTTGGACAGAATACTCATGATTCCCCCATGTACTCACCTGTCTGTCTTGGTGGATGGATTCTCAACATGTAATGGCGGGAGTACCTTTTGTGGCCCCGACACCGACTCTGTCGTTAATATCAGACGTTTCAGATGTGGGCTGGGGTGCCCACCTTGGTGCCCTAAGAACCCAAGGTCTTTGGTCCAGGGAAGAGTTGTCTCTCCACATCAGCATCAGAGAACTCAGGGCGATTCATCTGGCTTTCAAGGTGTTCCTACCACACCTCTCCAACAAAGTGGTAAGAGTCCTGACGGACAACGCAGCTACCATGTACTACATTAAAGGCAAGGGGGAGCCAGGTCTTCAGCCCTCTGTCATGAAGCCTTATGTCTGTGGGATATCTGTGTAAGTCACAACATCCATTTGGAGGCAGTTCATCTACCAGGCTTAAAAAATATGCTGGCGGATCATCTGAGCAGGTCCTTTTTCTCTCACCATAAGTGGTCTCTCCACTAGGAGGTAGCCAGCTGCATTTTCCAAAGGTGTGGGGAACTCCCCAAGTGAACCTCTTTGAGACCAGGGAAAAGAAGAAGTGTGCTTAATATTGCTCCCTCTTAGGGTCAGAGCAGTGTTTCTCAACCTGGGGGTTGTGACAGTTTTAGAGGGGTCGCAAGTGCAGAGCTGGTATTGAGGGTGGCAAGAAAGGCAATTGCCTGGAGCCACAGGGGCTAAGTTACATGCCTCAGCCCCGTGGGGGTGGGACTCAGGCTTCAGGGGTACAGTAGTTTGGAAAGGTTAAGAACCACTGGGTCAGAGGATGCCTTCTTGACAAATGCCTTTCTCCTGTTGTGGTCGAGGGGTCTCGTACGCTTTTCACCTGATACCTCTCATGCTCAGAGTCTTCGTGAAGATCAAGAGAAATAGGTCATCCTGATAGCCCCAGCATGGCCCAGACAGCATTGGTTTGTGATGCTCTTGGTGACCTGGCTGTGATCGCTCCCGTTGACACCAGACCTCCTCTTTCAGAGCTGGCTACTCCACCCAGATCTGGCCACCCTGTATCTCACAGCGTGGATGCTTCATGGTTGAGCAGGAATGAGCGCCACTGTGCGGCTCAAGTTCAGAGGATCCTGTTGGAGAGCAGAAAGCCTTCTACTAGACCTGCTTATTTAGCCAAATGGAAACGTTTCACCTCCTGGGAGAAGAGTCAAAACGTCTCGCCAACTAAATCTCCTATTCAGGTGATCCTGGACTATCTGCTTTATGTGAAGCGGGAAAGCTTGGCCTTCTCATCTATTAAGGTGCACCTGGCAGCAATTTCAGCCTTTTACCCTCCAATCCAAGGCAGATCAGTTTTCTTCCATGGGATGACATCCAGATTCCTCAAGGATCTGGAGAAACTTTTTCCTCCGCTATGAGGTCCCACAGTGGGATCTGAACCTCATCCTCGCAAAACTTACGTCATCGCCATTGGCTTCTTGTTCCCTCATGCATTTGTCCTGGAAGGTAGCATTCCTGCTGGGGATTACCTCAGCATGAAGGGTCTCTGAGTTAAAAGCCCTGACCTGAGAGACACCATACACAGTTTTCTTCAAGGACAAGGTGCAGCTTCATCCTCATTCAGCATTTCTGCCGAAGGTCATTTCTCACTTCCATGTTAACCAGGACATATTTCTGCCAGTGTTCTAGCCAAAGCCCCAGAAATCCAAAGAGGAGAGGCGTCTCCACTCTCTCAATGTGAGGAGTGCATTAGCTTTCTACATCGACAGAACCAGACTCTTCCGCCGCTCCACGCAGCTCTTCGTTGCAATCGTTGACCGGATGAAGGGGTGCCTGGTTTCATCCCAACGAATCTCAGCCTGGATTATGGCCTGTATTCGGACCTGTTTTGAGCAAGCGGGGGTCATGCCCCCGGCTTCTCTGTTCGCTTACTCCACAAAGGCACAGGTGTCTTCAGCGGTCTTCCTGGCACATATAACCATTCAGGACATATGTAGAGCTGCAACATGATCCTCAGGACATATGTTTATGTCCTACTTGCGATCACACAGCAAGCACAGGATGATGCTGGGTTTGGCAGAGCAGTGCTACAATCATCACGTCCATGAACTCCTGCCCATCTCCGGAGGCAGTGCTGGTAAGTCACCTAATTCTGAATGGACGTGTGCAAGCCCTCAAAGAAGGAAGAATGGTTACTTACCTCATAACTGTTCTTCGAGATGTGCTCATGTCCATTCCACAACCCATCCTCCGTCCCCTCTGTCGGAGTTCTGGCAAGAAGGAACTGAGAGGGAAGGGGGCCGGCAGCACCCTATATATGAGCGCATACATGCACCACTGCATAGGGCACTAGAGCTGGCCCTACAGATACCACTAGGGGAAAAATTTCCAGCACCAGTGCATGCGGGGTGCACCCACCTAATTCTGAATGGACATGAGCAACACATCTCGAACAACAGTTACGAGGTAAGTAACCATTCTTTTTTATATGTGGTTTTAAACCCTGGGCTCCTTTAGGGGGGAGGGGCTATCAAAGTTGCAGTTAGGTTTATTTCCAGTCCTTTCTTCTCACTTAACCTGGGCTTTCCCTTCCCCTGGTACTGTACTCCCCATGGGTCCTTGATTCTACATATTGGTCTACACCGAGCAATTTCTGCAGCCTCTAAAACTGTGGATAGTTTTTAATCACAGATGGCTGCTTTTACCTTATCTGTAATTACCCATAATAATTGCTCCTAGGTCATCAGATCAGACAGTTTTCCATAATCATCTTCAGGCCCCACCCCCATTATCTGTTTCGCATAAAATTACACATTTTATGCACATATTCAACATGAGCGATATTGTCAAATAGTCTGAAGTTTCTATACATCAATCGATAGGTTTCAGGGGTAATCTTAAATATTTTTAGTGAAATTTATTTAAATTTCTTATACACCTTAGCATCACCCTTCTCCATATCGTTAAAAACTTGTCTTGCTTTCCCAGTTAATCTGGTTAAGAGGATAGACATCCTCTTTATCCACTGGAATATTGTACATCCCATATAATCTTTCAACGGTGGACAGGTATTCTTCTTCGAGTGATGTCACTGTGGGTGTTCCACATTAGGTGTCGCTGCATCCCATGCCCTTGATCAGAGAGATTCTCAGCAGTGTTCATTCGGGCTGCGCGTGTGCAGCTGTCTCGCAGCGCTTTTGGCGCATCTTCTAGCATGCGTGCAGCCCAAGCCCCTCAATTCCTTTTCAACTGTCCATGGTCCAAGACTGAGCGTTACCAGCAAACTTTACTTGTTGTTAGAAATTTTAGAGTCCAATTATTAACTTAGTTTAGTCATAGTTAAGTCTGTTTTAGTCAGTTATTTACCTGTTTTAAAAACATTTTTTTTTCAATTTTATTTTCTCCAAGTAGCGGAGCTTATAGGAATAAGATATGACAGGTTCCCCTGGTTTTAAGAGATGTACCTCTTTAGGGAGACTATGCCAGTGTCAGATGGGCACTCACTCTGTGTACGGTGCTTGGGTGAAACCCATGTACCTCAAAAGTGTACACATTGCAAAAACCTTAAAACAAGGGACAGAGGAGGGACAGAGATCTGAGGATGAAGTTAATCCTCATGGAAAAATCCCTCAGACCTTCATCTGACCCGGGACTGGACAAGCCTGACACGGAACGCTTACCAAGGAAAAGGGCTCCATCTCCTACTTCTAGTCCTGCGGCAAAGAGAAAGTGTTCGCCTAAAAGGCTGTCGCCCAAATATAGTACCAAAGAGGAGAAAGGATCCTCAGGTACAACATGGTCAGTACCACCCAAGAACCTAAAATGTCCCGGTCAGGAGTTGAGCAATTTAAAAAAGCTGTCTTCCTCCAGCACGGCACCAATGGTCAACAGTCACTACCTGTCTAGCGGCGCGGAGGAAGAGTACGGTGCTGAGAGAAATTATGGCACCCACGCTGGCACCGAGACCGACCATGGCACCAGCAATAGAGAATATGCCAGCCACGGCACCAGTGACTGAGAAGGCACCGACTCCTAAGTGCCGCACGGCTTGCAGCACTGGTTTCTGATACTGCACCGGTCTCGGCACCGACTACTATAACGGAACTGATAAGGACCACAGCACCAACCTCGGCACCGTTGGACAAAAGAAAGTACAAACAACACCATATACAACCTATCCAAACCTCACCTCCAAGATCAGAAGGCATTGATGGGTCTCCAATATACTTCGCACATGATGAGGCATTCTCACCGGTACGCTTCCTCAGCACTGATGATAGCGAGGCAGAGGAAGCTCAATTCTCATCTGAGCTCTCCTCCCCCACCAGACCTTCACTAGACCCCAGTGATTATGCCTATCATAGAGGGCACAAACCATATCCTTATTATGGCCCACCATGGATTGCCCCTCCTAATCCATACCATACCAAATGCAATGGCATAATTGGGATGCTTGGTCCTCCCACTTTAGATCATATAAGAGACCTACCCAGCTCCCAAGTAAGTACAACGAATTTGATGAGCGCATCAACTTCAGATATAGTGGCCAAAGTGGGGAAGGAAACTCAGGCAGAGATCTCCACCGGGGATCAGGATACGTCTGCTCCCACAAACGAGTCATCATCTTCACCTGATGAAGCTGTGATTCCCCCTGAATCAACTATTGTAGATAATCCTAAGCAATTTAATGATCTTTTCAAGAGGGTAGCTCAAGATTTAGAGATCCCTTCTAGAGGAAGTGACAGAGTCACATCATAAGTTGCTGAAGATATTGCATACAACGACCTCCTAAAAAATCGCACTCCTGAGGGATGAGGCTTAATAGAACTGGCCAATAATATGTGGATGACACCAGCAACCATTCCTCCTACCAACAAGAGGAATGATAGAAAATATTATGTTCCAGCTAACGGGATGGAATTCGTATTTACTCATCCACCTCTGAACTCACTAGTTATAGATGCTGCCAACCAGAGAGGAAAACAGACAAATTATAAATCCATGCCACATGACACGGACTGGAAACTACCGTATTTCCCCATGTATAAGATGCTCCCATGTATAAGACGCACCTTAATTTTGGGGCCCGAAATTTGAAAATAAATGTATTACGGTACATCACCGGTAAGTACCACTGTATAAGACGCACCCAGTTTTTAGACCCCAAATTTTTCAAAAAAAGGTGTGTCTTATACATGGGGAAATATGGTACTTGATTTGTTAGGCAGAAAAATCTGTTCATCCTCCACTTTATTAAAAAGGGTCTCTAATGATGCAGCACTACTATCAAACTATGATCATAACATTTACAAAAAATTATCACAATTCATAAATGACATTCCTAAGACCAAGAGAGACCAATACAGGAAGTTGATTAATGAGGGACAACTTGCAGCTCGAACATCCTGCAGGCTGCTTTACATGTGGCTGATACTGCATCTAGGACAATGGCCACAGCTGTTGTCATGTGTAGGGCTTCCTGGTTTCACTCTGCAGGCCTTCCAAGGGAACTGCAGATGAAAATAGAAGATGGATAAAACAAAGCTTTTTGCAGAGAAGACAGACTAAGTCTTGCATTCTGTGAGGGATTATAGGGCTACCCTCAGGACAATAGGAATATATACACCTGGAATGAGAAGGAAACAGCACAGGTTTCAGCCTTACCCTCGCAGATATCCCTTTCAACCACAGTATAGACAGTATGAATCCCAAAGGGGAAAACAGAGATCACGATAATGTAGACAGCCACAACAATCATTCACCACTTCTCAGCCTACACCATCCAATCAACAGTTTTGAGGAGTTGGTTGAGTGTCTGAGAAACCCCAAACACCACACAGTGCAAGCCTCACTAAAGGAAAATTTCAAATTTTGCCTAAGACCATTCCATCTCAATTGGTCAACAATAACAACAGCCAAATGGGTTTTGGAAATAATCAAGTCAGGATATACCATCCCATTCCTTTCCATCCCGCCCACTCACTACCCTTCCCTGTCTCTTTTCAGGGACCCATATCACGTGCAAGTATTGCTACAAGAAATAGACCATCTTCTACAAATAGGGGCAATAGAACAGGTACCACTTCAGCATGTAGGGAAAGGATTCTATTCCCACTATTTTGTGGTATGGAAAAAGAGTGGGGGATGGAGATCCATATTACACATCAGGGCATTAAACAAATTCGTGAGGCGGCAAAAATTCAAAATGGTCACTCTAACGACTATAATACCGGCACTGCAAAGAGGGGACTGGTTCTCAGCCTTCGACCTCCAAGACGTGTATTTTCATATTAATATCCACCCGGTGCCCAGACGTTTCGTAAGATTTATGGTCTCTGGCAACCACTAGCAATACAGAGTTCTACCACTTGACCTTTCTATGGCACCGAGAGTGTTTTCCCAAGTGATTGTAGTGGTGGTGACACATTTAAGGAGATAGGGAGTTACCGTCTTCCCATATTTGGACGATTGCCTGATAAAGGCATCTACCCAAAACCTAGCCAAACATGCTACTGATCAAGCCACAAAAATATTTCAGAAGCTTGGACTAAGAACAAACATGGAAAAGTCCACTTTGAATCCAATTCAATGTCTGGAATTCATAGGAGCAGAGTTGGCCTCAACAATAGCCAGGGCATCACTACCAATGGCAAGATTCATAGCTATTATGGACCTGATATTGTCAGTAAGAAACACTCATTGTGACAGCTCTTGTTGTCCTACAGCTTCTGGGTCACATGGCAGCTTACAACATTCATGGTGCGACACACACAACTACACATGCGATGCCTCCAAGGATGGCTCGTTTCAGTATACAAACCAAACAGACACAGTCTGGGTGGACTATTGACAATGATGGGGATTTGCCAGAGCCATGCTACAGATGTTTAGCCTGGTGGCAGCAACTATATTTGCAGTACCAATGGTACTTCTCTGTGTGAGTCTCTTTGTGGACCTTATCAGCCCACAAAGATTTATGAGAACAAGCAACAGGCTTATACCTTCTGTTTTAAAAAGTGTTACAAGGGTGATATTGAGTAGTGTACCACAGGACATTCCTGTTAGGCTCTTAAATGGCAGGAAATTAGTTGATAGACCTACATATGGTCACTGAATCAGATATTTCTTGAATGAAGGGCAAAGTGGAGATAGATTTGTTTGAGTGGGAGTTGATTTTACCTCTGTATAGGGCACTGGTGAGACTGATACTGAAATACTGCATCCAGTTCTGGTGTCCACATTTCAGAAAGGATGCTGAAAAACTGGAGAGGGTGCAGAGAAGAGTCATAGAAATTATGTAAGGGCTGGAGAAAATGCCTTGCATTTCAAGACACAAGACTTAAAGAACTCAATCTGTTTAGTTTATCAAAAAGAAGATTGAAAAATGACTTGATTACATTGTATAAGTACCTTCAGGGGGAGAAAATACTTGGCATTTAGAAAATACAAAAGGGGTCTTCAATCTAAAAGAAAGGCACCTAACAAAAACCAGTATCTGGAAGCCGAAGCCAGACACATTCAAATTGGAAGTATACCACAATTTTTAAGTCAGGGTGATTAACCATTGGAAAAAACTGTCAAGGGAAGTGGTGAATTCTCCAGCTCTTCATGTCTTCAGATCAAGACTGGATGCCTTTCTGGAACTTATGCTTTAGTTAAACAAAAGTTACTGCGTTCAATACAGAGGTAACTTGAAGTGCTTGTGATATACAGGAGGTCAGACTAGATGATCTAATGGTCCCTTCTGGCTTTAAACTCTGTGAATATGTGAAGCCCGCTACAAGATAATAGTATCAATCAAAGTGAGGAAAAAATTCCATCTAGGCTTCACAACACTGTCCAAACCTATTAGAAGCTTCTAGGCCCAAGATTTTGGACTGCAATGTTCAACTCATGCTATCAGGCCACCATTATTTATATCAGGGTCCACTTAGCTGCAGATTGAGCATGCCACCTTTCAGTACACATTTATACAGCGTTCAACCTTTGTATTATTTCAGAATTTCTAAAATGACTGCTCCATGCCTATCCCATAGTTTGAGCCCCCTCTTTCCTGGGACCTAAATGTAGTTCTGGGTATTATGGAACCCCCACCCAAGTGCTCTCTCTACCAGCTCACACTCAAAACCCCCTTCCTGCTAGCTGTTGCCTCGGCCAGGAAAGTTGGTGAGATTCAAGCACTGATGAAGACATGCTATCTTCCATGGGGATAAGATGGTAGTGATATCTCATCCTAAATTTCTTACCAAGGTAGTGTTGGATTTTTGTTTAAAGCAAACTATCAGCCTCTCCCTTTCTTTCCCCCAAACCACACATAAACTCAGGAGACCGTGCCTACACTCCGTACCACACTCAAGCTCCATATTTTAGATGTTTACAGAACCCTTCTTTATTATTTAGCTAGGAAAAATGTATTCAGGAACTCACTCTTATTTATTTGTGGCATTGGAACAGCCTGTGAAAGGTCAGGCCCTCTCTTCCAGAGATTATCCAAGTGTATCATTTAGTGCATTAAAATTTGTTACCAACTAACAGATATGCTCCTTCTCTCGGGCATTAGGGCCCACTCAACTATAGCCTAAGAAACCTCTGCAGTATGCCTATGAAATATTCCTACATCAGAGACTTGAAATTCAACCCTTTTCTTTACTAAACACTGCACTCTGGATTTGGCTACTTGATCAGATGCTAAATTTGGAAGTGCATTTCTGCAGTCCTTATTTAGATAACTATAGGTTTGATTCCTCAGACACTTTTATTAATCTGGCAATTGCTAGCTCAATACCATAAATAAGAACCACACAGACAAAGCCTCAAACAATGAACGGTAATTTACCTTATCAGTAACTTTTGTTCATTGAGATGTTTTTTCCCATGTGAGTCCCATGACCTGTCCTCATCCCTGCTACATCAGAGTCCATTTCTTCTGGGATTATGAAGTAGCAAGGGTGAGGGCCACCCTGCCATATATGTCCTTGGATCAGAAGATTTGGGAACACGCTGGATGCAGGCATAGCCCCAGTGGACACTGATGGTCAAAAAATTCCAATCATACATTTGAGGCACATGCATTCCATAAGCGGGACATAGTAACAATATCTCTGAGAACCACCGTTACTGTAAGGAAAGTAATCATTCAGCATTATAAAGCCTCTTTGTATTTTTGCCTTTCCACGCTTTGCTATGAGTGCTAACAATAAAGTTAAAGAAGCAATTATTCGAAGTGCTATGTAAAGGTGATGCATAAATGGAGGTATAGGTCAATTTTATTCCTTTTTAAGCATAGGAAGAGCAGAGTGGACAGCACAGAAGATGAAGATATAGGTGGGATGACTTTCAGTCTCCCCCCACTCAAGCAAAAGTGGCATGTGTTTTGTTATGATCTTCAGTGCTCTGGCATGAAGAAGGGAACTCCTGCAAATTTTGACTGCAGTAATGGGACTGCTGTTCTTTTATGTTCTTCTAATGTGCTCTTGCTTTCTTTTGCATTATATAAGTCTTCTCTTTCATGTGTCATATTATACTATCTATATAATAAGATTCCAGGATTATCACTTTGTGTCTCTGAAGCCAGTTATCTCTGTCAGTGTGAAGCAATGGAAATAGCTACAGGCATGGCTGAGCTCTTTTTGTTCAGAATATCAACAGTTTCAATCATCAGTGGGTTTCATGGTCTTTTACTGTCCTATTTTTTAGTTCTCAAACATTTTGACTTTACAAATTATACCCATGAAGTATATAGCTAGAGAAAGGCTATGCCAAGAGTCCTAGACTATTGTGATATCAAAGGTAACTCAGCCAATCACTTCTCTTCCTCTTCCTCCAAATGAACTCTATAGTTCATTTGCATGCGGCAATCTCATGGGTCGTATGAGGGAGACTGCACAGATGGTGGATTACTTGGCCCAACTGCCACCTACACAGAACAACACAAATCTCCCAGCATAATGCCCTCCAGCACAAATCAACACAATCACTTGCACAGCAACACAACTGACATACACAATAATCGCAAATAGGCATGGCCGCTTACCAGAACAGACGCTCCTCATTTGCCATCCACACAACTGTCCCAGTACAACTACTTGCACAGCAACACAAGCAACGCACACACTAACCCCAAACATCACTCTTAAGCCTAGAATGTCTGAGTCATTGTGAAGTGATGGAAACAGCTACAAGTATGGCTGAGAGCTCTTTGTGATTAGAATATCACCAAATTCAATTATCACTGGGATTCACAATCTTTTAACTTCCAATTTTTAAATTCTCAGCCATTTTCAGATTTTTTACTCACCTGTGTGACAACACAGGCTTTCAGCTACTAGTATTCTATATCATATGTTGAGTGTAATAAATGGTTCTAGTTCTGATGGGTTATTTAATATGCATTAAAGTGATTGATCTATTTTAAATATTTGATTGCATTATGTTAGGGTTTTTTTTAAAAGCCTTGTTTTAAATGGATGTTTTAGAAAGAATTTTCATTCTTTTTAAGGACTAAAATGTTACAAAAGATTTGTAAGACAAAATGAGGTTTTTCAATTGATTTAGCAAAGTGTGAGGATGAATGGTTCAGGTGTCAGTTCTTCGCTACCAGATGAAATCAGTGTAATGAAAGACTGCTCTTTGATTCTTTTTTTTTTTTTTTTTTTTGCCCAGACATGCCAAAATGTACAGCTACTCTTATAATTTTCCATAATTTTTTTTGTGAAAAGATTTTGTTTCCAGCAAAGACTTTAGAATACTTTTAAATTGACTTCTTGGCCTAGGTTGGAGGCAGGAGGGCAAAATTAAGAATAAAATACACATTTTAAAAGGATACAATACAATTTTTCAGTGTATGACATAGGGCCAGATTGTGAGATTCTGAGCATCATCATCTTCCATTAAAGTCACAGGCTCAGGATCTGAGAGAAGATATGTCTTGTAAAATATAAGATAGATGGAACAAAATATAAAGGACTGATCTATCTGGTGCTGCATATGAAAGTGTAGGGATAGACTTGTTAAAGTCCCACCCTTTTAAACACCCACTCAAAAACTATCTTGTGCTCACCTGAGCAAAGTGACTTCCCCTCTACTAAGGACACACATCACCCCAAATGGCCAATTCAGATGCGCCAGGGGGAGCAGTTTGCACCTCTCTAAAGAATAGTGCAGCCCTCACACACCTAGCACTCTAGGATAACTAAGTAAAATCTCCCCTCCCCCCCAAACTTTTCTGGAATGATGCAGTGATCTGACATATTCGAGCCCTATTACTATAGTATGTTTTTATATAATACTATGAGATATAGTGTGAATATAGTAATTGCTACAGTTTGCACTCTGCTGCCTCTAAAGTCAGTGTCCTTTAAGATGTGCAGATTGCTTCTTATGACTTGAGCTCTCGAAGGTATTTTTCAGTTGAAATCATATCTGAGTAAATATCGGCAAAACACTTTGTGGCAAGGCCCCAGTGCCAGATTCTTTGACACAAAACAGAAGCCTTTTTTGGCACAAAGGAAATACTTTTTCACAAAGAGGTCATGTTTGTTTTCTTTCCATCACCATTTTCATAGAAAGAAAAAAAAAAGCAGGCTTTTCACAATGAGGGAAACTACTTACAAAGTGAAATGTTTTATTGAATTAGTAAATGAATAAATGATCTGTTAATATACCAGTTTACTAGAGGAGCAGTTGTGGGAGGCTAGAGTGTTGAAAGGGAAGGAAGATAATAGTGACAATTGTCCTCAGGGAGAAAAGAATTATCAGTGAAATGTGAGTGGCTCTAAGTATCCAAGAGTTAGGTGGTCTTTGTTTTTGTGGTAATAACTTCCATGTAACAAAAATGTCTGTTTTTAGATGACTTCAAGAGATATGCAGAAATGTATCCAGACTTTGCAGAAGAGTATCTGTACCCTGATCAGATGGAAGTTGAGAGTTGTTTGAAGACTTCTCTTCCAGCCCCTAATGGATTCTGTACTGACTTCAGCCCAGAAAATGCTGATGATAAAAATAATCCCCAGCAGAAGAAACTGAATTAATACAACAACCATCCTATTCCTCTCCTGGTGAGAGGAATATTTCCTTTCCTGGAATCTTCATAGTCACTCCAGCTATACAGCAACTATAACTTTTGTGTGTGTGAAAGATTTACTACCTTAATACTGTTCTTTAATTCCCACATGCTGTATTTATCAGTGTCTTCAGGCTTAATTATCAGGAGATGGGTTTTATTTTATTTTTTCAAAAAGGTCTTTGAAAGCCAAGAATGTGATGTGCTTCATTATTAATGTGCATACTTAAAGGGAAGCTACACATTTATTTATATTTGATCAGTTAGTTTCATGTACAGAGTGTTGCACAAAGTGTGCATGGATAATGAATTGTAGCTACTGTGGTGGTGAGTGCACTTTGATTAATTTTTTTTCCTGTTTAGGGAGGTGTTTATTTAGGGTCAAATCTGCTGTCCTTATTCACATAAGCAGTCCCACTGATTTCAGTAGGATTATTTCCATGAGAGAGGCAAGCATATTTTGGCCCTTTTTGTTGGTTTCAGTAAACAGTTCAAGAAACAATGATGCAAAAAAAAAATGGAGTTTTTTGGACAAACATTATTTGCTTTTTATTTTTGTTGTTAAATGATGAAATTGTCTCTCTCTTTCAGTCCATTACATGGTAGAATCAAAAGGGAAGGGACTTTAGCTCCCATACGTTTATTTTCATACAGTCATCTGCAGAACACAATGAAATCTGGAATGCTTTCAAATCAGACATGATAGATATGTCTGTGTGTACAAATTTGTGGCAAACAAATTATGCTTTCTGTCCTTTTCTGTAGAATTATTCAGTCTTTTCCACCTAGTAATTACATGAGGAATTTATTATAAACTAATTCCTTATTTATTTAATTTAGATATTAACCAGGAATCACACAGGTGCAGCTTCTTTGATAAAAGTCTCTGTCGACAGATGCATATGCACGTGTGTGCATATATAGTCAAATACAGGTTGTAATATGGAATAAATACTTTATCAGCATGAATTTGGAAAGGTTGCATTACTTATGAGGGGCAAAGCCACAAGTGAGTTATATATATACATGTATATATCTTCTATATCTTATCTTCTATATGATGCAGATATTACCAAAAAAATTAGGAATGTTTTACAGAAGTTTTAACAATGTTATTGGCACTCTTCCTTATTTCTTTTCTTTTGTAAATCCGGGTACTTTAGTTATCAGGAATAAAGCTGAACAGGACTCAAAGGGGCGAGAGAAATCAAAACTAATATTAAAAACCTCCCAAAATGATGATGTTTTTCTGAGTATAAAAATGTCAAAACTTGAAAGCTCAAAATGCATCTTTAAGGGTGAGAAGTAATGCTGGGTCCCAATGGGACCCAAGGTAATGGTAAAAATTCTGAACCGCATCACTAATCTGGCAGGGCTGTACTTCAAAACGCAAACATTTTTATGATTAGAAAAGCAGCTACTGACCTAGGATTTGAATCTTGCCCATCCTGGGTGAACAAACCGTACTAATTTCAGGCCATGGATGGAGCGGGTAGAGAGGAGGAGGAGGAAACCTTTCTCTGGCTGGTTGGTTTTTAAAACTGGCAGCAGCTTGAAGCCGGTTAAGTTTTAGAGTATGTCCTAGAGAGAGATATTAACATGTAACGGGCAGCTGATTTTATTAAAAGTAAGTAATCAATAAATTATTGCACATGTGTGCAAATTATTATACAAATAGCACATCCGTATGTATGGTATATTGCATATTATACACACAATACATATGGAGGTGCTCTCTACGTGGTAGATGATAGAACCTCAGAGTCATGAACACGTTGTGAATGGAGGTTGGTTGTAACTCTGAAATGTTCATAAAACTGAATGAAAGGTTATGATTGTTTTTTCAAAAGTTTACAATTGAATATTAATGTCATTCAGTTTTGAAATTTTACTATGCGGAAGAAAAATGCTACTTTTAACCATTTTAATGTAAATGAAACAAGCAGAGACAGTTTCCTTACCTTGTAAAATCTTTTTTTTAAATTTCCCTTTTTTTGTAGTTTACGTTTAACACAGTGCTGTACTGTACAGCATTTGCTTTTCCGTCCTCCACACTCCTCCCCACCCCAGCTGCCTGATTGCGTACTTCTAGTTCCAAATGAGGTGGGTGGTTGATTGGTCAGTTCGTAACTGAGGTTCCTACTGTATTGTGTAACAATGTGTAAAATTAATGTAATATTAATTAATACCTAACCTACATTTTGCATACTTATTCCCCTCACTTACTTCTCAGGACTTGCTGTAACATTATACATTTCTGAGCAGCTTCAAACAACTATCATTTTTTAAAAGAAATTAACCTGACAGAATTTTTTTTCCTCTTTTTCCCCAAAAAGGGAATTCTACCCACACCCCAAAACCACAGTGGACTGAGCAACACAGTGAACAACATTCAGTCCTGGAACACTGATAGATTTAAGATCCAGTATATTGCAGCAAGACGGGGCTAAAAATGGGAGTTTTTAGATACTTGAAAAATATTGCCCTTTTGATATTTTTAGGTATAATACAAGAAAAAATATTCTGGATTTTTAGATATTATGGCAGCTTCTGGCATTCATTTGGGCTAAAGCTATCTACAGAACCTAGATTTACAAGTGGAGAAATATAAAAAAGTCCCAATAATCTTAATTATCTAAAGTAGTTTCTCTCTGATACACAGAATACAGGGTGCAACGAGGTTTAAAATTTTTATCAGCACTCATTTGTGATGACCTACATAAATTGTTCATAGCTTTGCCTGTTGTGAGTAATGCTGTGCCATCCTATTCTTATATCAATAAAGCCCTTATACCAAACTAAATGATCATATATTATGTCCTTAAAATAGCTATAGACTCAGCCAAAGCTTCATTAATAGGAAGTTACATAACAAACCATTTTGGAAAATCCCTGAAAAACAAACCCTGCAACACTTTTTAAAAATGTAAAACTTCAAAAACCCAAGCCATTCAAAGATTCCACTTCTAACCTCCCCCTTTCCTGAAAAACTAAGCATTAGAAGGTGTAGAAATGCTTAGTGAAGATCTCCCAAAGAATCTTAACTCTGGTCTTCCAGTGTTACCAATTTCCATATTCCATCCTTCCTTCTTTCCTTACACACCTACCATGTAAGATGTGATCTCTTACTTAGTGCTTTTTCCTGAAAATTAAAATTTTCATTTTTGTAATGACTTTAAAAATTCTATAGTCTGTGTCTGTGATTCTTACATTTGGAAATGCCAATATAACATGGACTGTATAGTGTTGGTTTTATAGATCTAATGCCAAATGTGATTCTAGGGATAGAGGCCTAGGGAACTGGCCTAGATACACAAGCAAATGCCTAAATTTTAAGCATTTAGAAATCACAGGAACAATACTGTGATTTACAAAGTCTGAGTTAGGTGATGAGATTCCTCCTATTATATAGTGCACAGGGAAATCTATGAAAGTCAGCATGCTAGACAGAGAGTCATCTAAGCTAGTCAATGGGAGATGCTGATGAGAGGGTTGTATCCTAAAACCCACTCCCCTTGTGGAAATAGGTGCCTCCCAGTAGCCTGAATTTAGCTGCCTGTCTCTTCTAGTGATCCACAACTGGTAATTCTTGTCTTGGAGTCAGGCAGCTATGGTATTTCTTGTGAGAATGAGTTAAGCACCTGCTTCACGCCACCCAAAGCATTCATGTATGTGTATTGCTGCCACCACCACCCATCTTACAACTTTTACCCCCGTGGTTAGAGCACTCATCTGGAATGTGGGAGACCCATGTTCAATTCCCCCTTCTGCCCCAAAGTGGGGAGAATGAAGTTGAAAAATGGTTGCTCACCTCAGGAGAGTATTCTAATTATTGAGTTATGGAATGTTCTTATGTAGGTTTATTTCATATTGGATAACTACTTGGTGGGCCAGAGAGTGACTCTATAGCCTGATGGTTAAAGCAACCACTTGGAAGGTGGGTGAGCCAGGGTCCAGTCTGCCTGTTTCCAGTGACTCTAATTATTTATACACAGTGGAACAACTTTACTAGGAGAGATTGAAGGACCCCCCACATCAGACTATCCCATAGCTCAGAGGTTAAATTACTCTTCTGAGAGCTGGGAGAGACCCCTGTTCAAGTGTTTTCTCCCCTTCTAGCAAAGAGGGGGAGGTAAATCTGCCTCCCAGATGAGTTCTCTAACCACTGAGATAAAAGTTATGTTTACCTTCACCAGCCAGATTTTGAATCTGGGACCCAATCCAGTGGCTTCTGAGCACATCTATGGGATCAGGCCCTACATGCAAATTAGGCGGATGAACCCCTGTCTTCCCCATTTTGTACCTCGTTCTGGGGCCTAGATGGGAGACAGGCATCTAGATGCCTAGGCGGAAACAGCAGTGCCTATGGCCAGAGGTAGGTACTTAGGCAATGAGGGAACTTTCACCCTGAAAATTTAAATACTGAATGAATTTAGGTGCCTAGAAGATTCAGTGGAACTTTTGTGAATTTCAGTGGAGCCTATAATTGGGGTTTTAGTGCCTAAACCCAGGCATAGGTGCCTAAATCAGGTTTAGGCACCAAAGAATCTTTGTGAATCTAGCCCTTTGTATCTGTAGGTAGACTAGCTCTGAGGCTAATCGCACATAATTGCTTACATCTTAATTTTGGGGAACAATGTGGACTATATATAGTTTATGATGTCCTGAAGTCAGTGATATAAACAGATAAAGTTTATCTTTAAATAGTACCTTATGTAATCACTGGGGACCAGATTCTATCACCCTTAATTATGTTGACTAATGCTTCACTCCACATGCAATCCCACTAATATCAATAGGATTACATACAGAGCAAACTACTACTCATTGTAAGGTTGAAATGCTCTGGTCTTGCAAGATTAAACGTGGAGTAATCTAGTAAAATTGTTGGGGTCACCAATTACCTGACCATATCTGCTCACTGGAAATAATGCTGTATCTAAATTTCTCATTTTGATAATGACAATTTGGTTACGGTTATTGGCTGGATGACTTTAAAGAGGTATTTCTATACCTTCCACTGAGCTTGTCCCCCACCTTTTTTTTAAAACAGAATCTTAACTTTCCCAGGATTCCAAAGTTTAGGGCTTTTTTAAAATAGTAACTTTCAGGGTCTGTTCAGTCAGAACTTCAGATTACATTTTTGCCTGACAATTTCCTTAGATTTTTTTTTTTTTAAGTCCAAATGCTATTGGGAGCGAGGACTGCAGTGGACCTAGCATTCTGCATATAGGGATCCCATTCTTTCCACTTCCATAACCTTCCTCTTTATCTTTCTCCTCTCACAATATTGTGCTTATCACTTTAGTAACAATAATTATGCACCTAGAGCATCCAAAATTATATGTTGTTTTCTCACATAATGCCTTTGGAAGCCACAGCTGGAGGCTGCATTAACTTTTTGGTAAATTCCCCACAGCATTGGTTGGGGCACAGTATACATCCCCCTTCTGTCCCTGCCATCACATTCAGAAAGAGAGGTTTTCATGGAGGAAACCACCCATGTCTCTTACTACAAGAAGTTCTATCCTACATGTGGATCTTGGGGGATTCAGCCAAGTTGCATTATGTACTTGTAATAGACTATACTGGCCACAGCAAATGTTTATTCTAATTTTAAAAATGTTGCAAGCAATTCCTGAACATGCCTGTTTGAGAAATTAGTTTGTAAAATAAAAAATTGCCTCATACCATAGAATTTCCAATGTGTATTATAATCTTAAGTCAGAATTTTGTTTCTGTATGCTCAAAGAGAGTACAGTCTTCTGTCACTGCCATGTTTACTAATCCCATTATGAAATTCTATATCCATGGGCCACAAAATTAATTATATGAGGAAAGAGCTGGGTGACAGGAACTGATTTGCTTCTTCTCAGGAGGCAAAACAACAACCAAGAGAAGTAAATAAAAATATGGTTTGCTTGTAGGAGTAAAGCAAGACCTCAGTTCATATTTAGTGTTGATCACATTTGTAAACTGATTCATCCCCAGAGTTGATCAAAATTACACAGAAATAAGTTTGCACATTGTTCATTTCATAATAGAGTGTAATAGATACTCTTTTGAAGAAGAAATGGTTGCATTTTAATGTTTGCTTGAAGTACTTTTAGTAAATTTTCCTAACAATAAATGTAGAGGTTGCCTAGATCAAAAAAGTTAAATGATTTCTGTATTCAATTGATGCAGAATCTATACTGGATTACCTTTGGTATTCTCATCATTAAAACAATTTTCACAAGTTATGCTTCCATATAGTAAGTATAGGACTAATTTTATTACACCAAAAGATTAAATATTTCCATAATTAAAATACTGTTTTTGCCCAAGGGAAATAAAAAAGGGTTTTTAATTTTCTGTCCCAAGTGATTTACTGCTGACTTGATTTTCTCATTCTTCTAATCTGTAGCTACAATAAGAGCATATAATATATATTAGATTCAGATCAAATGTGATTAATATACTGAAAAGAACTCTAAGACCTCAAAAGCAACTTTGAACATAGCAATTCCTGTGCAGCTCTCCTTATGTGCCTACTTGTATTACCATTTTCTATAGCGTGTATTACAGTAATATCTAAAGTGCTGTGAAGCTAGGAAGGTCTGTTTGGGTGTTTTTAAACACAGGTTTATTTTTTATAAACATTTCAGTTACGGTATGGAAGATTTAACAAATAGTTGGGTCTTGCAGCATGCTCTAAAATAGGTCAGACTTTGACTATCTTCTCTGATAGCTCATTCCATTTTAAAAAGAAAAAACCCTCTCAGGTAACATGATACTATTTCCAGCTCCCATGTACTTTGCCTTTATTTTGTTAGATGCAGCAGCCTAGAGAACCAAAGCAGTCTTGGTAAGTTGTAGATGTAAAGGCAGCTACGGATGTTTGAGGGTCCTGATCCATTCATGTCTTAGAAGATGAGGACCTGGGCTTTGAATTTAATCAGAAATTACGTTGGAGCAAGTGTAGGATGCAGAGTTCAGGGCTGATTTGCTCTAGGGCCCAGATTTTTAAAGGTATTTAGGTGCCTGAGTCCCATTTGACTTGACTTCCAGAATCACAGCATGTTCTAGATATAATGTGTTTCAGTATTCAGCTTGGAGGGAATAAACACATGAGCCAAGATTTTTGAAAACTAGAGTCTAAAGTTAAGAGTTCTAAATCCATATTTAAACACAAATAAATGGTCGGATTTTCAAAATTGCAGGTCCCACTGGGATGAGTACTTTTGTCTATCAAACCACCTATTTTAGGGTGCCTAAATGTGGATTTAGGAGCCTAACTTGAGTTATTTATAAAAGTCTTGATCATATATCATTCTGGCCAGATCTGGCTTTTCCATGTGGCTTTTCCTTCCTTCCTCTGAAAGGAAGAAAGAAAAGCTCCTAGCTAGTGAAAGTGAAGGTAAGTATTTCTAACCAGTAGGTTGATGAGTCCAGCAAGGGTCCATGGTTTGGTTTACTGACAAATTGAGGGTAGGTATCACAATGAGGACAGTATCTCAGCTAATTCTTCTGAACGTTTTCTGTTCCAAGCAGCATTACTCCAGGCTTGCCTGTGTCCAGTTTGAGCCAGCTGCTCTTTGTTCAGAAGCCAATCTCTTTCGGGTATTATGATATCTTGTGAGGGCTGTCTCTGTCTGTCTAAAAAGAACTATACAGCTGGATGGCACTGAGACCACAGTCTGGGATGTCTGTTCATTTCTTCAAGTGGCCTCATGTTGAAAAGAAGGGCCAGGAGACAGATCAGAACTTTCTAGGACTTTCACATGCAAATTTTCTTAAAGAGGTATGATCCTCTGGAATCTAGTAGGAGGAATGACTAGAGCTCTTGCAATACTGGTGCATGTACTCTATCCATATAATGCAAATAGATCACAAGCTCCTTGTGATCAGTTGTGTCAAAGATTCCGAGATTAAATAGCATAAGCACTGAGACTGGTCACAACAGAGCCATGAGAAGATAATTCATTGGCACTATTAGGGCTTGTGTCCATGGAGAAATTTCCAGTATCAAGTACAAGTGAGATTCAAGCAGACTCTTGCATTTTTCAGGAAGGTTAGCTGGTTTGCTTTCCATAAAGAAGGTGTTAATTATTTCAGTAGCATTGAATTGAGTTCTGTTTGGTTTTCACCAGCCAGGGGGACAGAAGGGTTCCTTGTTTTGCTGGTGGGGGCTCAACATTTTTTAGGGTTTCTTTCATTATATGCAATGGGACCAAACTTGGGTGACAGGGTGGCTGTTGTTTTCTAATGTACATTTTCTGTCTCAAAAAGTCCATCTTATATTTGTTGAATTTTCTGTGGAATTGGATGAGAGCTCTTTGCAGTGGTCAGTATTTCGGTCTGATGTTTGGTTTATGTAAGCTAAATTGACTTGCAATTTCATTACACAAAATAATTTTGCAGACTGAGATTTTTGCTTCTGTGATGGCAAAGGACAGGGACTTTCATTTTCTTTAGCAAAGTGGCATAATCCTGTACAAAGTTCACTGCCCTGTCAGCAGATGGGTTCAGATAAGATTTTTACACTCCTGGTGTTGAATCTGCCTGCCTGCTTCCTCTGACATGCTCATTGATGAGACATGGGGATCTCTGAGAAAAATGCAAGGAAAAGGCATGTTGTTTGGGCCTAGCCATTAATGATTGTGATCATCAGTGGTTACAATGTCTGCTAATACATCACTACGTTGGCTTCATGGCTCTTCTAGGAACTGCTGAAAACTTAAAGGATTCAGAAGTTTTGGAATATCAGCCAACTTTAATTATCCTGGGGAGGGGGGCCATTATCTTTGTCTGAGTGAGATGGTGGTTGAACTAGGAAACCAATATGTTTAATATGTCCCCAGTGTTCTCTCCAAGGCTGAAGACTAGGTTTCACATATGCAGAGATGGAATTGAGCCAGGCTACCCAGTAATCTTGAGGCTACCATCTGATTCTCCAGAATCTCAATTTAAAATAAAAATCTGGTGGGGGAGTAAATCCTAAACTCTTGTGGTTTCCTGTAAAACCTTGAAATGTTAATTGAGTGTAGTGATGTCTGCTGAAAATCTTAAATAGTAGATCTGAAAAATGTGAATACACTTCTCCATCTCTCTGAGCTGTAAAGCCACATGCCCAGTGATGATGATTTAAAAGTCAGCTATTTCACTGCTGGTGAAAGAATGTAAGATAGGAGAGGGACAATCATATTAAAGTTTTGCACAATCTACTGCAAGCGACATTCCATTTGGATGCCAGGAACGGGTGGCATTTTAGAGTACTAGCACTTTTCTCCACTCCAATCTTGACTTTTAGAGCCAAAAAAACAGAGGGTGGCTTGATTGGATTTCTGAGCGCTCCTAAAAAAGAACCAATCCCACAGAGCCCAGCACAACATCTGTGCCTCCCCATTGAGCAGCCTGGCCTGATCCCAGAGAAGTAGGAACCTATTCTGCTATGATGCTAATGAGGGGCCCAGACTTCTTTTTCCCTAGATCTTGTTGGCACTGTTCATCCTTTTATTGGAGGCTGTCTGCAGCCTCAGGCAGAGACATCATTTCAACCATTAGACTCAGGTCATGTTTACAAGCTTTTCTTCACAACCGTGAGGGCTTGAAACTTTAAAATGAAAGCTGAGACTTGGATGCCATCACAGGACTCCGTGAGGTAGGGTCATTGGCACATGGCTAATTGTGTCTATGCCTTAATATAGAATGCCACTACTTTTCCCCCTTCCGCTCCAATTCAAGCCTTGCATATCTGTTCAGTGGAGTGAGTGAGTGAGTGACAAGAGCCTGTGAGAAACACCTGGTTTCTATGCAGGACAAGATACCAAATGTTAGAATGATTGTCCTTTGCAGACCATGTCAAAGACATATGGTCGGTTCCTCTATAGTAAGTTTTCAGATTGTGACTGGAGGCCGTTAGGTTGCTGCCATCCTCTATAGATAGAAAACATGATGTGTTATTCTGATACATAATTTTCGAAGAAAAATATAGCACAAGGAGCAAACAAAATAACAAAAAGAAGGGATCAGTTAAGAAGTTGTTTTTTCTGAAGGAAAGGGACTAAAACCCACTTATCAAGCACCTGAAATCACTCCAAGTCTACAGTTTGCATGTAGCTTGCATATATGTAGAGGTTTTGTATGATTTAAAGTTGAGAACTTTTAGAAAAATGCATGACCTACAAAATCTGGATTGTGTATGTTTTATAATAGTTACTGACATTCTTTTTACATTGTCACCTTATATGGTGAGTGCCCATTATTCTAAGAGTTTGACAGTATGGTAAACAGTTTGTTCTCGCAGATGCTGGAGAAAGGTGAAGCTGTAACACTTTTCATGTTACCATGGTACCGAAAATGGATTTCATCTGACTTCTAGGACATTTCTAAGTCTGAGTGTATATAAGAAATCACAAATACATGTTTTTTGTCACTAGCATGAAAATAATTTTGTATTTCAAATGTTGAAGAAATAAACTGTAAAGATCTTGTATGTTCTAAGTATATATTTTTGTCATATCTTGTCTTTTATTCTAAACTAGATATTTCTAATATTTTGGAGAGGAGTTTTAAGCAAGTCAGTGTTGTGACTATACTTTCCTAACCAGAAAATCAGTTTTTAAATAATCAAAAACTGAAATTGTTTTACAAAAAAAAAAGAAAGTAGAACAGAATTCCTTAAAGAAGTAGTTACACTTGAGTCTCATTGGCAACTGTATATATTTAGGTAGACAAAAAGCTTAGCTGCTTGTCTGCGTAGTAATTTGTCTAGTGATTTGTTTCCATTATAATTTTACTGCTTTCTGTAATAACTTTTTAGGGGTATTAAGAACCCCATGTAAATCAGTAAATGTTAGAAAATTACAATTAACAATATAGTAATCTTTTTGAAGTAGAAGAGTTTTATGTTCTGAGGACCAAAGTTATCTACTAACTTTGTATTATATACTATTCACTTGAGGGGGTGGTTTTAACAAGTTGACTTCCAGATCAATTGAGCGGATCTTCACTGACCGCTCAATCGATCCGGATAGATCAATCTGACAGCAGTGAATTTACCACCTTCAGTGAAGACATACCCTAAGAAACACTTCTAATTTGATCGTTGATACTGGGTGTATCTTTTTTTTTTTGGTTGGGTTTTTTTTTTTTTTTTTTTTTTGGAAGAATAAAAGTTGAGTGGTCAAACAAGTTGCAAATATCTCAGAAAAAGATAAGTAATGTTTTAAAATCTCTTGAATTACCATTAAACTAATATCAAGATAGAGTTATGTATTATGACATACTGCATTTTTAGTTTTTTAAACAGAGGAATTAAATTGGAAAAGAAAACTGTTAGTCTTCCAAATCTATTTTTCTTTTTGCTACTCCTGCTTCCAATATAGACTACTGCCATAAAAAGAATAATTCTAATTTGAACAATGACCTGTGCCAATATGGCAGTTCCTATGTTCTTACTGAGGGAAGCCAGTTTTGTAAGAAGCCACTTAATATGTAATTAGGGGCTTGTGGCACTTTCAGTTGAAGTCAATGGCATAAAACTCAAACTTCAATGCTGCTGGATCAAACCCTCTGTTTAAATAAAGACACACTCTGGCAACAAGTTTTTGTTGTATCTCTTGAATATAATACATAAAACAGTTTATAGTTAAACGCATCCTAATAGTAAAGTTTTTTCTACTGTAGATGTCCCTATTAGCAGGTTTCTATGGTGTATGTACATATGTATCTTTGAATTTAATTGAATTATATTTCGTGATTTAAAAAAAAAAAAAAAAAAAGGAAAGGAAAGGAAAGTAATCAAATCTATTATTCGGATGGTGGAGGTACTTTGGCCAGATGTTAACCCTTTTCCAAATGAAGGATAGTTTCAGTGCTAAAAAATGATTCTGTAGTTTTTATTAAAACGCATTGGAAACATATTTTAAAAACTGGATTTTTTTTGTATATTTTCTCAAGTTTTTAAACAGTCTAGGTCTAATAGTACCTCCTAATACCAGTGATGTTCAGTAAGTAATTTTGTAAAGGAAATACCTCAACTTGAGCAAATATTTCTTCCTGTTAATTGTCAAGTGAATTGAAATTGTCTTCTTTGATGTTGACTATGAAGTGCTATAAACTGAACTGAGCCAACCAGCAATGTAATTACGTAAGTTTAAACCATGCTTTGAGCGATATGCTGATTTATTAGAAGAGAATTGATGTCAGTATTTATGAATGATACCTAATGAGTTTTAATGTGCACTATGGAATCACTGCTCATTTTGCTCAGTGGGACATTTTCCTTGTGACTGTTTTGCTGTAAATTGAATTTTCAGTGTGAAGCCAAATTAAAACAAAAAAACACACAACAAAGTGTTTGGTTTTCTTTTGCTTTAAGTTTTTGATTAACACCAATGGTCACAACAATAAGAATGGATATAAATGTTAGGTAATTTGTAAAATTAATCCTTATAGAGAAATCAAAAGACTTTATTGGTTTAAATCCTCAATGGAAACATGGAGGGGATGGTGAAATTTACATCATTTTTGTAAGCAAAAGAAGCATATCAAGTAGGAGTAAGATGGTATTACCTATATATATAGGATTAGCATGAGCATTACTAGAATATTGTGTCCAGTTCTGGTGTCCACACTTCAAAAAGGATGTTGAAAAACTGGAAAGGGTTCAGAAAAAAGTGATTCAAGATCTGGAAGATAAGCCTTATAATGAAAGACTAAAGAAGTTTTAGTTCTATTTAGTTCATCCAAAAGAAGGTTAAGAGGTGACTTGATCACACTTTACAAGTATCTAAATGACAGAGATTTTGGATAATAGAGGACTCTTTAACAAACAAAGCATAACAAGATCCAAGAACTGGAAGCATTCAAATTGGTAATAAGGCACAAATTTAACAAGTGAAGGTAATAAGTTGTTGGTCCCTCACTGAAGCTTGGTGGATTTTTTTGGTTGGCTCTCTCCCAATACCAGAAGAAAAGGGAAGGACTGAAGAGGAGTCAGGATCCTGAGACTGACAGGTCACCATGGCCAATGGGAAGAGGCCAGCACTCTAAATCAGGTAGGTTGACAGGGCAGGCAGACCAATGAGGGAGTTGAGAGCCCAGTGCTCATCCTCTGTGTGAGCTGAAGCTGCCAGGGCAGAGTAAGGCAGAGCCAAGGAGGGTGCAACAGCTGAGAGGCAGAGCTCAGCTGGAAGCAGAGCAGCAGAGATCAGCCATGCTGAGGGTGAGCCAGGCAGAGCTATAGTGGGGAGCTGAGGGGCCAGAACCAGGATGGCCATTCCACAAGTAATACTGGAGCTGAGCATAGTGAGTGGCTGGGAAGAGCGAGGTGCAGACCCTGGGCAGAGTGGGCCCAATGCTAGAAAACACTGCAAGACGAGGGTTGTGAAGGCTGGACTGGGGGTGGGGAGGATGCAAACCTGACAGGAGAGTCAATGCTGAGGAGAAGGGTCCAACCACCTAGACCCTGAGGGTACGTAGCCTCCACTAGAGCAGGTCTTATCAGCAGTATCACAACAGCAAATCCAGGTCCTGAGAAGGAACAGGATGTGATTTTTTCTTTGAGTTCCAGAGACTTGTTTATAGTGTTCCCAATGCCCACAGTGCAGGGTTCATTGATCCTGTGCATAGGATCCACACCATTAGTTTACTGTTTGGGTTCTGTTAGCACTGTCCAGGTCTGGTCAAGAACCCTACTGTGACCTGTCCATGCCTAGGGTAGGTCACCTGAAAATGCCAAGGTCAGGGCAGGCTGCAAAAGGAGAGCAGATTCTCCCAGCACTGGTGGGTGACACTGAAGTCAGACTTCGCAACCAGCCACAAACACTGCTTCTGATTCCCCACACTGGTTATCAAGAAGCTAAAACAAAATATACACAGCCTCCTTTACTGCATTTCAGTCTCTGGTTCCCAATTAGCCATTAGGTCCAGTACAGAGAGAAGTTATTTAAACTCTATGCTCTTTACCAAAAGGTTCTCCTGACTCCAAAGGGTCAGCCACATTACTAGATCAATATGTTTGGATCGTACCCAAAATACCACACTGCCAGCCAATCCTTTAATAATTAAAACTAAAGGTTTATTATAAAAGGAAAGAAACAAACCATAAGAGAAATGTTAAATGATTAATGCCATCACAAACATACAACTGATTTGAAAGTCCATATATATGAGGTTTTCATTAAAGTTGGGGAGTTTGCAGGCTTGTATAGTCCCTCTGGTGCACATCCAGTACCTGGATGGGTCTCAGGTCCTTTGTTTCACAGTTTCAGTTGTAGATGAGTTAATCCAGAGATAGATGAAGACTAAAGACAAAATGGATGTAGTGCAGCTGCCTTTAATGTCCCTTGGCCTTTGCCATAATTCTTGTTGAAATTTACAGAAATAAGATGGAGTCCACATGAGTAAGTCCTGGTGACTCATAGCCCCTGGGTTCTTTCCTTGGGCTTATTGTACCTTTGAGTTCCCTTAATGGGCCATCAAGCAGTTAGTGCTGCAGCCATCCTATCTGGGCTATCGCCCAGAAACACCGCACAAATTGAAATACAGATACACTGCTGACTCGTATCCAGCTTTTTATCCACGGTTACCCCCAGGTCCTTTTCTGCAGAGCTGCTGCCCAGCTCGTCGGTCCCCAGTCTATAGCTGTGCATGGGATTCTTCCTTCCTAAGTGGAGGACTCTGCACTTATCTTTGTTGAACCTCATTAGATTTCTTCTGGCCCAATCCTCCAGTTTGTCTAGGTCACTCTGTATCCTATCCCTACCTTGCAGGGTATCTACCACTCCCCCCAGCTTAGTGTTGTCCACAAACTTGCTGAGGGTGCAATCTACCCCATCCTCCAGATCATTAATAAAGATGTTGAACAAAACCGGCCCCAGGACCGACCCCTGGGGAACTCCGCTTGTGACTGATTGCCAGCTAGACATGGAGCCATTGATCACTACTCGTTGAGCCCTATGCTCTAGCCAGTTCTCTATCCATTTTATAGATGCTGGTGTGTTCAGTGATTTCTGCAGCTGAGCATTGAGGGACTGGTTGACACTGGAAATAACCATAGCAGGGGTGAGGACCTGCAGTTTGATACACATTGGCTCAGAAGTCACCACCATTTCTGAATCATACTTGAAAAATTACTTGAAGGAGAGAGAGCAGACCATGCACAATACCCAATTTGTTCGGATAACAGTAGTTAGTGGAATGCCTTGAAGCCAGTGTAGGATGCATGGGCTGAATAATCCCAGAGAATACAGCTTTATTGTAAAAGACACCGCTCCAGAGAAGACTCTAATGGAGTAGGGTACCAGGAATTCTCAGGATGAAAACTATAAGAAAGCTGAAAGATTTACTACTGGTAGGAAAAAGAATGCAGGAGATGAACTGTCATGGGCAACCTAAAAATGATGGTGCACTGACGTGGGTACTGGCCCAAGTGGAGAAACAGGTCAATTTCCTAGGTTCCACTGAACAAATCAGCTATGTTAAGGTGGCAGAAAGACAGGAAGTGGTTATAACTGCTTAAAGAAGATTATTGATGGACACTGCCGGGTACCGACTATTTGTAGAGCCGAGACCTGGAGCCAGTCTCCATAATGGAATCTTGATTCCAAATGTACTCGCTAATGCCCCCAAAGAAAGAGAGTCAGGCTGTAAACTCAAGTGCAAATACCGTAAAGTTGTGTCCTATAACCAGAGTTGCAGAGATAGACTGACCTGAAGGAGAGTGGCACTGGAAGACAGAGATGAACTGAGGGTGGCAAAGGTGGAAAAGGAAGCACAGTTGATGTCTTTGCAAGTGACATAGGGCAGAATGCTACCAGCTCCAGTCCAAATAGATCTCCAAGGGTTAACCACTACAGAGGCTGGTCATTTACAGACACCACTAGAGAAATAGCAAGAGGTCTTCTCCAGGGATGAGCGAGACTTTGGTTTCACCACCAAGTGACACACCGAATACTCACTGGAGATGCTGTCCCAATAAAGCAGAGAACCCAGAAGATCTCACTGCAAGTGTTCTACAAGGTAAAAAGATACATTCAGGACCTAATGGCTCAATATACCCGTAAGGAATCCACAGCCCTGGGTCATCCGCTGGCAGTGATTGTAATAGAAAAGATGGTGGGATGCAATTCTGCTATGACTACAGGAAACTGAATGATGTGATGTTAAAGGATGCCTACCCACTTTTACTTCTAGGATGCAGTGGAAGACAAAGACCAGGTAAGCACGGCAGTAATGACTCCTTTTGTGCTATTTGAATGGACCCATATACCAGTTAACTTGTGCAATGTGCCCACTACATGCTAGAGACTAATGGAGGCGGTTTTGGGAGAATATATCCTAGATATCTTGCTGGCATACCTGGATAATGTCATTGTGTTTTCCAAAGATTGAGAGTCATATGGAAAAATTGGACTTGGTCTTCACATAGTTGAAGGAACATGGATTGAAGCTGAAGCTGGACAAGTGTTGCCTCCTATGCAAAAAAGTCAAATTCCTGGACCATGTGATTTTGAAGGATTGGAGCCAGATAGATGAGAAGACCAAGGCATTGGAAAATTGGCCGGTCCCCAAGAATGCCAAGCAAGTACGGCAGGCACTAGGTTTCATGATTCATCCCAAAATTTGCACACACTACAGCACCCCATATCAGCTAGTGCAGGGGTGTCAAACATACGGTCTGTGGGCCGCATCCGGCCCATGAACCTTTTTGATCCGGCCCGCATTTGGCCAGTTTAAGTGAGTCGTGCTGCCGCCGAAAGTGCCACTTGAAGACATTTCTCTGCGTATGGCATTGCCACTTTAAGAGAGTCTTAAAGCGGCAATACCTTCCTCCGCCAAACCCAGCCTCCGAAAAGGAGGCAGCAGTAAGATTTCTTGGCGGAGGGCATGGCCCACTGGAAAAAAGGATTATTGGAATGTGGCCCGGCATTGCCAGCGAGTTTTGAACGCAGCGAATTTTGATGGCAGCAGCCGCCGAAAAGGGGAAGACGCCCCAAATTTTTCGACGGAGGGTATTGCTCCTAGGGCATGGTCCTGCTGAAGTGCAGTTTATGAAAATGTGGCCCGCCACCATCAGTGAGTTTGACACCCCTGAGCTAGTAGGTCAATTGGCTCAAAGGAAGGGAAAAGACCAAGCCCTAGGCTTTGTGTTGCATGACGCCTGTCCGAGAGCTTTTGACAAACGAAGATACCGCCTGTGCTTGCATATCTGAACTTTAGCCGGTTATAATGACAACTGGTGACAAAAGCCTGCATGCAGTATTCAGGTAAAAGCAAGAGGGAGCCAAGCATGTGATCAGATATGTGAATGGAGGGCTAAGGAGGTCAGAAAATAATGACATAAACTAGAGCTGCTGGTGCTGAAGTGGGTTGTCCCTGAAAAATTAAAGACTATTTAGTGTACTTTAAATTCATGGTGTTCTCAGACTACAATCTGCTCTAACACCTGGCAATGACTAACCTAGGTGCAGTCAAATGCCAGTGGATGGCCCAACTTACTGAATTCACTTTTGAAGTGCAGAATAAACCTGGAAGGCAGAACATCAGTGTAGACACCCTGTCTAGACTGCCACTTCAGAAGGAATTGGAAGGCAGTGAAGACCTGGAAAAGGACTTCCTGGTCATACCTGCAGCTGTTGTGTGGACCTGCTTGTGGCTAAAACAAGATCTGGTACCTTTCAGGGAGTGCACAATAATCTCTGGATATTCGAGGGAGGAGATATAAACTCTGCAATGACATGGTGACATTGGATGGGTCTCGGTGGCAGCAATGAACCACATAATGCCAGATTGGGCATTTGGGGTCAGATACCCTTAGTCTAAGAAGCTGATCTGATAGTGGAAGAAGCTGATCAGACAGTGGGGAAAGACTTAAATTATACTGTGGGGTACTGTTCCAGGTGCCATACCATCCCCAAGATGGCGAAGAAGTGTGGCAGTTAGTGGTGCCCATGGTGCTAAGCCAGCAAATTTATGAGGCCGGGCATGATAACAGGGGAACATTTCAGAGACAGGAGCACTCTTGAGGTGTTAAGGAGAAACTGGCTCATGATGGGTAGAGACATTCAATCTTGGATCCATCAGTGCAAATGGTGTGTGTGCCCTATCAAAGGATGGGTTTCCTCACACCTGAGCCCCATTGACCTGAACCAACATGATCGCCTAATGGAGGGCCAAGGGCTGTATGGAATCTTCAGAGGGGTATGACAATGTATCAGTTCTCATGGATATGTTTACCTGATTCATTTTCCTGTTCCAACTAAAAACCGGATGGTATGGATAATGGCTTATAAAACACTGGTTTGTGTACTATGGTTGTCCAGCATGGTTGCACTCAGATGAGGGAGGAATTTTGTGTCAGAGGTAGTATCTGAATTGTGCAAACTGTATGGCATAGCCAAAATCTGAACAATACTGTATCACCTGCAAGGCAATGCTCAGTCTGAGAGATTTGATCAGACAATGCTCGATATGCTAAGGACATTGCTGCCTGTAAAGAAGCAAGCCTGGCAGGAACATTTTCCTGAGTTCATGCTTGCCTATAAGTTTTTCTTAACGTCCAGCCTAAACTGTCCTTGCTGCAATTTAAGCCCATTGTTTCTTGCCTATCCTCAGAGGTTAAGGAGAACAATTTTTCTCCCTACTGCTTGGTAGCAATCTTTTATGTACTTGAAAACTGTTATCATTGTGGCCCACTTAATTTTTGATAATTCTCCAGGATGGGTGAGCGGGATAATGATTCCCATGCCTGGATTCACAGGTTAAGAGCAAATATTTTCAAAGTTATAAAGCAAAATTTACATCTTTCCTTATAGCATGTAATACAGACATTACAAGTGAGATTAATACATGCAGCAATTTACCAGCATTTCATAGTCGAAGCACTAAATACATTCTTCTAAAACTAGTACCTATTTTGAACAAAACTAATAGAGAGAGGTGAGCTGGTTTGGTTTCCAACTATGAGTTTGTCAGTTCTTAGCTAATGCCCATAGCCTGGGCCAGAGCTGGCACATGGTTTACCAGCATCACAAAAAAGTAATAAGCTTATTCTGCAGCAAGGGAGATTTAGGTTAGATATTAGAAAAAGCTTTCTAACTATAGTTACGTACAGGAATAGGTTATTAAGGGAGGTTATGGAATTCTCATCACTTGACATTAAGAAAAGGTTAGACTAACCCATGTCAGGTGTGGTTTAGTATGCCTGGTCCTGCCACAGCATGTGGGGGTTGAACCAAATGATTTCTCTCTGGCCCTTCTAACCCTACATGTATGAGTCTATAAACAAATACATAGACAATTAGAGTTCCTTCCAAACTATAGTCTATAATTTGGGGTTTTTTTATTCTTAAAATATTTTGAAAATAACAAATCATTACTCTGTAAAACTGAGAACTCTGATACAATTTTAAAGTATCAGCTAGTGATTGCTCCACCATATCTGGGGTATCTGTATACCCCAGGCCCAGATGCACAGACATTGTGGCATTCAGCATTGCAATGCCAAACTTTTAGGCACCTAGAAAATCACGGGAACAACACTGTGATCCACAAAGCCTGAGTTAGGAGCCTAGGCTCCCTACACAATCAAGGGGGAGAGATAGGCGCCCTCTAGAATACGATCTACAAAAAGCCAGAAGAGGAGGTGGGGGTGAAATAAGCGATCCAATGAGCCACGCCAACACCAGCAGCGTGTCCTGTGTCAAGTGGGTCGTGGGTCGTGCAGCCGCAGCACGAGCACACACAACTCGGTCACTCCGCACAACCGCCGCCGGAACCGAAACCGCCGCAAGGCAGGACCGTTTTCAAAACGAGCCTATAAACTGGGTTCCAAGCCGCGGGGCCCCATGATCCGCCGCCAAACAGCCAATCCGATCCCGCCCCGTGGGACATGCAAAGCAAGCTAGTGGCTACAGGGGCGGGCGGACGGGCGGGGGATGTGTGGGGCGCGCTGGGCAGGCTCCGGTAGCGGTACCGGTTTACCTAGGCAACGGGCATGAAAACGTGACTGGAGGGGAAGTGAGCGGCGCCCATTGCGTGAGGCGTCTGAGGACGTGACGCTCTAGGCAAAGCAACGGGTGCTGTGACGTGTTGGCAACGGCTGATTTCGTACTACCGGTTGGAGCGGGCGCAGGGACAGGAAGCACGTGTTGAATGAATGCACGCACCCTTGTGCGGCACGCAGCACGGGGAGCCCCAAACACGCCTGGCGCAGGGCAGGGCAGTGATCCGGGAACAAGCACATCTGGGAGTTTTCCCTACTTCGGGAAGCCCAATTTAGCGAGGGGACGGGACAGCAGGAAGCCGGGACGCGCCGTAGCAGTTGGGGCGGGAGTGGATGCAGGCAGCAGGAACCAGGAACCCCCCTGCCCCCGCCAACCAGTCACATGACACCGTTCCCAGAGCGAGGCGGGGGGACAAGAGACACGTCAGTTCCGCTCTCTTCCGGAAATCGCGGCGGGGGGAGGCGGCCGTGTTGTGCCGGCGCGCTAGGCGGTGCCGGAGGATGCCGGCGGCGTTGTGTGGCCGGGAGCGGCCCGGGTGACCCGGCCCCGCGGCGGTTGCGCGGACGGTGGCGGCGGCGGCGAGGCCATGCTGAGCCGCAGCTCGTTCACCAGCCTGGTGGTGGGGGTGTTCGCGGTGTACGTGGCGCACACGTGCTGGGTGATGTACGGGATCGTCTGTACGCGGCCCTGCCCGGGCCCGGCCAAAGAGGAGGCGGCGGGCTGTATCTGGCCCTACTTGGCTCGCCGGCCCAAGCTGCAGGTGAGAGACGCCGCCCGGCCCCTCGCTTGCGCCCAGTGTCGCTGCTCCGTAGGCCGTAGCTGGTTCTCTTGTCCTGGTGGCTTGGCGCGGGCCTGGAGCGGTGGGGCCGGTCTGCAGGCTCCAGCAGAGTGAGCGTGTTGGCTGAGACTAGCTTAAGGGCTCTGCCGCCGTTTTCTTGAACGGACACAAGCTCTGCCGCAGTTACCGGGGTCAGGTCTTGCGTGCATCTGCGTATCTTTGATTTTGTTTGCTGGCTCCAGTCTAGTCTCTGTGCTTCCAACCTTGGGCTCTTGTTGAGGAGGGATGCAAGCAAAGGGGTTGGGAGAGAGAAATGAGACTGGCGGGCACCAAAATAATGTAGCAGAGAAGAAGGAGAACAAGTAGAAGACAAATGAAGCATGGAAGAGAGAGTGGCTTAGCCATGAGATTAATATATAAGAATCTAAGAATAAAGGAGATTCTGCGAATCAAAGAAAAGTAGGATTATGAAAGACAGCAATTAAGGAATAAAACAATATGGAAATGAAGAGAATGAGTGGGAATAAGGAGAGACAAGTGAATAAAGAAACGGAGTAGGTGGCCCAGACAGGGACAATTTCACTAAATTAAAAGTGCATATGATTCTGTATTTTATTATTTTCCCCAAAGGTTTTCAAGTATTGCCAAGACTAGGAGAGAAAAGAGAGAATAGGTACTCTAAGTGCTTATACAGACATGTACTAAAAGCCTGTACACTTAAAGAACATTATAGTTGTGAAGTCAAGTACTCAGAAGCTAGTAAATGCCAGAATTAAGGTTGCCCATGATAGTCATTAATTATGCGATCATGCACTGTGTTTTCCTTAGGACTCTGTGTCATTCAGTGGATTGTACGGTCAGCACTCAGTGGCTTAGTTATTCAGTACACAGTCCCATATTTAATGTGGCTGTAAGCCTTCATTATCACACACGTCAAACCTTGCACTGAATACAGAATTATTAATGTCCTCATGGGCTTTTCTGTAGTGCTCTGATTATAGCATGAGTGTTTCACAAACATTAATGAATTTTAAAACGAGAGTTCTGTAGCACTTTAAAGACTAACACATTTAATTTCTGCAGGCATAAGCTTTCGTGGGCTGTAACCCACTTCATCAGATGAATGAATTTGATGAATCTGATCCCACTTCAAATTGCTTTGCTCACTCATTCTCACCTCCTCAATGACTGTCATTAGACCTCAAGTACCTGGCTTTCATCCATCTCCCCCATTGTTCTCTATGCACTTGTATATTTATATGATGATCCTATGTTTCTCATTTCTACCTCTGCATCTGATGAAGTGAGCTGAGCTTCACGAAAACATATGCCTGCTAAAATTAAATTTGTTAGTCCTTAAAGTGCTGTATACAGACTAATACGGCTATCCCTCTGGAACTTTTCATTAATGAATTTAGCTTCAGAACATTCTAGTGTCCACTTATTAGGAATCCCTTTGATTGGCAGCAAAAAAATGCTATTTATCTGTGGTTCCTGGTAAGTGGAAGGCAGGTTTGCGCCAGGAAAGAAAGTATTGAGATGTACTATCCCCTCGTCTCCAAACCTACCTGTGGGCAGGGCACCAGCAGAGTGAGAGGTGCAGCCTGGATGCTGGGGCTTTTTACCAGGCACTGGGGGTCCATGGAGGTGCATGGTACCTCTTCCTGCTCTCTTCAAGGGTTGGGGCTCAGCATATCCCAGCACTTCTTTCCCTGGCTGCAGTGTCCCTGCAGGACACAAATGGAGATACTGTACTTTACAGCTCCAGCGTTCTTGCTGCAGCCCCCTTTCCGAGTAATGCCCTGCCCATAGATTTCTGACCTCAGCAACCCCTTATCTTCTGTACAGTCTCTGTGTGCAGGCAAGTTTATGGGGCTGCAGTCTCAGAAGGAAGCACTTGGGACATATTCGACACCGATCACTGGAGGCACATCTCAGTACTTTCTTCTCTGGTTGCAGCCCAGCAGACCGGCCTGCAGCCAAACTGCAATATCAAAATCTTATTAGTATTAAAGCATTAGCATTAAAGTTAATGGGACAGGATTGGTTCCTAGCAAATTGGTTCCACTGTCAGCTGTGAGTAAGCTGGAGCTCCTGCCGCCCATTCTCTGGTTTATCCAGGTTTTTGGTTGTCTGATCTGGCCCTGGTTCCAATTAGATTGGATAATTGGGGTTCACCTGTATTAACTTATTTGGAGTTCCTCATTTGAGACACCCAGGGCTTGATTTTTCAGAGTAATTAACTTTTTTTTGTACTTTATATGCTCAAAGCATCATTTCAGTTGCAATTGAGTGCTCAGCACTTCTGTAAATCTGTGACTATATGATTCAAGTTGGGCACTCAAAAAATGAGGGGATGCAAAATTAGTAGCTAAATTTTATTAAATGACTTATACTATATAGGAATTCTATAGTAGAAGAAGGAATAGAATCCAACTGTCTCAAGCATGAGACCATCCTTTATTGTCTATGCATCTTTCAACTTCTATAACAAATAGATTTATAGATGCCAAGGCCAGAAGGGATCATTGTGATTACCTAGTCTGACGTGTATAATACATGCCATAGAGCTTCCCCAAAATAATTCCCAGAGCATAGCTTTTAGAAAAACATCCAATTTTGATTTAAAAATTGTCAGTGATGGACACTCTGTGATGAGCTTTGCTAAATTGTTCCAGTGGTTAGTTATTCTCACCATTAAACATTTACAACTAGTCTGAATTTCTCTAGCTTCAGGAAGGGATTCTGGGGAGTCAGTGTGGCCTTGTGGATAGAGCCCTGGACTGGTACTCAGGAAACCATGTTCTATTCCTCACTCTGCCATTGGCTTGCTGAGTGACCTTGAGCAAGTCACGCCCCGTGCCTCAGTTTCCCGATCAGTAAAATGGATGATGGTATTAATGTCCTTTGTAAAGATCTTTGAAAGATACTAATGAAAAGTAATATATTAGAGGTAGGTTTTATTCTGTAGAAAAAGTAGCATGTGATTTAAGATTGTATCATAATGTATACATAAGCACAAGGGTACTAAATTAAGGCTGCACAGGCAATATTCTGGCATTTTTTAAATTTAGAGCATTTAATTTTGCAACCTTAGTTTTCTTTAAATGTGATTTGTTGTTTCCTAATTTGTTTAAAAAGCAAACTAGGGGGAAAAAATCTGATGGAACCACTGAGCCTCACTAGATCCATAGCACAGACCTCTAAAGCTTGATTAATGGAGTAACTGTTAGCTGTGGTAGGGTCTCTGTTTCACCTATAGCTGCAGAAAGTGGTGCACAGCCTATAATTCTCCTGATTGAATGTGAAATGCCCCTTCCCCCAAATTGAAAGATATCTTTCTGATCGTCCCAGAGGACTGCTCCTAGGCCCTATGCATTGGTCCATCTTAGTGTTTTTTCTTGCTAGTAGGATCCCTATTTAGGGACTATTTGTTTTTGTCACATTAAAAAAAGCTTCCAAAAAGCTAGTAAATAAATGTTTCATTGTAGGGTAGGTATTCCAGTTTCTGGCCTCTCTTCCCCACGATTATTCTGTTGATATTGTATTATTTGATCAGGGGTGGTCAAGTCATAAGTATTTTTGTTTGGAATTTTTTTATTTATTTTTCTCCATGGAACCTGTCCCTTCTCCTCTCTATCACCTGCGATGATGGATATGCCACTTGATATGGGCGAACTTAGGACAGCTTTGTTAGAGAAGTGGAAAGTGCTCTTGCTAGTGTGAAACGAACAGTTTTGTCCGTGCACTGATTGTCCTTTTTTATTTCAGTTAAGTGTATACACCACCACACGATCAAACATTGGCGCTGAGAATAATATAGATCTGATTTTGAATGTGGAGGATTTTGATATTGAGTCCAGATTTGAAAGGTAAAGTATTATTATTATTGTAAAACTCTTGAGTGCTGCTACAAAATGATCCTATACAATAGATATGTGATGCATGTTAATGCCAGTGAATTAAGGTAGATCTACCATGCACCATAGCATTTTCAAGCATTGGTGCCATTTCTGTATGCCTGTCTTGTGGGTTTTCCACCATCAAAGCTAATGCAGTATATACAGCATATAGATATTCAGGATTTATTTAAAAGAAAATAATAGTGAATAAAAGTTTTAATTTTAAGTCTGTCAAAATGCCAGGCCTTATTGTGAATTTAGTAGAAGATTGAGAATGAAGTGCTGCTTTACTTTTGATTACTGTACTTAGAATAACCTTGTATCAATGGCAGTTTGAAGTTCATCTTGTTTTGACTGTGTACTAGTTTTTCATTTTCTAATATCTTAATATTTTATAATCTCTGGACATCTCCAACTCATTTAAAAATGAACTTGTTAAATAGAGAGCCTAAAACAGTGATGGAAAAATAAAGTTATTAGGAAGAAATGTAATCCATTCTGGTTCTAATGTTGGGCTTCATGTAATTCTGTTTGATTGATTATTGACTTTATTACAGTATGGGAATCTTGAATCCTAGTCCCCTTCTCTGGACCACAATTTTCAAGTTTTACCAACTTTAATGTTCCTTTAACTATACTATGCAGATTCAGTGGTGTATAACATACCAAATGTTTAAGGTACTTGGTTAGTTTGGATCATGCTGCCAGTATTTAAAACAAGTAATTTTCAAATGCTAATCAAGATGCCTTAAAGTATAGCTCTGCTCTGAATAGTGACTACAATTGATATGGAATTCCAGGTTTGTTCTTCAGTAACTTTTGTACCATATCTGCCTAACTTACATGTCAGGTGACTTTGAAACAGCTGGTGCTTTAAGCTTTGCCTAGAATCTGGAAGTCAGGGGGTTTTTTGGCTTGCATATCACCAACTCACTTTTCCATGTTTGTATTAGTTCTACATTGCTAACAGAATAATATAAACTAATTCTTTGTCACTGACGTAAGCAGTTAAGACTCTATATACTTATGAGGGAACATCAGTGGAATAGGAAGATGTCTTTTTTTTATTCCAGAGCAGAACCACACTTTTATGACTTTAAATATTATGAATTTTTTATATTTAAATTTTTAGAGCTGTCAATATTCCACTTCAAACAATCAGTTTGAAGAGAACCTATTTCACTTTTAAAAAATAATTGAAAACAAACTGCCATTTTACTTTTGCATCATCTATCTTAGATTCTGCTAGATTTTCAAAATTTTTTCTTGTAACTCCAATAATTGGAAGGCCTATGCCTCTTTTCATATTACATTTCAGCTCAGATGAATAGTAAATATTTCCTTTACTGTGATGTAATTTGCTTCTGTGGTCCATGGAAGTGTTCAGTGCAGGGATAATCTCTGTCAGAATTAACAGAAATACAGGTGTGGCTATGTAATCCAAGATAGAGCAAGAATATGCTCTTGCACATTTAAACACATGATGATGATATTACTCTGAGTTGAAAGTTTCGTTGTATGACACATTTAGAAACATATTTAAAAGTCATTCTTGGGGAATCGGACGAAATGAGATATAATAGCTTGACAATAAACTGAATTGTTTGGATTCTCAAATTAGTTTGTAATTTGCTGTCACATGTTGTGTTGTGTGCAGCTTTAAGCAATGCAACTTCAGTAGTAATTGGGAGTCATTTTTTACCAAAGCTCTTCAAAGAAAAGAAAAATTAAGCATTCACAGCTAATACAAAATGAAAACATGCTATTTCTTGCTATACTCTTTCCAGAGTTTTGTGTTCGTAACTTTATGATGGCTGAAGAGAAATTTAAATGACATTAAGCACTTGGAACAGTTGTTAGTGATTTATACTGAATACATTTTGCCATAGATTATCTGACAGTTCGCTACATGATGATGAAATCCGTTTTTTTGGCTCTCCCTTTCTAAATACTTTTAAAAAGCAATTTCTAATATAGCATTTAAAATTAACAAGAATTCTGTGTTTATAATTGATGCTACTGTGCTATTTTATAATGTATTTATTTTGTTTTTTAGAACAGTCAATGTTTCTGTACCAAAGAAAACTCGAAATAATGGCACACTGTATGCTTACATATTTCTTCACCATGCTGGCATTTTACCTTGGCATGATGGCAAACAGGTGCATATAGTAAGTCCTCTGACCACATATATGGTGCCTAAACCGGAAGAAGTTAATCTTCTCACTGGAGAATCCATCACCCAGGTAGGCTTTTTTTCTTGGTGGTAAAAATGCATAAAAAGAGCATCTGAAAACATCTTTCTTATGACAATATAAATACAAAGTAAGTTTCTGAAACAGAAAATACAAAATAAAATATCAAATGACTTTTTAAATTAGTATGGGCAGGTGGGGGGTAACATGTAAGAACTATAAAATATTGTTTGTCTGTCAGAGAGGAGTGGGTGTAAGAAGGAAGGCTCATCAGAGCAATAGCACTATTCACAAGAGAAGAGGATGGATCTAGATAAAAGTCAGAGATACAAGTCCTTTAGACATTGTTAATCAGCTTGACCTCTGGGGGGATGCAGTGTCACATAAAGCAACTGAGCATTGCAAGACTTTGAAAATGTTGTTAGTTTAAAAGCAAAGAAAATATCACTCCCTTACTCCCTACACACCCTTATCTTTCAAGATCAAGTGTTTTTTGAAAGATTGACAGAGTGCTCAAATTATATTGGCTTATCGTTAGAATTGTTTGGGGGGGGGGGGTTATTTTTACTTTTATAGTAAATGTAAGTAAATTGTAAAAATTTGACTGTGAATAAGGGGTGCCATTGTGAAAAGTTTGAGAAACACTGCCTGAGCACATCAGTTCACAACCTGGTAGTGGCAAATAGATTGTTTGGGGTTGTAACCACCTTTCCTTTCTGTGGGAATGGAGGATTCCTGAAACTTTGTACTGTAACGTGAGGTCACAGTATGTATAAGGTTAAGAACCACAGTTTTAGCAGGAGTTGGGACTTAGGAGCCAAGCACTCTTTTGAATGTCAGTGCTCTGAGTAGAAATGTGTGGGTGGGGAAGAGCTTGGGTCTTGGTGTTTCAGTGGCAGTCAGGTAGTTTAAAGGCAGTTATTTTTGCCAGAAAGCAAGTAACAGTTTAATTTTCTAGCCAAGCCAAAGTATGCTGTATAGCAACATTCAAAATATTTGTTGCAAATTTAACAGCTCTTTCTGTATATCGCATCTGGTTTTAAGAAGGAGACTAAAGTTTGCATGGGCAAGTGAGTTTAATTTGCTGTCAAAGCCACACTATACCTTGTAGTAGATTCAGAAGTTTAACACTTAGCTCAATCCTGGTTCTATGATCAGTAAACATTATTTGAATTTTAAAGTTTTTGAATACTTTGCAGTTTGCAGGCTGGAAAGAGCCTTTTAATCTTGAATCAAACTGAAATAAAATCTTTTAGAGGCACTTGAAAGGTCTGTTAAGGAAGTGTCTCAAAAAGTTAGATTTATTACCGTGCTTGCTGGCAGATCCACTGAATCAATTGGTCTAAATCAGATTTGTGTGGTATTGGAAATATCATTCTTTTTAATGTGGAAGACCTGGAGTCTGGTACAGTTAGTGACATCACACAGGAAATAAAAATAGCTTCAGAAATTGTGGGGATTAAGGCTGAACTCATCAAGTTAGAACTAGTTGGCCTGATTTTAGATGGTTTAACAGTGAATATGGGCTGTTCTAATTGTGTACAGGCCTATTTTAGTCAAAATAATCCCCATGTTGTTGTGAACCTTGCTAGCTACAAACAAGAAGATCATCACTGTCTTAAATTTTGAAAAATATTTTCAAATGTTACTGTTTAAATCCACAAAACAACTAAATTTAAGCTCTTGCTTATACTTTCAAACTATTTGGAGGTATCCATCAGATACTCTGATTGCTAAGCAAGCTGCGACACTGAAGACAATCGAGCTGTCATATGGCTGTTGCTCATTTGGAACATAGCAGAAACTGAGCCAGAAGCTTTGGCAACCTGAGTTAGCATTGTCCTTAAGGTAAAAGGTCAAGCAGATTTGTGGGCATAATGTATTTCATGATGGACTTAAAATGTACTTGTGGCTGGCGTCCCTTTCAAAGAGGGAGTCTTTGCAAAAGCTAAAATATACCGCACTGAAATTTACAGCATGGAAGACAATCCTGGCCTCTCTGTTCAGAAACTTACATTTGGCAATGGTATATTTGAACTTCTGGGTCAAGCCAGGAAGCAGTACATCTTCTAAGGATGTATTGATTTTGGTTGAAATGTTTTTTGTCCTATAGTACTGCAATAGACCGCATGTGATTTTGCACAATGAACTTCATCTAAACAATTCCACACATGTGTAGCAAAGCAAAATCCAGACCTTGATTTTAGATGTTAGTGACTGTTAGTGATATTAGCGTAGACTCTTTCCAGATCCATTAGGTGCTGCTTATTTGCTTGAAGGCGGACCAGGAAGAAAACCTATTGAAGATAATCGTGGCAAGTATTCAACAGCAAAAAAAGAAAGAAAGAAAAAAAGCACTAATGGAGGAAAAAACCTTGTATAATGATCCAAAGCAAAACAAATGGAATGGCAACAGTATGACTCTTTAATATACTTAAGAGGATAAGACCACAGCCCAAAAATTGGTTGTCAGTTTCTTTTAACACCTAGTTCTGAAATCTTAGCTGCTTGTTAACAAGTGATTAGAATTTTTTCTTGCCGAATGCAAGTTTAGGGCTCGTTACAAATGTCACATGAAAGTGATGTTGAGACAGCACAAACTTAGTGCAAGTAGTGTTACCTCCACACTCCCAAATCCTTATAGAGAGCAAGCAGATGTCAGTGTTCTGGCTGTTTGTTTGAAATGGAGGTATGGAGAGTAATCAGAAAGTCAGTTTTCTTTAAATTAACTTTTTTTAAATAGTTTTGGATTTTTACGTTTGTCTTGAAACAGAGAAGTACAATATTTCCTCTTTTCTAAGCATATATCTTTCAGTTTGTTTCAAACGGTGGATAAAAATCAATTTAATTTAATTTGGATTTTTTTATTTAAATCAAATTTTTTTTATTTTTTTTTTAAAATCATCAATAAGAAGACACTAAATTTCTCTCGTTTAAAAATAACAGTTACAATTAAATCTAATCCCAAACATGCTAAACCTACACTTAGTCTCATAAAAATGAGTTAATGGCTCTAGTCTGTCTCGCCTAACTACCAGCTCTTGCTTCTTGAAAGTTCTGGGCTTTCTGTTTCTTAGCAGACTAAAGTCACATGTGCCGAGAAAGACACAGGCTGGATAGGATTGTTGTTCTGTGCTTATGTGGTGGTGGAGCTGGGCTAAGCAAGGCAGAGTTGTTAGTTAAGACACTGTCTTAAAGACAGAGACAAAGGATGGAGGCAGAGTAGAAAGGAACAGTGGAATGGACTAGAATGAAAAGGGAAGACATTATGCACAACACACAGAGCTTCCTATATTCCCCCACACTTTTGCCACAGGAAAACTGTCATGGCTTCTGGGCATAAGAGAGACCCTATCAGGGAATATTTTTTGAAGAAATTCCTTTCCTGGGTAAAAAAGGAAAACATGTCAAATGTAAGCAGTGAAAGAAGGAGATGCAGGGCCTAGTTGCAAGAATGAAACATCATAATGAAAACTGCTTGTTGGAAGAAAATGATGTGGATAAAAATGTGGATATGTCTGAAGAACAATGTGGATCAACTAGTTAGTAACTTAAATAATTCACTTTGCAATGCATCGTTCTTCAAGACTCTCTCTATGCCTTTTAGTATAAGTGTGATTTAACAAGTAAATTCCCAAGCTGTTTGCTATGTTGGATGTTGCTAGAACTTCAGTCATCTGTAGGTATTTTTAGCAGCAGTGCTGCAACTAAAGATATTTCAGACAACAAAGTATCAGTAGCAAGCAAAAGATCTGTCATCCAGTAAAACCACCAGCATGGATGGGTTTGTAGTAAGGGCCAGCAAATACCAACAAGATACCATAGACAAAAAGGTTGCTCAGTTCATTTATGCCACAGTTCTGCTTTTTGCATTGTTACCAATAAACACTCCATTGACATGGTTGAGTTCTTACGACCAGACCTACCTGGCAGAGCAGATATTGGTGGAAGGTTGCTAGACACAATGTATAAGAGGGAACTTGAACTGTGTGCAAGAAATACTGAGGGGAAATTTGCCAGTTTAAGCCTTGATGGGTGGAGCAATGTACACAATGATCCAGTCATATGTGCCTGTATGACAAGATGGGGTTGCATATCTTTCAGAAACAATAGATAAATCGGGAAATGTCCACACAACAGAATATTTAAAAGACGTGGCAATGAAAGCAGTAATAAACTGTGAACAAAAATTCAACTGTCACATGCGCAGTTTTGTCACAGACAGTGCTGCAAACATGGCAAAGATGAGAAGAAGAAACAGAAGGATGCTCCTTAACATATGGCTGCAGTGCCCATTTATTGCATCTTTTAGCCACATCTTCTCCAGGAATAAAAGAAAATGTTGTTGAAGTCACAGAATACTTCTGTAACAACCATTTTGCTTCAGCTTCACTGCAGAGAACAGGAAGATCCAAACTAAGTCTCCCTCAAGATGTTTGATGGAATTCTGTGGTTGATTGTTTTGAACAATTTATTAAGAACTGGCCTATTCTCATAAAACTTTGTGAAGGAAACCGTGATAAAATAGATGGAAGTATCTCATCCAGAGTATCTAACATTGGATTAAAGAGCAAGGTAGAGGATATGCTCAGTATACTGAAGCCTGTATCCATAGCCTTAAACTTTAGAGAAATTGTTGCTGCATTGTTGATGCTGTCGAAATTTGGAAGGCAAGTCAAGAGACATTCATAAAAGAAATACCTCACCAGAAAGTTAAACTGTAGGCAATAAAGAAGCAAAGGAATCAAGCACTAACTCCACCTCATTTTTTTGCAAACATTCTCGACCCCAGATATAAAGGTAGATGCCGAACTTCTGAAGAAAATGATGCTGCCATGGCATGGGCATCTCAAAATTACTCCTGAGTTATGCCAGTCATAATAAATTTCAGGGCTGGAGTGGAACCATTTAAACAGTACGTGTTTACTGATGTTGTTTTGAACAAAGTCACTCCCCTGAATTGGTGGAAATCATTAGCCAGGCACCTTGAAACAGAATTCCTTCAATTGCTAAGCCAACTTTTCACAGCACTAGCTTCCTCTGCAGGCACAGAGATAATATTTTCATCATTTGGTATTATTCAGTCAAAGCTAAAAAATCGACTGGGAATTGAAAAAGCAGGAAAACACGTATTTCTGTTCCAGTCTATGAATAAAACTGACAGTGGGAGTGGGGAAGATGAGAGCTAGTTGTCGAAGTTTTAAGGACAGCGTACATTTAGTGTTGTGATGACTTGTCTGTTTGAGTTAATAAAATTTGAAAATTTAAAAAAAAAAAAAAGAAAGTTAAGGACAGGCGGCAACTCAGAAGGCTGCTGCAATTGCAAATGTGAAACATTTATGTAACATTTAAGATTTAGTTTAATAAAATATAAGTGCTATTGTGTTTGTGTGTGTATGATTTAGTTCTTATCATTCCTAATGTGCTGCTGCTGCTGCATCTGCAGCTTGACATAGGTAATGAGTATTATGTACTATTTCCTAAATTAATAAAAATCAAGTTATCTAAAAAATTACACAAAGTATACCCTCATTGATGTTGTAAAATGCTGTATTGAGTTGTAAATTAACATGTTTTAATGATCAGATTTGCACCATTGTTTAAGAAATATGTGAGTGGAAAACTTGCTTTAAATCAATGATTTTCTCTTGGTGATTTAAATCAATCCACCCTAGTTTCAAATAATAATGGCCACATGATTCATTCCAGCACAATTAGAAAAATAACAATATGATGTCTGGTCCAATCTGTATTCGTGCTGATTTTCTACATGTTCATGTTTCTGTTGTAGCTAATCGTAATCCAGCATTTAAGTGACTTTGTGGGTTTTTTCCCTAAATTTTGCATTTAATATGTACAGCACTATGCTTGTTTCCCTTTATCTAAAAGCAAATCGAAGCGGAAAAGAAACAGACCAATGCCTTAGATGAACCTGTCTCACATTGGAGGTCAAGGTTAACTCTAAATGTTATGGTGGAAGATTTTATTTTTGATGGATCCTCTCTCCCTGCTGATGTTCACCGATACATGAAGATGTAAGTTAACTGATATTATTTTGTTAGACTTATTAGTCCTGTAATCTGAATGGCTCTTTCTCCTTTAAATAACTTCTTAGTGAAACATTAAAATTGTACAGATAAAATCACACTACTGGTTGTTGGGAAATGGGTATTTTAACATCAGACTTAAACTTCAGCAATCACAATGAACAATATTTAAATAGCAGAATTTAATTCACTGTAGGTAATATCTTTTATTGGACCCACTTCTGTTGGTGAAAGACAAGTTTTTGAGCTACACAGAGCTCTTCTTTTGACCTGATGAAGAACTCTGTATAGCTTGAAATCATGTCTTTCACCAGTAGAAGTTGGTCCAGTAAAATATATTACCCCTTCTACCTTGACTCTCTGTTTGTGAGGTACTCTAATTCTGTGGTGAGGAGTACTGTGAAAAACTCTTAAATTGCACTGGTTTCATAGCCTAATTTATTTTTACAATTGAGTACATTTCAAATATGGGTAATCCCCAGTCTTATTACTGTGACAGCAGTTTCTTGTCATCAGCAGACATTACAATTTTTGCTATCACTTCCACATGCTGTAGTTTCAACAAATACCTCATTATCAACTTCAAACGCTGGTTTTACCCATCTTATGTTTCTTTTGTTCTCTGTCCTTTATATTGCATGTGAATCTAGAACTCTTTACTTATCCTGTCTTTCTATATTGCTGACCTTGAAGGTGAAACTACAAAAAGTGAACCGAAAAGGACTAATTGTCATTTGCACCAAGGTCCCTTTGTACTATTCTGATAGGATCAAGGAGTACAGTATAGAATGTTTCATGACACACATTAAAATTAAATGTGTGTGAAACTATATATAGGTGGTTCCAGAAATGATTTTTGTGCACTAACATGATTAGAAAAAGTTTTCTCTTTGGAGTAATGTAATTATAAAATTCATGTTTGATCATCATAGGGTTCAGTTGGGGAAGACTGTGCATTACCTTCCAATATTATTTATTGATCAGCTAAGCAACAGAGTGAAAGATTTAATGGTGAGTAACATGCCTTTTCACTAATTTTTTAACTACTATATTCTAGAAATCTCTAGTATTGCTGTAATTAAGGCTTTGTACTTGTTTCCATTACATCAGCCACCTCACAGAAATTCACAGTAGACACAGCTAATATTTTGCTAATCTAATCTTCGGATTAGATGTTAATTAAATACCATAAAATTAATGCAAAAATTAATTCATTAATGCAGAATTAAAGGTGCACTTTCAGAATGTAGAGATTGGCTAAACCAGAAAAATGCAAAGTTAAGAGACACCCTGGTTATCAGGCTAACTGCACCTTCTGGTTGCTTTGAGCACCCGCAATAGGTCTCAAGCCATTGGAATTACATGATCCTTCCATTCTTGGTTGCAGTCACTTGGTACTAACCATGGTTACCTTAGTAGGTCTGATTTGGGCTCAGACCCTGCTGCTCTGTTTTCTCTGGGAGCAGCAACAGTGGTAATCAGTGACCACGCAGCCTCCTTAGAGAAGAGTATTATTTATTTAGAACAAAAGCATATTAAAGAAAAACATATCTGAAAACAGCACAGACTATATTGCTATCTATTCTGGCAGGTATCTAACCATCTTCCAGGTGAGGATCCAGGCAGGTTTATAGACCCCAGAAACCTCTCTGGTCTAACTGGAATAGTTCATTCCCTTAACTCGCAAACTGTTTCTCTCTCTTGCTTCAGGGAGAGTCCCCTTTTAAAAGCTGTTCAGTCTTTTTGATTTCCAAGTTCCCAGCCTGGCAAAACAAGCTTGCATCTTCCTTGGAGACAGAGGATGTAAGGTCCTTGAGTCTGTTGGCTTTGCACCTTCTTTCAAGTGTACACAGGGTTGTTCTTATCAGGGGCCATTGTCAGTTTCCTGTTCTTTCCCCAGCTCCCTGTTAAGCTAGATCAATGCATTCATACAGGAAAGTCTTAACACAATAACTTCCCCTTGCTAACCAGGTCAAATATAGTGTTCATAAAATTATTACATCTCTGCATTCTTAGGCTATGTCTACACTGCAGTGCTAATTTAAATTAGCTTAATTTGACTTTCAGCAGCCGATTTATAGAAATTGCACCAGAGTGTACACACTACACCGTTTGCGCTGGTCTCTTGCGTTCACACTGGCCAGCCTTAATTCAAATTAGAAAGCAATGTAATGTGGGTATCTATCCCACAGTGCAACTAACCACAGTGGCTGTTGGGGCGAGTGTCTTCATCCCAGGATGCAACACTGCTTCCCCTACCCTTCCCCCCCTCCTCCCACGCCCACCCCCAAACAAACAGGAAAAGGATTTTCGCACCGTTTTTTTTTACTCCCCACAATCGCCATTGCTGCAGAGACATGGAGACAGCTGAACTCTGCATTATAATTCTGATCGTGACAAATACAATGCAGCTTATCATGGAGTACTTTAGAAATAGAGCAAGAAGGCGAAGCAGGTACTACATCTATGCCCCCATGGCTGCCCCGCTACAAGATATCGAGCAGAACAACTCCCGATTGCTGCAGGCTGCAATGTTTCATCTGCAGTCCGTAGTGCAGGGAAACAAGCACAGACTGATGGGACCACATTGTTATGCACCTGTGGGATGATGATTAGTGGCTGCAAAACTTTCGTATGCGAAAGGCAACTTTCCTCGAACTGTGCTCGGAGCTGTCACCATCCCTGAAGCGTGTGAACACTCACTTGAGACAAGCCATGACGGTGGAAAAGAAAGTCGCCATCGCTCTCTGGAAGCTGGCAACCCCTGACTGTTACCACTTGGTTGGGAATCAGTTTGGAGTTGGTAAATCTATAGTGGGAGCTGCCGTGATTCAAGTGTGCAGGGCCATCAGTAGAGTTCTGCTATGAAGATAAGTGACTTTGGGAAATGTGCAGGATATAGTGGAGGGGTTTGCCATGATGGGCTTCCCAAACTGTGAGGGGGGGGTGTCATTGATGGGACGCACATCCCCTTCTTAGCGCCTGCCCACCTAGCGACTGAGTACATAAACCACAAGGGGTACTTTTTCCATGGTCCTGGGGCCTGTGGATCACAGGGGTCGTTTCACAGACATCAGTGTGGGGTGGTTTGGGACGGTGCATGACGCTTGTATATTTTGTAACTCAGGGCTGTTCTGTAAGATGCAGGCGGGCACTTTCTTCCCTGACCAAAAAATTGACATTGGGGGTGTGGAAATGCCCATAGTGATCCTGGGGGATCCTGCTTACCCCTTGCTCCCTTGGCTAATGAAGCCGTGCACCGGTCACCTTGACAGTGACAAGGAGTATTTTAATAAGAGGTTAAGCAGTTGCAGAGTAGTTGTAGAATGTGCCTTTGGGAATTTAAAGGGCAGATGGAGGAATCTCCTCCTTAAGCTGGACATGAGTGAGAAGTACCTCCCTTCTTTGATATCTGCTTGCTGTGTTCTTCATAATGTGTGTGAAGTGAAGGGGGAAAGGTTCCCCCAGGATTGGGCTGTGGAGGCAGAAAGACTGGCCGCCAATTATGAGCAGCCAGATGCCAGGACTACGCTGAGAGCTAACTGCGTAGCGCTTTGCATTAGGGAAGCTTTGAAAGCCTGGTTCTGCAATGAGATACAGGAGTGATTTCTGTACAAGTATGTTTGCCTTTGATCCCTCCCCCCCATTCCCCTTTGATATCTGTGCCCAACAAATCCCTCCTGAACAAGATAATATTTAATAAAGAAACATTTTGGAATGATGCAAAACTTTATTTTTTAACATTCAAGTCATGGGGAAGAAGGGGTGGGGGGTGAGAGTTCATTCACTGTCTCCAGGGGTAGGGTGATGGCTGGCTGGGGTGGAGGAGAGCACCTACTGCATCCTGGACATGGTGGCAGGGGAGGTGGAGGGCGGGATAGCCCTCGGTTCAGGATCATTATGGAGGGGCTTCAGCAGGACTCTCCTGCCTCCGCTCCTGAAGGTTCACAAGACGCCGGAGCATGTCTGACTGGTCCTGCAGGAGTCTCAGCATCTCCTGCGTGGTGCTGAGATCAGTCTCCTGCATTTGTCTGAGAGTGTCCGTGACCCTGTCCATGCTCTGGGACAAGGTCAGCCTCCATACCCTTTGCTCTATCTCTGCGGCTGATGAGGCATTCATGAGCTCAGAAAACATGTCATCTCTGGTTTTTGTTTTTCCTTTTTCTAATCTGAGACAGTCTGTCCACGGCATTTCTTAAGGGTCAGTACACTGCAGAGGTGTCTACAGAATGAAAGAAAAATAACAAGGGAGCCAGAGTTAGCATAGTGAAGAAAGCGATACAAATGTAACTATTTCAATAATTAGACCATAAAACAATGTAGCAAATGATTTCTTCTCTCTGCTTGTATTTCAAACCCTTACAGAGAGCAGCTGCGGAGGGCTTGTTATGGGTGGGGGCGAAATCTCTGCTCGGATTTCAAACCCCTACAGAGACCATCTGCGGATGGCATGGTGTGGGGGGATGGACAGTGCTTAAAATAGAGGAAACCATGATGCTTGCCACCTTGATTGCAGAGAAGAATCCAGCCATGGAGGGATGAAAAGGGCTTCCCTCTCCTGAAAAGTTTTTACAGGCGAGGGAGGGATAACAGATTACATACATGAAATGTCCCATGTGATATCAACTGATGATAAACGTAGCATTTCTCAACACATGAAACAACTGAGCCCTGGGTTACCGCCCAGTACAGCCAACGAAACGCCTGAGACCCCCCTCGTGCCCCCCACACTCAATGTACAAGGACAGAAATGCTAATAAGAAAGAAAACTCACCAGATGTGCCTTCCATGAGATCATTTGTGCTGTCCTGTGTGCTGGTGGACTGCTCAGGGGTGAGGAATAATTCCTGATTTTGTGGGAAAACGGACACCCCACTCCCCTGCACCCTGCTATCCACAGCCACTGCCTCCTCGTCCATGGAGTCCTCCTCATTGATCATGGACTGTGAAGTAGTGGAGGTATCGATGCTGCGGGGAGGCAACGTGTTGGGATCGCCACCAAGAATTGCATGCACCTCATCATAGAACCTACATGTTTTGGAAGAGGAGCCAGAGCGGCTGTTAGCTTCCCTGGCTTTCTGATATGTCTGGTGCAGCTCCTTGATCTTCACTCTGCACTGCTGAGCGTCCATGTGGTGTCCCTTCTCCAGCATGCCCTGGAATATCTGCCCATAAATGTCCAGATTCTTTTTGCTGTCTCTGAGCTGAGCCAGAACAGACTCCTCGCCCCACAGCCCGATGAGGTCTAAGACCTCTGATCGACTCCGTGCTGGAGTGTGTTTGGGCTTTGCAGTAGCCATGCTGAGAACAGTGGCAAAGCTCTCTCCATGCTGGCAGCAAGCACAGGAAATGAAGATTCAAATCTTCCCAGGGCTGCTTGAGGGGAGGGGACTTTACCTGCTAGTGTGACCACAGAGCAATACAGCGCGACTGTCCAGAGTGGTCAGAATGGGGCATTACGGGATACATTCCGGAGGTCAATTAATTTGATTTAAGTCCCATTGCTTCTACACTGACACTTATTCAAATTAACAAATTCAAATTAGGCACTACATCACTTGCAGAGGTGGTCTTATTAATTTGATTTTACAGGCACCTTAATTCGAATTAACAGTGGTACCAACGTAGACGCAGGAGTAATTAATTTGTATTAAGGGACTTTAAATCGACCTAAGTCGCCAGTGTAGACCAGGCCTTAGATTATATAGTAATTCCATGAATGTTGTAACTTTGTTTTGCCACTGTTCACATTCTGGAAGGTCCAGAGCTGCCTCATGTCAAATTAAACTCTACATTAACAAATTCTTGGGCATTTAATTTCTTTGGGTTTTAAAAAAACATTTTAGCACCCTCATGTACCCCAGGCCAGTCCTTCCTCTTCACTTTCTCTGACTCCTTACTGTGATTACTTTGGATACAGAATGTGCTGCACAGACATCTCCTTGTTCTCCCATTTCTGTGCCTGTTTTTCACACCTGATTTTCTCTCCTCCCCATGGAGATATCAGTGTTGGCAGGGGTCCTAAAGGATGAAGAGCTCAAGAGAGGATGCAGGAACTAAAATGGGGGTGCTTTTTGAAGAGGACACAGAGGATATGGATGATGTTGGGGAGGCTTTTATCTCTATCCCCCTAAAATCCCAAATTTCCAATTCTAATCCCTTCCTTTCCAACCTGCTGTTCCCTGCACCATTCCAGTACATCCTCCCGATTGCCCCTCACTTCTCCAACCGTCCTCCCCCATTTCCTCCAATTGCTCAGACCCCCACCACTCCTCCAACATCTCCATTCTTTCTATGATGTCATGGCTCTGACCATCCCTGCTGCTCTGGGCTCCCACAACCACACACCAGCTCCATCCTCTTCCTTACCAGTCCATGCCCCTGGTAAGTTTGGAGGGGGCCATGAGGAGGTAGGAAGTTGGTGGAACTGTGAGGAATGTCTAGAAAACACCGTAACTCTAGATTATCGCCTCACTAAAGCAGTAGTCTTAAGGTCAGAGATCTTCCGGCTCACAGGCAACAAGACACTCATACATATCTATATTTTACTTTCTTATATCTTTCCAAAACAAACACAACATGGTGTACTTAATCGCTCTTAGGGTGATGAGAGAATGAATCATGCGAAATCTTAGGATAAGTGCTTGGATGCTTCCGAGATGAGGGTAGAGTATGAATCTGAATAGAAAAGACTGCACATTTAGTATCTTTATTAAAACAAAATTTTAAAAATATTGTTGCATTGATTTTTTTAAATGAAAATTAAACAAGGCCAAAGTGTTAGCTGTTATTTCTATTTGCATAACATAAATTGCTGTTTAAAAAAAACAAACAAACAAAAAAACTTTTTAACCAGTGATAAATCTATAATGTGGCTTTACTTCATTTTCATTTTTTTAGAGGAAAAGCAAAAAGTGCAAAATAATGGTATAGTGGCTGCTGTTTGTTTATTAACTTCGTTGTAAAGACTATTTTCTGTCCAAATGCAGATAATAAACCGTTCAACGACAGAGCTACCTCTTACAGTGTCATATGATAAAATATCTCTTGGAAAGCTCCGATTTTGGATCCACATGCAAGATGCAGTGTTCTCCCTGCAGCAATTTGGTATGTTGACTTTTTCACAGCAGCATGTCAGGTTCTTAACTATCTAATGCATAAACTACATATTGGCTGCTTTTACAGTACTATAAAATGATGTAGTTCTTTTGTATTGTCTTGGCACAATATCAAAAAAATCTTTCTGTGGTTTCTGCTATACACATCACATTGTGGTTAAAATTAAGCAATGAAACCAGCAGCTGAGGCTCATGTTGCGAGGGAGCATTGAGAATAACAAACATGCTTCCACTAGTGATAAGAGGCTTTTACATGTGAAAGTCCATAAGTGCTGCTTTAAAAAATGTGGCTATTTAGAGTATACTTTAAAAAAATAAAATGTGATATCTTGAACTCCTGAAAAATAAAATCCTAAATAAAAATGGCACTCCATTATATTCACTAAGCTAAAAATAAAGTATATATACAAAAAATACCCTATTGCTTACAGACTGATTTGATTAATTATTGGAGGTAGTTTATACTTATGGCTTACCTTAATTCAGAGTGCCTCAGTTCTTGAGTAGTTAACTTGACACACACCTTAATCTTAAGAAATACTTCCAATTGACTTCATTTGGAGTTGCATACTCAGGACCTGAATTTAAGTTGCTCGGGATGTCAAGTTGGATACTCAGAATGAGTGGGAAATTTTAGAAATCAAACATTTAATCTCCAGATAGACTGGATAATCTTCTCTCATTGGTCATTGTCAGGCCAATGATGTCTTCTCTATTCCCTTGATTCTGCCCTGTCTGTGATGTATTTTGCTCACCAGTCATTTTTGTGCATCACTTCAGCAGTGCTGTCAACCAACTTCAGAAACTGTACATTGGCTGCCATTCTGCACTGGATTTCTTTTGCAGAATTTTTAAAATTATATCTTTGTAACCTAGTACAAGATCAATAAAATATTTTCATTAAAAATACACAAGGTTTTCGTTTTAATGAATAAAACTGATAAACTTTCTGTATTTTGTATCTTCAAATGGTTAGATACAAAAGTCAGTACTGTAATTCTCTTTAACACAATTTAAATAGGTAAAGAAGAAAGGGAGAGCCGTTCTGGAAAAAAATAGAAATAGCTGAGTAAATTAATCAGTTTCCCCAGGTGTTCTCAAGTGAACATTCCAGTTGACAAAAAATTTTTAATAAAATTATTTGTGGGAAAAAAAGTATCCAAACTTACATGCCTTCTCAAAGAATAGCTGTGCAAATTTGTAGAGAGTCACAATATTGCAGACATGCTAAATCTATGCTTTCATGAAGGGAGAGTCAGAAGTTAGATATTACACTGTCTTTTAAAGGCACTGCACAAAACTCATATTTCTGGGAAACTAAGGTACGTTTAAGTCACCATCTCTCATTCCTGATTCTGGGATGCAGTTGTGGTCCCCAGAGTATCTTAGACGGCTTGTCCCCAGCTGCATATGGGTAGAAGTGCTGTGCTTCTTCATGCTGTCTATGCTGCGGCTTGTGGCAGAGGTATAATAGGCAGCATAAATTGCCTTGTTCAAAGCCTGCAGCAGGAAGGACTTTCCCAAGCTAGATTTGGGCTGTAAAGAGTCTTCTGCACTACAACAGCAGCATAAAAGGGCCAGAGTGAGGAAGGGAATTCTTCCCAAGGTTTTTCCTATCTCTTACAAATAACAGATAAAGTATGCAAGAGCTGAATCAGCATCAGTTGAATTCTTCAAAGTTCAGAGACTTCAGGATATAAAGTTCAGGAGTAGCAGATACGTAAAGCCAGTGACTTTTTAAATGTAGAATAAATCACCAATAAGGTAATCTTGTACAGCAGTGGAGCTAATGAAGCTGGGTTTCTTTATGATTCAGTGCCTGCAACAGTTGTCAGAACTGTCTTGCCAACTTATTTTCACTGATGCCTACTACTACTGTTATGATCCTATATTTCAACTCCAGTAGATTGGTTGAAACAGGACAAATCTGTATGAAACGCTTTAAAATCCCATACATCTTTCTTTACAGGATGTGATGGCTCTTTCCAATTTAATAACAAACTGTAATGTTTAAGGAAGATGCAGGGATTTCCCTGTACATCAATTGTCCCGCAACATTGAGTTCCCTTATTTAAAAAGAAAATGTGCTCATTAAGAAAGGGCTATCTAGTACTGGAAACTTTACATTCTGTTTAATAAGAGAACTCCTTTCCAGAAAATACAGGACAAAGGAAAGGCATGGATTAAGGCCAGAAAGAAACATGATCTTGTCTAACCCATATAACAGAGCATAGAATTTCACCCAGTAATTCCTGCATCTAGCTCAGTAACTTGTAGTTTAATCTTTCTAAAGACATCCAGTTTTGATTTAAAAACTCTGAATGATTGAGAATTTACCACAGACCTTTTGTAATTTGTTCCAGTGATTGCTTATCCTCACAGTTTAAAAAGTGCATCTTATTTTCAGTTTGAACTTCGCTGACTTCAGCTTCTTGCCACTGGATCTCTTTATGCCTTTTTGTGCCCCCGTTAAAGAACCTTCTAATATCAGTGTCTTGCCCCTGTGTTAGTATTTATAAACTGTCATCTCAATTTTTGAATAAGGTGGATCAGCTGAGCTTAAAATCTCATTGTAAGGCATGTTTCTCAGACTCTGGATCATTCTTGTGGTTTTTCTCGGAATCCTTTCCAGTTTTTCCACATCCTTTTAAAAATGCTGATAGATGCAGTAGTATCACCAGAGTCGTAAACTGGGATGATACCATGTCCTTCCTTAAAATTCCTGTTTGTGTCCATTAGCCCTTTTAGCCAGAGCTGGGAGTCCGTGTTCAGTTGATTATCCACCATAACTTCTTAAATCCTTTTCAGAGTCACTTTTTCATAGAGTCATAGAAGATTAGGGTTGGAAGGGACCTCAGGAGGTCATCTAGTACAATCCCCTGCTTCCAGCCAGGGCTTTGTCAAGCTGCATCTTAAAAACCTCTAAGGATGGAGATTCCACCACCTCCCTAGGCAACCCATTCCAGTGCTTCACCACCCTCCTAGTAAAAAACTTTTTCCTAATGTCCAACCTAGACCTCCCGCCCTGCAACTTGAGATCATTGCTCCTTGTTCTGTCATCTGCCACCACCGAGAACAGCCTAGCCCCATCCTCCCTGGAACCCCCTTTCAGGTAGTTAAAGGCCGCTATCAAATCCCCCTCACTCTTCTCTTTTGCAGACTAAACAAGCCCAGTTCCCTCAGCCTCTCCTCGTGAGTCCTGTGCTCCAGCCCCCTAATCATTTTTGTTGCCCTATGCTGGACTCGTTCCAATTTGTCCACATTCTTTGTGTAGTGGGGGCCCCAAAACTGGACATAATACTCCAAATGCGGCCTCATCAGTACCAAATAGAGGGAAATAATCACTTCCCTTGATCTGCTGGCAATGCCCCTACTAATGTTGCTCAATATGCCAATAAAAGCCTCCTTAGCTTTATTCACAACAGTACCAGAGCAACCCCTCTTCCTTTAAGACACTGACACTTCTAGAAGGAGACAGAAACCTCAAAAGTGGAGGTCATCCAAGTCCTGTTCAATTCAGTTGTCTCATCCTCAAGGGAAGCAACCCTTTGGACTTCAATGGCAGCAAGGCAACTGGCAGCAAACTTCACATCCTCTTCTTACCTTTTGGGACAGACTAACCCACTTCCCCTGCACTTGGGAGGTGATAAATTCAGACAAGTGGGTCCTAAGTACTGTGGGACTGGGACATTTGATTGAGTTCAGCTCCATCTCCCATTCTCATCCCTCTTCTCTATCTCTTTTCAGGGACCAGTCTCACTAGCCTGTATTCCTTCAGGAATTTTGATCTTTGCTCACTTTGGGAACTATAGAGAAAGTCCCCCTGCAGTTTCAAGGCAGGGATTTTATTCTTGCTACTTTCTGATCCTCTGATCCAAGAAAGAGTTGAGATGTGTACTGGATGTTTATGCTCTCAACAGATTTATCAAGCAAGTCAGATTTTGTATGTTATCCTAGCACTGATCTTCCCCTTCTAGATTGCAATTATTTGTTCGCTGCACTGGAGCTTTAATATGCCTATTTTTATGTGATGGTGCTACCCAGCCACAAGAAATATCTCAGATTTGTGGTAGGGGAGCTGCGAGTATCCATATACAGTATTCCCTTTTGGCTTCTCATCAGCTCCTTGTGTATTCACCAAATGGTGGTGGTGGTGGTGACAGCAGGCTTTCTAAGGAAGAAGGGGATACATGTTTTCCCTTAATGATTCCCGATCCAGCCAAATCATTGAGGTAGAGATGCAGGGTCATCATTCACCTTTTCAACTGCCTTCAGCTGATCCTGAATGAGAAGAAATAACACTCATTCCTACTCAGAGAATCAGGTTAATTGGGGGACTGCTTGACTCCACAAATTCCACTGCCTTTCTCCCTCATCAGAGATTTCAAGTGACTCATGTCCTATGTGTGTCTCGTATCACACCCATCCACCTTGGCTCAGACTTGCCTGTGGTTACCGGGTGATATGGCATCTTGTATGGATGTAACCAAGTATGCCAGACTGTGTCTGCACCATCAGATATGGCTGAAATCAGCCTATTGACTGAGCAGACACCACCTAGACAAGTTAGTTTGCAGTGATTCGCTCCTTAGAATGGTGGATAGACTGTGGCAATGTATGTGCAGGCATCCTTTTTGCCTGCCCATTTCCAGCTGTGACATTTGTGACTGATGCTTCTTGAGTAGGTTGGAGCATGCATGTGGAAAGTTCTCAATCCTAGGGGGTCTGTTTGGAACATGAGGTGAATATCCATATAAACATCCCTGAGCTCACAGCAATTTACAGAGCTTGCAGAGCTTTCCTTCCCTATTTCTACCCACTGCGGTGTACTATCTAAACTGACAGAGGATGGGATAGAGGATGGGAGGTGAAGGATGGGTGCTTGGTCCAGCAACATTGGCTCACCGTCCCCAAGTCCCCTAGCCTTAAATGGTATGTCTACAAGGCCAAAAAAAAAAAAGTTTTTTGTTGCTTCTGTTACACCCATTTAGATCGCTCCCTGTGGAACACCTGCTTATTACTCATTAATCATGTTCCATAGCTTTTCCAGTTTCTGTGATGATAGTGGTTAGGTGTATAAATGTTAATTGCCATGTTTCCTCTTTTCTTTCTCATTTTGGAGCTGGTCTTTAAAGACTAGACCAACACTTGTAGAACCAAATTTAGTGACTGGGCAAGATCAATAACTTGTAAATTATCAGTCCAAAATATTTTCAGGTAAAACATATAAAAATGATTTTTGCCAGCAAAGCTAGCATCTGATTTTCATTATGGTAACCTGCCAAAACGTGCCACTTAAGACGGGCTTCCTTTATACTTGAATGTACTATAGTAATAGCTGTAGCTCTAATTTTTATGGTACTCCGTGTATATTTACCTACTCTTTCTTCCAGGCTTTTCAGAAAAGGATGCAGATGAAGTAAAAGGAATTTTTGTGGATACTAACCTGTACTTTCTGGCTTTGACATTCTTTGTAGCAGCATTCCATGTAAGTGGATCACTTGTTTTTAAGCAGTATATACTTAAGTATCTGTAAACACATCATGAAAGTAAATGTACTTTGAGCATTGACGCTCACATTTCTCTAAATACCAATAATTATTTTTGGAAATGTTAATGTCAATAAATATACCATGTTATACAAATTTTTCCTTGAAAGATACAAATAGAAAATTAAATAGCTAAATGTCATATTCTGCAAGGGAACATGCATGCAATATGTTTTTCAATTTAAGCTAGAAAAACAGATTTCTGCCCCCAAACCCAATTTCAAAATTAGGAGTTAAATTCCTTCCCAGAAAGAGAATTACTGAGTTTCCTTGTGTGTCTGGCTGTCTTTTTACCTGGACTGTTTGTGGATAATACTGTACTAGTGGATAATAGAAAGGTTAGTGGCTTCAATTTTCAGTGCTGGCTGCTAGCCGACTTGCAAATAAGAGTTCAACTGTCTATTGATTACCTGTCCTCATAACAAAACATCAACTTGATTTGCTGTTGAATATATGTATTGGTTTAAAAATTAATGTAGACCAGCGGTTCTCAACCTTTAAAGGGGGGAGGACTTGCGGCGGGGTTTCGTGGCGGGGGGGGGGGGAGGGGGACTTTCGGCGGTGGTGGGTTACATGGGGAGAACAATGCCCTCCGCCGAAACCCTGCCGCCGTTTGCCCCTTTTCGGCGGCAGGGTTTCGCAGGGGTGCGTGGGAGGGCACTTCCAGCGGCGGATTCGACGGCACGGTAAGGCTCGCGTACCACCCAGCCTTCTCCGAAGTACCACCGGTGGTACGCATACCACTGGTTGAGAACCGCTGATGTAGACTGTAAGTAGAAATCAGTGAAAGGTTGCTTTCTATGAAGAGGTGACTGGCTCTGTGGATGTAGGGAAGGCGGTGGATGTGATATACCTTGACTTTAGCAAAGCTTTTGACACTGTCTCTCACAGTATTCTTATCAGCAAGTTAAAGAAGTATGGGTTGGATGAATGGACTATAAAATGGATAGAGAACTGGCTAGAGCATAGGGCTCAATGAGTAGTGATCAATGGCTCCATGTCTAGCTGGCAACCGGTCACAAGCGGAGTTCCCCAGGGGTCGGTCCTGGGGCCGGTTTTGTTCAACATCTTTATTAATGATTGGAGGATGGGGTAGATTGCACCCTCAGCAAGTTTGCGGACAACACTAAGCTGGGGGAGTGGTAGATACCCTGGAAGGTAGGAATAGGATACAGAGTGACCTAAACAAACTGGAGGATTGGGCCAAAAGAAATCTAATGAGGTTCAACAAAGATAAGTGCAGAGTCCTCCACTTAGGAAGGAAGAATCCCATGCACAGCAACAGACTGGGGACCGACGAGCTAGGCAGCAGCTCTGCAGAAAAGGACCTGGGGGTAACAGTGGATAAAAAGCTGGATATGAGTCAGTAGTGTGCCCTGGTTGTCAAGAAGGCTAATAGCATATTGGGCTGCATTAGGAGGGGCATTGCCAGCAGGTCACGGGAAGTGATTATTCCCCTCTATTCGGCATTGGTGAGGCCGCATTTAGAATATTGTGTCCAGTTTTGGGCCCCCACTACAAAAAGGATGTGGACAAGTTGGAGAGATTCCAGCGGAGGGCAACAAAAATGATTAGGGGGCTGGAGCACAGGACTTATGAGGAGAGGCTGAGGGAACTGGGCTTGTTTAGTCTGCAAAAGAGAAGAATGAGGGGGGATTTGATAGCGGCCTTTAACTACCTGAAAGGGGGTTCCAGAGAGGATGGGGCTAGGCTGTTCTCGTTGGTGGCAGATGACAGAACAAGGAGCAACGGTCTCAAGTTGCAGGGCGGGAGGTCTAGATTGAACATTAGGAAAAAGTTTTTCATTAGGAGGGTGGTGAAGCACTGGAATGGGTTACCTAGGGAGGTGGTGGAATCTCCATCCTTAGAGGTTTTAAGCTGAGGTTTGACAAAGCCCTGGCTGGGATGATATAGCTGAAGTTAGTCCTGCTTTGAGCAGGGGGTTGGACTAGATGACCTCCTGAGGTCCCTTCCAACTCTAATATTCTGTGATTCTATGCTTGTCTGATTGTTAGTAATAAAAACTTTACTTACTTGAAGAAATTACTAGTTTATAAATTATCAACTCTTCTATTAAACCTAATGTTTTTAATTGATATGTAAAAATATTTTACTCTTAGGTGAAATAATGTAATATCAGTTTCTTTATTTAACTTGAGTTAAACCAAAACCTGAAAATCATTGCATATGAACATTGGCTCAGATTTTTTGCTCTAAGATTCTACTAGGCATAGCAGAGAGGAGAGAACGTAACTGTCATGAAACAGATTATGGTTCTGAATCTCTCCCTGATTCTGCAAAGGCCATGGCCCTAGCTGAGTCTAAATAGCCATGGGTCTGCTCTCAACTTGCCAGATGGTACCAGGCAAGGCCCTGTCTGCCAGCTGGAAATTACCAGAGCACACCGTGCTCTGGGCGGCATTCTTCATGCCATTGACACATCCTATGCCATTGTTACAAGGGTGTTCAGGAGCTGATTATACCAACTCATTTCACCTACACCAGGAGATTCCTCAGCTGGGGACTTGTGGCCATTTTTTGCCTAATCATGAAAAAAGGAAAGGAATGAACCAGAGAATCTGGACTGTTTTGTGTTAATATTGTCTTGGCCTTCAATGTGTGGGCACACTCAGAATTCTTTATTAGTCTGTTTACTTACAGTATGTACAGTTTTGGTGGCTCAGCTCTGCAGCAAATCTTAGATTAATAAAATTGTCATCAAGCCTTGAGCAGATGGTGATTGTTTCTTCCTCTCAAACACTGTTCCATCTCTCATGTGACTGTCTGAACTCATTCTCCAATAGTAAAATTCTTTCTGTGCCTACCCATTTAACAGTCTGGACCAATGGGGTTCTTTCTACTGTTCTGAGATCATAAGCCTACCCATTAAGTACCTGCACTTCGTTGCTTCTAGCAAGATGCTTATCCCCAAGCAGATGCCTTTGACTCTTAATGGAACAAAACATTGAAGAAAATGCCCTTATTATTCATGTGCCTATATTCCTTCTGCAGCAGAAATGTGCAGGAGTGTTCTTCTCATATTGCCTATCTTCCTGGGACTGACTGACGAATCGACTTGGACTATTGTTCTGCTTCCAGTCTTGGTTGGTCTCAGAAAACAAACAGGTCTCCAGCAGCAGACAGTCTGGAAGAATCTACACTTTGCCTTCCCAAGCTTCTGGTGGCTAATCTGTCCACTCTGTAACCTGCTGATGGGGCACTGCTGCATCTACATCTCCCTTTCCTTTCCAGAGGCCTTCACAGACATCTAGCTGCATGGCACTTTAGGCTGTCACACTGCTGCTACTCCTCCCCTTTGCTAGTCAGCAGTTGCTGAAGAAACTATCCCATAAGTCAGTGTTTCTCAACCTTTTAGGTAGCAAGTACCCCCTAACTTCTGAAAATTGTAATAAGTACCCCAACACTCAATTTTCCACTTTGAGAAATACAATCTTTTTCCCTTTACCACTGGATGATTGTATTTCTCATAAAGCAGGAGAGTGCTGCAGTGCTTTGTGGCTGTGGCAGATCACAAAACCCCCTGCTGTTTCCCCCATCCTTCCTCCTCCCTTTCCTCCATATAGGAGCAAAGGTCAACATCAGCCAATCACTGTGGCCTGATGGCCGGGTCACATGGTATTCTCCTCACACAGGTGGGAACTTGTGAGGTATGAGCAGGCACAAGCGGCCCACCAGAGTGCATAGCAGTGCTCCCCATGGCTGTCCCTAGGGGGGTGCGGGCTTGATGCAAATCACACTGTGTGGGCCGCCTGCCTCCCACCTGGGAGCTGGGACAGGGCAGGAAGCAGATGGCTGCCACCTGGCTTCCCCAGAAGTCGGCGGCTGCCGCTTGCCTCCTTTCATTGGGTTTTTTGCCATGTACCTACCTCCTGCCTGTGTCTCATGTACTCCCAGGGGTACGCGTACCACAGGTTCAGAAACTATGCCCTAAGGGTATGTCTACACTGCAATGTAAGCCCAGAGTTAGTGGGATGCAAGTCAGCGAACTTTTGAGAATGCAGGTTTAGGCATCTAGATTGATTATCAACTCTTAAGTAATTTTCTGATCTGGTCTTGAACTCAGGGCTTTGGTGTCCACACTGTGTCATGCAGGCCAGATTCCAATCAACCATATCCCAGACTTCTTAACGCCCTCCCATAATGTGGCCACTGTAGCCTTTTGACCGTGGTGCGGTGTGGGATCCACTCCACATGTTACAGGAAGTTTGACCAGCCCACAAACATCTTGCCAAGCCATCATTTTGGTCTGTGCATTCTCAGCAACTGGAGCCAGCAATATTGAGGAGGTGCCACTTGAAGAATTTCTCTTGTTTGCACTGTTTCAAGAAATGGGCAGAAATTCTATGAGATGGTGAACATTTCAGCAGCATTTTCTGACTCACCAAAGGCATGATGGAACAGGAAGGAGGAGAACACAGATGTGGCAGACTTGAACTGGCTCATGCTGCTCATGATACTTGGGATAGCCACTGACAGCCCTTATGTAGACTGGCATTTCTGTAGCAGGGCCACAGGCACAGGCAGGTGGGACCACATTATTTTGCAGATCTGGGATGACCAGCAGTAGGTCAAGAACTTTCACATTTCTGGAGCTTTCTAAGCAGCGCCACCTGACCCACCAGCATAAAGACACATGCATGAGGGTGGCCATGCAAATCAAGATGAGTTGCTATAAACACCTGGAAGGTGGCTACCCCAGACTGCTGCAGGTCTGATGTCAGCCAGTTTGAGGTTGGAAAGTAGACTGTGTACACAGTGGGGGTGGAGGCTTCTGAGGCAGTCAGGTGTGTGGTTTTACCTGACATGGACAGTCATAAAAGATATTCCTGAAATAATTACTGGCTTTGAGAGAATGGGATTTCCAAATTGTGCCAGGGCAATTGATGGGACTGATTGATGGGCCTATAGTTTGCCCTCCTCAAGAAGCACATGCGTAGATAAACTGGAGAGGGTACTACTCCATTGTTATGCAGGCCCTCATGGACCACAGAGGTCGATTTATGAATACCAGTGTAGATTACACTGGAAAAGTTAATGATGCGAGGGTTTTTCACTGATTGGAAGTTATTAACAAGCTGGGACTTTTTTTTCACCAAATGACATTGTCATAAACAGAGTTACTATCTCCACAGTTATTCTCAGGGATCCTGTGTAACCCCTTTTGCTTTGGCTTATGAAACCATACCAATATCAGAGGCCCTGACAAATGAAAGTACTCAGCAAGTGTAGAATGGTTGTTGAATGTGCTTTTGGCAGATTGAAATCCTGCTAAAGATGTCTTTAAACCCATTTGGATGGCAGTGTCATCAGTGATCTCCGCATTACTGTATCTTGCTATGCTCCTCACAATTTTTGTGAAGCCAGAGGTGAGCCCTTTACTCTGAATGGTGGAAGTATGGCAGTGATGGAATGCTGAATCGGTACACTCATCTAGAAAATGCACCTACCACAACTGGAGCTGGATGCACCAGGGCAACAGAAATCAGAGACCCTTTGTACTCCCATATTTAGAACCCTGCATATCTGTGGACCATTTTTGCGGATCGCAGATGGATGCGGATCCAAATTTTGTATCTGTTCAGGGCTTTACTCATGTTAGTGACATGCATGGGCCAATAGAAGAGGGGAAGTACTGCCTTTATGAATGTGCTTGGGAGGGAGGGGCTGATTGCATGGCAATCAATTTCCCCGCCCTTATCAAGCAATGTACTTATGAATGACCTGACCCCTTATCAAATGGGAGAGCAGGGGTTGATTCATAGTATGGTTTGATGTAAGAAAATGATGGATGTATGGGTTGATGTAGCTAACTGACTATTGAGGATTAGTGTTTGCATATAAATTCACATTTGTCCCTGATTATGTGTTTCCATTTATTATCACATCATCATGGTGTGATGTGATGAAAAGTAATAGCAATAAACTTCCTTGATAAAATAAAATAAGCTTTATTTATGAACATTTTTTGAGAAAAGTACGTTAACCCATTGCCATGTAGGCCAACTGCCGTTACCACAACAAAACTTTAAAAAGCAAGACAGAACAAAGATAAACAGCAAAACCATATATAAGACAGAAACCCCCTAATATTGCATGTCCTGTGGCTCCCCATTCTCCTTTGCCTTCCTTCCATGTTTGCTGCACACTTGGCACCAATAGATTGGGATAGAGATGTCCATGGGGGAGGATGGTCAATATGGAGGACTGTATGGGGCACCGTTGCTCTGCCCAGCTGCTCAGAGGACCCGATTGCATATGCCACCCAGCCATGGAATTGTCCAAGATGCTGCTGGACAGCATCACAGGATACTGTGGAGGGGACTCAGGCAATGGTGCAGATGCAGCAGGGCCCAGTACTCTTGCAGTTAGTGATAGTGATAGTTATTAGTGATATTAGTTATTAGTTGTTTCTGCTGAGTTTTGTTGTCTTCCCTTGGCATCCATTCCTGTTCCAGAAACTGTAAAGTAAGTGCCTGCTTCTGTGCTGAAGCTCTGTGCTCAAGCTGTGCAGCCATGCTGAGTCTTTCCTTTTGCCATGCCTTTCCTCTGGCCAGCCATAAGACACTCTACTCTGTCGTTGGTACTGGAGCTGCTTGTTGGCCCTGTCTAGAACTTCAACCATAAGTTCCTCACGGAAATGCTTCATCTTCGAACAGGCTACGAAAGTACATTGACCCAGACGTCTGCTACACTGTGGGCAAGCTGGGAGGTACTGCAGTCTGTAGAGGTTGAGGACAAGACACAGTTATTATCTCGAATAGCTCAGTGCAGGAGCACAGAAAAAATCCTTGTGGAATTTCAAAGACATAAAATGATACTTTTCCTAATTGAACTTCAGTATATTGTGAGAGGGATGGCTCAGAGCACAAAAACTTCCTGGACATAGCCAGGTTAATTGTAGTGACAGAAGTGCAGACACAATGCTGAGGTAAAAAAATTCCAACTGCTTTTTTCCCTAAAAAGTGCAGAACAACTTGGGGGGGGGGGGCAGGGCAGTTGGTGACCATGCCAACAGAAGGTTTCTATATCATTTCAGGCATTCCACATTTTAGAGGACATAACAGTTCTTGTTGGTGCCCAACTGGCAAAGAGAGATGTTATTCTAAGCTGCTGGTGAGCAACCAGCAGTGTATGAATACTTTGGTTGCAAACATATGGTGACTGGAACAGCACATCTATGAGTGAAGTGGGCTGGTCAGCTACTGAGTTGGCCCCAAATATGACATACCCCAAAATGTGAGTATACTTAGCTGGATTTCCTGCTGTAAGGAAAAGTTTACAGCTATCAACATCCAGGATTGGCTCAGAATTCATGAGGGAATCAGTAGGATGCTGTTACCTTCCCCATGGCTTACCTTGTTGTACCTACATGCAAACACACACAACTCCATTGCCGTCCACCTTACTCCCTCCCCCAGGCATATTTCTGGACAAAATTTCAAACCCCAGTCATATTTGGGACAAATGATTACATTTAATTGAAATGGATTAGATTTGTAAATGGAAAATGTTTTTACCTCTTCTCTCCCCAGTTCTATTTCCAGGTGCCTCATTACACTAAGTGGTTAGAGAGATGGCAATGTAAAGTTATAATTTTTAAGAAACAGGAATGCTATAGCAAAAATGTGCACCTTTCCAGTAAAAATTCACTTTCAAGGCTTTATTTACTGTTTGCATTTCCTGGTTGCCATTTTGAACTCCACATGGTGGGTGTGGGAAGGGATGGAGGGACATCAAGGTGCTGGCATACAGTCTCCATTAGTGGATACATGCTACTAGCCAGGGCTTGTAATACCTTTTGCATTGGTTCATAGAGAGGAAATCCCTCCCTTTTGTATATTAATATACTTAAAATGGAGCCAGAAACTTACCAGGTTTTGGGATAGATTCTGTCCCTTCCATTTCTGCTGCTGATCTGCTGCAGGCTATTTCTCGGCGGGCAACAGAGGGAGTATCAAAAAGCTCCTCTGAGTACGGCCTCAGTTTATGCTGAAGTTGCTCCTACAGCAAAACCATCTCTGCAATCATTGTCAGTAGTCAGCCTCATTCAGCATCTGCTGCTGGCTTCCATCAGTCCCCATGTTGGATTCTGGGGCCAGCAGGTTGCCATCCCAACTGACTAGGTCATAGTGCACTACTACCGGCTCCGTGCTCGGGGCAGTTTGGCCCAGTCAAACTCCTCATAAAACCAGGTATCATATTGGCAAGTCGCTCAAGATGTGGTTCGGGTCTCTAGTTTTGTGGTACTTGGTCTTTTGCTTCTTAATACACTTCCTACACTGGTCACCAGTCCATTAAATTTCCAGTGCTGCCTACTTCTTCGCTACTTGCTGATATCACGGTCATTCCTGGTACTCTTACTAATATCCACTGTTTTGCTGACCTTGCTCCAGAGATTAACCAAAATCTGACTGTGCTCCGGCTGCTTTGTGAAGGATTTATTCTGTTTGGCCTCCATTGCAAATGGCAGAAGGTTCTCCAAAGGTATGTTTGCAACTCAGCAGTCAAAAAACAATGGAAATTGCTGCACTGCAGCAACAGGGATTCTTTCTGTTTCCCTGGAGTCAAATGGTGATTTATGGGATAGAGGAGACAAAGGAAGTTGGCCCACATGATTGTGGGATACTTATTGTGGATTCCCAGGACCGGTGTCTGGGGGTGCGACCCTGCATCTACCCTGCAAAGCAATAGGGCATGAACCCTGAGTCCTGACTTGACTCAGGCTTGAACCTTCCACCCCTGCAGTGTCCTAGGATCCTGGGTCCGAGCCCAAGTCAGAGATTTGTGTGTAGATGAAAGTGCGATGGGGCAGGTAAGTTCAGTTTAGTTTATTAAGGATAACGGTTTATGAATAGTCAATGTAAGTAATCTTAACTAAATCCTCTGGAATTAAAGATACAGTGTGTCACAAATACTATGTACCCCAAACCAGCACACTGTAAACCCCATATTTATCATTCCTGTGTGGTTGTAATAGTTCATACTAAGCATGCCATATAAGATATCTAATAAAAGGTCATCATCTGCTAAAATTTATTGTGCTGTCAAATGTGTATCATTAATGTGTATCAAGTTATGAGATTTTGCTGTATAGTTGCTAGAGAAATATGCTGTAAATATTAATAGCCTCTTCTACAAGGGCGTCAGTCCCCGGCCAGGGAGATGTCAAATTACTACTATCGAGCAGGGAGTCTGTAATGGGTGAGATACAAAGGATTTACAATACAATGACAGTTACACAAGATTTACAGTGGAGATTGCTCAACTCTATGATTCAGTTGCATAAGACAACACCTGGGGGATTGGGCAAATTTGTGACTCAGCAGAGACCTGGACATGTCTGAACTAATGTCTACTAGGCACATGGTCAGAAGATATAAAATAAGGATCAGGCTGCATGCCTTAGCCTTCCTCCTCCCCCACGTACATTGGAAGCAATGAAAATAATGAAAGATGAAGACTTCAACAGGAGACTGGTCCCAAGCTTCAGGAAGGAGTTTGTGTGTTGAGAACTATAATATCTAGTGGAGTGAGAGAAACTGCTTGATCTAGATACTGCCTTGTATTATGAGGTTTAAGAATTAGGTTGTTTATCTTTATTTTCTTTGGTATCTGTTGCTGATGTCTTATGCCTACCACTTATATTTTACTTAAAATCCAGCCTTCTGTAGTTAATAACTGTTTTATATTTTAGTTAAAACAGCATGTTGGCTGAAGTGTTTGGAAAATCTTATCTCAATTAACAAAGGCTTGTGTATATCCTCTCCATATTGAGGGAGGAGAAAACTGGGTAATAAACATATCCTGGTCAGGCTTCTGACCAGGGCAGGGTGGCTCATCTTTGGGGGCAAGGCAGGACCTTGGGGTGAACTGGTCTTTCTTTGCGAGATTCGTGAGTGACTGAGAACATTCATGCAATTTAGCTGGGTGTAGGGCTTCACATAGTGTTGTGCTGATTGAAAACAGCTTCTGGAGGGGTTTGCTGCTTGTATCTCACAATGCTTTGCTAGTGACAGCCCAGGCTGCAGAGTTAATGGTGCACAGTGATACCTGAGTCCCAGGCTGTACCCCAGGGGAACCCATCACAGTATTCAAATCATTTTTTTAGAAGAATCCATTTAAGGGCCTGTCTTAAAACAGGCCAATTAATTATTAGTAAGAATCTGAAATTCAATCCCATTATTTTTCTGTTTATCAATATTCTGCTTGTTCCTCATCAAGAATACATGGTCTAAGTAAGTGGCGATTAACAGGAAAAGCTGCTAATATCTTAAGTTACAATAACATTTTAGTAAAATAATTTCACAAGGTTTTAAAATCTAATCCTTTTGGCAGTTCTCTAGCTATTTTCGTATTGTATTGAAGTCTTGATGAAGTCAACTGGATTGAAAGTTGCTTTTTGCTCCTGCTGTGTGGCTTAGCTGTCCGTGATAGCTTGCTCGCAAAGAAGGACAGGATGAGTTGTGTTGAGTGCTGTTGAAGTTGAGAAGGTCATTGAGTGTGCTGCTCATGATCACTCTAGAGTATTTGTACTCCATTTCCTTCCTACTTTCATGAAATCATAGGAAATTACACCTCTTTCAGTATTGTTCAGGTTTAAAATTGGTTGCTGTCATCCTTTCATTAGCTCTGTGCTATCATGGGTTAGTTATTGTGACATCTGTGTCTTATGAATATGCAGTCTAATTAATGAATGTGCAACATTCTTCTATTTGTCTTTGTTTCTTTGTGGCGGGAAAGTCTCAGATAATATTAGACTTAAAATTCTAATTTCATTCTTCCATTTTCTGAGAGATTTCTTAAGTTTCATCAGGGTTCAACAGCAATTGGAATTCTGAATTCAAAAAATACATGCTTTATTTTCCACATATAATGTCTAAAGTCTTAAAGTAGTCTTTAAAAATTAAATAATTCTTAGTTTCTTCATACTGGAATATTATTCAAGTTTGAGAAAGGACAACAACTTCTTTGAAGAGATAATTCTTGCTCTTCTGAGTAGTGTGAGGAGTTGCGCAAGCTGCTAAATAATTCCTAGTTAATATAAATATTCTATACTTAAATTGCTTCTTTGGTTAGTGATCAGTTTAGCAAAATCATTAAATTCCATTTTGGCACATAAAGCATTTTACCATTGGGTGTATGAAGGAAACTGCAAAGATGGTGGATTACTTGGCCTGGCTGCCCCGCACATTCTGCAGTGCACAATTACCACAAATACACATTGCCTCTCACTGCAGCATACACTCATTTGCCACCTGCACAAGTCCATACAACTCTCCCCGCACAATACAACCAGCACATACAATAATCCCAAACATCACTCAGAAGCTGAAAGTGTCTGAGTCAGTAGGAAGCAATGGAAACAGCCACAAGCATGGTTTAGTGCTTTTTGTTTATAATAATGCCAGGTTCAATCATTGGGATTTGTGTTTAGTTACCAGGCAATTTTTAAGCGCTTAGCCATTTTTTATTTTAATGAAAAGCCATTTGCGAAAGCATGGCTTTTCAACTACTAGTGGGTGCTATAAAAACTCTGTGAAGTGGCAATTCCTGTTCTAATTCCTCTAAGTACTAATTAATCCAGCCTATTAGTGCATTTGAAGACTTATCCTTGTCTTCATGAGGAAAGTGTCTTTTATCCATGAGTTAGCTTAATACATGGTAAAATGTTAGGCTTGGTCTAAACTTAAAAGTTGTATCAGCATATCTATGTCAGTCAGGAGCGTGAATAAACCATACCACTGACCAACATAGTTATGCTGATAAAACCTCCAGCTATGTCAGTGAAAGAGCGCTTCTGTCAACATAATTAATGTCATTCGTGTGGTGGTGTTGGTAACACCAACAGAAAAACTTCTATCACTGTAGGCTGTGTCTACAATAGGAGCCAGAGAAAATTGTTGATGCTGAAGAATTATCAAGATTCATAAAGGGATTGGACACTTACATGGATAACAAGAATATCTGCAGTTATACTACATAATGCTTATCAAATTTTGGAAGGTATATTAAATATCATGCTTGAGGAGTTAAGGCAATCTCTAACTAGTAGAGATCAGGATGAGGCTGTATGGGAGAGCACATTATTACAAAGTTTTTACATTTCCCTGTCAAGGAGATGGTATTGGATACTGTTAGTGAGGGGGTATTGGAGTAGAGGGGCTTCTGGTCTGATCCAGTATGGCAATTCCCGTGTTTGTAATTTGAGGCTTGGGAACTCTGCAAGGTTCCCAGCTTTCTTCAGCTCTTGCAGTACTGAAGAACTCATGAGCTCTGCACGTTTCTTAGTGCCTCATATGTACTACTGCAGAATTCACAAGATGTATGGGGTCCCTGGCTCCCCATGAAGCTTTGTAGTTCTGTCAATATCTGGATTCCCTAGTTGGCTCTTTTTGTGGAACTTGGGTCTTAACAACAGGGATCACTTCTCTTAGCTTTTCCTTTCTATATATATATAGATTATTTCCTTTCTTACTTTTTTATTTAACGAAATTATCAACTTACATTATAGAGTTGTAAATGCATGTTTTTATTAACTCCATTGATGTTCCTGAATTAATGCAAGTTTCAATCAAATTAATGGTGTATATCTTCATATTTGCAGCTTCTTTTTGATTTCCTTGCATTTAAAAATGACATCAGCTTCTGGAAGAAAAAAAAAAGCATGATTGGAATGTCTACAAAAGCAGGTATGGCATATATGAGAGGTAAAGAGGATGTGTGTTGATCTTGTTTTTATTCTTTTATATTAGAACTCATACATATCTGGCATACTTTAGGATGTGGCAAAATGAAAACAGTTTTTGTACAATCATCATGGGAAAGTGTGCTTTGATTTAGTCTCTGTTCAGTTATTTAGCAGAAAATTATATACAGGCAGGTTCTAATCTTGATCCATGAGTCATAGTGCTAATGCTTACCTTGCTTCTGAGCTCAACTTACATTGGGTACATTACTGCACATTTACGACTGACTTTTTTTCTAAGTGGGAAAATGTGTGACCTACAAGAAAACTAAGACATTACTTGGCAAGTTTAATTGGGAGAACCTCCCTATTTTTATATAGTTTACAAATCATAGAATGTTTAATATGGGTGTTTGTTATGAGAAAGTTAAAAATTTTTATTTGAGAACTGTATGTTGTCATCTCGTTCTTGTGCAAAAACCTTTTGTTCTTGATTACAATTGGAAGTATCTTCTGAAATGATGTTCACACAGTTTACTGCACTTGAGTTTTCAGTGATACTGCATATTCACAATGTTGATCCAGTGAGTTTCAAGGATTTATGTTCTAGGTTAATGTCAGAGTATTTGTTAGCTGCTTACCCGCATAAGTGCATAAAGCCAAAAAAGAAGGATTTTGAGTGACGCTGGATAGTTTTGGTTTCTTGGTACGAAAGTAATGCAGTTTTCAAAGTATCTTCTCAGTTCCATCATCTCTATAGTTGGGTAGGGTGATTCGGAATTTAAAGGTGTGCATTTTAAATACTACTTTCAGATACACTGGCTGAAGGAAATTAGAATCTGAGGACATGAGAATCCTCTTGGAAAAATCTCTGTGCTGTATTTAGCATATACATGGGACTGCATTATTCGATACCCAAATATTTTTGAAAAACACTCATGTTTGCTTAGCATGTTTATTTGGTGTCCAACTTTTGCTCTTTCTTATGCCTTTCCCCTCTTCTCTAATCTAAAAATCATTGGACAGGAAATGGGGGTGTATAATTATAAAGTTTTACAGAACTTAAGAAATTGCAAACATGCTAAGTGTCTTATTTTATCAAATACCATGTTTTGTTCAAGGGTTTCGTGGCAATTTTCACAGGCTAAGTCTTGAAACTTCATAGCTAGAAAGTTTTATTGCCTGAGGTTTTCTTAACAAAAATTACAAACATATATTCAGTAATTCCTTAAAGTACCGCTGATACGTTGTTGTTTTTCTATCAGTATTCCATTATAGAAATCATTTTCTTATAGCAAGTACTTTATTTGTTTCCTCTCTCAGCTAAGAAAGATCACATGGACAAAAAAATATGTTGCTCCTTAAGCCTTTTTTTATTTTGCTTAATTTGAATACCACTCATCAGGTTGTTAGGTCTCAGCAAATTCTTGTTGTTTAAAATTATAATTTGTTGTGACATAACTTTTCCTATAATCATCTGTAGTCTCACAAGTAGCTTTATCTGGGGAAGCAGCTCATGTAGCTTGTTGTCAACTTTCTCGCTATCTTTATCTTATAACTATAAGTCTTTCACCAGGTGTCACTTATTCCTTTAATATCTAAATTATACTAACACTTATTTATATTTTTTTATCCAGTGCTTTGGCGTTGCTTCAGTACTGTGGTAATATTTCTTTTCCTTTTGGATGAACAAACAAGTTTATTGGTGCTAATTCCAGCTGGTGTTGGTGCAGTGATTGAGGTGAGTTCATAAAGCTCTGAAGTCTGAATATAGGCTTATTGCTGACATTGCTGTTTGCATCTGGAGTATTATGGGGATGACATTAAACTGTTCATTATAATATATATATAATAGTGTCTTATTTGTATATAGATATGTATGTCAGTGTGTCAGAAAATAGTCAGTGTGCGCTTAAATTTTTTTAAGTGAACTAATTTAAAGTAATCCCAGTTTGATAGAATACAGTTTAAATAACTTTTCCTGAATAACTTCTATTTAACTTGTTCTCTTCAAGGAGGAAGCTGACTCTAACCATAAAGGATAAACAGTAAAACTGTCCATATGTAAAGTGCTGTGAAATGCACAACGTGAACAAACTAGAAAAAAAATCTTATTGCCAACTTTGCAGTTCCTGTAATCTTGGCATATCACTTCCAATTATATGTACAAGATTTTCAAATGCTTCTTTTGATTTGGTGTTCCTTAGGGTTGCAAAAAAAAAAATACAAGTTAGGGTTCTAACAAACATTGACTAGGTAGCTCACTGTACATGCTTTTTATTGTTCGTAACTTTAAAGGTTTAACTTAATTATATAGTCTCCAAAATTACAGCATTTATTCTTGGAATTCTGAACTAACTTTCTGAGAATGTACTAACTTTCTGAGAATGTTCAGGTAAACCCAGTAATTGGTTTAAAAATGAGTCCTTTAAGAAATTTAACATTGGGTCCTGTCTGTCATTTGCTCTCACTAAAGTTAATCAGAAATTTTCTGACTGAACAGTTGTCTGTCTGTGTTGATTTTGTTAAAACATTTGACAAACAAGGCATGGTATCTGGCGGATGAGCCTGCCTGCCTGGCTGGCAAACAGCAATGAAGCTCAAGAAAACCTACCATGTGAGGAGCCAGGAATTCTAGGGACCATATTTCAAAATTTCAGTCCAGCAAAAAATGTAGAGTGACTTTTTGTTCCTATTCAGTATGAAAAAACTATAAAAACTCAAAGGATATCAAAGGATAGAAATAGTGTCTTGGCTAGCCCTAGTTCTGACTGTGTTCAGCTGAGGCATTGATTTAAAATTAATTTGATCATTTTTGTGCAAACTGACAATCCTGTGCATTGGGTAATTTTTTAAGAGATCTTTATCGTCATGTTCTCCATTTTTCATAACTGAAAGCTTCCTTCAGCAGTGTTTGAGAATAATATTCTCATTCATAGAAGGAATTCTGTGTTTCTTTCAAAATGGTTACCATCTCTTGCCTATAGCCACCACTTCAATTCCCCTGCTCGTCACAGTGATCTTCTGTCTCATGAAAGCATAATAGGGCAAACATCTTCCCTAATGGGAGCTTGTCTTCCCTTCTATCGGGGAACAATGGCAGGAACTGACCATCTTGGCTAAGAGGCTGCCTATAGCCTCTGTCCCACTGCTTTTCATGGAAGGTGATGGCATATTTGAAACGGCAGTTCTTGGTAAATTTTTATGAAGATATCATGTGCCAACATTTGCTGAAAGATAATGCTTTCGTTTGTTAAAATAATGGCAAAAATGACCATTAATCCTAACGTTCTTGCCCTCGCTTATACCTGTTGTTCCAGAGCATGAGAAGTAGGAGGAGGAACTGAGGAGCAGGTTGGCATGGGAATGTTGGAGGCCATAGTAGATAGGTAGAATTTGAGGTGTCAACAGACGAATGTGAAAAGCAGAAGGGGAGGGGGAAGCAGAAGTGTACACTAGGGCCTCTTTTTTGTCCTATGGCAATGCAGAGCAGCTGTCAATCCAGCATAATTGGCCAATATTCTCTGGTTGCTTTTTGCTGTTGTCTGACAAAGTGAAGGTTATGATAGAGAAGACTGTGCATTGTATGTAAACTTGCAGTTAAATATAATGGATAATGACTAAAAGTCCAATCTGTTTTTAAAGGAACACTTTCTGTTGTACTAGATGTACTCAGGATCCAATTTTCTACTAATGTTTATGTAAATATTCATTTCTTTAAAAAGTCAATTATGAAAAGTAGGACTGCCAGAGCCGAATTTCAGACTTTCTGTTTAAAACTGAATGAAGAAAAACTAAACAAAAACAACAAAGACAATTCAGAAGGCATAAAAAGTTCCTGTGTGAAGTTTCATATGGATAGAGCACTACTTATAAAAACAGTAATTTATGACCTGTTTGAATCTTTTAGCATGCAACCTGTTCTGGGGAATTATTTCCATAATATATTTACAATCCTTAGTGGTGGTTTTTATTACCTTGGAAGCTACAGTAAAAAGATGGTCGTTGCCTCTGGGTTTAATTATGCTTTTCTGATACCCTTATTCACATTGAGTAGCTCATTGATCCAAGCAATGCAATTGACTCATTGACTTAGTGGGACAACTCAAGGAGTAAGATACTGTGTTTTGAGTGATGGTCCCTATATATATTCCAAACATAGGGGCACATGCGCTGGAGCCAGAACATTTCTGTAGCAGTGTCTATTGTCCCTCCATGAACGTTATATGTAGCCAAGTGGTCCAGGTGAGGTTCTATGAGGCAGTGCGGGGCGACACTCTCAGTTCCCTCATGGTCGGAGTTGGACTCCTCCTTTTTCTGCAATCGTCGTTTTGGCTAACAAAGCCTTTTCATTCATTTTTAGCTAGGCTTCTTTTGTTTTTCCTCGTTAATTAGGTGTACATAGTTCTTCATGTAGTGTAGTTAGTTCTGTGTCCCTCCCCAGGTATTATGCCCTGTATCCCTGGGTTTAAAAACTGCATTGTGCCCTTGCCCATTCTCAGTGGATGATGCACACCAATGCTGAGCCACTTGCTGCCAGATCTGTAGCTCGTTTCTTCCGCAGATGCAAGAACCATGCCAGCTTTGCCTCTGCAAATTCCTTATGGAGGATGCGCTATGGCTGCATGGACAGTCCAACCCTGGACCATCTGAACCATCGGTGCAGCGCCCTTCACTGATGGTGAGCGCTCCTCCTAGCACGTCCCATACCTCAGATCCGGTGGCACCAGCGGTCTCAGATAAGCCCAAGGTTGAGAGCAGTATGTACTCGCATTGGCATCGGAGCAGATCCCCTTCATGGGCTGCCTCCAAGTGCAGTGCTTCCCCCCAGAGCTACACTAGGTCAGGTGAGATGTCAAGCGCAAATCCCACTGCGCCCCCAGCTAAGCTTCCTCGCTCTGATTGTATGGTGAATAAGGACCCAGTTGCCCCACCAACCGCTGTGCTGGCTACCCACCTGGAATGCTCCCCCCAAGGCACGCACTGCCTGTCTCGCTTCATCTCAATGTCCATCGATCTGTTTGCCGCCATGCACAGTACCTCAGTCTTGGACCTCTCACAGGGACATTCCCCAGTGAACCTCTTCTCCCATCGACGCGTTTTGAGCTGCCCTACCGTCCTTCTCTTCTGCTCAGCGCATGTGAACCTCCCACTCCAGCAGACTTGTCGCTACTGCTCCAGGAGTGGCACTTCCAGCCTATGCATTCCGGCCCACCGGTACCAACAGCTCCACTACTCCCGGAGGCTTTGTCGGACTCTGCATCTTACAAACCAGACCACCTTTCTCCCTCGTCTCCAGGAGGAGCTTCGACTCCAACTGCCAATTTGGTACCAGTACCCCTGGGCCCACTGTACCCCCAGGCTCCAGCAGCATGGCCTCAACAGCCACTGTGGAACCCATATCGGCAGCCCTACCTGCCTTCTCAGGTGTCGTACTCTTCAGCCTGGTCCCCTTCACCGGAACCCGAGGAGGCGAAGGACAAGCCAGTTCCGTTGGTCCCTGTGACTGAGTTCTATTCTCCGGATGAAGCCCGTGTATCACCCACATTCATGCCTTCTGACTATCAGAAGCAGTATACCTACTAAGCAGGTGGCCATGGATCTGAGTGTACCTTTGAAAGAGGAGGAGGATCAACACCATCAATTGCTGGACATCCTGCAATCCCAAGGGCTATCCCAGGTGGCACTGTTTGTCCACGATGCTATCCTGCAGCCCGCAAGAGCGGGTCCGGCACACGCTGATTTCCTGTGTCCTGACGCTGAAACGGGCAGAAATCCAGTACTTTGTCCCAGCAAAGGGGGCAGATTTCCTATTTTCCCGCCAGTCCCCCAATTCCATTGTGGTGCATGTGGCAATGGAACGCGCCCACCAACACATCCATAAATCCATTCCTCCGGAGTGGGCGAGCAAGCGCCTGGACCTTTTGGGCAGAAAGGTCTACTCTTTGGCAGCATTACAATTTCGTATTGCAACTTTCCAGGCTCTGCTGGAGAAGTATGACTTCTACAACTATGCCAGGCTCTCAGAGTTCCTGGATGACCTGCCACAGGACAAGCAACAGCACTTCTAAGTCAGGACTTCCTCACCCAGGACCAAAGCAGAGTCCACCATCCCAATCCTAGCCCCTTCGCCTTATGGCTTGGTTTTTGGTTGGGGCTCCCGTGTAGACAATGGTTGTTCAATGTTGGTGCACAGTAGGTGGGTCTTGACAAGAGCTTGCTCTGTGGTGAAATGGAAATGTTTCATGTCCTGAGCTCAGCGCCACCGACTCCCCCTTGAGGCTATCTCCATCCCTACCATTCTGGACTACTTCCTGAAATTTGAGACCTCAGGCCTTAGCCTCAGCTCTGTCCAAGTTCACCTGGTGGCGCTGAGCACCTTCCTCCCCCTGTGGATGGCCGCTTGGTATTTACCCACCCCCAACCATTGCCTGCTTCTTCAAAGGCCTGCTTAACAGCTTCCTGCCAGTGTGCAAGTCCCCACCTATCTTGGACCTCAATCTTGACTCTCTGCCCTTACCAAACCCCCCATTTGAGCTTCTGACCACATGTTCCCTCTACCACCTCTCCATGAAAGTCATTTTCCTTGTGGCTGTCTCTTCTCCTCAGCAAATCAGCAAACTGGCAGCCCTGGTGGTCACCCCCTCCACCTCCCATACAGTCTTCCATAAAGACCAGGTTTCCTTCTGCCTCCAGCCCAGATTGCTCCCAAAAGTAGTCTCGGAGTTCCACTTCAACCAGTTGCACTTTCCGATCTTCTATCCTAAGCTGCACACCAGTCCTGCAGACAGGATCTCGCATTCCCTGAACATCCGCCGTGTGCTGGCATTCTACCTTGACAGAACCAACGCCTTACGTGCCTTTCTACATCTCTTTGTGACCATTGAGGACAGGTCTAAGGGGCCAAGCTCTGTCCTCCCAACACATCTCAAAGTGGATCTTTGCATGCATCCACGTATGCTGTGCTATGTCCAGCACTCCGCCCTCTGGCATGCTTATGGTGACTCAGCGCGGGCTCAGGCAGCGACATCTGCCTCCGTGGCTGACATCTCCTGGCATCACATCTGCCAAGCAGTGACATGGCATTCTGTGCATGCCTTAACCACCCATTATGCCAGTCGTTCTCTGCCTGCAAGCCACTTGCATTCCAGTCAGCAAACAGCTGCAGTTCATGTGACATCTTTGGGGCCATACAGATAGTATATATATATTGCGTGGATGTGGCCCACATCACACATAATGGCATGTGCGGTCCACAATGGTAGATAGATTGAGAACCTCTGCATTATGCCATTGCCCAGGAGGTGGCAGCAGACGCAGCCTTGGGCTGTGCTATCCTCCAGATTGCAATGCCTCTTCCATCCTTGCACTCACCTCCACGCTGATCACTCACCTGTGTTTGGATTACATTGATGGACCATCACTTGAAGAAGAGAAGGCGGTTACTTACCTATAACTGGAGGTTCTTCGAGATGTGTGGTCCCTATTGCATTCCAATATCTGCCCTCCATACATCTCTTCTGCTGTGTGCAGTATTACTCAGCGGTAAGAAGGATGACTGAGAGGGCAGAACTTCATATAATCTCTCCTGGACCATATGGCTACATACGATGCACATGCTGGTCAACAGACCCTGCTACAGAAATCTTCCAGCTCTGGCATATGGTGCACATGTGCACCCATGTTTGGAATACAAATAGGGACCTACATCTCAAAATCTCAGGTTACATGTAAGTAACCTCCTCTTTGAGTCTAAGAACTAGATTTTGATACCTTTAGTCTTGATTAAGTTCTAGATGTATTAACAGTGTATTTTTGTAACTTAAACCACAGCTCTGGAAAGTGAAGAAAGCACTGAAAATGACTGTTAAATGGAGAGGCATGAGGCCAACAATCCAGGTACAGTACCTTTGCTCTTTCTTAATGATTAATGCTATTGATCTCCCTTGCACCCTCAGAGTTAGTGAACAGCTTGCTTTAAAATAAATTTCAAGTAAACAAAATATGAAGTTGTAAAATGTATAGAAGTGTGCAATTGCTGCTGTGTTCATCTATTTGTATAATATGATTCAATAAAAAAGTTGCCAAAGTAGCTACAGAACCACAAATCAGTCTTCCATTATTACTGCTGGAGGATAGAAATGCTATTTCATACTGAATTAAGAAGATGAGAAGATTGACATCTTCTGTGAAACAGATAGTTTTCTGAGTGCTGTTCCCTATGTATATTCCACTGTGGAGTGCGCATATGCTTCACGTGCCTGAGATCAGGGAATTCTTGAAAGTAGTGCCAGTTGATCTATGCCTGCGCGTGTGCTCTCCTTGTGCACCATGGGTACATGGGGCGACATGGACTAATCACCTCTCCTGTTCCATCTTACCACTGCATGGCCTGGTTCGCAATCTCCAGTGTCTGGAGCCATTCCTTCTGTCGTCTTTGTCTTCAAATTTGTAAATATTTCAAAGTTTTATAGTTATTTTTGCTGTGGTGTACTTAGTGTTAGTAATTTTAAAGAATACTTAGTAACGGGTATAATCCTCACTTCCGTGAGGTTGAACTCGGTGAACTGCTTAGCTTTCCCTGTTTAGGACTTAGATTATGCCCAGGATACCAGGCTTCAAAAATTGTCTCCTGTCCTGATACTTTTCAGTCAATGATGCCCACTGCTTTCACTAGGTGCAGTATCTGTCAGACCTTTCCCAGCTGGACCATGCAGGCACGAGAACTCCAGCTTAAGAAGCAATTTAGGGAGAAAGCCTCAGTTGGACCTAAGCCAGGGAGACCCCTTTGTACATCTGCCAGACTTATAGAAGGGTGCGCCTCCTAGCACAAGGTCTGAAACAGAAGCAGGAAACAGTAAAGTCGGGGACCCTTCATCAGGGTTCTCGCATGAGAGTAAGGGCCACTCTCATAAGCACAAGAGCAGAGCCCCATCTAAGTCCACTCCAAAGAGGATGAATCCCTCCGAGTCAAAGCAGAATGAGACTTTGCAGTCGTGATCCAAGTATCTAGACTGTCCTAAGATTCGAGGTCATGATAAAAAGGTGCACAAGATCAAGGCTCCTCTGCTGCTGGACTTGGCACCAGCAACAGTGCTGTCTGCAGTACCGTCCAGGTCAGAGAACTGATACACATTGGTACAAAGAGAACCCAGTGGGGACCTCATTAACCAGCAGTATCGCCACATCCAGTATGGGTCCGCCATCCAAAGGTCTCCCCTCATTGACTCTGAGTTAAGCAGACAGGACTCCACACACATTGGGGAGAAGTGGAGGTTTATGCCACTCGAGAGGATATATTTTGCTCTCCCTGATCTGCATCTCCCATTTGTTGGGAATTATCATCACTAGAGAGATGTTAACCCCATCAGGAGACACAAGCTCTGGAAAAAGTCCGTCCCCCATCCTTTATTCTAGCACAGCTTTCCATCAATGGTACTGATGACACAGAGTTTATTTTGTATCCAACCTTTTTGGTATCAGAGGAATCAGTTGTATAGAAGGAACCATCATCACCTCCACAGAGGGAAATTACTCTGGCCTGGAGATTGAGATCTTCCTGGTCCCCATCTTGTTCACCCAAGCCAGGACATCTCCCTTGGACCAGTGATACTCCATGCCTTGAGAACTCACGTAACCTTAGACTCAATCAGGGGAAAAGCTTATCTTCCTGTGGGCAGATTTCACACTAAGGAACCTGATAGATCAGGTTACGCTTAACAGTTGCACATTAATTCAGGTATGTCTTACTCTCTTGGGGCACATGGCATCATGTACTAATAGAACACAGTTCACCAGATTCAACTGCTGTTGCCTACAGGCTTGGCTGTGAATGGTGTATATATACTGAGCAAACCCAGTATGAACACCATAGTGACTGTTCCCCTCACTGATTTAATGGCAAGAACTTGGAAAGTGTGCTTGGATGCTACTTTCCTAACCCCCACATTTGACAAGACCATAATTAGACATGCATGTTAGACTGGGTGGTTCACATGGATGGCCACACAGTGCAAGGTATGTGGATGCACTGGAAAACCAGAATGCACATAAATCTTCTGGAACTCAGATCGGTCTGAGAAGCCTGCAAAGAATTCTTACCATTTATCCAATCTCTTCGTATCTTCATAATGTCAGACAAATATAAGATGCTATGCTGAGGGAAGAAAAACCAAATGCATAAATACAGAATGGGGGATAACTGGCTTGGCAGCAGCACTTCTGAGAAGGATCATGGAGTTATGATGGATCACAACCTCAACATGAATCGTCAACATTGCAAAAAAAAAAAAAAAAAAGCAAATGCAGTTTTAGGTTGCATTAAAAGAAGCATAGCATGCAAGTCATAGGAGGTGATAGTACCACTCTATTCGGCACTAGTTATGCCTCACCTGGAATACTGTGTCCAGTTTTGGTCACAGATGTAGAGAAACTGGAAAGGATTAAGAGGCAAGTGACAAAGATTATCAAAGTGATGGAATGCAAGCCATATGCACAAAGGCTGGGCCTGGGTATGTTCACTTTTTAAAAGAGGAAATTGAAGGGAGACAAGATAGCAAACTTCAAATACTTGAAAGGCTGCCATAAAAAAGATGGAGAAAAATTGTTCCCTCTTGCCACAGAGGGCAGGACTGTGGCAGAGGCAATGGGTTCAAACTATATATAGCCTGGCAGATTTAGATTAAATCTCAGGAAAAACTTCCTAACTGTAAGAACAGTAGGACAATGGAACAAACTACCTAGGGAAGTTGTGGAATTTCCTTCACTGGAGGTTTTGAAAAAGAGGCTGAATAGCTTTCGCTGTTGGATGGTTTAGACACAACAAATCCTTTATGTTGGCAGGGGTTAGACTGGATGACCCTTGTAGTCCCTTTTAACCCTGTGCTTCTATGATTCTGTGAATACAGGAACTACACATCTCGAACTCCAGTTACAAAGGATAAGTAATGTCCCTTTATGCTAATGTGTGGTATTGTGTTTAAACTGTTTTCTGGAAGGACCAGCTCTGCAAATCGGCCTCAGATCATTCAAATATTTTCTTCTCTGTTGAATTTGCCAAAAAAGATACTAGTTATGGCTCTGGTGTGGACCTATCACTAAAGATCCACCAACCCATTTCCCTCAATTTGGATTTTAATTGATAAGCTACAGATTAAAACCCATGTAATTAAATTACCAATCTTTAACGCCAACCAGTCTTCTCAATGCCTTTTTTGTATAGCTCTCTTTATATCTGAAACATCACAAAAATTTCCTCCCATTAATTAACACTGAGTCAGACAAGTCTGGTGAGTCTTTTATTGGATCAACTTCTGTTGGTGAGAGAGAAAAGCCTTTGAGCTACACAGCACTCTTCCTCAGGTCTGGGAAAGGTACACAGAGTGTCACAGCTAAATATAAGGTCGAACAGATAGTTTAGCATAAGTAGTTAGTGCATATTCTAAACAACAGTTCAAGATGAAGTGGCCCATTAACATCCCTGTAGTCCTAGGACAAAAAGAGGGGCTAATGGGTTACAGATTGTTGGGAGCTTAAATTCATAATTTTGCTAGATACTAAAAATCAAAATCTTAATAAAGACACTGGATCTATGAGTTGTAACAACAATCTGTAACTCACTAATCCCTCTTTGTCCTGTACATTTCAGCGTATTTACTATTTGTTAAAAAAAAAAGAAAAATGGTTACTTACCTGTACTGTAACTGAGATGTGGGTGCAGATGTGTATTCCATGACCCGCCCTTTGTTCCCTCTGCGTTGGATTTTACAGTCTTAGTCTTTTGTGTGAAAGAACTGAGGCGGTTTGGACAGCACTGCCCTAATACCCATAAGAGGGGATACAAGGGCCAGAGGAAGCAAGAGCTGCCCCAACAGGAAATGCTAAGTGAAGTTCTCTGGCTTTGGTGCATCGGGCTCATGCATACCTGAGTGAAATACACATCTGCACCCACATCTCAAAAAACATCATCTACTGGACAGGGTAGGTAGCCATTTTATCTCTTCACTTAAATTTTTAAAATAGTTTTCATTCACAGATTGAAATAAGAGACTGATGTTTCTGGTATCCAAAAACTTTCAAATGTTTTATTAACTTAAATATTTGAGGGTGACAAAGTCAATTAAAGGATGGCGGGAGTGGAAGAAATTTGAAAAATCCCTGGATGTGGGGTTTTATTTTAAAAATCCAAGTTTTTCACAATTCTTTCACTAGCAAGCCAGTCTTGCTTGCCATGGAGCTAGCAGTGGATATGTTCTGCAGGATAAGGCCATTGTCTGGGAGAAAACCATGTTGGTTTCACAAACTATGTTGAATGTGTTGAATTTGACCAGTAAAGGATGTTTTACAATGTGGTCTTGCTGTTCTTTCTTTATGAAAGACCTTAAAAGTGTATTTTATCAAAACTTTTTTTTTTGCTGATGTTCTATGTTAACAATATCAGGAATGTTAACGCTGGGCTTTCCTTGCGTTTCTGGGGCACATTACTCATGGGTCTCCAATATATGTGAGCTCACATGTTAAGTGAAGGTGGTTGGGAGGGAGTGGAGGTGTTTAACTTATAACTGATACTTTATTGCCCAATCATTTGGGATAAAAAACTAAGACCAGGGTGTGATGCTGCTTTAAGGACCTTTATGCCAAACCTCCTGGATATTTAGGTCTTTAAATGAAAACAAAACTACACTTAATCAGTTTCTGTATAGACTGTTGTACAGTCAGTGGCTGAAGAGCTCAATTTTCTGTCTGCATCATGTTGAAGAGAGTGAGGGTTGGAGCTCTGAATACTATATGCTTTTTTTAAATATATGTAGATTTGTTTTATATTGTATAAATAAAATGAGTAAGTCTTTCTTTACGAGCTTAGCTTTACTCAGTGAAACTTTAGCTAGCTGCAGTATACCCATGGACTTGACAGATGCTGTCCCTTGAACCATTGTAGCCTCCTTCTGTCAAGAATGGTATTGAAGAATGAGTTGTCCTGTCATGGTTCATGTAGTATTTAGCAGAGAAATTCCAGGGCAAACTCCTCACCTTGGGATAGTGCACCTTTTTTTTCAACTTCAAAAATCCCATTGCTAATTGTAATCTTCCTTGTTTTAGATTGCAATTAGGCCTAATATCACTAGAATTACATTTGAATTTTATGCTATTCTGATTTTTTTCCTAATAAGCAAAGTATTATATTTTTTTCCTTCTTCTGTTTTGTGTGTGTAAACCAATTATGATTACGTCTCTCTATTAAATCTAATGCAGTTTGGTGCATACAATGAATCTGAAAAGAGAACTGAGGAATATGATACCCAGGTAAGACACAATCCTGTAATATTGTTGACATAGTGGTTATTTAATCAAATATGTAGTGGGACTTGCTGCAGTCTGCTTATTGGAGAACTTTCGGTCTTCCGTTGGACAGCAAAAAGATAAGTGTGGATAATCAGATCAGATATTAGATTTTGTCTTCCTTACAAAAGCAGACAAACCAATACAATTATTGTTTTCAATGTCCATGGAATCATTTATTTTTTAGGCTAGTAGGGGCCATAACTCCTAGTCTGATCTCTTGCACGATACAGGCCATAGACTTTCACCCAGTAGTTCCTGCATCTATCCCAATAACTTGTGGCTGAACTAATGTATTTCTTGATTTGAAGGTTATCAGTGATAAAAAATTTAATGTCCCTTTTTCTACAAAAACCTGTTTTTTTGGTATACAGTTTTGAAATAGCATTGGTGTAGGTGGTCTTAAGAGTTCACTGTAGTTTTGAATTTTAAGTTGCTTCAGCATGTCACTGAACTTTGCTTTGGGAAACCTGAAGAAATTATTTAAGTGGCATGCTCTGTGCATGGGGATTTTTCCAGTCTGCACACTCGTTGCCTTTTTGTTTGGGGAAACACATCCTCTGGACAGCTGAAGTTTGCCCTGGTTTACCTCCTTAGGACTGGTAGCTCATGCATCAGACCTTTTTGTTAAGGCAGTCCAAAAGGATGAAATCTGAGGAGCTCTCAGCTGCTGAGTTGGGCACCAGGCATGGTCCCCACTGGCCTTTGTCAATCCATAAATGTTCTTCTTCAGGGCTTCAAAAGCTGACCCAGGCACTTTCCCTCTGAACTTTTTTAGGAGACTCTAATACGGTAGGAAAAACAGAAACTGTTTGGTAACTTGAGATATTTTGAGAGTGATCTGGTGCTGAAGACTACAAAGGTGCCTTGGACTTCAGTTACTTCCTTTGGTTCTCAATCTCTGCCAAAGAGCTCATTGACTATGAAGTAGACAAAGACTTCAGTCTCCAATGCTGAGGTGCTGTAAGTGTATTAATGTTGAGACCTACAAATCTCACTTCAGTGCCAAAGCCTTCAGTTCTACTTTTACCTACCATATTGCTAGCAATTTTGGACCTACTGGTGCCAGTTACTGACACTTGTTTCCAGTGCAGACTACTCCATCTTTTCCCTCCTCTCAAATGAAAGAGGATGAAACACAATAAAACAGAATTAGCCTCTGTTACCTAGAAGTGTGATTTCACCTCTGACCAAAGCCGCATGGTATGTTTTTGTATGAGTAGCATGGTCTTGCTCTTTGAATAAGAGGACTGGGAGTCAGAGACCTGGGTTCCCAGCCATTCTAGCATTGGAAATAAATTTGTCTGGATATGTGAATATCTCATCTTCAATTTTATTTAAGATATGCAGGTAAAAAGTTTAGCTGTCCTTAATTCTTACACTAAAACAAACCAATTATTTTTGAACTAATCAGGGTTGTCATTAATTTGAACAAAGAATACACTGGTTTCTATGCAAGTACACATGTTAGACCATGACTGACTGCAAATGTTTTCTGGGCCTTCATCGGTAATGAAGACCAAGTCTCTGTGTTTTTAAATCACATCATACTGTAAGGTCCCTTGGAAGCATCAGAACCTACATCTCCTTTGAGTGATTTGTGAACGAAGCCAAACAGCAAAAATTAAGATGTTTGTATACCAATGTGAGGAGCCTGTATAACAAAAAGGAGGAACTAAAGCTACTGGTAGAGGAAGTGAAACCAGATATTACAGGGATAACAGAAACATGCTGGAATAGTAGTCACGACTGGTGTACAAGTATTGAATGATGTGCTGTTTAGAAAAGACAGATATAAATGGTGATGGAATAGCATTGTATATCAATGATGAGGTAGACCGCAAAGAAATTTGGAAGTGATGAAACTGATAAGACAGAGTCTGTCCGGGTAAAAATAACATTGGGGAAGAAAACTACTAGAATTTCACCTGGGACAGTGCTTGAGGTGTGCTACAGACTATTGAGATATGATTTCGACATGGATAGAGACCTCTTTAAGGCTTTTAGTAGGTATATATTACTGGGAACTGTGATCATCGGAGACTTTACCTTCCCAGATATAGATTGGAGGACAAGTGCTAGTAGTAATAATAGGGCCTAGATTTTTCTACGTGTGATAGCTGATGGATTCCGTCACCAAATAGTTACTGAACCAACAAGAAGGGGTGCCATTTTAGATTTGGTATTGGTGAGTAGTGAGGACCTCATAGAAGAACTGGTTGTAGGGGACAACCTGGGTTTGAGCGACCATGAGCTAATTCCATTCAAACTAAATGGAAGGATAAATAAAAATAGATCTGTGACTTTAAAAAAATTAAGGGAATTAGTTGGGGAAATGGACTGGACTGAAGAACTCATGGATCTAAAGTTGGAGGAGGCTTGGAATTACTTCAAGTCAAAGTTGCAGGAATTATCTGAAACCTGCATCCCAAGGAAGGGGAAAAAATTCATAGGCGAGAGTTGTAGACCAAGCTGGATGAGTAAGCATCTCTGACAGGTGATTAAGAGAAAGCAGAAAGCTTACAAGGAGTGGAAGATGGGAGGGATCAGCAAGGAAAGCTACCGCTTGGATGTCAGAAGATGTAGAGATAAAGTGAGAGAGGCCAAAACCCAGTGTAGAGTTGGACCTTGCAAAGAGAATTAAAACCAATAGCAAAAGGTTCTATAGCCATATAAATAGGAAGAAAACCAAGAAAGAAGTGGGATTGCTAAACACTAAGGATGGATGGAGGTTAAAGATAATCTAGGCCTGGCCAAATATCTAAACAAATACTTTGCCTCCGTTTTTAATGACGCTAATGATGATCTTGGGGATGGTGGTAGGGTGGCTAATGGGAATGAAGATATGGAGGTAGAAATTACCGAGGTAGAAGCCAAGCTCGAACCGCTTAATGGGACTAAATTGGGGAGGCCGGATAATCTCCATCCAAGAATATTAAAGGAACACATGAAATTGCAATCCCGTTAGCAAGGATTTTTAATGAATCTGTAAACTTGGGCTATACCGTATTACTGAAGAATTACTTACATAGTCTCTATTTTTAAGAAAGGGGAAAAAAAGTGATCCACGTAACTACAGGTCTGTTAGTTTGACCTCAGTAATATGCTAGGTCTTGGAAAAATTTTTGAAAGAGAAAGTAATTAAGGACATTGAGGTTAATGGTAATTGAGATAAAATACAACATGGCTTTACAAAAGGTAGATTGTGCCAGACCAACCTGATCTCCCTTTTTTGAGAAGATAACATATTTTTTAGACAAAGGGAAAGCAGTGGATCTAATTTACCTAGATTTCAGAAAGTCATTTGATATGGTTCCGCAAGGGAAATTATTAGTTCCTTGGATTAATATGAAAATTGAAAGGTGGATAAAGAAGTGGTTAAAGGGGAGATTACAACAAGTCATACTGAACTGTCAGGCTGGAGAGAGGGTACTAGTGGAGTTCCTCAGGGATCGGTCTTGGGACCAATCTTATTTAACCTTTTTATTACTTTTTATTACTTGGCAAAAAAAAAAAAAAGTGGGAATGTGTTAATAAAGTTTGCAGATGAGACAATGTTGGGAGGTATTGCCAATACACAGAAGGTTTGGGATATCATACAGGAAGATCTGGATGACCTTGTAAACTGGAGTAATAGAAGTAGGATGAAATTTAATAATGGAAAGTGCAAGATCATGCATTTAGGGACCAATAACAAGAATTTTTGCTATAGGCTGTGGACACATCAGTTGGAAGTGACAGAAGAGGAGAAGGACCTGGATGTATTGGTTGATCACATGATGACTATGAGCCGCTATTGTGATGTGGCTGTGAAAAAAGCTAATGCGGTCGTAGGATGCATCAGACGAGGTATTTCCAGTGGAGAGAGGGAGGTGTTAGTACCTCTATACTAGGCGCTGGTGAGACCTCTGGGGATTTTTCGCCTTCTTCTGTAACATGAGGCACGGCTCACTTGCTGGTGGATTCTTTGTACCTTAGTCTTTAAACCATGGTTTGAGGACTTTAATAATTCAGTCATAGGTTAGGTTTATTACAGGAGGTTCTGTGGCCTGCATTGTGCAGGAAGTCAGACTAGATGATCGGATTGGTCCCTTCTGATCTTAGATTCTATGCATCTATGATTCTCCATACACACATTCCACTTCTAATATGCATGCACTGCACGCGCTTGAGACTGGAATATTTTGACCAGCAGTATCTGTACGGTGTGTATGCACCCTGAAGCTGCTCTGTTCTCCAGCAAGGGCATGTAAGGGCAGTGTGTGCCAACTGCCATCAGTTCCTCTTAGCTGCCTCTTGAGAAAAAAAGAAAAAAGCCCTTTAAATCTTCACCCAAGGCTCTTTGTAGCTTTAGCTAAGAGAGTGAAAGCCGTATCTTCCCAATACTTGTCAAAATGGATTTCGGACTGTATGAGTTCTTGTTGTGACATAGCAAAAAGAGATCTGCCTACTGAGTTAAAGGCTCATTCTGCTACAGCTCAAGCAGCCTCAATAACTTCCCTGAATGTCTCTGTCTTGGACATTTGTAAGGTGGCCATCTGGGGTTCTGTCCACACATTTACAAAGCACTAGTCACTTAGAAGAGGCATCCCGGTTTGGTACTGTCTTAGGCAAGGGTGTACTCTAGTCTCTTCTAGACTCCATGTTCCTATCTACAGTGTCATGGTCTGCTGCTTGGGAGTCATCATTAGGGCAATGGACAATTTTCCAAAAGAGAATGGGAAGAAGTTTACCTATACAATACAGTAAAGTGGAGTGCTTCAAGATGTTATCTGGAAGCACATTCCATAACCTATCCTCCATGCCCTCTGTCTTAAGAGTCTTTTGTCTCAGATTCCACAGCTGAGAGGGAACTGGTAGAGGTTGTTGCATTCTGTCCTTATATGCTCTTGTGGGGGAGTACAAGGAACATCAGGGTGCATGTACACGATAGAAATACTGCTGGCCAGGGAGAATGCACACTGTACAGTTATTCTGACCAAAAGTTTCTGGTCTTGCATGCATGAGGCACATATGCACCAAAAGTGGAATGTGCATATGGACAGCACATCTCAAATTCCAGTTACTGTAAGTAACTTCCCTATTCAAAGTGTTCTGTGCCTCAGCAATGGACTTCAGACAATGTGGACTCCTGAGACAAGTGAATTGCATGAATTCCTGTGTAGAATTTGCACACTAGTGAGACTGAGGTTTTCTAAAACATTATATTGGAAATGGAAACGAATATTTTGGGTTGGTTGTCTGGTATGACTTAACTGGCTGAACTCAGTTATTGCTTGTATTTGCTTACTGACAGGTGTGCCAGCTTGATGTCATTTCTTTCTTTTTGACATCCTAGGGAAGTATGAGATTTTCCGCCAGGTTATAACTTTGATGATTTATATTTAAGCTTATGACTTGACTTTCGGTGCACCCAAGCTCCTGAAACAGTATTTCTTAGGCTCTCTTTCAGGAGCCAGATACCTGTGTTCTGTGAGATTACCTCATTCTCTAACTTACTTTGGCCAAAGTTTGTCCCAGAGATTTTTTTCTGGTTGGCATATTTCTCTATTTCAAGTGTTCCATTGAAGATAGTTGTCCAGATCATTTCTTTCCAGTATGTAGTGCAGAGTTTAGATCTACTATCTTGCTTCTAGCTCAGGAACACACACTTCTTGCATCCTGGACAAGTTCTAGATATTTTTGATTTTCTTCCTAGCATCTGCGCAGGAGATGAATTGGTGCACTTGGTGTTACAATTCTTTCTCTAAGAGAAGGAGTTTCTTTGGTGTTAATGACACTTTTGGTTTAAAAAAAAAAAAACTCTACAAAAAGTCACCTTACAGAGTTTAACTGATACTACTTAATGTCCTCTGCATGATTATTCTTCACAGGTACTCTGAGGAGGATATTAGGTGAACTCTAACCCTTTTTGAAGCTCCTGTGTCAGATATTGCAACCACATGCAGTGTCTTTGGGAACCATATTGTATTAAGTTGATGAATGTTTTATTTTGTTTGCAATTCCATGTAGGGAGGGTTACAACTGCGCCTCCGGGAATTAAAAACAGTAGGGAATGATTACTATAGTCCCTGAGGATTGTAAATAGCTCCAGAGAAGTATGAAACTCTAGGGTGCTTTATATATACTGGTTCAGACTGGGTTTTCCAAAGAACTAGGAAATAGGGCTTTTGGTATATCAAGACTGAGTTTGGGAAGGCTGTCCTCCTTTTGATTCAATAAACAGGATTTTTGGTTGTAGGAGGGGACCCCAATCCTTGCTCAAAGTTTGGAAGACTCTGTCTAACTAAGACCCCATAAGAATGATGAGTGAGTCCTGGTATATAGAGTAAGCATGTCAGGACTTTTAACAATGTTTCCTTCGTATACTTTTTTGTTCTTAAAATAAATGTAGTCTGCTGAGAAGGAGCTGTGTGATCATTGGTAAAAACAGTGTCATGGCCATTGGGGAGAGAGCAATGCACAGAGGCTGGCCATTAGGTAGACTGGCTTGCTGGGGATATCACTGTGTATAATGGGGCTGTTGAGACTTAAAAACCCAAGTCAGGAGGAGGAGGGATGCAGATCTCCACTTAAGAGAAGTGACAACTGTGAACCTAAAACCTTAAGTGGGTGCCTTTGAGGGACCACAGAGGGGAAAACACAGGTGCAGTTGTCGTTGGTGCTGCTAATGTTACTGTTCCTGAATCCTCCCATGTTCTTGAATCATCATAGATTGTTGACTCGGCAAACCTTGATGTAAATTATAAAGAGAGAGCATAAGTTCGGTTCAGTGGTGAAGGCTCAGCCAGGTTTATTGTTGTCAAAGCACAGTAACAGTGCCCCGGTTCACTGGTTACCAGTACATTAACACAGATGTGCCAGTGACAAGGTATCAGCTCAAGCAACATAATATTTTCCCCAGGCCAATACAAAGATACCCTCTTTCTCCCATTACTTTTCTTTTTATACATTGATTACATTCCAGATGGTATTAGTTACCGTATGTGTGTTGGCTATCCTCGATACAAGGATGATGTCTGTCAGGCGGAAAAGTCACTGATGAGACTTAAGATGGCTGAGGAGTCCAATTTGTTTTCCACATCTGACAGGTGGTTGCTTGGAGAGAGCACGGCTGCAGGCTGGGGTGCTGTACACTTTCCATCCTCCTCTGCCATTTCTCAGTCTCTTGAGCAAGGTGATTCTCTTCAAAATGGGCTGAAGCTTGATGTATGATGTGATGCCATTGCAGTTTGTTGCCAGCCAGCTCTTCCCAATTCATAGGGTGAAGGCCTCTCTTCTTAAGAGATACTTTCAGGTATATCTGTGCTTGGAGCATTTTCTCAGTCCCCCACCGTTCCTCTTACCATGGCTAAGTTGGGAAAAGAGGACTTGCTTCGGAAGACGAGTGTCAGCCATCCACACACAATGACCAGTCCAGTGAAGTTGATGTTTCATAATCAACACTGGTGATGTTAGTTGCAGAGAGAATGCTGGCATTCGTGCAATGGTCTTTCTATTTGATATGAGAATTTTCCTAAGGCAGCGCTGTTGGTACCACTCCAGATGCTTAAGATGGCTGTGGTATGTCACCCATGTCTCACACCCCTAAAGAAGAGTGTAGACCACGGGATCTTAGTTTCCATCCTCAGATCTCTGTCAATAAAGACATGATGGAGCAATTTTCCAAAAGATATGCTGGCACAATGGATCCTATGTTCAATCTCCACATCAAGATTGGCTGGCTGGAAGAGGTAGCTACTGAGTTAAGGGAAATGTTCAGTTTTCCAGTCATCAATGGCAAATTGTGGGAGAAGGGGAGCAACTTGTGCTGGGGCAGGCTGGTGGAGTCACCTTAGTTTTCCCAATGTTGAGGGAAAGTCCCAGGCTATGATAGGCTCCTGAGAAAAGATCTAGGGTGGATTCAGCTTCAGTGTGTGCGAGGATAGTACAGTCATCAGCATACTGAATATTGATAACAGTCCTGGAGACCTTAGTTTTAGAATGAAGATGCTGCGGATTTAAGATCTGGCCATCAATGCGATACTCAATCCCAATTCCAGAAGAAAGGTGGTCACAAGTAAGAATCAAGATTACAGCAAGATAGATGGAAAAAAGGATTGGGGCAATAACACAGTCCTGCTTTAACACCGGTATGGATGATAAACAGGTTCATCTCCAACCTATTACAGAGGACAGTGGCAGTCATTCCATCATGAAGTAGCCTGAGAACATGAATAAACTTCAGTGGACAAACAAGCCTAGAAAGCACCTCGCATAACGGTTCATGATTGATGGAATCAAAGGTCTTAGTCAGGTCAATAAATCCCATAAACAATTGCTGGTGGTGTTCTCTACACGTCTCTTGGATCTGTCATTCAACAAAAATCATGTTGGTGGTGCCTCGAGACGGTCTGAAACCACATTGGGGTTCCGGAAGGACATCTTTGGTGAGAGGGAGGAGACGGTTTAAAAGGATATAAGCGAGGATCTTCCTGGCAATGGAGACGAGGGCAGTACTTTGATAATTCCCGCACATTGACTTGTCTCCTTCCTTAAAAATGGCCACAGTATTGGCATTCTTTAGGTTGAGTGTAATTTCCTCAATAACCCAAATACTAACAAGAAGTTGAAGTTTTTGCGCAAGTGATATTCCAACAGCTTTGAAGACCTCCACTTGGATGCCATTTGGGCCTGGTACATTGTTGTTTCTAATCTGAGTGATGGCACACCAACTTCTTCAGAAGATGGGTTAGCCAGAGGTTACTGGATGCTGAGGAATAGACTTGATGATGGCAGTTTAGACTTCAGATTCATGGTTCAACAGAGTCTTGAAATGGTGCATTGTCCTTAAGAAGAGTGGAGCTGTCCTGGGATCACAGAGGGGTTATGCCGTTTGAACGTGGCCCATAGATGGCTTTCACTGCTTGAAAAAAACTGCTCATGTCATGTTGATCAGTGAAACTCTGGATCTCCATGGCCTTTGCTTGCCACCATTGATTCTTGATCTCATGCAGCCTCCTTTGAACTACAGCTTTAAGCCAATGATATGTCTCTCACTTTGCTGGTTAGAGGGTTTGTTTTGCCAAGTGCAAAATGCCCTTCTTTTCTGATGAATAAGTACTAGTATTTCCTCATTGTTCTCATCAAACCAATCCTGATGATGTTGAGTGGAATATCCAATCACTTCAGCATATGCCTCGTGGTCTTGAACTTTTCCCAATGTGTTTGGATGTCATTGATGTTGTCAGGTATGTCAGAGATCCTCTCAATGAGGCATTGCTGAAGATTCAAACTAGCATGATTTTGAAGTTCCTTAATGTTAAATCTCTTACGCATTCTTTTTGGTGGTTTATGGTGTTGTGGTGCAAGCCCACATGTTCATGACTGATTTGACGAAATCATGGTCTGTCCAACAGTGATCTGTACCTCACATGGCTCATGTAATATGGACATCAGTACTATCATGGACTCTGACGATGGCATAGTCAAGAAGATGTCAGTGTTCAGAACGTGGGTGTTTCCAAGTGATCTTACATTTGTCCCTCTTTCTAAAGATGATATTTGTGATAAGCAAATCACGCTCCACACGTTTGTGGAAGAGAAGAATGCCTTTAGAGTTAACTTTCCCTATCCCTTCTTTCTCAATGGGACCTCTCCAGGTTTTGATATGTCACCCAACTCTTGCAGTGAAGTCACCCATGAGGATAAGTTTGTCTTCCTTGGCTGTGGCAGTAAGACCTGCATCAGTAGCACAGTAGAACTGCTCCTTGTTGTTCTCGTCATCGTCAAGTGTGGGAGCATATGCAGTGATGACCATGGCATGCTGGTTGTTACTAAGTTTAAGACAGAGAGTCCTGAGACATTTGTTAATATCCATCTTATTGTTGATGGCAAAACCAACCCAATTACTACACCTCTCTTCAGATGGCTTTTCTTTCCAAAAGAGAGTATAGCCACCTCCATCTTCTTTCAGTTGGCCTTCATCTGCCCGATGGATCACATTTAGGGGAACAATATCAATATCATATCTTGAAAGTTCTCTAGCTATTATGGCAATTCTTTCAGAACAGTCACTGTTTGGCGACTCCATAAAAGTATGAACATTCCAAGTGGCGAAATTCACTACTTTGCTTATGTGCTGACCGTAGATAGAGTGATCCTGCTGGACATGGCTATCCAGCTTGGGAGGAGAGGGAGAGTTTGAGACAGCCTATGCTTATGGCACCTTTTCTAGCCCCTTCCCTATTCAGGGTGAGCAGAGGGGGATCCTGAAATGGTCAAATGCACTTCTCTTTCACAAGTTCAAGCCCAAGACAACCAACAAACAGCTGCTTTCTTCATGCATATTTGTGACTAGGGACTCCAAGATATCACTGCTCTTGTTTACGCCACCACTCATACATTGTTGCAGGACTTTGTTAGTGGGCGATGTTAACATCCTTGGCAGAAGTCTATGCATGAAGTCTTTTAACGTGGGGGAACTGGTGTGCAGGCAGCAACCTTGCAAAACTTGGCAGGAACGAGACTGGACCCAGTGACAGGGAAGTCAGAGACAACCAGAAGTCTCTGTCCTGCTGCAGCCCTAGTCAGTCCTCTTCGGCTGTGAAGCAGCTTAGTCTTCGAATACACTTGTTGGGGTCTTGAGAAGTTTGGACCATGCTTTGTCTGGAACCTCACCTCAGAACTGTTCGCCAAGGATGACCCTACCAAGAGTATAAGACTCTGGATGACATAGTTCTTAGAGTCATTGGGAAACACAAGCTTCTCAACCACAATAAGGTAATAATCCAAGGAGAGGACCATCTTTATACCTTGTACCTGATAGGATAATGGATGAGGATATTTTGTTTGAACTATCATTCCTCCTTATCCTACGAGAGGTCTCTGTGTTTCTGTACCATCCTCTCAGGATTGTGCTTACTTGGTTAGCTGATACCTAGTTCTGTTAGTCTACCAAGGTCTACTTAGGTTCATAGCCTACTTTGAGTCATACTTCTACCCAGGCTTAGGGCTCCAGCAAGTCCTATAATAGCTACCCATATACTGAACCCAGCTTCCTTTCAGGATTCTTTTCTGACTGCTGGAAACAGTACATTGTTTGTCTTATGAACCTTGCCTTCTCAACATTTAGACTCCATTTCAGTAGACTTGGATATGAGGCATCATAATGGATGTGTGGATTCATCAGATAGATTAACTGTGGCTGAGTCTCTAGAACTTTTGAAATTTATTCCCAGGTCTTCCGAGTTGTCTATTATAATGCTAGAGAGTCTGACAGTTGCAGTCATTCAGCATATTACCTTTCTCAACTGTGTGTAGAAGGAAATGGCTAGAGAGTGTAACTGACCTTCATTGTAGTCTTGATCAATCCTAATTCAGACTGAAAATAAGACACACATTTTTAACAGGAGGGAAATTAACCACCGGAACAATTTACCAAGGGGGTGGTGGTGGATTCTCCATTACTGGCAATTTTTAAATTGAGATTGGATGGTTCTCTAAAACATGTGGTCTAGTTCGAACAGAAATTAATTTAGGGAAGTCCTTTGGTTTGTGTTATCCTGGAGATCACACTAGAAGATAAGGTCCATTCTTGTCTTCTGCATGAATCTAATCTGTGAATTAGTTTGAGTCACATACCCTTTTCTGAACAAGCCTTTGGGACTTGCTTGCTGTCAGAATTTAAGATGAGCTAAGACCTTGGTTCTGCAGTTTTTTAGCATCCTCATTTCCAAAGAAAAAACACACTAGTATATGCAAGAAGACTTGCTAAATCTGTTTAACGTTGCCAGGTCATTCATGTAATAATACAGACAGATGCTTGTACTCCTCTGCAAATTTTGTTTCTTGTTATGTAGGGAAAATCGTCAATATTTTTTCCTCTGAACTCTTTTCCCAGTATGTTAGCAGAGTTGTTTTATCCTTGGAACCAATGTTTTATTTGACAAACCTTGCATAGGACTCTACATTGCATCTGGGAGCAAGCCACCCAGCCTAGGTCCACAGACATATCCTGGTGGGCTCATGCTAATGCTCTAAAAATAGGAGTGTTCGACAAGTGGGGTTTAGACCAGCTCAGGCTCTCAACCCACTGCCCCAGGTTTGAGAACTCAAGCTGCAACCCAGCCCCGTGCTCAAATCAACATCTATATGGCTATTTTCAGCACACTAGCACAAGCACTGTCCGCGTAAGTCTCTCAGCCTGGGCTGGGAGACTCACTCCCAGATTGAGTAGACATGTCTTTGATTTCTGGATGGAGGTCACCACCTTAATCTAAAGGTAATCGTCTCCCAAAAGAGATGGGCAGATGTTTTTGCATTCTTAAACTGGAGCTTTATATTTGATTACTGGGACTGTATGAATGTGTTCTGAAACATCTTGTGCATGTGTGGTCTGGCATCTCAACTTAATGCTAATGCAAAGGACTGTATTCTGTCATTTGTCTTGCTTGTCGTGGAAACTGCATTGTCCTCTTCTTCTCACTATTTACCTCCTTTTTTGATGATATATTTTGCAAAGTCACCATCAGTTCTCTTGGATGTCTGAAACTGTTTTAGAGAACTTTTGTTCCTTTATAATGTGAAAGAATTGAGACTTCATTCAAGCATTTTAATCTAAGATTAGGAATCCAATTAAGATGGTATTTCTTTACAGAAAGTAAAAGTATTTATCTGTATTTCTGCTGCTTTGAAGATATTAAATTAGATTCCTTTTTACCAGCTACCTTTCTCTTCAAATTTGGTAGGTTAAAAATATGTAATTACCAATTTTAACCTTCCAACTTCCAGAGGGGAAATAATAAATAGGTGTCCAATCGAATTATAGTATTGAGACTAAAAGCTTAACTGAAATCTTCATATATGGCAAAAAATACATTGTTGGGAAAGTTTTATTCCTGCTAATCAAGGAACTTAAGTTCTAGAGGATGCTAAGGCATTGGCAATTGATCTATACATGAAATACTGGAAAAGCAAAGAGCCAAAAACCTTTCGAGTTAGGAGAATTCCTATCTATCTTGCATTAGGAACACAATCTAAAAGTAGGATCTGGTGAAACTGTTGCTTCTTGAGAAGCAGACTTGTAAGTAAGTAACTTTCTGAAGATGTACATCTCAGTCGATTGCCCCATACTCCCATCCTTTCAAACCCTGAGGATGGTGGAATTTCTGCTTTTTTTACTGGAATATGGAATATGTTGGGAGGTTTTCACTTACTGGCTTGACAGGTACATTGAGATGGCACCAGAGACACTGAGCAAGGGGCTAGCCAGGGACTCTCTTGTCTTCCTCATTCTGTCTCCCCCTCATCGCACTGCCTCCCACCCACCCCCCAGGTGCCTATTTGTCTGAACCTAAGAGCTGAAGGAGTTCATACCTTGTTTTGCAATGGGAACGTACTCGAGTGGGAATCAACTGTGATGTAGATCTTTAGAATTCAAGAAATATAGGTATCTTATTTTTTTGCATTCAAATAAAGAGCCTGCAGATATTGTGGGTTCAACTAACTCCCATGAAAAATCTCTCTTAAATGTAAACTGATATACTAACTCTTAACTGAGAAAAGCTGTCTTCTTTTTATCATTAGGCTATGAAATATTTGTCCTATTTACTCTATCCCCTGTGTATTGGAGGTGCAGCTTACTCGCTTCTGAATGTGAAATATAAAAGGTAGGATACTATAAATTGTTATAAAATATTTTACACGGAGATTAAAATTTAATCACCCCTTTAAATTTTTTAATTATCCTTTCTTGGTGTTAACTGATATGAGATAATGGGGTTACAGAAGTCTTTTGCTCTAAGGCCTATTTGATCAGTCAAGTGATTGGAAATTACTGGCTGATCACTGGCTGTTGATAGTCTTAGCCTTATTCTCAGAGATATTCACGTTACAGCCATCTTCTTTGTTATGGGTCTGTGATATTGGGTGCAAGAGTATTACCTCATTCTTAGCACACAAGAAGTTAACTTTTACTTCATTCCTTACTCATGGGAAGAGCCATGAGAAGAGCTGCTGGAGAGACAAGGAGAGTTGGTGGGAAGATAAGGGTCCACGCTTATATGGATTAATCCCTGTTTGGAGAAACTTTTTGCTATGTTTGCTTTTGCCAACTCATTCTGTTTCCCCCCCACGCCCTACTTATTACTGCATTTTTATTTCTATTGAGTTTTCCCACTAGCTTACAAGCACCGATAGTCACCTCAATGGACAGGTCAAGTATTGAATGGGCCTGGAGACTGAACTGCCTGCATCTCCAGAGGCTGGCTGTTCCCTATATTTTGTTGGATTAAATTTTGAGAATTGAGATGTGATCTTGGTGGTCTGGGGAAGCTTGCTATTATGCTCTGTGGAGTTCCTTTTCTGTAGATAAAGGACTTCTGTCTCTACTGCTTTCATTATATTTTTCACAAGCATTAAATCCATGTTTTTAATAAGGAAAATATTGAGGTGGGTACCAGAAATGGAGACTGCAAGTAGTTCAATCAGTTTGCTTTCCAATTAAATCATCACAGAACCATTTAAAAATAATTCAGAAGATCTTCCTCGTGCCTCATGTTCTGAGTGCTCAAGCTTAAATTGCCAACCTCAACCCATTACAGTTTATAGAAATGTTAGTAACTGATTAATTGGAAAAACTTGTGAATTATATTCACTCATAGTTGACTGGATGTTAAAAATAAATCTTCTAAAGAACCAACTTCATTTCCATATTTGAATAGTAAGTCCTGTATACATGAGAATTTGCACAGCTGTAACAGCGTCTTAATGGAGAAAATCCTAACACAGAGACATACTGAACCAATGTCAAGTGAATCTTACTCTAATACAATAGAGTAATTTCATCAGATTAAGTTGCACCAGTGTAAACCCTATGTTGTAACTACACAGATTAGAGACATCTGCAGTGATGTAACTACAATGTAGAATGCACCAAAGAGGAGAGAGAGTTTTGTAATTTTAAGGCACGGGACTGGGACTCAGAAGACCTGATCTCAGTCTTTTGTCATAGTCTGCTTCTGTGACCTTGAGCAAATCACTTAATCTCTGCCTCAGTTCTCTACCTGTAAAGTTGGGAATAAAATGTCCTTCTCTGTCTCTTCTATTTAGATTGTAAGCTTCCTAGAGTGTGGGACTTTCTATTCTTCTTCGAGTGCTGGTCCCTATGTGGATTCCAAACGGGTGCACATGCATTCCATGTGCCGGGGCCAGAACTGTTCGTAGCAGTGTTTACTGCATCCAAGATCTTATGAGGCTGCACAGGTTGACGCCTCTCCAATTCCCTCTTGCTGCCACGTGGCCAGTCAGACCTCCTCTTCCTATCTACCATATAAGTAGCCTTCTTAGCGTTATTGTATATGGCTTTTTATACAGTTAAGCGCCATTTTAGTAGTTAGCAGTTAGGCATTTAGTAGTAATTATTCATTTGCCCTGTGCGGGGCATCCCACCACCTCAGGGGCACGGCAAACCAGTTTTAAAAGGCGTGCGTCGGGTCGGCACTCCTTCTCCGTGCGTGTTGTTTTAGATGTCCGTGTTATCTTTATTATTTGAATGAAGCCCTCGTCGTAGCCTGCTGTTCTGTCTGTCACTCCTTCCCACTGTGGAGTCTTGAGGCTTGGGAGCTCCAACTCTGCAAACATCTCATGGAGGAAGCAATGCACCTGAGTGTGCACTCAGATGGCATGTCATCGGATCCACTGGAGCGTTTGGCCTCACTACCGATGAATGCTTTGCTGGTTCCATCCAGAGTAGCGTCTTTGGCTCCGGTACCACCAGTGGTATTAGTAGTGCCATCAAAGCAGCACCGTGCTCATAAGAAGCACACGCATGAGTACAAGAGTGGCTACCTGAGAGGGACCTCCTCAAAACTCATAATTGCCTCTGCACGCCACATTAGGTTGGAGGTAAGAAGTCACGTGAGGACTCGGCCGCTCCTCCCCTCAAAAAATCTCAGACAGAGCACAAGTCTAAACACCATTGAGACCAACCAGTGTCATCTTCATCTTCTGTTGTGGAACTGCTGCCTCCACCCCCAACTCCATTCACTCCACTGGGACTGTTGTGAATCCCACACCTGGTGCCACGCTGACACTTATGGCTGAGCTGCTTCTTCTGTATGCCAGTTCCTCGCTGCATTCCAGATCACCAGGAACCATATGACCTCCATCACTGGCAGATAAACTGCTCCCGTTAAGCCACTGCCTTTTTGCACCATCGGAGCACCACGTGAGCACATCTTTGCAGAGCTGTTCTGCACTGGCTCCAGCTGTCCCAATGGCAGCACCGTTTCCGGACCAACCTTCCAACTCACAGTGCTCTTTGGAACAGGATTCCGCCTTTTCACCGGTATGATCCTACAGTCTGGAACAGCGATGCATGGTCTGGTACCATCGTGGTCCATTGGCTCCGTCAGATCTGTATGCTTGGGCCTACTGGCACCATTGGGACTTATAATGTGGCTGCGGGGCATTGCCACGGCCTCATCACTGCCCTTCTCCAGTTTATACAGATCCTTCCTTGATTTATGAGGAACCCTGAGATCCCCCACGATTGGAGCTCATGGAACCATCAATCCCCATGGGAGCATCTTCCTCCCTGGATGAGGCACTTACCAGTGTCCTTTTCTCTCTGGCTTGGTCTACACTTACCTCTGCGATTCGGCGGCAGTCGACGGGAGTTACACAAAGTATGCAATGAACTTGCGTAACTCCCATCGACTGCTGTGCTTCTCTTCTGCACGCCATCTTCACTACACTGCACCACTTGTGGGGGTGGATTAATAACGTCGACTTCAGGATTGACTGAACGGGTCTTCACTGACCGCTCAGTCGATCCAGATAAGTCGATCTGATGGCGGTGACTTTGCCTCCATCAATGTAGACATAGCCTCCCACACGACCATGGTCAATACCAAGACCTGTTCCAATGCATGACGAGGGTCCTTAGCCTACTGGTGGAGGACCTGGACATCCTACAGCTGACGGGACCCTTACGCACTGCTCTTCCCACACACAATGCACATTTTCAAACAGGTTGGGCAGTCTGGTGTACCTCTGCATCATAAGCACCTACACCTAAATGGGCAGAACGCAGATACATTGTCCCTGCAAAGCATACAGAGTTTGTTTATACACCCACCACCAAATTCATTAATGGTACAGGTGTCAACAGAGTGTGCTAGACAACAGCATTTCAAGTCCACCTCTCCAGATTGAGCGGCCAAGAAACTTTACCGATTGGCCTACGTCTTGGTGGGCCTGCAATTCTGCATAGCTAGTTACCAGGCTATACTGATGAAATACAACTTTTGAATATATATCAAACTGGCAGAGTTTCAGGCCTTTCTTCTAGAGGATAAACAGGCCATGATCAAAGTCACCCTCCATGCCGTGATAGACATGGTGGACACAGCATCATTGGTCTTGGGGGTTGTACTATGCAAGGACTCTTGGTTACAGACGTCAGGGTTCCCAAAAGAGGTCCAGAGCACACTTGAGGGGGACCTCCCTTTTGATAACCGAATACTTGTTAGTGATAAAACTGACGGGAGTCTACACTTGCTTAAGGACTCTCGTACCACTCTGCGGTCCTTGGGCCTTTACAAACCAGCCCCAACTTGCTGCCAGTACTGGTTCTCTTTGCGCCTCTTGTGCCCTGCCTACCAACCTTATCCTCTACACCAGCAGGATCAACGGCCATGATACCCTGCTGCCACTACTTCATCCGCTTCTTCTTTCCTGCAACACTCATCCAAACACCCATTTTGACTCCTCCCTTGACACCTGCAAACTACCCTCCCCTTCTCATACAATCCCTCCAGTTATCTTCGGGGGCTGTCTTGCTCAATTTGCCTTCAACTGAAGCAAGATTGCTACCGATCACTTGGTGTTGGATATCAGACACCAGGGGTAATTCAAATTGTTTCTTTCGTTTCCCCTTTGTCACCCACCCTGTGGGGCAACGGAAAACCCATCATAACGCAATCTCCTCCAAGAGGAAGCAGATGCCTTCCTCTGGAAGGGCGCAGTAGAATGCATTCCACGTCAATATCATGGCCATGGTTTTTTCTCATACTGAAGAAAGGGGGCAGCCTACACCCCATTTTAGACATCCAGGCTCTAAACCACTTCATTCTCAAGTTCCATTTCCTCATGGTCATCGTTCCCCAGATTGTCCCCTGTCTTCCCATTGGAGCCTGGTTCTCTGCTCTCAATATGAAAGACGCCTATTTTCACGTGGGCATACATCTGCCCATCACAAATTCCTTTGCTTTACGGTAGGCCTCTTACACTATCAGTTCCAAATTCTGTCATTCGGAATAACCACAGCTGCATGCATCTTCACAAAGGTCTTTGCAGTAGTGACAGCCTACATGAGATGTCTCAGCCACTCATTGTTCTTGTATCTGGACAACTGGCTACTTGTCGCGTCATCCTGGAAATGTCTCCTGACCACCATCCACACCCTATGAACACTCTTTGCAAGCCTGGGATTCTGCATCAATGAGGACAAGTCGACCTTGGTACCTACCCACGATCTCATTTTCATAACTTGGCTAAACTCCCTTGCTGCATGAGCCTTTCTGCTGTCAGACCATTTCAAAGCCCTCATTTCCCTCATTGCACAACTCCACCACTGGTCTCACACACATCTGAGACTGCCTCACCCTCCTGGGCCACATGATTGCCTGCACCTCAGTCACCCCGAATGCATGTCTGCACATACAATATCTCCAGCTGTGTACCGTCTGTGACCCCCAAGTAGATCTCCACAAAAAGGTACTTCTCCCTGCCTCAGTCTTGACTTCTCTCGCATGGTGCTGCAAGCTGGCCATGGTCATGGCCGGCACCTCCTTCATTTCTCCCATGCCCAGTACCACCCTCACTATAGATTCTTCACTTATAGACTGGAACATTCATTTGGAGGGCCACACTGCCCAAGGACTGTGGTCCCCCAGAGAGGCCAGGATGCACATCAACATCCTGGAATTACGAATAGTCCGCCTTGTTTGTCAGGTGTTCCTACCCTTCCTCCGATCCCGACGTGGCGGCTGTCATCCATATAAACAAACAGGGTGGAGCCTGGTCCCCAACCCTTTGCGTGGAAGCCATTCATCTGTGGAATGACATATTGCTTCACATAGTCCATCTTCTGGGCACCAAGAATACCGTTGTGGACACTCGAAGTTGCACCTTCCACAAAAACCACAAGTGGGAGCTCCACGACCCCACTCTCTGGTCCATCTTCCACAAGTGGAGCACACCGTGGTGGGATCTCTTTAGGGCTCCTACCAACAGCAAACTCCCCCTTCTCTACTCAAGGGACACTCTTAGATGAGGCTCTCAGGGGGACACGCTTCTCCTCCCTGGGTCACCTGATATCCGGTACTCCTTCCACAGATCCTCCGCAAAATACAACAAGACCATGCTGTCCTCATTCTTATCGTTCCCTTCTGGCCTCGCCATTACTGGTTCACTGATCTCCTTTCTCTCTCTCTACCCACCAATTCTCCCTCCTCTTCCAGATCTCACGCAGCAACACAGCCGGCTCTGACACCCCAACCCAGAACCGCTTCTCCTCATGGCCTAGTATTTGGATAGGGCTCACGAGTAGACAAAACGTGCTCAACACCAGTATGCAATGTCCTTTCACCTACCATGTGCTCATCCACTAGAGCATGTTATCAGGCAAAGGGAAAACACATCACAGTGTGGAAGACCCATCACCGTCACCCCATCAGCCCAGTTTCTATCCCCACTATCCTTGACTACCTTCTCCACCTTTGACAGTCAGGTCTTGCTGAGTCCTTGAGCTGGTCCACCTAGCGGTGCTTAGTGCCTTCATCCCAACAGTGAATGGGTTCTCCATCTTTAACCACCCTACCTCAACCCATTTCCTCCATGGGCTCCTCAACTCTTCCCATCGATTCCTTCGTGGTCTCAACACCTTCCTGTCAATTCCCCCCTTCCCCCCCCCCCCCCCCCGGGTCTCTCTGGAATCTAAACCTCGTCCTCAACACTCACCAAGCTACCCATCAAACCACTGGTTAGTTGCTCCCTTACCCACCTCTACCAGCCTTCTTGGTAGCAATCACATCCGCCCGCTGGGTTAGACTCGCCTTTCATGGTCTTCCATGAGGACAAGGTGTTCTTATGACTCCATCCCAAATTCCTACCTAAGGTAATCTCTCCATTTCATCTCAACCAATCCATTCACCTCCCAACCTTCTATCCAAAACCACACACCTCACAAAGAGAATGCACTCTGCATTCCCTTGAAGTTCATCACACATTGGCTTTCTATCTCCAGTGCACACGTAACTTTCATACCTCACCCAAGCTTTTGTCGTCCTTACAGAATGTTGCAGCGGCCGTGCCCTTTCCTCTTAACATCTCTTCAAGTGGATCTCTTATCTCACCGAGGAGTGTTACTCCTTTCTCAAGTCTTTCCACTGCCTGGCATCATTCCACACGAGCTAAAGCAACCACGTTTGCCCTTCTCGCGGATGTTCTGTGGCAAGACATTTGTAAAGCAGCCATGTGGTCCTTTATCCACACTTTCACCGCTCACTATGCCATAGCCCCATCAGTGGCAGTTGGCCTATGCAGTCTTGCAGACTCTCTATTTTGTCAAGCCCTCGCTCCCACTTCCACGCTGAATACTGCTCACTATGCTACCCACGTTTGGAATCCACCTAGGGACCAGCACTCCAAGGAGATTACTTACTGTAACAGGAGGGCCTGTGAGATGTGTGGTCCCTATTTGATTCCAATCCCAACCTCCTTCTCCTTTGCTACGAGCTCTGTGCCTGTTGGTAAGAGGGACCTGGAGAGGCATTGACCAGTGCAGCCTCGTAAGACCTCAGACGCACCACGTGGCTGATTCATGACGCACATGCAGGTCAACAAACACCGCTATGAACAGTTCCCGCACATGGTGCTCATGCATCTTTGAAATCCAAATAGGGACCACACATCTCGAAGAACCTCCAGTTACAGTAAGTAACTTTCATTTAATGTGTTTGTACAGCACCTTACACACTGGAGCTCCTATCTCAGTTAGGAAAATAAAGAGAAAATATGCAGGTTTCAGAGAACAATTTTTGGATCTCCTTAATTATTGGAAGATTATTTAAATCATTATTTAATGTTGAAAAATGACAATGTTTGCAGTGTCCTAGAACAATAAATTACAAAAGACATAATTCAGCAAAACTGCATCAGCAACAAAGTGCCACAGAACAACTAACCATAGTTTAATAATGGTTTATCCCTTAAACTTAATTTGTAGCCTGCTGCAAATTCTATTAATCATTTTGTGGCTACAGAATAATTGATCATCTCACTAAAGCCAAAACTTCACTGTAAATATATTTCTGCTAACATAGTGCCAGTGGGGAAATGTAATGTTATCGATATAATGACACTGTGTGATAGAGCAATTTTTGTTCTCTTACATTAAGCTCAAAATTCACGTTGGCTTTTTTACTGCTATATTACACTGCAAACTCTCATTTTGATTTGCTTTCCATCGCCTGTAGCATTACTTATTTCTAGCTTTTTGTACTCCATTGGACATCTGTTTTTGTTGGCTTACATTTTTCCCAGTTAAATCTCATTTTATTTACTGCCCATGTTTCCAGTATCTCTAGTGTAAGAGCCTATACCCTTTCTGTTTTCATTATTATTTGTTATTTCGTATAATCTGAAACCTAATGACAATCCCTACAGTGTCTCCTGGTCCTTCCTTCATGTTTACACCTTCACCCTTTGTTTATAGTCCTTTGTTCAGTTTTCATTGTACATAGCATTCCTTTTAAAGCTGATTTGAATCAATGAGTTTTTCAAAATCATGAAAACTTATTGACTAATTGGTCCCTACTTGTGCTGGAAAACTTGAGGCAATGCATGTCACAATAAAACACTTCAAAATACAGTAAATCACCCCCCTCTGAAATCTTATCAAATTCAAGTGGTTAGTGAGATGTGAAGAAAGTGTCACTTTTGTTTTTAAAGATGGCAGTTTTGAAGTCCTCAGCTTCATTCTCTTCCATGTTAATACACTGTTTAGAAGATGATATTCTGTGAGAGTTGTCAGTTTAGTGTTGTATACTGGTTGGGAGGAGGAAATGGAAAAATAATTATACTGTGTCTCTTATTTTTAGCTGGTATTCTTGGTTGATTAACAGCTTTGTCAATGGTAAGTATTTTCCTCTCATACTCTATGTATATTTATCCTTTTTTATATTAGGGCCAAGAATTTTGAAAATAGCCTAAAATTAGGCTGACTTTAGTAGGTCGTGTTGCGTGTTCAGCATTTACAAAAAAAAAAAAAAAATCAGGTCACTTTTATTTAGGTCCCTAAATATGGATTTCAGAGCTTGAGTTTGTTCCTATTTTTTTAAAATACTGGCCTGGATATTTTTTAATTTTACAAGTGATATTTCAAACTTAGACATCTTAGATTTTGTAATAGTGTAATATGGGGTTATCATGATTTGACTGTTTGTCCCAAAATGATAGCAGTAAAATAGAAGAGCAAAAATGGGGGAAGTGGACTCTAAAATAGTGGTATAATGGAACATAGTCCATTAGCGTAAACCACAAAGTGAGGATGATGGCATGTGAATCTTGCACTTGTGCACCTCCCTTTAGTATATGTCCACACTGCAGAACGAAGCGTGCCTCCCAGCTAGGGTAGGCAGATGCAGATTAGCTGTGTTTGAGCTAGTGTGCTAAAAATAGCAGTGTATCCAGAGATAGCACAGGTGGCAGCTATATGTACCGAGAGGAATTGAGCAGATTTGTACTTGGGCAGCTATTCCTGGCTACCCTGCTAGTTTTAGCGTGTTAGCTCAAACAGAGTTAGTACATGTCTGTTTACCCAAGCTGGGAAGCGCACTCCCAGTTTCAGGAAAGATGTACCCTTGATGTTAGAGACTTGTGCACATGAAAGGGGGAAACTGATGTCTCAAACTGAAATTTTCATGAAGTACTTGCTGTTTGAGGCATTTATCTTTAAAACATGTTCACATTGTATCTTCAGGGGTATATGCTTTTGGATTCCTATTTATGTTGCCTCAGCTGTTTGTGAATTATAAGGTACGTCCAAATTGTTTATAATGGGATATTTTTGGCTTTTAGTATCTATAACTTATTCCCAGTTTTGTTACAAATTATGTGCACATTTCTTTTCTTACAGATGAAATCAGTTGCACATTTACCATGGAAGGCATTCACATATAAAGTAAGTAAAGCTGTAATTTCAAAAACTTGTGCTGCCAAGCCAACAATTGTTTTTTATTTGAGAAGCAGGGCAGTAATGTGTAGCTTAAATGTGAATTTTTAGAATTAAACTACCGGTTTAACCCAGCACAAATTTAATTTTTGTAATTTTTTCTGTTTGCTAAGAAAGTTATGACTGTCTTCAGTTTTTTCATTGTGGCTTCCCCATAATGCAAATTATTTTAGCCTTCTAGTTTTGATGGCAGGATTGATTTTGACTGTCCTGCAATCTTTCATATGAGTAAAATACTTAAAATGCATATATTCATTAAAACAGTAATAGAAGAGTCCATTGATTGCTAAATGTGTTACAAACTGAAAGACAATTCTGAGAAAGAGTCAAGACCCCATTTACTTTACAATGCCAAGGAATTCCCCACAATGCAGCAATACTGTGTTCCAAAGTCTGTGTTCACATTAAACAATGTAAATTAAGCTATTTTGTTTTTCTGAACCAGCAGAAAGCCTGAAATGGTAGTTTTTAGAGATGAGACCTTTCATCTCAATGTGTTAGCTCTAAAACCTACAAATGACAAATATCACTTAATTTTTTCAATGCTGATAACTCTAGCAGAAACATCCAAGAAGTGTGTGTGTATATCCCTTATCCTAAGTTGCCTACCACACTTACCTAGATGGAAAACTTAATAGAATAATGAATAAGACTCTTTACTGATTATTTATTTTCCTACTTAATTCATTAAAACCACCATTTTAATCTTACTGAGCCTGCCACAGAGTTTAGGATGCAGCATCAAAATGCTAATTTTAATAACGTTAACAGATGCATTCACACTCAAAAAATCCAAACAAGAAAGCATGAATGTTATAAACATCAAGCACTTCCCTTGAGAAGTTGGATTTTTTGCTAAATTATGTCTGATCATGGGGAGAGAATTACCGAGGCCATATAACAAAAATAGCCTTGCAGGATTTATTATTGTCATTTTCAATAAATTCTGTTTCTGAATAGATAACATGATCTCCTAAATAAACAAAATCAAATCTAAGTACAGGAAGGACTCTGAGCCCAGATCTATTGTAGCATAATAAATCACACTGTCCTTTTGAGGGAAGGGTAAATCTGTATCCAGAGTCCCTTCTTGTCCTATTAAAAATGTATAGACCAAGCCTTTAAATACACACTTTGCATTTTCTTTCTATTTATGGTGAAATGTGTGTGCACTGGTGGGATGCTGTGGTAGGTGTATGCTGTCTGGATGTGTGTTTGTTTCCCTCAGTAAGGATGAAGTCTCATTCGGCTGTGTACACATTATGGCCTCACAGATAATTTTTCCTAGTGCTTAAGTAATTCCCAAACATCTAGTCATCTTTTTAGTCATAAGGAGTAGTTGGTTGGTGTCATGTATAGAACGTAGAGGTAGATATTAGCATGTAAATGCAGATATGGGATATTTTAACACACAGTTTGGTTTGTTGTCTTGCATAGTAATGGTGTATTTTTGCCAGTTCTTCTTTGAGACAAACAAGGAAACCAGCAGAATTTCACTCACTTTGGTTTTTTTAGTGTGTGTACTTTGAGTTTCTTATACCCACTGAAGCAGTACTTAGTAGACACCTTTGCTTAACCAGTTCTCATGTATTGTGACTGCTTTGGTGTGAAAAATTTGTGATTTATTTCCAAAGATTGAGAATGAACTTTATATATTCCGGCTACTTGTCATAACAGGTCATGTTATCAATGTTAGAGACTTGTGACTGGAGCGTTGAAGACACACATGCGTGTGTTATGAAGGTTGTCTATGACCATAGTACAGTTATTTTTAAAACCAATATAAAAAACTGCAAAACTATTTGTAGATGTCATAAATGTCAGTCCTCTATAACAAAGGTTTTCTGTTTCCACAGTAAATGTTCTTTTCCAGTTCCTTTCAACTCTCTCAAACACTCACTCCTGGGCAAAAAATTTTCAGGCTTGGTGTCTCCTTGAGCGTGAATTTTGTTTGGAATGCATCAGCAAAAACATTTTGGCTCTTAAACAAAAGCAATGAAAAGAAATCACCAAAGACCTTTTTTTGCCATTACATTTTTAAAAAATTATTGCAATCTTTTTTTGAGCAGCTATTACGTAAGTGGAAGGAGATAGACAATTTACATTTGACAGAGTGTGATTTGGATGGACAAACATTTTTTTTGGCAGACCAGGGAAAATACAAAATGAAAATCTCAAAAAATGGTTTGTTTTATAAAGATTTTAAAATTACATATTGTTCATACACAATTTAAGGGTTAATAGGTAACTCGTTCTCCACAAAGTGAAAGTGACCAGTGGGGTATTTATGAATCCTCACATTTTCAACTGAATTGGGAAGGTAGCATCACTGTAAACTGTCTTTTTTTTTTAAGTTTATAAAAAATAAAATATTTAGATGGTGAAGGTCAGAACAGTAGCAACTGTTCTCTTATTGGTAATGCTGCACCTGCTTTCCTAACCCACTGGTTTTTGTCTTCGTATATCTAGGGCTCTATCCAAGTATGGTTTAAGCTAAAACACTAATGTTCTGGAGTGCACAGTGCCCTGTGAATTGAGAGCACCATGTTATATCTTAGCGGTAGCATTAGTTAGATCTGCAACTTAAGGCTTGAATATTAGCAGAAATGTTGAAGCAAGCTGAATGTACTGAGTATAAAATGTTCCCTATTTTAGTTTCCCCAAATAGTTTCCTTTTAGATCTGTATGACATTCCGGCATGTAGTCCAGACCACTGAGGGGCTGTGTCAACTCCTGCCCAGCAACATGGGGTGCCTCACAATGCTTTGTTGCTGTGGCTTCCAACCTGGGCTCCTCACAAACAGCCAGACAGCATGCAGGATACCCTGTGTGTCTGTGTATAGCCACAGCCCAGGTCCAGCAACTTTGACCTCAGCAGCCTGTTACCAAACACCAGTCATACTCTGGCTTCCAGCAACCTTGGTTACTACTTGCATGTTGATCCCAACACACACCTAGTCCTGAATTTTCCCCAAAAACATGTGTTCTGCACTGTCCCGCCCTCTCTTGGACAGTCCAGCTATATTAGGTCCATTGCCCCTCTAAGTGGATCAGGATACAACAGTTTGCCACCTCAAATGGAGTTACCCACACAGTTCACAACACTGAATTAGTTTTGATTAAAGAGTAAAACAAGTTTATTTAATTACAAAGAGAGAGGTTTGACATGAATGCAAGTAATGAGGCATTAAAGTCAGAAATAGTTAAAAGAAAAACAGATAAAAGGCTTTCTAAACCTAACAAACTAGACTTGGTTCAAGGTGAAGTTGCCGGCCACATATTCTAGTAACATTGCTGACCAAATTGTCAGTCCAGGATCTGCTCCCAAGGTCCAACAGTTGTTTTTTTGCTTTTTGTTTTTTTGTCCTCTTAGGTGAAAGAGGGAGATGGACAGGGAGAGAGAACATGGGGAGTATTTGCCCCATGCTTTTATAGTTTGGTCACCCTGTGAAATGCATTTTCCTGAGTGACCCCTAAATAAAGTTCTTTCCAGCTGAAAGCAAGGAGACATGGAGTCTGGTGGAGGAAGTTCCATGCTGGTTCTTTTCACCTGTGTTCTCTGGAAGTGCAGATGTTCCTTGTCCTTTGCCATCTCCTCCTTCCATGCCAAAAAAATGGCCATTTGATAGGTGATGGCCCATTAGCTTTGCTGACGTGTGACTATGGGTGTCAACTTATCATGTGTCTTTGAGAAACTGGTTTACCCACTTCCCAAACTTGTCTGGTAAACACGCTTGTCATGATTTCAACTTATGTTCATAATTACATATAATGTTGCCACATACATTTCAGCATGGTATTATTGGCCAGCAAGTTTAGTTTTCAAATGATACCTTACAAGGCATATATTTTACAAAGATTATTGCAATAATGTGTAGGATGTGAATACAGGCGTGCATTCCATCACAATCTATATTTTATTTCTTTGCTTTCTCCTTTTTTCTCTTCCTTACTCCACAGTGATCCAGTATCACAAAACACGGTCAAGAACACTTTACCCATATATTCCAGTAATGAATCTTGTTAATTAAAATACTCAAAGATCAAAACTATTCCTGAGCTGTCACTGTTTTGCTGTAACATTGTCAACACAGGCAGGTCGTCAGTTAGCATCTCACTGCCAAATGAGGATACTAGTGCAGGCAGAGCCATTTTTTGTCTTTAACTTTGCTGTAACTTCTCCCATTCAAAGTTCTGGGTTTACCTATTAGTTCTTAAATAGTGCACTATGTTCTCATTCCTTTGTAGTAGCCCAAGTCCTGGTGTGATATTTGAAACTGACCATCTAACCACAGAGTTAATGTGCAACCAACTGAACTATACTTGATACCATTGCTGAAAATATTTCTTCTATTTATAGGCCTTCAACACCTTCATTGATGATATATTTGCTTTTATCATCACTATGCCAACATCGCATAGGCTGGCATGTTTTAGGGATGATGTGGTGTTCCTCGTCTACCTTTACCAAAGATGGTATGTTTTCCCTCCCTCCCTCCTTCTCTTTTTATCCGTTTTCCTTATTGTTTGTCAAATACAGACCAATGAGACTGTGTGTCAGCAATAATTAATCAGCTATAAGAGACAAAAATAGTTTGGAGCTGACTTAAGAATTCACTCTCATAGTATGTTAATATACAGTGAAATGTGTTTTGGAATCTGATAGTACTAAACTATACTCTTATCAATGATATAGGCCCTCTTAGGGGTTACTTACTCACATTTTGAGAATTAAACGTAAGTAGATCACCAGCCTGATTACTCATCCTTATTTACATGATGGATTCTCTTACCTTTTAGTCTGAGCTTGAAAAATTCATCAACTTGGGCAAGAGGAATCTAACCTTGGTGAGGGAGGAACCCACACTCCCAACTCTAACAAAATCTAAGCTTGCTTTTGTTCCGACAGGTAAAAGATCCCCCAGAGTCAATAATTAATCAATTGGAAATAAATGAGTTTAATTATAAACACAGGAGTAATATAGGTTTAACTAGTTATAAAAGGACATAAAAACAATTAAGCACAAAACAAACTGATATAAGAAAGTATTAAACAGGCAACTGACTATAAAGACCTAAACTAACATTAACCAGACAGTGGTTCCTTGACCAGGAATCAAACCCTGGTCTTCCACATGGTAGACAGGGACACTTACCACTATACTACACAGACAACTAGTTGCTTATAGGAAACAGAAAGGGGTTACACAGACTGTTAACTGAAAAGCACAGAGGCAGAAGCAGTTAACTACAGGACTAGTTGCTCTCACATAGAGATTTCACAGACAATGAGTTAATTACAAGGCACAGAAAGGGGGGAGGGGGAGTCACACGGGCAGTCAACTGCAAAGGGGCAAACGGGCAGTCAACTGCAAAGGGGCAAAAGGGGTTTAAAACAAACTGCACAGAAGGGGGGGTCACACAGGCAGTTAACTGCAAAGGGGCAAACGGGCAGTTAAAACAGAAACTAAATGAGAGAGAGGGTTAGCAATGGGGGGGAGGGGCGGCTTCTGCTTTCAGAGTAGGTTTAAAACAGAAACTGAAAGGGAAAGAGAGTTAGCAATGGGGGGGGGGGCAGCTTCTGCTTCAAGAGCAGATTTAAAACAGAAACTGAAAGAGAGAGAAGGTTAGCAGTGGGGGGAGGGCTTCTGCTTTCAGAGCAGATTTAAAACAGAAACTGAAAGAGAAAGAAGGTTAGGATCTTACCAGTCTCAGCAGGGAAAGTTGCAACATCACCCCTGAAGCTAAGTAGCAACACAGAGCAGGCTTACACGTTCAGGCTCGGAGTCCGGAGTGGGAGAGGGAAAAAACAGGGCAGCTGGTGTGTCTAGCAGATGGTGAGTTCTCTCTCTGGAGCCTGGGGCGTGCCCTGGCTTTAAACTAATCACTTCAGGTGGCCAAGGTTACTCCTGATTGGAGGGGAGACATTTGAATCAGGGCAAACCTTTGGCTGGGAGGTGAGCCGACCGTTAGGGAGGCTGTGCTACTGGTCATGTAGCCAGCTGCTCCCAGTCACCTGGTCAGTTTCAGGAGGAGCGAGGAAATTGCCTAATAAGGTCAGTTTCAGCAGGAGTGAGCTAATGGCCTAATAAGGTCAGGTCGAGGTTTTACTGATGCACCAGGTGGGTAGGTGGGGGGCGAGAGGTGGACATATCAGGTACTGCGTTGCAACAGCTTTCTTAAAAGAAAATTTTCTAGCCAGTAAAGTTGGAAAACTAACTTTCCAAAAGTGAACTAATAGCATAATTTTCCTGAATCTGCAGACAGTTCCAACATTTCTGCCACTTAATTCTGATATGCAACAGAGTGATATTAATAAGACTCATAATTTTCACTGCTGCTGCTATGCGGAACTCTGTGGCAGCAGGGTAGCTGTCAAGAATTCATGTCCATTTCTTGTTGTTGGATGGAAAAATTAAGAGCAGAAGCAGATTTTTGAGTTATTCACTGGGAAATAGGACAGAAAAGGAGACCAGGAGGGGAAGACGTTTAGACTAGCAGGAGACATGTCTTCTGTTCATAGTCTTTTGTAGCATACAGGGAGAGTGATAGAGTACTGGAGATCCTTTTCCCCACACTGTAGGGGGGAGGAGACTCAAGGCTCCGTCTTTCCAACAGCTACAGGTGAGTAGAGCTTCAGATTTACAAGGCAAAGACTGATCTGAAAGATGAAGCCCCCAGCTGGGTTTAGAGACAGCACAAAGCAGCTGGTGGCAGAGTAAATATTATATGGTGGTTCTTTTTAAAGTTTTAGCTTTATTTAAACTGATTTAGGACTAGCAAAACAGCTCTCAATTAAGATAAGGAAAGTTGTATTTAAAACAGCCCAACTTCTGATTGAAGGGGTGTTTCTCTTCAAAGTTGAGCTGCTTGAAAGTGCTGGCAGCCGAACTTCAAAGGTAAAAGTTGCATCCGTTACCCAGCTACCCATACTTTCAAATAGCTGGACCTTTTGAAATTTCATTTTTATATGAAGAGGAGCTGATATGGTTCTACTTAAGACCTACTTAGATACCCTGGAAGGTAGGGATAGGATACAGAAGGACCTAACCAAACTGGAGGATTGGGCCAAAAGAAATCTAATGAGGTTCAACAAAGAAAAGTACAGAGTCCTCCACTTAGGAAGGAAGAATCCCATGCACAGCTATAGACTGGGGACTGATGAGCTGGGCAGCAGCTCTGCAGAAAAGGACCTGGGGGTAACAGTGGATAAAAAGCTGGATATGAGTCAGCAGTGTGCCCTGGTTGTCAAGAAGGCTAATAGCATACTGGGTTGCATTAGGAGGAGCATTGCCAGCAGGTCGCGGGAAGTGATTATTCCCCTCTATTCAGCATTGGTGAGACCGCATTTAGAGTATTGTGTCCAGTTTTGGGCCCCCCACTACAAAAAGGATGTAGACAAGTTGGGGAGAGTCCAGCGGAGGGCAACAAAAATGATTAGGGGGCTGGAGCACAGGACTTATGAGGAGACGCTAAGGAAACTGGGCTTGTTTAGTCTGGAAAAGAGAAGAATTGGGGGGGGGGGAGGGATTTGATAGCAGCCTTTAACTACCTGAAAGGGGGTTCCAGGGAGGATGGGGCTAGGCTGTTCTCGGTGGTGGCAGATGACAGAACAAGGAGCAACGGTCTCAAGTTGCAGTTGGGGAGGTCTAGGTTGGACATTAGGAAAAAGTTTTTCACTAGGAGGGTGGTGAAGGACTGGAATGGGTTTACCTAGGGAGGTGGTGGAATCTGCATTTTTAGAGGTTTTTAAGCTGAGGCTTGACAAAGCCCTGGCTGGGATGATATAGCTGAGGTCAGTCCTGCTTTGAGCAGGGGATTGGACTAGATGACCTCTGAGGTCCCTTCAACTCTAATATTCTATGATTCTTTTTTAATGTTCCCTGGCATTAGGGAGAGAAAGCAAATGATGAACAAAGAATCAATTTTTAGCAGATTAAACAGTGGTGCATGCTGCCTTTTACAAGGAATCAGTGCTTCATGTAACTAATTTGTGTTACTTTATCTGTAAGGCTATATCCTGTGGATAAGAACAGAGTGAATGAATATGGAGAATCTTATGAAGAAAAGCCGAAAAGAAAACCCCACAGAGAATAGTTAAGATAACAGAAGAAGACTCTTTCTGGACTGCTACTGTCTTCATGTATTGTCTGATCTTAAGGAAGAAAAAAGATTGGATTATTTAATAAGAGTATTTTTTAAAGTTTGACAACTCCATAGACAGTACATCTTCTACATTGCCAAAATCTATTTTTGATGGTTCTTCAATATTTCAAGATCCCTTTTGTGTCTTCATGAAGAAGTCTGCCAATGTTTCTGCAAAATGTCACTAAACAATAGTTAAACATAGTTAAACTTCTCTTCTGTGAAAATTAAATATTAATTTGTCTTCATTGTTATGATGAACGTCTTAGTGTGTGTTTTGAGATGCTTGTTTAACTGTTCCTGTGGTGCCTGTATTGATAAAGGGCTACTAGGCCATGAAAAGTGCAGGTAGGCTGTGATTGTTATAGCAGAATAGAGAATCACTGCAGTTGTTAGAATTTAAAGGTATAAAGTCTGGAACATACACTTTAAACTGCATCACACAACACCATTCTAGGTTGATACCAGACATGAAAGGGCTCAAACTGATGGGGGGGTTAAAATCTCATGCTGACGTAAGACATATGGGACATTGAAATAAAAGTCCTCTTGCTTAAAATATTTTTCCTGGGCTAGTAACCCAGACAGTTAAACTTAAAAAAAAAAAAAAAAAAAAAAAATTGTTAGACTGTAATATGACTTTAAATCTTAATTTATTTTTAAATGGCAAAGCTTTTTACTGTACTATTGAGCATGTGCAGCAATTAGTATTCAGTAACTATTATTAGTCCATATCTAAAGTTGCATAAATCCTTCCTGCATTACTAGCCTAGGACCCCTTGATTCCCCATCAAAATGGGTATTTATATAATTATCATATAAGCCACTATGATATACTAGGAACATACCTCTCAAACAGTCTTGCAGCCTTATGTTTGCATGATAGACACCATTGTGAGCTGTTGTTCCAACTCTCATATGCTCTCACAGGCAAAAGTTTCCCAGTCCTCTTGATTTCTATTTTAAATTAGATAAAGAAAACATACTGCATTCAACTAATCAGAAGGGGATTGCTTGAACCCATGGATGTTCAGAAAATTATAAAAACCATAGCTAAAACAACTTAGTTCAAAATATGTCCATAAGTTAAAATACATATTTCCAGTAGCAGCAATGTTGTTTAAAGGGCTGAGTGTTACTCTAAATTCCTATCATGTTATCAGTTTGGATAATGTATTTATTAATCACTGAAATTCAGCACTTCTTGCAAATTGTTAGAAAATGCTAAAATAAAATGGCAGAAAAGTATGTTTAGAAACCCCATTATGTGATTTTATAAAATAACTTGCATCTAGTGAGCACTATAGCTAAATAAACGGTGTTGAGTAATACTGAAAATACATGCTGCTTTCCTTGCATTAGTAAACAAAACATTTGATTCCCAGATCCAGCATTAGAGGGTAAATCCTAGATTCACTTAGTTAAATTAAATGCTTTGCTTTAAAGTTAAATTGGTTGACTTCTAGCATTCTTATGTGGAAAAAACCAAAACTGCTGACCAAAAAATGTTTTTCTTTTAATTTACTGCATATGTTTGCTGGACTGTTCGAACAATTGTTTTACTTCAGTATGACAGTAATTGAAAATGTGAATAGTTCAAGTGAATAAAACCTTGCTCTAATTTTGTCATAAATAGGAAACAATAATGGGTTGTTTTATGCAGTAGACTTCATCAAATCCCAGTGTTGCAGAAGTTTGAAAGCACCAGGGCTGTGGTCCTGTAAAGACAAGGCATGTGCCTAATTTGACACACTGTGAGTAGTCCTCCTGAAGTAATTGGATCTTAACTTCATTTACGCTGAGGCTCCTTTACACCGTTCTAGCAGTGTAAAGTGGTCATAAAGTGGACATTAGTTTAATCTAATACCCACTTTAAGACATTTTACAATTCAGTAGTCCCAAGGGCCTGATTCTCATTTATGCAAACATCCCAGGTTACACGTGTGTAAGGTCCTATAGGATTGGGATTGAAGTTGACACAACCATGTTTTTTCTCTCGTGTTGCCAGCTGCAGCTCTGCATTGTTATGCTGACTGCTCTAAGGACTCCTATTTCATTGTAGTAAACATTTAGTTTTGTATGTTGAAAATAACTTGTCCTGATATTTAGCAATTTATACATTGATTCTTTTGTGCCATTTTTAAATCAGTTTGAGTTATTAATTTTTCTGAAGTGGCCTCTGAAAGTCTAATTACTGCATTCAGGTACTTTACATTTATATTCAACATTCCTTTTTTTTGTGGGTAATTGTTTGAATTTCAGTCATATATCTTTATGTACTGTTAGTTTATTACCCTTCATAACTTTCCATGTCCTTTGGTGATATAAGAAATGAATAATTTCCTATACAACAATGGTCACGCTGAATGTAAGTTTAGAACATTTGATGTTGTAAAGCAACCAGGCTTTGAGACAGTGATTTGTTTTCTGCATTCCATTTATAAATAAAAAATGTATGGGATGGACTCTTTAAGTTCTGACTTATTAGAACGACTGAGTTGCTACTGAGTTAATGAAACAAGAATTGACTATATTTCTTTTTAAAAAGATTTTTTTCAGTGCAATGAAATAGTCTTACAAAATCATGAAGCAGGGCTCCAATGAATACTGCATGTTTTGAGGTATAGTTTAAAATAGATTTTAATGTCTTGCTTTAAAATGTCTCAATTTTTTTCTCTTGAGTTTCTCAAACATAATTGGAAAGCACTTGAACGCCTTCCACAGAAGAATAATATTGAAGTGCAGAACATTTTTTAAATGGAGGAGTATAGTTGTACATTGTATTCCTGATGTTTATGCATGTGTTTTTCTGTCACGATGACACAAGAGAGTTGAGTAACCACCATTTTATTATAGATTGTATAAGACAAATCCTGTGGTCTCTGTTGAATTTTAAGGACTGCATTTAGAACTTCCATAATTAAATCCCAAGCATTATTTAAAAAATGCACAAATAAAACATTTGAGTTAGGTAGGATATCTTGCGCAACTTGAGACAAGCTCACCACATCTTAAATCTCCCTTAGTAATTATCTCCTATGTCATTTATACTGTGGGAAGAACTATATAACATCACAATCTATTGAAAGTGGCAGAATCTTGAATAGACAGTGGGATTTTAAAAGCTACTTAAAACATATGAAAATATCAGCCAGCGTGTACAAGGTGGACTTGCAAGGTGGTGTTCCTGATTTCTTATTCCTGCTGTGTTGATGTTAGATTAAGATGTTATCGTTCCCTCCCAGACCTAGAACTGTGCAAGGGTGATCTACTGTCTACCCACCCACTCCCCCCAAAAAAGAGAAATTCCAGAGATGTACCAGGTCCTAGGGCCAGAGAAATTCAAGCTTCAGGAGCAATTTTAAAAGCAGCTTCATCAGAGACAAACTGCTTTCTACAGTTTTTACTCTGGAAATTCCTTTGTGCTAATGGGCTATTTGCTCCTGCTTCCATCCCCTTCCTCAGTTTCTTCACCTCAGCATCATGCTACTTGCTCCTTATGTTCTCCTGTTTTCTCTCCCTTGCTCTATTCACTATATCTCCCTCCCTTTGTCTTTTGTTTAGCTAGTTGCCCATAACAAAGCCTTACCCAAAGAATGTTATAAAAGTACAAACTGAAAATATTGAAACTAACATTTTTGAATCATCACTTTGTTCACTCTGCTTGTAGGATATATCTTTTTCCTTCATCCTTTGTCTTGTCATAAGAACTGTCATACTGGATCAGACCAGTGTTTCATCTATCCTGTTTCTGACTGAGGCCAGCAACAGATGCTTTAGAGGAAGGTGCAAGAAATCCTACAGATAGCAGATGTGGAATAATTTTTCAGCCATGAAGGTCTCCTCTTACTATTAAGAGATGTCTTGAAACATGAAGCTTTTTATCACTTCCAATTTTTTTGTTAGCCATAACTATTAGAACTCTGTATATGTTATACATACAAATGTCCAGTAGTCTGAATTTTGCTAGCAATAGGCCTCAATATCCTGCTGCAATACGTTCCAAAAACTAATTATATATTTTGTTGAAAGTATTTTCTTTGATTAGTTTTGAATTTCTCACCTTTTAATTTCTTTGCATACCTTCTTTGGTGTTATGTTCTGAGAGAGAGCAGAAATATTATAGAAGGAACTGGTAGCGAAACCTGTAATTTGAGGTTGACCTGACCCTTTCCATTTTAAGACCCAGTTCTCTTTTCGAGTGATTGCTCATATCTATTCCATTATAGGTGTGTGCGTGCCCTGTGCACAGATTCCCGGAACTTTTTTCCCCTTAACAAGCCCCGTAGGGTAGGCTCGGGCGCCCCCTGGAGTACCGCGCTCATGCCATGGTACACAGGGCGCTGCCGACCCCTTGGGCCCTCAGTTCCTTCTTTCCGCCCGTTGACGGTTCCTGGAACGTTTGCCTCTTGCCTAGCAAGTCTCAGCCCCTTAGTAATTGTTAGCTGATTGTTATAGATTAAGTAGTTAAGTGAAATTAGTTTACATAGATAGTTAAGGAAACCCTCAGGGGTTTTCTTCACGTTGGGCCATGCCTGGCTCAATGGGCTTCAAACCCTGCACCAAGTGTGCCAAGCCTGTTCCTGTGAGTGACCCTCACGATCGCACGATGCGTCGGAAAGCAGCTTCGCAAAGATAAGTGCAAGATCTGCAGAGCCTTCCATCTTTGCCTTAGGCTGAACTTTTTGGGGGGGAAGTTGTAGCTAACAGTTAAACTATTTTAGAAAGCGATCAGGGGAAAATACATTGCTGAATTCTTACAACTGTTTCACTGAAAATCTCTTGCAACTCTATGCATCAAGTGGAGGGAGGTTACTAGTGGAATTCCTCAAAGATCAATATTGGGACTGGTCTTGTTTAATATTTTAATTGACATTGGCACAAAAAGTGGAAGTATGCTAGTAAAATCTGCAGATGAGACAAAGTTGGGAAGATTTGGATGACCTTGAAAACTGAAATGATAGAAATGGGATGAAATTTAATAGTGCAAGATCATGCACTTAGGGACTAACAACAAGAATTTTTGCTATAAATTGAGGATATTACTTGGAAGCCACAATCAATTGTGATGTGGCCATGAAAAAAGCTAATGCAACCCTAGGATGCATCAGGCAAGGTATTTCCAGCAGAGATAGGGAAGTGTTATCACTGGTAAACAAGGAAATGATGAGACCTCACCTGGATACTGAGCACAAATCTGATCTTCCATGTTTAAGAAAGATGAATTCAAATTGGAACAGGTGCAGAAAAGGACTACTAGGATGATCAGAGGAATGGAAAAAACAAGGTTACTTACCGGTAACGGATATTCTTTGAGATGTGTTGCTCATGTCCATTCCACTATAGGTGAGTGCATGCCACCATGCACGATTCCTGAAACTTTTTTCCCCTTAGCGGACCCCATAGGGCCGGCTCTGGTGCCCCCTGGAGTCCCTCATACATGCTGTGGTATATGAGGCACTGCCGGCCCTACAGCCCCTCAGTCCCTTCTTTCTGCCAACTCCAGCAGCGTGGACAGGGGGTTGGTTGTGGAATGGACATGAGCAAAACATCGCGAAGAACATCAGCTACTGGTAAGTAACCTTGTTTTCTTCTTCAAGTGATTGCTCATGTCCATTCCGCTATAGGGGACTAACAAGCAATACCTTGGAGGTGGGTAGGAGTTACCAGTGAGCTGCCCTCAGCACCGCTCTGCCGAATCCCACATCCTCTCTCGCCTGCTGTACGATGGCGTAATGGGATGTGAAGGTATGCACTGACAACCAGGTGGCGGCTTTGCAGATGTCCTGCAGGGGCACTCTCTCCAGGAAGGCTGTAGATGAGGCTTGAGCTCTGGTAGAGTGCACTGTGATGGTTCCCAGAAGCAGCACCCTCGCCTGCTCGTAGCAGAACTTGATGCACGATATCCATGAGGAGATGCGCTGTGTGGAGACAGGTGACAAAGAGCTGCATTGATTTCCGGAATGGCTTTGTATGCTCGATGTAGAAGGCCAGGGCGCATCTCATGTCCAGCGAATGCCACCTCCTCCGAACCATGCGGTTTGGGAAAAAACACGAGGAGAAAAATATCTTGGTTACAATGAAATTGGGAAACCACCTTGGGCAGGAAAGCTGGGTGTGGCCTCAATTGCACCTTATCCTTATTGTATAAGGGGGCTCCGAGGTCAAGGCCCTAATTTCGGAGACCCTCCTAGCTGAGGTAATGGCCACCAAGAGGGCTACCTTCCATGAAAGCATGAGCAGAGGGCATGAAGCCGTGGGTTCAAAGGGGGGCCCCGTGAGTCTCGAGAGGACTAGGTTGAGATCCCAGGGAGGCACTGGGTCACAGACCTGCGGATACAGCCTCTCCAACCCCTTGAGGAACCCGACCAACATGGGATGGGAGATCAGCGATTTTCCCTCTAACGGCTAATGGAAGGCCGAAATGGCCACCAGGTGAACCTTCAACGAGGCCAGCACCAGACCCTGAAGCTTTAGCTAGAGCAGATACTCCAGGATTGCCTGCAGAGGCGAGAGGCTGGGCAGAATGCCCCGGGACTCCACCAACAGGTAAACCATTTCCACTTAGCCTGATACACGACCTGTGTAGAAGGTTTCCTGCTTCCCAGCAGGACTTGTTGGACTTCCACCGAGCAGGCTCTCTCTCCCTCTGTCAGCCACGGAGCCTCCAGGCTTTGAGGTGCAGGGAGTCCAGGTATGGGTGCAACAAGCGACCATGGTCCTGGGAGAGAAGGTTGTTCCACCTCGGGAGCTCCATGGGCGGGGAGATCGAGAGGTCCAGCAGCGTGCTGAATCAGTGCTGTCTCGGCCAGGCCGGAGCGATGAGTATGACGTCCATCTTGTCCCTCTTTATTTTCAAGAGAACTTTAGGCAGGAGCAGAATAGGCGGGAACGCATACATGAGGGTCCCTGTCCAGTCGATGAGGAACACGTCGGAAATCGACCTGGTCTCGTGACCCTGGAGTGAGCAGAACCTCAGGCACTTCACGTTCCAGGCCGACGCGAATAGGTCCAGTTGGGGAACACCCCACTTTTGGAAGATCATAGTCACTACCTCCGGGTTCAGCGACCAGTCGTGGCGGGGTAGAAGTGACCTGCTGAAGCAATCCTCCTCATTGTTCCTCACTCCCGGGAGGTGAAAGGCAGTCAAGTGGGAGTCATGTCTCATGGCCAAGTTCCACAGACGGATAGCTTCCTCGCAGAGAGCCGAGAAGTGCGCTCCTCCCTGCCTGTTTATATAAAACATATCTGGGGTGTTGTCCGTCAGCACTTGCACCACTCTTGCCTGTCAGGAATCAGAGGAACACCCTGCACGCTAGGCGAATAGCCCTCAGCTCCTTCATGTTGATGTGCAGGCGCCTGTTCTCCCCCGACCAGAGCCCCTGAGTGCTCATGTTGGCACTGATGTGGGCTCCACATCCGAGGCTTCGGAGATTAGGATAACCAACGGGACCAGTTCCCTGAATGGAGCGCCCTTCAACACTGCCCTGGGAGACCTCCACCAGCCTAGGGAGGCTAGGATGGGCGGGGGAATTGTGACCATCCAATTCAGTGGGTGTCTGCTCAGCAAGTACACCGAGGCCAACAGTGCCTGAAGCGGCCTGAGCCTCGGACGAGCTAATCTGCTATGTATGTGCAGGCCGCCATGTGGCCTAACAGCAATAGGCAGTGCCTGGCTGTTATCGTGGGGCATCGGTGGAGCTGGGAGATGATAGAGACCATTGCCTCAAAATGTGGTTGAGGCAGGAAGGCTCTGGCCTGGGAAGTGTCCAGGGTGGCCCCAATGAATTCTATGCGTTACACTGGGGTTAGTGTGGAATTCTGCTCATTTATGAGCAGTCCCAGCCTGCTGCACGTGGAGCAAGTGAGGGTCATGCTCTCCTGCACTTGGGACCTGGGCCTGCCACTGATCAGCCAATCGTCCAGGTAAGAGAAGATTTGCACACCCTTTCGCTTCAGGTGGGCCGCCACTACCACCATGAATTTGGTGAACACCCTTGGAGCCGAAGATAGGCCAAAGGGCAGGGCTGTAAATTGGTAGTGGGAGCCAGCGACCATGAAGTGGAGGAAGCGCCTGTGGCTGGGGAGAATGGACACGTGAAAGTATGCATCCTTGAGGTTGAGGGCGGCATACCAGTCTTCTGGATCCAGGGAAGGGATTATGGAGGCTAGGGAGACCATGCGAAACCTGAGTCGTTTGACATATTTGTTTAGACGACGCAAGTCTAATATGGGTCTCAGATCCCCCTTTGCCTTGGGAATGAGGAAGTACCTTGAATAGAACCCCTTCTGCCTTGAGGAACCATAACCACAACTCCTATGTTGAGGAGTGTGTCCACCTTCTGCAAGAGGAGTTGCTTGTGAGAGGGGTCCCTGAAGAGGGATGGGGGCGTTGTATCGCGGGTAGAGATAAATAGTCTCTGGGGGCTACGCCATACAATCTCGAGGATCCAATGGTCCGAAGTGATCTTTGCCCATTCGGGATAGAAGGGTCTTAACCTGTTTAGGAAGGGGTGGGGTGGATCTAGGAGAGCAGTACAGGCGCCACCCTCGGGCACACCATCAAAACTGCCTCCTACGATTGCCTGACCCCCTGGGGGGCCCCTGCTGGGGGGCTAAGGACGAACTGGGGGCTGATTCTGTCTTCTAAACACCCTGTTTCTGTCCCTATTTCTTTAGGGTTGAAAGGGCCTAGGAGGAGACCTTGGTTGCTGCTGTGCCTGGGGCCATGACTGCCTCCTGGAAGCCTTGGGCGTGTACAGGCCCAGGGAGTGAAACGTGGCCTTGGAATCCTTCAGACCGTGCAGCTTTGCATCGGTCTGATTGGAGAAGAGGGCTGACCCATCAAAGGGGAGGTCCTGGATTGATTGCTGCATCTCCTGGGACAGGCCTAAGGATTGCAGCCACGAGCACCTCCTCATGGAAATGGTGGAGGCTATGGCCTTACCCACCGAGTCAGCAGTGTCACTGGACATTTGGAGTGCTGCCCTAGCCACCGTGATTCCTTCATCCAGGATAGTGATGAAGTCTGCGGCCTGGTCCTGGGGCAGGGCCTCAGCAAACCACCTGAGGGAGTCCCACAAATTAAAATATCTCCCCAGGAGGGCCTGATGGTTGGCAATCCTGAACTGCAGGGCTGCCGTGGAATAAACCTTCCTCACAAACAAGTCTAATTTTTTGTTGTCCTTGTTTTTGGGAGTGGACCCTGGTTGACCTTGCCTGTCCCACTGGTTGGCCGCATCAATTACCAGGATTCCTGGGGCTGGGTGGGTAAATAGATACTCGAACCCCTCCGCCAGGGCATAATACTTTTTCTCAGTCACCCTCGATGTAGGGGCTACTGAGGAGGGGGTCTGCCACAGGGCCTTAACAATTTTGTGGACCCTATCATGGACTGGTAGGACCATTCTCGCTGGGGTAGCTGCTGCCAGTACATCATCAGCCTCCACTAACTCCTTGATCTCCAGCCCCAAGTTATAGGCCACCCTTGTGCGCAGCTCCTGGTGCGCCCTGAAATCCTCCAGTGGCGCCATGTGGTCCCGGGAGACTGCCTCGTCCGGAAAGAAGGAAGAGAACTGCCTAGGTGCACAATAAAGCCATTGTTGCGGCCATTGTCTCTGGGGCCAAACCAGGGCTGACTGTGCCATCTACTGTGACGCCTTGTGGGGGTGTAGGCTGTCCTGACGACTGTCCCCCTTTCCCGTGGAACCCCAAGCCACTAGACCGGCGGTGTCATGCCCATCCTCGGTCCTGGATGCCGTGCCGGGGACTGCCCTCTCGACGCCTCCGACATGGAGGACGACAAGGACCTCCTCCGTCACCGCAAGCGGTGTCGACGGATGGAGGAGCGCTCCGAAGAGCTCTCGGTACCGGAGCGCTGCCTTGGTAACAAGGACTTGCGGCGCCGCTTGCCCCTTGGTGTTTGAGACCGGCGCTGCTCTGAACTCTGCGGTTCTGAGCCTGACTCTGGCGACCGGGTTCCGCATCTGGGACTGTGCAATGCGGGGTCCTCGTATGGCGACTGGGTTCCATGCCACCTCGGTGCAGGTGAACTCCCTCAGTGCTGAGTCCTCCAACGGTGACCAGGTTCTACACTGCCTCGGTGCAGGCGAACTCCTCGTTGCCGGGGAGCAGAAGCTGTCTGAGCGCTGCCTGGTGGACCTCAACCGGTGCCACCTCTTGGCCTGTGCTGCTTCCAGTGCCAGGGACCGATGTCAGTGCTGAGAGGGACACTCCACATCCTGAGTTGAAGCAGGCAGCCTTGATGACGCCGACCTGGAACGACTGCTGGGGGGGCGTCCTCGCTCTACCCCTAGTGGCCATCTGGCGGGAGATCTTCCTCCCTGTACCGAGGATCTCCACTGCTCTTCAGGGGGGACGCAATGCTAACTTGTTCTGGGACACCTGCCCTTTTTCCCTTGGCAGAGTGAGGGGGTGGAGGTGGCCTAGGCAAGGCCAACAAGGCTCTTGCCACCTGAAAAGCCTCCAGTGTCGATGGTGTCAGCAGGGGCACTCTCCCATTTCCAGGAGTCGGGGGAGGCTCCCTGTTCGGAGATGCAGGCACCAGAGAAGATTCAACGAGCCGTGGCCGGTGTATCTCCGCACTCGACCCTGTCCCCACCGACGGCGCTGGGGAGTGTCTGCGCTCCACACACTGTCTTTTCTTCGGCACCGGGGATGTTGCTCGGTGCCGAGTCAAGCCTGGTGCCGGCAGTTCACATTGCACCAAGGTGACACTCGGTGCCGAGGTGGAGCGGGATGGCTCGGACACTGGGCAGAGCGCTGCCTCCATGAGCAGGGCTTTTAACCAGATCTCTTGGTCCTTCTGAGTCCACGGTTTAAAAGCCCTGCAGATCTTACATTTATCTTTCCTGTGCTCTTCCCCCAGGCACTTAAGGCACCGATCGTGGGGGTCGCTGAGTGGGAAAGCCTTCCCGCAGGAGGCACACGGCTTAAATCCAGGTGACGGGGCATGGCCCGGCTGCTCTAAGTATCTTAGGAACTTCTTATCTAACTACACATAACACTGCTTAACAACTACTTAAAACTAAACTACTTGGAATAACAGAGTTCAAAGAAGGGGAATAGTACTTGCAGAGAGCAAGACTAGTTCCAGCAACCATCGTGGGCGGAAAGAAGGAACTGAGGGAGCGTAGGGCTGGCAGTGCCTCATATACCACGGCATGTGCACAGGACTCAAGGGGGCACCAGAGCCGGCCCTATGGGGTTTGCTAAGGGGAAAAATGTTCCAGGAACCGTGCACAGTGGCGTGCACTCACCTATAGTGGAATGGACATGAGCAATCACTTGAAGAGCCTATCTTACGAGAGGAACCTTAAGGAGCTTGGCTTGTTTAACCAACAAAATGAAGACCGAGGGACATATGATTGCCCTCTCTCTTAATACATCAGAGGGCTAAATACCAGGGAGGGAGGGAAGTTAAAAATTTAAGTTAAGGGCCAGTGCTGGCAGAAGAACAAATGGATACAAACTGGACATCAGTAAGTTTACACTTGACCTTAGACAAAGCTTTCTAACCATCAAGGGAGTGATGTTCTGGAATAGCCTTCCAAGGTAACTAGTAGGGTAAAAAAACCTAGCTTGTTTTAAGACTGAGCTTGATAAGTTTATGGAGGAGATGGTATGATGAGATTGCCTGCAATGGTTTATAGCCCATCCACAACTGCTATTGGGAAATATCTCCAATGATGGACTCTAAGTTACTATGGAGAATTCTTTCCCAGGTATCTGGCTGGTGGGTTTTGCCCACATGCTCAAATCTAACTGATTGCAATATTTGGGGTTCAGAAAGAATTTCCCCCCTGGTCAGATTGGCAGAGACCATAGGGGCTTTTTGCATTCCTCTGCATTGTGGGACATGGATCACTTGCTGGTTTGAATTAGAGTAAGTGGTGGAGTCTCTGTAACTTAAAGTCTTTAAATCAAGATTTGAGGACTTCAGTAACTCAGCCAGAGGTTATGGACCTATTACAGAAGTGGATGGTCAGGTTCTGTAGCCTGCAATGTACAGATCAGACTAGATGATCATTTAAACTGAGTCTATCTTTTGGAACAGACTTGAAATTGGGATGATCCTGTTGTCAAATCTGAGGAATGGACCTTTTGTCATCTTTCAAAATCTGTCCAAATTTTGCCAAGTTAAAGGCCTGTATGGTAGAGCATGTGCCATCCCCACATGGATCCTATGTACCGATTGGATTGTGCAAATACCATCCCCATAGAGTGACTGAATATGCTCCCCCCTAGAGCCACAGAGGCTGAGCAAGATATTCCCTGTGTTTGTTTCTCCTGAGGGGAGAGTCACTGTGATACAAGGCACCAGAAGATAGAGCAGGGACATTCTTTCCTATGTTCTCAGTGCTCTGCCTAATCACCCAGAAGGAAAAAGAGGGACTCAAATCTCAAGGAGTGGGAGATAGGGATGTGAGCTGAGGGAACACAAGGACTGCAGAGAGGAAGTGGATGGGGTAGAAGGATCTATACATACTAAAACATACCTCTGGAACATGATGCTGTCAGCAAATATTTCTGAACTCCACTGACAGAGTACGTCTCTCATCCACATAATGTGGTAACCTATTGCTGCTACTAGTTACCCAATAGCGCAAGTGGTAGAGGTCTGTGCTGTGGATCTAGTCAGGTTCTGTTGATGATCCATGTGAATATGCTGCCACAAAATGAGATTTTTTTTCTTTTTTTTTTTTAAACTTTGGTGGTGGGGCGAGAGGGGTCATTTAAATATAACTTCCTACATTAGAATTGTAGGACTGGAAGGGACCTCGAGAAGTCATTCTAGTCCAGTCCCCTGCACTTATGACAAGACTAAATATTATCTAGGCCATCCTTGACAGGTGTTTATATAACCTGATCTTAAAAATCTCCAATGATGGAGATTTCATAACCTCTCTAGGCAATTTATTCCAGTGATTAACTACCCTGACAGGAAGTTTTCCCTAATGTCAAACCTAAACCACCCTTGCTGCAATTTAAGCTTCTTTTCCTATCCTCAGAGATTAAGGGAACAATTTTTCTCCCTCCTCTTTGTAACAACCTTTTATGTACTTGTAAACTCTTATCATGTCACCTCAGAGTCTTCTCTTCTTCAGACTAAACTAACCCAACTTTTTTCAATCTTCCCACATAGGTCATGTTTTCTAGACCTTTAATCATTTTTGTTGCTCTTCTCTGGACTTACTCCAATTTGTCCACATCTTCCTTGAAATGTGGTGCCCAGAACTGGACACAACTGTCCATTGAGGCCCAGTCAGCACAGAGTAGAGTGGAAGAATTACTTCTCGTGTCTTGCTTAGAACACTACTGCTAATATATCCCAGAATGATGTTTACTTTTTTTGCAATAGTGTTACACTCTGACTCATATGTAGCTTGTGATACACTATGACCCCCAGATCCCTTTCTGCAGTACTATTTCCTAGGCAGTCATTTCCCATTTTGTATGTGTGCAACTGATTGTTCTTCTTTGAGCACTTGCTCATGTTGATTCCAAGTAGGTGTGTGCGCACCACGTGCAGAGTTTGCTGGAAGGTTTTCCCCTAGTGGTACCTGAATGGTCGGCTCCAGTGCCTCCTGGAATCACGCCCCCATGGCGCCATATAAAGGGCCCTGCCGTATCTCTGCCTTTTCAGTTCCATACCACCCATGACAATCACTGGAACCTCGCTCCTCTTGCTTTGCAAGCTCTCGAAGTACCTGTAAATAGTTAATACTTAGTGTTAGCTGTTTAGTTCTTAGGATAAGTATAGTCAGTACCTATTTATTGGGGTCATTTCTCCTCCCTGCCCTGGGGATGGGGCGTGCCCATCTTCAAGTCTTGAGTCCTGCAAGAAGCCTATGGCCAGGGATGATCTACACTCATCCTGCCTCAAGTGGGTTGGGGGAGACACACCAACAGGATCATTGTAAGATCTGTAGAGGCTTCCATCCCAGGACCCAAAAGGAAAGAAGCCAGAGACTTAAGTTTTTACTTATGGAGTTGGCTATCCGACCCATGAAGCAGAGCCCAGCAAAGCAAAGACCGTGCACGTCGGCGTCAGTGCACTTCGCCCTGACGTCAGTAAAGGAACCAGTGCCAAGAAAGGACTCCACTTCTAGAGTCTCTCACCACCGGTATACTTCCCTGGCACACAGTGAAGTGCAGCACCGCTCCCACTGCCTGGTGCTGCGTAAAAGACAAAAGAAAATGGGCAGGGGATCCTTTCCAAAGCCATCCGGGCTAAAAGGCTTGAGCAAAGTGCAACCCACATCAGGCCACTCCAGTCCCAAGCCTTCAGGCACGGGACTGTCGACTCTGGCCCCACGGAGGTGTTCATTGAGTCTGGGGCCATTGGTCTCCCTGCCCAGGGAGAGGCATGACGAGGAGTTGCAGCTCCCTTCCACACCAAAGATTTTTGAGTCGGTTGTTGCAGCATAATTCCCAGCATGCCCACCCCTCGCCCCCATCCGCTCGGTGCTAACAGTAAAACCGTGACCTGACCTTATTAGGCTGCATCTGTTGTTGTCAGCATTTAGTTGTTATGCTGCTATCCCCCCTCCCCCCATACGAACACCGCCTACGCACCCCAGTGCCTCTGTTGTTCACAGATGTCTTTGTTACCCACCGATAACGGGCTATGTATCCAGTGCCATAACAGCTTCACTCAAGGCCACATGCATCGTCATAGTCTGGCACGTACTAATGTATATCCCTCCTCCAATCCAGAGCTACTAAACTTGTGATGCATTCTCTAGTATAAAAAGGGGTACACCCCATGCCCAAATTGAGAGAGCGTCTGCCAGCCTGATCACCTGGTCCGCCCCGCCTCTCCCACTCCCGTACTCTGAGCGCGAATCGTGTAAGCCAGCCCGTACCGAACGATATGCTGCGACTTCTGCTGTTCCTAATGGTGAGATATAGGAAGTAACTGCTTTGCCTTTTTCTCTGCTTGTTTCATATAATAATCTTTTAAGCTAAGTATTAAAGCGTGTACCCCATATCCCTTAATAAAATTTTGTTGTATTATTCAACTCATTATTGACTCTAGGGGATCATTAACCTGTCGGAACATCGGTGAGGGAGCTTATCGAAGGCATGGGTCCATCACTCACTTCCAGGCAGAACTGGGAACAAGAACCAACTCCAAGAAGAGCCACAGTGCCATTGAAGGGTAAACCGGCATGAAGGCACGGGCACGTTCCTCACGGTGCTGCTCCTCTGCACTGTGTGGCATCACATCTCTGTTGTTTCCAGGGAGTGAGCAGTTCTCTGACTGAGGTGGAGTCATATAGAAGTTGACACTGCTCTAGCAGATGCAAGAGGTTGAAGACGGCACATCCCCTCCCAGTGCTGTGGCCTTCCCAGAGGCAGATTCCGGCCCAATGGCCATTTTGGATCCTGTGGGCATTTCACCAAGTGCAAGAGTCCCAGTCTGGGAGGTTGCTCTCTGTCACTTCTGACTTCAGACCCCAATCATATGCGGTTGGGAGTTTGAGGTGCAGCACTGAAGGAAGGCTCTGATCCCGGCTCTGGGGCCAACACTGCCCTTGCCCCCAGCACCTAGGACAAGGAACTGGTGCCGTGTGACCCTTCAGGTGCCAAAGGCAGGAAACAGTGCCCATCAGAGCATCATCCTCTTCGTCGTTGGACAAAGCAGTAGCAGGAGCAGTGGCTGCACCTATGGCTGGTGACAGCAAGGCTCTCCAGGAGCTGCTTTGCAGGGTGTCTCAGAATATGGGTCTCCAAATGGGGAAGGTAGTAGAGGGAGCAGACCCTATGGTTGACATTCTTGCCCCAGAGGGTCCCTCCATTGATAAAGACCATTTGGGATACCTACAAGGTCTTAATGGCAAACACCTGCCTCTCTACCTCCCACTGCAAAGGTAGGGAGAAAGTACTTTGTGCCTTGCAAGGACCACGAGTACTTCCACATCCACCTTTCTCCAGGGTCACTTCTGGTGGCGGCTGCCAACAAGCATGAAAGTCAAGGTCAGCAGGACCCTCCGTCAAAGGCTAAGGATGCTAAGAAGTTGGACCTCTTTAATGAAAAGGTGTACTCTACTGGGGGTCTCCAACTTTGAATTGCAACCTAGCAGGCCATCCTAATCAGGTACACATTCAACTCCTGGGAGTCCATGGCAAAATTCGCAGAGGTGATACCATCGGACTCCAAAACTGAATTCACAGCCCTGGTAAAGGAGGTTTACAGCTGTGATGAGGACTTTACTTCAGGTGGTGCTAGATATGGCATATGCAGCAGCTTGGACTATGTCATCTGGTGTAACCATGAAGAGAAGCTCTTGGCTAAAGGCCTCGGGCCTCCCTCACGAGGTCCAGCTGACATTCGATACCTTCCCTTTGAAGGGCCAGTTCTGTTTTTGCAACAGACCAACTCTAACTTGCATAGCCTAAAGAGCTCTCGGGTCACGCTAAAGTCCCTGGGCCTTTAAACCTCAGCACCCCAAAGGAGACACTTCAAATCTCAGCCTATGCCTAGGTTCTACTAAGGCCAGCCTAGGCAGGACCCCAACCAAAGAAGGGGCAGGAATAACAGAAGGATACTGTTGATACTGGACACTTAGTGATCAGTGTGAATACCAGTGAAACACTGTACGCCCGATTTGCAGATCAGTAAGGTTTAATGTGCAAGGTTTTCTATAAACATACTAGTTAAATACAAAGCCTAAAATTAACTGCAATGTATCATACTCACTAAGCCGGGAGAGCTAAGCAGTCATTCAGTGGGCTGTATACAGGAACAGCTTTCTTCAGGGGCCCCGCCAGGAAGTCAGTGGTCTCTGGTCCGACCAGCAGCACCTCCCACGGAGTCAGGTGTTGGAGTGCCCCCCCTTATCTAAGTGGTGACTTCTTATACCCTTCCATAAACAGCCTTCACGTAATGATCTCTCTCTCATTATCATATATGCTAATTACCTACATTGGGTTTTCACCCTCAGCTACATTCTATTCTCACCATAATAATTGGGGTTGTCAAAACAACATCTGGTGATAGGAGGGGCGGAGTAAAAGTATGCCCCTTGGCACTGGAACAGTGCACCCACAGCTGTTCAAGGATAAAACAAGGTTACTTACCAGTAACTGTTGTTCTTCGAGATGTGTTGCTCATATCCATTCCGATGTCGGTGTGTGCGCGCCCCGTGCACAGATTCCCGGAACTTTTTCCCTAGCAAGCCCCGCATGGCCAGCTCAGGCGCCCCCTGGAGTGCCGCGCTCATATCACGGTATAAAGGGCGCTGCTGGCACCGCGGGTCCCCAGTCCCTTCTTTCTGCCAACTCCCACAGTGGGGACGGGGGGTGGGTTTGGAATGGATATGAGCAACACATCTCGAAGAACAACAGTTACTGGTAAGTAACCTTGTTTTCTATCTTCGAGTGATTGCTCATATGCATTCCAATGTAGGTGATTGCGTAGCCGTACCTTGGAGGAGGGTAGGAGTTATGGGTGACCTGCTCTTGACAGCAGAGCTCTGCCGAACCCTGCGTCCTCCCTCGCTTGTTCCACGATGGCATAATGCGACGTGAACGTATGGACTGACGACCAGGTCGCTGCCCTGCAGATGTCCTGCAGGGGAACCCGCTCCAAAAAGGCAGCGGAAGAGGCCTGGGCCCTAGTGGAGTGTGCTCTTACCGCACCTGGGAGGGGTACCCCTGCCTGCTCATAGCATGCCTTAATGCAGGCAGTAGTCCACTTGGAGATACGCTGGGTGGAGACAGGCGAGCCCTTCATCCTGTCCGCCACTGCTACGAAGAGCTGTGTCGACTTCCGGAAAGGCTTGGTCCTTTCAAGATAGAAGGCCAAGGCTCGCCTGACATCCAGCGAATGTCCTCTCCTTTCCTCCTCCGACCCATGGGGTTTTGGAAAGAACACAGGAAGGAAAATGTCCTGATTACAGTGGAACTGAGACACCACCTTAGGCATAAAGGCCGGGTGAGGCCTCAGCCGGACCTTATCCTTATAAAAAACCGTGTAAGGGGGCTCCGAGGTTAACGCCCTCAGTTCGGAGACCCTTCTGCCCGAGGTGATAGCCACCAGGAAGGCTACCTTCCATGATAAAAGGAGAAGGGAGCATGTAGCTAAGGGCTCGAAGGGGTGGCCCATCAGCCCATTGAGGACCAAGTTGAGGTCCCAGGGTGGCACCGGGTCCCGCACCTGAGGGAAAGTCCTCTCCACCCCTTTAAGGAACCTTACCGACATGGGGTGAGAGAATAGGGAGCGGCCCTCCAAGGGTTGGTGGAAGGCCGAGATGGCCGCTAAGTGTACCTTGAGGGAGGCCAAAGCCAGGCCCTGCAGCTTAAGCTGCAGCAAGTACTCCAAGATAGCCTGTATAGGGGACAGGCTTGGGTGCAGCCCTCTCCCTTCCGCCCACCCCGAAAACCGCCGCCACTTAGCTTTATATGTGAGTTGCGTGGACGGCTTCCTGCTGCCCAGGAGGACCTGTTGAACCTGCATGGAACAGGCTCTCTCTCCCTCCGTCAGCCACAGAGTCTCCAGGCGGTGAGGTGGAGGGAGTCCAGGTCGGGGTGCAACAATCTCTCATGGTCCTGGGAGATCAGGTCCCACCGTCTGGGTAGCGGAATCGGTTCGGTGGTGGAGAGGTCGAGCAGCATGCTGTACCAGTGCTGTCTCGGCCACGCTGGGGCGATCAGGATGATGTTCGCCCTGTCCCTCTTGATCTTGAGGAGAACTTGGGGCAGGAGTGGGACGGGGGGGAATGCATACATTAAATCCCCCATCCAGGGAACCAAAAAGGCATCGGACAGAGAGCCCGGCTCACGACCCTTGAGTGAGCAGAACCTCGGGCATTTCCTGTTTTCCGCTGTAGCGAACAGGTCCAGACGGGGAGTACCCCACCGCTGGAAGATGAAAGCCACCACATCCTGGTGTAAGGACCATTCGTGGCGGGGAGAAAAGGATCTGCTGAGGTGGTCCGCCTCGTTGTTTCGTACCCCCGGGAGGTAAGAGGCAGATAAATGAAACCCGTGTCTCACCGCGAAGTCCCAGAGGCGAATAGCTTCCTGGCAGAGTGCCGAGGAGCGTGCCCCTCCCTGCCTGTTCACATAGAACATGGCTGCCGTATTGTCTGTGAGGACTTGGACTACCCTGCCCCTCAGGTATTGGAGGAAAGCCTTGCAGGCTAATCGGACCGCTCTGAGCTCGCGTACGTTGATGTGCAGAGCTCTCTCCTCCGGTGACCAAAGCCCTTGGGTGCCCTGGTTGTGAGAAATGTGGGCTCCCCATCCCCGATCGGATGCATCTGTGATGAGCGTCACAGATGGGGTAAACTCTCTGAAGGGAACGCCCATCATCACTTCCCTCGGGTCCCTCCACCAATCGAGGGACGACAGAACCTATGGGGGAACCAGGACCATTCTAGTTAGAGAATGCCTGTGCGGTACGAATACCGAAGCCAACCAGCTCTGGAGAGGTCTAAGCCTCAATCGTGCCAGTCTTACTACATATGTAGAAGCTGCCATATGTCCCAACAGCTGCAGGCAGTGCCTGGCTGTCGTCATGGGGGACAGGTGGAGATCAGATATGATGGCTGCCATTGCCTCAAACCTCGCTTGAGGGAGGAAGGCTCTGGCTTGTACCGCATCCAGCCTGGCTCCAATAAATTCTATACATTGCACCGGAGTAAGTGTGGACTTCTGCTCATTAATAAGCAACCCCAGTCTAGCACACAATTCGCGTGTGAGAAGCAGCCTATGCTGCACATGTGAACTCGACCTCCCCCTGATCAACCAGTCATCCAAATAGGGGAAGATTTGAACACCTCTACGGCGCAGGTGGGCCACCACCACGGCCATACATTTAGTAAACACCCTGGGAGCTGAAGAGAGCCCAAAGGGTAGGGACCGAAACTGAAATGGCGTCCCGCTACCACAAATCTCAAAAACCTCCTATGGGCCGGTAATATTGAGATGTGGAAGTATGCATCCTTCAAGTCCAGGGCGGCATACCAATCCCCCGGGTCAAGGACCGGAATAATAGTGGCGAGGGAGACCATACGAAACTTAACACGCCTAATATACTTATTTAGGCGACGTAGGTCCAAAATGGGCCTAAGGCCTCCCTTCGCCTTGGGGATTAAGAAATATTTAGAATAAAATCCCCGGCCCCGCTCGGGCACTGGGACTTCCTCCACCGCCCCCAGCACAAGGAGTGACTCAATCTCCTGCACTAGGAGTCGGACCGAGGCTAGATCCCCAATGGGGGACGGCCTTGGAGGGGTGTTGGGGGGGGGCTGTAAGCTGGAGGGTGTACCCCTTGGCAATCACCTCCAGGACCCACCGGTCCGTAGTAATGGCTTCCCATTCTATAAGGAAAGGGCGAAGCCTATCCGCAAACGGCCGGCCAAGATCCCAGAGAGAAGGAAGAGTACTACCCTCCTGCTCTGGGTCAAAAACATTTATTAGATTGATTACCCCCTTTTGCAGGCCCCTGCTGGCCCCCGCAGAGGACCCCTGACAGCCTCCTCTGCTGGGACCGCGGTAGCGCTCACGACCCCTCCTCTGCTGGGCGGGTCTAGGAGCCGGCCTGGGCGGGGGTGGTGGTTGCCTCTGGGCCTGAGGTCTGGACTGCTGCCTGGAGGCCTGAGGGGTATACAACCCGAGTGACTTCAGGGTGGCCCGAGAGTCCTTGAGTGCATGGAGTTTGTCGTCTGTCTTCTCCGAAAACAGACCCAGGCCATCAAACGGCAAGTCCTGAATGGCCTGCTGAACCTCCTGGGTGAGGCCAGAAGCCTGAAGCCACGAACAGCGGTGCATCACGACCGCCGAGGCCATTGCCCTACTGGCGGTGTCCGCCGCGTCGCTAGCAGCTTGTAGCGCAGCGGTAGCCACCACAGCCCCCTCCTGGAGGACAGTGGAGAAATCTGCCTCCTGGTCAGGGGGCAGCTGGGAGGCAAACCTCTGCATCGAGGCCCACAGGTTCTTATTGTATTTCCCAAACAGGGCCTGGTGGTTCGCTACTCTAAACTGCAGCGCCGCAGTAGAGTAGATCTTCCTCCCGAATAAGTCCAGCTTACGGCCCTCCTTGTCCTTAGGGGTGCTACCCTGGTTCCCCTGACGGTCCCTCTGGTTGGCCGCATCGACCACCAAGGAGCTTGGCGCGGGGTGGTTGTAGAGGAACTCAAATGGTCCACCCGGCGGCCTGCAGGGAAGGCTGATGCAGCCGCACCACCTTCTTATCACTGGAGCCCCCCGTGCGCTGCTTATGTCGCTGGCGCGTGGAGCGGTCCGACGAGGACGACGTGGACCGGTACCGACGTCTGCGGTGCCGGCGATACGAGGAAGTCGGGGACGACGACGACGATGCACCCGACCTGCCCCTGCGGCGAGAGGACTTGCGGTGCCGCTTACCCCCTTGAGACCGAGAGCGGTGCCGACGATGGCGACGCTGAGGGGAGTCCAGTCGCCCCGATGTCGGTGCCTGGGCCAACACCGGTGCCGGAGCAGGCAGCGGTGCCGAGCCCATCGGTGCCGGAGCGGACAACGGTGCCGGGCCCATCGGTGCCGGAGTCAGCGGTGCCGCCAGATGTGAGTCGCTGCCTCTCGAGACGGCTGACAGTGACCTGGATCGGTGCCGGGACGGGCTCCGCACCGAAGATTGCGAGCCCGAATCCCAGTCCCTGCTCAGATCGGAGCTGGACCTGCGGCTCCGGCAATGGACTCGGGATCGCCCACGGTGCCGCGGTGCCGAGTCGCTCGACGACCTCGAGTCGGAGCTCGGAGGTGAGCCGACGCTCTCCACCCTCCGTGACCGTCGGGAAGGAGACTTAGATTGGGGTCGTCTCCAACCACCGGGACCACCCAGCGCGGGTTTGCCCCGAGACGCAGGTCCCTTGTCCCTCGGCCGAGGGGGGGACGGAGGCGTAGGCAAGGCCATGAGGGCTCGTGCCGCAGTAAACGCCTCCGGCGTCGACGGCCCTTGCAGGTGCACTCCCCCACCCCCAGGAGTCGGGGGAGGCAGCCCGCGCGGAGACCCCGGTGCCGGAGTAATCTCTACGGCCCTTGGCTGGGGCGTCTCCGTACTCCCTCCGCCCTGCGCGGGCCGGGGGGAGTCCTTCGGTGCGGCCAGGGGCCGTGTCATCTTCTTGGGCCCCTTCGAGGCCCGCGGCGGTGCCGAAAGCGGTGCCGGTGGGGGGGCGCTCCGCACCGACGACACACTCGGTGCCGACGGAGACTGGGACGGCTCGGAAGCTGGATGGAGCGCCGACTCCATCAGAATTGCCTTTAGCCTCGTGTCCCTTTCTTTCTGAGTCCGAGGCTTAAAGGACTTACAAATTTTGCATTTGTCTCGACGGTGTTCTTCGCCAAGGCACCGGAGACAGCGGTCATGCGGGTCACTGAGTGGGAAGGCTTTACCACACAAGTCACAGTTTTTAAAGCCTGTGGAACCCGGCATGACTTCCTCGTAGAAGGAACCCCGTCCGGGGTTCTAACCTTATCACTATAACTAACTAACTTATCTAACTATATAACAACTAATGAACAACAACTCTGAAACAGTAAGAAAAAAATAGGGAATGAGCTACTTGCACGCAGCAAGAGGCGATAGTTCCAGCAACCGTCACAGGCGGAAAGAAGGAACTGGGGACCCGCGGTGCCAGCAGCGCCCTTTATACCGCGATATGAGCGCGGCACTCCAGGGGGCGCCTGAGCTGGCCATGCGGGGCTTGCTAGGGAAAAAGTTCCCGGAATCTGTGCACGGGGCGCGCACACACCTACATTGGAATGCATATGAACAATCACTCGAAGATAGAACTTCTTGTTCCCATCACTGTTATCTATGTACAGCTGCAAGCATACAGTATCTGTACTTTGTCTTAATATGTGCCATGGTATGCAGAAACTGAAACATCTACAAGGTTACTCAGTAGTCCTATTCATCTCTGCCAACTGAAAGATGTAATATTACAGGGATCCGAATAGCCAAGCAAGCAACTGAAGCTATGCTAGGCCTGTAGGACAGTGGTCAAGCAACTCAAATTGTACTGGGCCTCTAATATTCCCCTTCTTGGTGGCCGCCATAACTTAATAGGCCACCACAATGACTCCTTGATACACATCTCCGACTATGGTTCAAGGCACCCCAGCCAGGGTCCGAACGATTAGTGTTTTCTCGTCAGCAGGGCATATCGCAGAGCGCTGACTCACTCATATATGGGGGTCTTTTAGTCCTTTGAGTTGCTTTAGGGATCTTCTAGTCCACCAAAAGAGTCCCACTGCAGCCATTATAGAAACTATCTGCAACACACACACAAGCACAGTGGAATGCAATGCTGGATTTAAAATCCCGTTAGGAGTGGGGGACCATCTCAGTAGGGTTTTCCACCTACTGTGCTTTGTGGCAGCTTCTGCAGCATCTAGGACTTTGATTACTTTAGTCCTATCATGTTTAACTATTAAATTTAGTCTTCAATTGTTCCTGATTGTGTGTAAGCAGGGTTATCATGTTTGAATGTGTTAGCATATGTTGTACCAAATCAGTATTGACTCACAATATCACAGGTTGAACACACTCTACAACACTAATATCTACTATTAATAACTGAAATATATTCTTTGATACTTCATAAATTACATCACACAATTCCAATACAGCAACATTGCAATAACATTTGTTTTGGGCAGGATTGACACCTTTTTTATAAATTCCATTAATCACAATTTGGGTACATTGTGTGTGTACACAAACACAACCTTGTCCAATGTACAGAATGGTAAAATTAATGCTATTATTGGGTAACAAAGAATATTGACAATTCCATACATCCAATTCATCTTTCTTAGAAGAATATGTAAATTGTGTCAGTGGTTCTTCACAAATATATCCCAACATGGCTTCACGTGTGCAGCTTTGTAAACTAACCTATCGAGTTTCATTTCCTTCTTTCAATCCCGTATCAGGTGTTCAATAGGCCATAACACTCCAGTTTTTACATTGAGGCCTAGGGGGACTACTCTGTGTATGTCTATGATGTAAGCAGCAGATATTGTCATTAGATATGCTGTAATCACCTGGGCATCTACTGTGAAATTTAACATTTTTCCAACAATGACTTAAGGCCCTTTCTTGGGTGGTGGCATCATCCCAAATCAATTTCTTTATTTCATCAGTCAGGATTCCACTAAGTCCTTGTCGGATGATACCTTGGCCTATTCCTTGAGCCTAAAGCACAAGATACCTTGGCCTATCCCTTATCATTTATCATAATTTTATCATAATTTTTGTGAGGTTTAATAGACTCAGGCGTGCTTTTTCATTGTTCATTTCCCAGGGTACCAATATATCTCCAAGTAACTTTTCTCCATATCCCAAGGCTGAATGTGTGTGTACTATGGGATCTGATAGGGTTTCAAGGCTTCTGCCTAGGATGCTAAACTTGTTTGTCAAAACTTCTTCATTAATTGCATTCAGCACTCCTGCTGATGCTCCTATACCTCCCAAAATATCTCCTCCAATGTCTCACTTGGAACGTGCATGTGTGTTACCCAGGTGTCCATCCAGTACAGCCATTCTTGTACTAGGGGTGTTACAAACGATGTGCAATGGGGATGTAGGCAGGATATGTTAATATTTGTTATGCCTACATATACCTTTGGGGTCTCCAGTAGTTGGCTCTTATAATTTAGGTATTGCCTGTCCATGCCTTGAGTTGTGAAGAATGAAACCAATATGTTTTCTTTTCATTTTTAATCTCTACCTGATATACAGTGGGGCTGGCTTAATCTACTATGAACACAGGTCTCATCCATTGTGGGCTCAAAGCATGTGCAAACTTCTTTGTAACTCTGTACAGCACTCGATCACCAATTTGTCATTATTGGGGTTTTAATATGGGACCAAATTGCTCGTCCATTTTCCTAATATTTGTACCAAGTGCATTGGCCACTTGCTGATGTATGTGCGTAATATTTTGTAGCAACTGTGACACACACTGATCAGCTAACTATTTGGGTTGGCGCTCATCTAGACCATTTGTCCACCAGTGCTCCAAGGATCTCATTTTATGTCCTGTCATAACTTCTAAGGGGGAGTATCCATGGGCTGCTTCTGTAACTCTCAGAGCCATGAGTATTAAGGGCAATTTGGAATCCCAATATCTGCCTTGAGCATTGTTTATTTTTTTTCAAAGCCAAATTCAAAGTTCGATTAGTGCTTTCTACTGCTCCTGAACTTTGAGGATGGTATGGTATTGCCATCTTTGTTTTATGGCTAAGGCTTCAGAGGTGTGTTTCAAAATCTCATCAATAAAGTGAGGACCGTTATCACTATCAATCTCCTGTGGGAGCCCCCATCTGGAGAAGACGTGATCTGCCAGTATCTTAGATGCGGTATGAACAGTGTTGTTTGGAGTGGGAAAGGCCTCGACCCATTTGGTAAATGGATCAATAATCACTAAACAGTAACAATAGTCTGTTTTACTGGTGGGTAACTCAATATAATCCATCTGGCGGCAACTCCAGGGTCCTTCAAGCCTTTGGTGGCCCAGTGGGCCTTTCTTTTTAGAAACATTTGGGTTGTTTACTGCACAGGCTAAGCAATTGTATACCTGGTGTTCCACATCTTGTTTCATCTCAGGCCACCATCGTACTGCTTTTAAGTGGCTTAAAGTTTTTTCTATACCAAATGGCCATTTTCATGTACTGCTTGTATTAAATCATCTCGTTGTCCTGCTAGAACAATCCATACTGGTACTCCTTGATCCCCCTGTTTGGCCATAACCAAACCACTTGAATGCTGTTCAGTTTTCCACCCCTTCGCTTCTCCTTGTTGCAGCCACTGTTGTATGCTAGCATCACTTTTCTGCCTAACTGCTAAATCTATGAGTACAGATTCCTTTTCAATTCCCTGAGCAACAGCTATTGGAGTGATGGGTGTCTGCCATTCTGAACCTGTTTATGCCCCCTCCTTGGCTGCTTTGTCTGCCTTATTGTTCTATTCAACTATTATATTACTCCCAATTTCTTATGGGCGGATACTTTCAGCAGCCAGACTGGAGCTTGGTGTTGCAGTCCGGCTTTCCATAATGCCTCAATTTTTTCAGCGTGACAGATGGGTTTACCATCTAAGCTATGCACATTTCTTTCCTTCCATATGGGCACCCAATCTAAGCATGCTTGTATAGCCCAGTCATAGTCTGAGGCTATAACTACAGGGGTATTAGTCGCAGCACCCATTAATGCAGCATGCATAGGAACAAGTTCAGCTGCTTGTGCAGAGTGTGGCGTGCAGCTTCCTGCCATAAGGATTCTTTCTGGGTAACAAATGGCTGCATACCCTGTTTTGGGAGATTGTTGTATCATGTAAGAGGATCCATCCACAAACCAAACCTCTGGCTTTCCAGGTAGAATTTCTATAGTTTCCCAACCACTTACATGCTGAAAAGGATTGGGAAGGGCTGGTTCTAGCGGAAGGAGAGAGCAGTTTTGCTCAGTACCTTCAATTATCAGGACATATGGGGAAGCTGGAAGCCATAGATGGTTGGACTTCCACATTTCTATTCATTAAAGCTATGATCCATTTAACCAATTTAGGGTTGGATACATACCTTCTCTCTCCCTCTGTCAGCCACAGAATCTTCATGCCATCAGGTGGAGGGAGTCCAGGTCCGGGTGCAGCAGGTGACCCTGGTCCTGTGAGAGCAGGTCATAGCGCCTCGGAAGCGGGAGCGGCGTGTCGATTGACAGGTCGAGCAGCATGCTGTACCAGTGCTGTCGTGGCCACACTGGCGCAATCAGTATCATATCCGCTCTGTCCCTCTTGATTTTCAAGAGGACCTTGGACAGGAGCGGGATGGGGGGGAAACGCATACAGGAGGGACCCCATCCAGTCTAGGCGGAACGCGTCGGCAAGGGAGCCCGGCTCGCAACCTCGGAGCGAGCAGAACCTCGGGCACTTCCTGTTCCAGGACGACGCAAACAGGTCCATTGGGGAACCCCCCCACTTCTGGAAGATTAGTCACCACCTCCGGGTGCAGTGACCAGTCGTGTCGGGGTAAGAATGACCTGATGAGGCAGTCTGCCTCATCGTTCCTGACCCCCAGGAGGTGAGAGGCAGAGATGTGAAAATCGTGCCTCACAGCAAAGTCCCAAAGACGAATGGCCTCTTGGCAAAGGGCCGATGAGCGCGCGCTCCCCCTGTCTGTTGATATAAAACATGGCCGCCGTGTTGTCTGTAAGGACCTGAATCGTCCTGCCCCTCAGGAATTTGATGAAGACTTTGTAGGCCAAGCGGACTGCCCTGAGCTCTCTGACATTTATATGGAGAGCCTTCTCGTCTGGTGACCATAGTCCCTGGGTGCTCAGGTTCCTGCTGATGTGGGCCCCCCAACCCTCGTCTGAGGTGTCCGTTATTAGGGTCACTGAGGGAGCCAAGTCTCTGAAGGGAATGCCCCTCCGCACCTCCCCGGCATCCTTCCACCAATCCAGGGAGGACAGTACCTGGGTGGGGACCGTATCCACCTTGTTCAGCCGGTGCCTGGCCGGTACATAGACTGAGGCCAGCCACCCTTGGAGAGGCCTTAGCTTGAGGCGAGCTAGCCTCACCACATAAGTACATGCCGCCATGTGTCCCAACAGCTGAAGGCAGTGCCTGGCTGTCGTCGTGGGGGACCTGTGGAGATTGCTGATTATGGCGGTCATGGTCTCGAACCGAGTCTGTGGAAGGAAGGCTCTGGTCTCTCTGGCATCTAAGATGGCCCCTATAAACTCTATGCGCTGCACCGGAGTGAGAGTAGACTTCTGCTCATTGATGAGCAGCCCCAGTCTGGTGCATGTGGCGCAGGTAAGGGCTAGGCTGTCCTTGACGTGGGCCCTGGACTTGCCCCGGATCAGCCAATCGTCCAGGTAGGGGAATATCTGGACCCCTTTGCGGCGCAGGTGGGCCGCTACCACTGCCATGCATTTAGTGAATACCGTTGGTGCAGATGAAAGGCCAAATGGCAGGGCAGAAAACTGGTAGTGGAATCTAGCTACCATAAATCTTAATAGCTTCTTGTGGCCTGGAAGGATGGTTATGTGAAAATACGCATCCTTCAGGTCGAGGGCCGCATACCAGTCCCCTGGATCTAGGGTGGGAATGATGGAGGCTAGGGAAACCATGTGAAATCTGGTGCGCCTGACAAACTTGTTCAGGCGGCGTAGGTCCAGAATTGGCCTCAGGCCCCCCTTGGCCTTGGGGATTAGAAAGTACCGAGAGTAGAATCCCCTTCCCCGTTCCTGTGTAGGAACCTCCTCTATTGCACCGAGTATGAGGAGGGAGTTGACCTCTTGTATGAGGAGTTGGTTGTGAGAGGGGTCCCTGAAAAGGGACTGGGTAGGGGTAGAGTTTGAGGGGTAAGCTGTAATGCATAGCCCTTGCGGACTATGCCTAGGACCCATTGGTCGGTGGTGATGGCTTCCCATTCGGCTAGGTATGGCCGAAGCCTGTGGCAAAAGGGTTTGGACTGATCCAGTGGGAAAGAAGGAGTGCCGCCCTCGTGCACCCCGTCAAAACCTCTTATGGGGTACATTGCCCTTGTTAGGGCCTTGCTGTGACCCTTGAGGGGGTCCCTGCCGGTCACGGCGGTTAGGCGCCCGGTACCTTTCTCTACCCCTCCTGGGTTGAGTAGGTCTGGGGGGCAGCCTCAATGGAGGTTGCTGCTGCCTCTGTGCCTTGGGCCGGTTCTGGCGCCTCGAGGCCTGAGGTGTATAGAGCCCGAGGGATCTCAGGGTGGCCCATGAGTCCTTTAAAGCATGCAGCTTTTCATTGGTCCTCTCAGAAAAGAGGCCAGAGTAGTCAAAGGGGAGGTCTTGAATGGATTGTTGGACCTCCTGGGACAGACCTGAGGCTTGAAGCCAGGAGCAGCAGCACATGACGATGGCCGAAGCGATCGCCCTGCTTGCTGCATCCGCTGCATCACTGGTGGACTGCAGAGCCGCCTTAGTTACCACCACTCCCTCTTGCAACACAGTGGCTAAGTCTGCGGCCTGGTCCGGGAGCAACCCCGAGGAGAACCTCTGTAGCGAGGACCAGAGGTTTAAATTGTACTTTCCCACGAGGGCCTGATGATTCGCTACCCTCAGCTGTAGGGCCGCAGTGGAGTACATCTTACGCCCAAAAAGGTCCAGCTTTTTGCTGTCCTTATCTTTAGGGGTGTTGCCCTGGCCACCCTGGCAGTCCCGCTGGTTCACTGCATCCACTACGAGCGAACCTGGAGCGGGATGTGTATATAGACATTCAAACCCCTCCTTTGGGACATTGTATTTTTTCTCAGCACCCTTCGAAGTGGGGGCCACTGAGGAGGGAGTTTGCCAGAGGGTTTTTGCAATTTTCATGACCCTCTCATGAACAGGCAGGGCCAGGCGTGATGGGCCTGCTGTCTCCGAAACACCAAATAGGGGATCCTCCTCCTCCGACAGCTCCTTAATCTCCAGACCGAGATTATCAGCCACCCTCCTCAGAAGGTCCTGGTGGCCCCTGAAGTCAAAGAGGGGGGCCCTAGTGTCTCTGGCCGCCGCCTCATCTGGAGAGGAGGAGGAGGATTGTGGTAGGGGCCCTATAGAAGGCCCTTCCTCTGGGTCAGACCCCTCCTCAGAGGGGTGACCCTCCTGCGGGTCTGTTGTAGGGGGCATTGGTGGGGCCACCGAGGTATGAACGGAGGCGGTCCCCTGGCCCATCTGAGTACCCCATGGTCCCCAATATGGCCATTGCCAGGGGCCTTGGGGCCATGCAGGTGCAGGCGCGGGAGCCTGCTTAGTCATCTCCATCCTTCCCCCTTTTGAGCCCGAGCCACACAACCGGTGCTTATGGGCTCTGGAAGGGGAATGGCTCCTAGAAGAGGAGGACCTTCGGTGCCAACATCTGCGGTGCCGATGAGGGGAGGAGCTGCTGGAAGAGCTGTAGCTGTCACGACCTCTCCCTCGAGACGACTTGCGGCGGCACTTCCCAGACCTAGATCGGGAGCGATGACGCCGGCGACGTTGCGACGCGGATCTGGAGCGCGACGTTGGTGCCGTGGCGCTCGGTGCCGAGACAGTCGGTGCCGATGATGCAGGCGGTGCTGAGACAGGCGGTGCCGATGCGGTCGGCGTCGAGACAGTCGGTGCTGGGGATCGATGCTTATCTGGGCTCCGCACCGGAGTACCAAAGCCCATGCTCAGGTCCCCGCTCGAGGTGGAACTGTATCACCTTCGCCTCGAGCGTTTTGTCCCTGGACCGTGCCGCGGTGCCGGGGAGCTCGACGACCCGGAGTCGGAGCTAGGAGGGGAGCCCACATTCTCTACCCTCCTTGGCCATCTGGGGGGAGACCTCGACTCCTGTCTCCTCCACCCACCGGGGTAACCCAACACGGGTTTACCCCGAGACACAGGTCCCGGAACCCTCGGCCGAGGGGGGGACGGAGGCGTAGGCAGGCCCATGAGGGCGCGTGCAGCAGCGGAAGCCTCCGGTGTCGACGGCCCTTGCAGAGGTGCTCCCCTACCCCCAGGAGTCGGGGGAGGCTCTCTGCGAGGAGATGCCGGTGCCGGAGTACTCTCCACGGCACGTGGCTGGGGCATCTCCTGCTGCACCCCCTGCTTTCCCGGTAGCAGGGGGGAGTCCATGTGTGCGGCCTCGCGCCGCCGCTTCTTCTTCGGTGCCGATGTCGGTGCTGGTGGAGCGCTCTGCACCGAGGAGACGCTCAGTGCCACGGGAGCGCGACGGCTCGGAGTCCGGCCGAAGCGCGGACTCCATCAGGATCACCTTTAAACGCGCGTCCCTCTCCTTTTGGGTCCTCAGTTTGAAGGACCTACAAATTTTACATTTCTCTTTCCTGTGTTGCTCCCCGAGGCATCGGAGGCAACGGTCGTGAGGGTCACTCACAGGAAAGGCTTTTGCACACTGAGTGCAGGCTTTAAAGCCTGTGGAGCCAGGCATGGCTCCGCTCTAGCCCCTAAGGGCACTAACTATCTTAACTATTCGCTAACTATCTATTCAAAAACAAAAAAAATTCTAACAATAAAAGCTAACACTAAGGGATGCTACTTGCGTTTGAATGCAAGAGGCAGATGTTCCGGTTGACTATCACAGGCGGAAAGAAGGAACTGAGGGGCCGCAGGGTCAGCAGCGCCCTATGTACCATGGCATGAGCGCGGTACTCCAGGGGGCGCCGGAGCTGACCCTACGGAGCTAGCTAAGGGAAAAAAGTTCCGGGAATCTGTGCATGGGGCGCGCACACACCTATACTGGAATGGATATGAGCAATCACTCGAAGATAGAAGCTGGGATTTGTAATGGGAAGTGATGAGCAACCTCAGTCATAGGCAGTGCACCCCGCCCCACCTATAATGTCTTTGACCCTGTTTTTCCCAGAAGTTTTGGTGGATGACTGGAGAAGTGGTAGCAGTAGAAGACCAGAGATGCTATGCCATTAAACTTAATTTAAATTTCACACAGATACAAGAAGATTCTTTTTTCCTGGGAAACCAAAAGAGGAGTCTCTTCCTAACTACTAGATCCCCAAAGAAGCATCCAGAAAAACCAGAATAGTAGCTCTGATGGTTCTGATGTCTCAGCATAAAGTTTAGTAACCAGAAAAATTAAAAAAACAAAAACAAACACCCCAACAAAAATCAAATTGAAAAACTAAGGAGCAGAACTATTTTTATACATTTTTATACCTTATAAAGAGGCAAAAATTAGCAAAATAACATTTTCCTCTTGTTGCTAACCTACAAACTAGTAATAGTAATTAACCCCCTCCACAATCTCAAGAGACGCTTTCTAAGAATTTTAGATCTTTACTGAGAATAACATCAATATCAAGTCTCCCACATCAAATGATCTGTCACAGGTATTTCTGCTGTAGCTGTCTTCCTGGCTCTTTAAAAGATGTTGCTTCACCAAATCCATGATGGATTTTAAATCCTCTCTAAATCTGGTTACATACTGAGTTATGGGTTCCCCCTCTGGTTCAGGACCCTCCTCCCAGGAGTCCTTAATGAGATCTAGGTGGCTTCTGACCTTTCTTCTACAAAGGAGGTCAAAGGGGGTGAACCTTGTGGACTCTTGGGGCAATAAGACATCCCAATCTTCCATTTTTCTATCCAAATATATATTTATAGCATGGACTTAGGAGTCCCATTGAACCTTTCCACTAGACTGTTTGTCTCTGGATGGTAATGGGCAGACTTTAACTGTTTTACCCCACACTTCTTCCATAGTTCACTAAACATCCAGGACATAAAATTTGATCCTCCATCTGATAGGACTTAAAACCCCATTCTGCTGAGGCTCACCACTCACCCCCAAGTGGTCACCAAATGAGCAGTCATGCATGAAATTTAATAGTTCTGCACAATACTTTTTGGGCACCACAAACTGCCTGAAGGGCTCTCCAGAAAGCTTGTTCTTACCCACCTGGGATTCTCTGTATGTTCTGTATACCTGCATAAAAGAACTAGCTGCTGCTTTCCCTATTAGGGACATTACCGTGGACAGCCTCTCTTGTGCTTGTAAAGAGTCAGCATCTTGCACTATAGCAAAAATTGCTGGGTTTTTGTTCATACCCAAAGCTGTCTCAGATGAAGCTGATTTCTCAACTCCCTGGTCCAAAGACAAACTGCTATTGTCTTCTGACAAAAGGAAGAATGGAGAACAGTAGGATACTGAACCTGGACTTCACAAAAACAGCCTTTGACTCCCTCAAGGAACTGATTGGCAGGATCCCCTGGGAGGCTAATATGAGAGGGAAAGGAGCTGGCTGTATTTTAAAGAAACCTTCTTGAGGGCGCAGGAACAAACTATCCTGGTGTGCAGAAAGAATAGCAAATATGGCAGGTGACCAGCTTGGCTTAACAAAGAAGTCTGTGGTGAGCTTAAACACAAAAAGGAAGCTTACAAGAAGTGGAAGCTTGGTCAGATGACTAGGGAGGAGTATAAAAATACTGCTCGAGTATTGAGGAATGAAATCAAGAAGGCCAAAGAACAATTGGAGTTTCAACTAGCGAGGGATGTGAAGGGTAACAAGAAAGGTTTCTACAGGTATGTTTGCAACAAGAAGGTGGTTAGGGAAAGTGTGGGCCCCTTACAAAATGCAGGAGGAACCTAGTGACAGATGATGTGGCAAAAAACTGAAGTATTCAGTGCTTTTTTTGCCTCTGTGTCCCAGACAAGGTCAGCTCCCAGACTGCTGCAGTGGGCAGCACAGAATGGGGAGGAAGTGAGCAGCCCTCAGTGCTGAAATAACAGGTTTGGGATTATTTAGAAAGGCTGGACATGCACAAGTCCAGGAGGCTGGAGGCAATGTATCTGAAGGTGTTGAGGGAGATGGCTGATGTGATTGCAGAGCCATTGGCCATAATCTTTGAAAAGTTGTGGCGACTGGTCCCGGGTGATTGGAAAAAGGCAAATATAGTGCCTATCTACAAAAAAAGGAAGGAGGAGGAGCCGGGGAACTAAAGACCAGCCAGCCTCACCTCAGTCCCCAGAAAAATCATAGAGCAGGTCCTCCAGGAATCCATTTTGAGGCATGTGGAAGAGAGGAAAGTGATCAGGAACAGTTAGCATGAATTCACCAAGGGCAAGTCATGTCTGACCATAGAATCATAGAAGATTAGAGTTGGAAGGAACCTCAGGAGGTCATCTAGTCCAACCCACTGCTCAAAGCAGGACTAACCTCAGCTATATCATCCCAGCCAGGGCTTTGTCAAGCCTCAGCTTAAAAACCTCTAAAGACGGAGATTCCACCACCTCCCTAGGTAACCCATTCCAGTGCTTCACCACCCTCCTAGTGAAAAACTTTTTCCTAATGTCCAACCTAGACCTCCCGCCCTGCAACTTGAGACCGTTGCTCCTTGTTCTGTCATCTGCCGCCACCGAGAAAAGCCTAGCCCCATCCTCCCTGGAACCCCCTTTCAGGTAGTTAAAGGCCGCTATCAAATCCCCCCTCATTCTTCTCTTCTGCAGACTAAACAAGCCCAGTTCCCTCAGCCTCTCCTCATAAGTCCTGTGCTCCAGCCCCCTAATCATTTTTGTTGCCCTCCGCTGGACTCTCTCCAACTTGTCTACCTCCTTTTTGTAGTGGGGGCCCAAAACTGGACACAATATTCTAAATGCGGCCTCACCAATGCCGAATAGAGGGGAATAATCACTTCCCGTGACCTGCTGGCAATGCCCCTCCTAAAGGCCAATATGCTATTAGCCTTCTTGACAACCAGCGCACACTGCTGACTCATATCCAGCTTTTTATCCACTGTTACCCCCAGGTCCTTTTCTGCAGAGCTGCTGCCTAGCTCGTCAGTCCCCAGTCTGTAGCTGTGCATGGGATTCTTCCTTCCTAAGTGGAGGACTCTGCACTTTTCTTTGTTGAACCTCATTAGATTTCTTTTGGCCCAATCCTCCAGTTTGTTTAGGTCACTCTGTATCCTATCCCTACCTTCCAGGGTATCTACCACTCCCCCCAGCTTAGTGTCAGCCACAAACTTGCTGAGGGTGCAATCTACCCCATCCTCCAATCATTAAGAAAGATGTTGAACAAAACCGGCCCCAGGACCGACCCCTGGGGAACTCCGCTTGTGACCGGTTGCCAGCTAGACATGGAGCCATTGATCACTACTCGATGAGCCCTATGATCTAGCCAGTTCTCTATCCATTTTATAGTCCATTCATCCAATCCATACTTCTTTAACTTGCTGATAAGAATACTGTGAGAGACAGTATCAAAAGCTTTGCTAAAGTCCTGATTGCCTTCTATGATGAGATGACTGGCTCTGTGGATGTGGGGAAAGCGGTGGACATGATATACGTTGACTTCGGCAAGGCTTTTGATATGGTCTCTCACAGTATTCTTATCAACAACAAGTGATCAACAACTTGATGTCTGTCTAGCCACCAGTAACAAGCGGAGTGCCCCAGGGGTCGGTGCTGGGGCTGGATTTGTTCAACATCTTCATTAATGATCTGGAGGATGGGGTGGATTGCACCTTCAGCAAGTTTACAGATGACGCTAAACTGGCAGGAGTGGTAAAACGCTGGAGGGCAGGGAAAGGCTACAGAGTGACTTAGACAAATTAGAAGATTGGGCCAAAAGAAATTTGATGAGGTTCAACAAGGACAAGTGCAGAGTCCTGCCCTTAGGACAGAAGAATCGCATGCTCTGCTACAGACTAGGGACTGACTAGCTAGGCAGCAGTTTACAGACAAGGACCTGGGGGTTACAGTGGACAAGAAGCTGCATATGAGTCAACAGTGTGCCCTTACTGCCACTTTCTCATGGCGGGCTATAATATTAACAGCTTTATACAAAGCTATGGCATCATTACCAATGAATACCTAGGGTTACCTATGAAGGTAGTAGAATCTCCATCCTTAGAGGTTTTAATGCCTGGCTTGAGAAAGCCCTGGCTGGGATGATTGTTAGGGTTGATCCCACTTTGAGTAGGAGTTTGGACCACATGACCTTCTGAGGTCCCTTCCAACCCTAATCTTCTATGATATTTCATTTAACAATAAGTAAATGTGGAGGCTCCAGAATGGAACTGGAGAAGACAGGCCACTGGCTTCACAGATGTGGGAGATCACCCTTCAGCCACCTCCCTTGGACATAGACTTAGAGGTGAGGCTGCACCCCATCCTGACACAGCACAGGGGCTGGGCCTGTCCTTCCATGCCAAGTGCACCAAACTAGCAAGTGAGAGGGACAATGGCATGCACACATGCCCAGCTCTGGCCCCTGATCCAGGTGTGGGGTAGGCAAGGGCAGTCTGGCAGTATCTAAGGATAGAAAGGGCTTAGTAGGGTGAGAAGGTTCTGGGTGGGGCAATCTTGGTGCGGGTGGCTAGTGGGGGCGTCTGGGGGGATCAAGATGCATGGGGGTTCCAGCTGCAGGGAGAAGGGGCTCTTCAGGGGGATTTAGGTGAAGGTGGTTGGGGCTCAGCAAGGGGGGGTCTGGGTGTGGGGGGCTCAGCAAGGGGGAGGTGCTGAGGCAATGGGATTTGGTGGGGTGGGAGTCTGGGTGCAGAGGGCTCATCAAGATGGTCTGGGTGTGGGGGGGTGGAGCTTGTTGGGGTATGGGTTTGAGTGTGAGGGGATCAGTGGGGGATGGTCTCAGTGCAGGGGTCCAGATGCAGGAAGGAGGGGCTTAGGGGGTGTGGATGCAGGCAGTTTGGCTTGGTGGGGGGTGGGGTCCAGCTGCATGGAGGTTGGGTGGATGGGGGAGCAGTTCCTCACATAGTGACCCATCCCCCTGCAGCTAAGGAGCAATTAGGGCAAGGGGGGGGGGAGGTGCAGAGCTTCCTGTGGTAGAGGGAGGTTTCTGGGGCCCAGGTCTGGCTCCTCCTTGAAGGGGAAGAGGAAGCCCATCCTCCTCAGTCCAACTGGAACTAGCAGCTGAGCCTGGTGCAGGGTTAGAGCCACCAGCCCCGGTGTCCCCATGGTGATTAACCTCTCCGCTCGCTGCTCCAGGAGCCCGAAACCGCTCTTGCAGCTTCCCTTTGATTCCCCATCAGAAAGTCATTTTTCTGGGTGAAAGCAAAGAAATCTGTGGGGGACACAAATTCTGCATGCCAGGAGCCATGTACACTTGAAAGCGCCTCTCTCTCACCAACAGAAGTTGATCTAATAACAGATATTACCTCACCCACCTTTTCTCTCTAATATCCTGCGATTGACACAACAACATATAAGAATAGAGATATATACGTACTCTCTCACCACATTGCAGTTTGGAAACCCCGTTGCTGTAAATCCGTTCAGTGCATTACTGAAAATCAGAGTCCTGTGTAGCAGGAGATGGATGCTTAAGTACCTTACATCTTGGATTACAACAGATCTCACTGTGGATTGTCCAACCCCAGATTAATTGTCCATTGACTGATAGCACTGCAGCATTGCAAGTGTCCAGAGCAGGGCTGGCCACCTGCGGCTCGGAGCCCATGGGGCTCTTTGCTGATACAACTGCAGCTGGCGGCAGACTGAGAAGTGAAATTGACAAGCTGCCCCCGAAATTGACAAATCAGAGCTAATTTTTCTGCAGAGGGTAAGAGACCAAAAGTGAAATTGACAAGCTGGGTAAGATAAATGTGGCTCTTCGCTGCTCTTCGTCTCTGAATGGTTGGCCACCCCTGGTCTAGAGTATGATCACCAGAATTCTTCACTATCAATGCAACTTTCATTGTGGTGTCCCTGTGCTCAAACTTTGGCGTGAGCTCTGCACACACATTCTGGAATGTGGCCTTTAGCATGTTCTGCAGCCACTGCTCGTCCACCCAAAACTGCATTATGATACTATCCCACCAATCAGTGCTTGTTTCTTGGGCCTAGAAGTGGCAATTTGCCATGTGGAGCTGCTCTGTGAATGTCAGCACCACCCTGGTGGGGTTTTTTTCCACTGTGTCCATCAGCATCCAGTTATTGTGCTTGAACACCTCTGCATCTTCCTCATCACACTCCTGGTTATAATTAGGGTTACCATACCTCAGGTTCCCCAAAAAAGGACACAGCCAAGGAGGAGGGGCACAGTTGGGGGATGCTGGAGGAGTGTGTAGGTACTGGGAGAGGTATTTGGGGGGTACAGGAAGGATGTGTATGTATTGGAAGGGGTTATTTGGGGGTAACAGAGAAGTGTGAGTAGTGAGGGGATATTTGGGTGGTGTTGGAGGGGTGTGTGTGTGTGTGTGTATACTGGGAGGGAGTACCTGGGGGATGCTGGAGGAGGTGTGACTTGCCCATGCTCATGCTTAAGGTAGCCCACCTGAAAATATCAAGGTGCTGAAAAAAGGAGAGCAGATTCTCCCTAACTGGTAGCTAACACTGCAGTTAGATTCCCCAAGAATCAAGAAGCTAAAACAAAAAAATTACGCAGCCCCCTTATTGCATTTCAGTTTCTGACTACCAATCAGTCATTGGATCCAGTAAAGAGATAAGTTAATAAAACTTTATTCCTTTTACCAAAAATGTTCTCCTGATCCCCAAACAGTCAGCCATATACTAAATCAACATGTTTGGATCTTATCCAAAATATCGCACTGCCACCCAATCTTTTAACTAAAACTAAAGGTTTATTATAAAAGGAAAAACAAATGAGAAATGTTAAATGGTCAGAGCAATCAGATACACATAAATTACTTTAAAGTTGATATATAGCAGGTTCTAAGTAGAACTGTGGAGTTTGCAGGCTTGTACAATCCCTCTGGTGTACATCCAGTACCTGGATGGATCTCAGTCCTTTCTTTCACAGCTTCGGTTGCAGATGAGTTGATCCAGAGGTAGGAAGCAGGAATGAAGACCATATTGGGCTAGTGCAGCTCTCTTTTATGTCCCTTTGTCCTGTGGCTTGCCCCAAACACAGCCACGCAGCCCATGCCATGGAAAAGCCTTAGACTCCCCTGTCCCTGGGCATGTTCTTATATGCCGATGATTCATAAGGTGTAGCCCTGGGTTCTCTCACTACCTCTGAGTTCCCTCGATGGGCCATTAAATAGGCTTAGTGCTGCTGCCATCCTGTCTGGAGTGCGTCACACAGAAACACAGCACAAGTGTTTGGATACAGATATATTATACATATTTAGAACTCAATACAACACTGATACATACAATCTTAGTGAACTATAACCTTTCCATTGGTACCTGACACGTACAAATTATTGTAATTTTGCAATATTGATATCTAATATTATGACTGGTCATTCATATTCCACCCGGCGTCACGGGGGTGCCTGGGAGATGCTGAAGGGGATACCTGCAGCCTCACTCTTAAGGTGGAGGGCAGTGTCACTCCCTGTCATGGTGGCAGGTGCAAGCCCAGGACCCAGCACCAACCATCAATCAATGACTCTCTGCAGGCCCCTTTCCCCAGGGCTACGCTACTAAGGACCCTCAGGCTCATCCCCTAAGCACAGCATCTATCAACCGTGGTTGATCCCTTAATAATAATTAATGACGCTCAAATATGTATTTAAGATAGGGAAGGGTTGTTGGCTGGTATCCCATAAAGCACTGTGAAAACACTCCACAAGGCACTGAAGGGACAGCAGCATAGGCACCCGGGGATGCTTACCTGTGGTGCGCCGTGGCTATGTTGACACAGTCACTCATGTTGAGTACACGCAGCACCATTGCCAGCACCCAAGTATGCACGCCCCAGTCCATGTAGAAACGTTGGTGGCTGTACACCAACGGAATTTTGTCAACCAAACTTGGCAGTGCACACAGGGCCTAAGTGACTTTTCTAAGGAGACCTCTGGAGAAGACCAGATCCAGAACTTGGATTACTGTCTGTCTGTCTGTCTGTCTCCCCGTCCTAAGCACAGACCAGCCTTCATACCTTTCCTAATTAACCACTGTGCCCTACAGCGAAACAGAACGTGCCAATCGAATCTCTGGCACAACCTCCTGGATTAAACGCAGCCGCTCTCAGCTCACAGGGACGGGAGAGCTCGCGGGGAAGGAATCCTGAGTTACTAAGAGACAAATATCGCGTGGAAGGGAAGCGGTTCAATCACAGCCCGCAGAAACAGCAGCAGCCCCCAGGCCGCTAACTCGCTCCCCTTGGTACCGCACGCCCCCTGCTCACTCAGCGCACTGCTACCCTCGCTCTTCCCCTCCTCTCTCACTAGTCCGCTCCTGCTCCTGCTCCCGCCACTGCCCCGCCTGCGATGCGCGCTCCGAGTCCGGATCGCGCGGGAAGGGGGCGCTGCGCCTCACTGAAACCCGATCAGGTAAGGGCGGCAGCCGCGCTCAGTCCCATCCGCATCCGAAGCCGAACGTGGTGATGCTGCCTGGGTGACTCCGGGTCTGGGCAGGAAGCGAGCACGGGCTGCAGGGAGGGAGCCAATAGGAGGACTCGTCGTTGACTCGTTTTCCTGTTGCGAACGAAAGAGTCGCCGAGCGTGTGTAGCTGCTGTTGGCGCACGTGTGCATGTAGCACACGCGGCCCCGGGCCAGGCATCAGTGCCGCTGCTGCTGCTGGGAAAGGTGAGTCGGTCCCAGCAAGGACGGGGCGCGGCTCTGCCGGGCTCCAGAATCATGACGAGCTCTGGGCCCTTTGGTGCCGTGCTGGCCGTGTTGCAAGGCTGCTATGCCGAGGTGCTGGGGCTTGAACAGTTTGTGCAGAGGCTCCGGGAGGCGGCTGCGTGCGGGCCCGGCGAAGCTGAGTTGCTGCTGCAGAGGGCAGACGCTGAGGTGTATCGGACGTTCGTGTCGCAGTGCGTGGTGTGTGTCCCCCGGGGAGCCAGAGCCATCCCTCGGCCCGTCTCCTTCCAACAGGTACTGCGGCCGGGCGGGCACGCGCTGGAGGGAGGCTGGGGCCCCGCTCTGTGGGGGTGGGCAACTATAGCGTGCCCTGCAAGCTTGCTGCTGGGCCAAACAGACCGTCCAGCTTCTGGCTTCTTGCCGTCTCGACTGCAAGCTTTGGAATGAATCAGCTTTTGAACAGTAGCAGAGGCTGCGCTCACGCTCTGGTCAGTTCTTCTCGCTGCGTGTACTCTAGCAAACGCCAGAGGCGCCCCGTCTGGAAGGAAGAGCCTCCCCTCTCTGCTTGCCTTGCCTGGCTTTCTTCTCGTCACGCTGCACTGAAGGGGGGTGTTGGTGCTGCTGGTGCGGCAGTCAGCGTTGCTGTGGGCCTTGCACTGCAAGAATCTGAAGAAGCCTTTGCCCCAAATAAGGGGTTGCTGCAAATGCTAACTTCTCGTTTCCCACCCCAGCTCATTATCGCTCACTGCAGAAAAACCAAAGGGAAATCAAATTATGAGAGCTCTTTGTTGTTTTCAATTGGCTCGTGGATCTGCTGTCGACCCTGCCCCTGGGCCCTCCACATGTAATGGTGGGAAAAGGCAGGCCATCCAGTGCCGCTGCTGTTTCCTCCTCTGTTCTTCTTTTCTTCTCTCCTGTCTCCTACTCTTGATTTATATGTGAGTTAGATCATGTAATCTTTTTTAAAGACAGCAGCCACTTTGATGATTACCTAATTCCAAGTATAAAGTTAATCTCTATGTCCTGAGGGTAGGGGCTGTGTCTGAGGTTCTTCTGTCAGGAGAAAGCAGTGTGGTATTTCTTTTCCCTGATAGTGATGGATGAGAGCAAGTTTCTTGGTCCCTAGGATGGATCTAGATCAGAGTCAAAGTTAAAATAAAGATTACATTTGTAGGTCTTTGTGCTTTCCTGGTACGCTAACATCTAAAAATTAAAAATAAATAGTGGATTGTGTAATCAGATCTGAATAATATTTGCACATTTTAGGAAAATATAAAGGGAAACAATTCTGTTATATTTTTGTTGTTTATTTAACAAAAACAAAACACTGAATTTCTCTCTCAGCTACTGTATAAAATTATTGTAAAATTATTGAAATGGGACTCTGGCAATACACTTATTGACCAGTTTGCAAAATCATGAGCTGACATTTTACCGTTGTTAATTTTACAGTAGCTCCTGAAGACTGGGGGCCCTGTTGTGTTAGGTGCTGTGCAGACAAGTAGTAAGAGAGTTTCTGATTTGAAGGTTTCACAGTCTAAATAGGCAGGATAGACAATAAGTGGGGGAGAGAGAGAATTTTGCCAGTTTTACATAAAGGGAATTGAGAGGGAGAGGTTAAATGGCTTGCCTAAATTCAGAGTTGTAGTTTTCAATATGTCAAGGCCTGAAGTAAGAGTTTTCAAACATGACGCAATGTGACACAATCCTTAATCTAGTTTTGAAAAGTCTTAATCTAAAACTGGAGTCTGGGATTTTGCATGTACTTGCATTCACCTTTTAATAAAAGGGTGTATCTCTTGTTTATAAGAGATTCTGACATGTAAAATTAACTGTTCTTTTCTCTCTCTTCAGTTATCTAGTGAGAATGAAGTAGTCGTAAGAGTCATTCAAAGACTTTGTGAAAAAAAGAAGAAGAATGTCCTTGCATTTGGGTATGCATTATTGGATGAAAACAGTTCCTGTTTGCAGGTTATGGCTACTTCAAATATATGCAGCTATCTACCTAATACTGCAACAGAAACTCTTCGCATCAGTGACCTATGGGAAACGTTACTGAGCAGGATAGGGGATGATGTTATGATGTATTTACTAGAACACTGTGCTGTCTTTATGCTAGTGCCACCTAGTTGCTGTTATCAAATCTGTGGGCAGCCTGTATATGAGCTTACTTCAAGTAATGCAGCACCTTCCCCAGTGTTTGTTAAACAAAGGTATTCAAAAAGTAGACATAATATTTTGTTTGACTACATGCAAAACAAATTTCAGTTTCATAAGAAAACCCTATCAAAGACAAACAGGTGGAAATGGAAACGAAGGCCAGAAATTAATATCTTTAGCACAAAAAGTCAAAGGAATAATAAAACACAAGGCTCTGTGTCTAATTATGAACATTCTGCCACAGCTAAGGGAGCTGTTGGGCAAAATTCTAAAACAAACAAACAGGTCATAATGGTCACTGGACACCTTGAAAATCAGAAAGGACCTAACCTATCTCCAGTTGCTACAGCTGCACCTTCCAAAAGGAAGCTTGATAGGGATCATTTTGAAATTACAGCTAAAAGGATGAAGATAAACCTAAGGGAAGAAGAACTAGATAAGGATGCTTGGAGCCTTGGTACTAATATAGATAAAAATAAGTCTTCTCTAGACATTGTTTATGATACAGAATCTCTGGGATGTATAGAATCATTTTCTGTAAATAACTTTACTCAAGAAAATGAGGGTGGAGTAGAGACTCCTGATGGACCTTCTTTAACGCAGGAAGCTCAAGATAGCACAGAAAAGTCTGTGGCAGATGATGAGAATTCATTAAGGCTGTGTGTTCAGTGTAATAAACTTTATAAATCTAGCATTGAGACTAAAATAAATTTCAGTGGAGAGGGAGATATCTGTAAATTTCAGGTGGGTTCTGTACAAATGAAAAAACCAGAAGATATATTTTTAAAATACAGAAGGCTTACGTGCCCCCCAACTGATATAGTAAAGAAGCTATCCAATAAAATCTCATATTCTAGAGTGTACATTGGGAGGAAATGTCTCTTGTATTCTTCCAGGAGCTTCCAAGAACGTTTTCCTAAATCATTTTTATTGAATCGCTTAAAGGGCTGCCAAGCAGGGGGACAACGGCTTGTAGAAATGATATTCTTAAATAGCAAAATTTTGGAGCAAAAATGCAATCAAAACCCACCAAGTTACAACTGGAGAAAGAAGAAATTGCCCAAACGCTACTGGCAGATGAGAGATGTATTTAAAACATTGTTAACTAATCATGCAAAGTGTCCCTATTTGATACTTTTAAAAAAGAATTGTCCAGTTTGGATTTCTGAGATAAATTCAAGCAAAACTGACACAATATGTCATTCAGGTACAAGTGACAGAGCACAGATTGATAAGGAAGCAGAAGGTCAAGTTAGGAAAGAGCCTCATGTATGTTTGCCAAGCAATAGCAGAGAAGGTGGTTGCACTGATGTTCCAAATGGTTCGTGTTTGCTTCCAAAAAGAACTTCAATGGATTTAAGTATCTTAAGCAGCCCTGAGAAATTTGTTTTGAGGCAAACAAAAGATGAAAGGCAAAATGCTAAAGACTTCTGTGATCCTGGCTTGAAGGAGCTTCTCAGACAGCACAACAGCCACTGGCAGGTGTATCTTTTTGTGCGGGAATGTTTAGAACTGGTGGTACCAGCAGAGCTGTGGGGTTCTAGCCATAACAAATGCCGCTTTTTTAAAAATGTGAAAAAGTTCATCTCCTTGGGAAAATTTGCCAGGTTTTCTTTGCAGGAATTGATGTGGAAGATGAGAGTGAATGACTGTACATGGCTTCGTGTTCTCAAAGGTACTAATTGTAATATTAAAATAAGGCAGTATACAGTGGAGGCAGCTGATCAATGTTCAGATTTAACCCAAGTGAGGACTTGATCTGAATGTTGAGAGTTGAAAGGCTAGTGTGGTTGATTATTACACCAAATAGCCACTAGACTAGTGAGCCCCAGATAGTGATTGCTGTAGTTAATAGCTAGACCAGTGGTTCTCAACATGTGGCCTGCAGGTTGCTTGTGGCCCAGTCAGCACATAGCTGTGGCCAATGTGTCATCCTCAGGGCCATACAGGTAGTATATAGTGTGGATGCAACCCACATAACACAGAGAGAGAAAATTAGGTTGGGAACCACTGAGTTAATAGTTTCCTTATAACACCCTGTTTCTGTTGATCAGTGTGGATACCAGTGGGACATGGTACACCTGATTTGCAGAGCAATAAGGTTTAATGTGCAAGGTTTTTTATAGATATACTAATTTTAGGCTTTGTATTTAACTAACTACAGTATATTATACTTACTAAACCAGGAGCTCTAAGCAGTCACTCAGAAAGCTGTATACAGGAACGGCTTTTTTAATTGGCCCCGCCAGGGAGTAAGTGTCTTTCTGGTTTGACTGGCAGCACCTCCTGCAGAACACGGCGTTGATGGAGTGTGCCCCTATGTTTGAGTAATGACTTTTTATGCTTTTTTATATTTAATTTTTATTTAATTATTTATTTATCAGCTATTATATATTTTATTATTTATATTGGGTTCTTATTTTTAATTACATTTTATTTTTATTAAAATAATTGGGATTGTTAAACAACATTTGGTAATAGGAGGAGCGATTTAAAAAAAAAAAAAAAAAAAGCCCCTTGGCAGTGAAAAAATGTATCCCAAGACATTCAAGGATAACTTGTTATTCCCATTACCATTATCTATATGCAGCTACAAGTATACATGTTATGTATTTCATCTTATTATGTGATGTGATATGCAGAGACTGAGACATCTGCAAAGTTACTCGGGATTCTTATCTGTCTCTGCCAACCAGAAGATGTCAGGCTGCTGAGGCCAGAATGGTCAGGCAAGCAACTTAAACTATGCTAGGCCCCAAAACTGTGGTCAATCAACTCAAATTGCACTGGGCTTCCAATGGTTTCTATGTGCTTGAAACTTTCACTATTTAAACTCACATTTTTTGTGTGCGCCTGAAGGTGAGTTCTTACATTTTTTCACCATGTTTTGATTTATTAGAATCTGAAATAATGTTTATTTGATGGCATGACTCTTACATTGAATACTCTGCTCAATTTCGGTCATCTTAACTCAAAACAAAATATGTAGAAGGTGTCCACAGAGGGGGGAAAAAATCACTGTTTAGGGAGGGGACATGATAGTTATATAAAGTAACATATGGTATAGAGAAGGGCAGCTGGGAACACTTATTCATACATTGAGAGAACATCCAATTAAACTGAAAGGCTACACATTTAAAACTGGCAAAAGAAAATACCCTTCTACAAAATTCAGAATTAACTTGTGGAATTTGCTGTCAAAAGATATAAATGACTTCAAGAGTTCAGCAGGATTTTTAAAAAGTATTGGGCTTATTGATAATATTAGAACTATCAGAAAAACTTCAGAGAGAGAGACCCTTATCCTGCAGGATATAGGCCTTATACTAAGCAGTTCTGGAGGTGGATGTTGGTTTGGGGGAAAATTCCTTTGTGGGGATGGATGTTATTCCATGACCATTTCTTGCTCCTTTCTCTGAAGCATCAGGTACCAGCCAACATTAGAGACAGGATATCAAACTAGATGGTCCAGTCTTGTATGGCAACACACAATTTAGAAACATATATGACCCAAAGTGGTACAGGCCTTTGTTGCTGACTGGTCGTGCTTTTTTCCCCAGAGCAGATAATTAGTAACTGGATGAACTTTTACATTTCAAAGATGGTATACAGATCCTCATTAAGGAATGCACCCTCTGTTAAACCAGGGAAAAAATTGTTTGATATAAAATTTATTATCAACTGAAAAATCACTTAATATGTCTATACTAAGGGACTACGCCAGCGTATACTTCCTAGTATAGACATTGTCGAACTAGAACCTAAAGGCTAACGTTATTAAGCATGGGAAATTCCTTTGCTTTTCCTCTTTCTTTAAAAAGGAAATTTAAATAGAAGAGCTGTATTAACATGGCTCTGAAGTTTACATGTTTGAAAAAAGAAAGGAGCAAGTTAAGGGTCCTACAGAAATGTTAATGTAGCCCCAACACAAATAATAGGTATATGTAAAACTCAAACAGGCACATTATTAGGGAGGCATGCTAGTTCCTTTGTAGGTTAGAGCTCCAGCTACATGTCTGTTATAAGTTTGATTTTTTTTTTAACCCCATCTACCCCTCTATATCCCCAAACTAATTTTGCGCTTGAAATTTCATAGAAAAAAATCTCGTCCATGGGTATATTTTCATAAGGTTAGTGAAAATCAAGAAGGGAGTCTTAAAGATATGATATGAAACTAGTCCATTGGTTGTTTCAATATTTAATATTTTTTGACATTCAGTATTTAACAGACACTTGCACAGTTTAAAAAATAACTCCTTGAACTTCATTTATAGAATTGATTTTTCTGTTTTTCCTATATTAATCTATCCTCTTCTTTCCTATCTGAGATCCTGATTAAGTACTTTTATATCTTATAGTGTATTGAAGTTAATGGATATATTGAACACTAAAGTTAATGAAGTTACTCACCTGTTCAAAGTCATGCATGTGCTTATGTATTTTCCTGAATCAGGACCTTATGTCTCACATTACTATAGTACTTGATTTTGAAAAAGCTATTCTTTTCCACGTGAATGCAGATGTACTGATGGGATTGATGCATATAATTGATGTACATTTATTTAAAAGCTCACATTATAAATGCAATATTATCACTCCCAAGCATTCCAAAATTATGAGTCCAGCTCCAAAAAAATCACAGTATTGGATTAAAAATTACAAGATATCTATATAAAAAAGACTGGGTTTTTCTTATTTGCTGTCTGGTTTCTGTGCTTTTAAGGTGCACCTGCTTCATGTTTTCAAGCTTTTCTCCACAACCATGAGGGCTAGCAATTTACTTTAATGAAAGCTGAGAGTCTATGAAATAATGTGAATGAGAAGCAGTGACTAAGAAAAACTCCAAAAATCTCAAGCAATGTTGTAAATGCAGTCAGGTGTCTCACAGCGTGTGACAAACATGTCAAAATTTTTTGTATTAAATAATTTGACTTCAGAAATTATACTAGGTAAAGTGAGACATTAATAAGAGGCATGTGTAATTCTTATACTTCACTTTGGAGCAGATCGTACTCGCTGTGTGCAGAGGGGGTCTTTTACACATGGGTCTGTCTCTCATCGGGTGTGGGTTGGCATTCACCAAAGCAACATGTTTCTCACCCCCAACACAAAGGTGGGTGCTTTGTGGAGGCTGGGACTTATGCAGAAGGTAGGCAAAGAGGGCAGTGGGTGGGGGTGCCCAAATTCTTTTATCTTGCTATGGATCCCACTGCTACAGGTGGAATTCCTCTTTAAGGAGAAGATCCTCTGCAGCAGTCACTTAGATCTAGGAGCCATCATAAACATAGAAGCATTGGCAACTGGGACCTGGATCCATGTGAATCCCTACGGTTCCATAGCCTGTTCTGTGGGAAGGCAATGACATGATCCGGTGATTAGGGTACTAGCTTATGAGACCTGAGTTCAACTCCCTGTTCTGCCACAAATTTCCAGTGCAACTTTGAACAAGTTACTTCGTTTTTCTGTGCCTCAGTTCCCCATCTGTAAAAAGGTTTCCCCTCTGTCAAAGGTGAGGATAAATATATTAAAGATTAAGGGTGTGTCCACACTGCATACCTTACAGCATACCTGAGTAGCCCCTCCAGTACGGGTATAAATAGTGATGTAGACTGTGAGGCACAGCTTAGGTGAGTAAACACACGCTTGAAAGGTGTGTGTATGTACTCAAGTACATACCCTACGTGGCTCTCTACTTCCCCAGTGGTGCCTCCCTGTCTACACTGCTATTTTTAGTAGTGTAGTGTCCTGCCTCCCTCTGCTGGAGCCTTTCACACTGCAGTGTGGGGTGGTAGTGATGAGCTTTTCACTGTGCAGTGTAGTTATATGTACATTAAATGTTGCTGCCAGTGGTGTGTAATGTAGAGGGAACCTACGATTTCAACCTCTTTAGCATCCCATACTATGGAAGAACTTAAGGGGGGGATAAGGCCTTTTGACATAATTATAGAAAATTTAATCAATTCTTTTGTAGGATCTGTTGGTTATTCTTCGGTCACATGGTACTTCTTGTTAGTTATAATTCAATATTAAAAGCTAAGCAGCTTTTTCTATTTGTCATCAGATATGAAATGAGAAGGAAAAAACCTCCAAATATAAAGTTTATTTTCAATTCCCACCAACTTGGTGAAAACCAAATCTCTTGATACTTGTCATGCTGCATCCAACCATAACACACATATTTTGGTCGGTAGCTCTGAGTGCATCAGAAAATGCATTTTCAAAACATCTGTGTTCAAATTTTTAGTGTCCAAAATTCTTAAAGTTCAGCTAATTCTTTTTAACTCACTGTATTTCAGAAACTCCAGTAGGATCTTATTCTTTCGCCCTGATCTGGCAAAGCTTTTAGGTATATGTTTAAAATTTAAGCATGCTTTGCTGGATCAGAGCCACTTGTTTCCAAGAGTAGCAGCATCTTTTTTCCTGTCTCCCATACCCTCTCTAAAGAGTGATTCCATAATGGTGAGAGATTTACATCTGTTGTCCAGTATATAGAAAATGACCTATCTGTTACAAAAATTACTTCCAAATGTGTTACTTTCATGAGGAAAATGAGTTTCAACTGTAATTCTCATGGAGTATCTTGTTTGAAAATTCAGCTATATGTTTAACAGAAATCAAAATTACCACCCATGTGTGATATGGCTGAGTTAACATTTCTATAGGAATCTTAATCTTTTCACATCTTGACTTACTTTAGTTATCCTGTTAGCAGGTTGTGTTTGATGTTGATTTTGTGTTTAATTTGAAAATATTTCTGCAGAGCACCATAAATCCTGGCAGTATTTATGTTGCTTCCATTGCATGACTACCAAAAAAGATACCTTCCAGTTTGAATTTGGCAGTGATCTGAGGTGATCTCACTTTATTGGGCCATCAGAATATTTTTAGTACAGTGTTTGACAAAACAAGGATAACTGCAACTGAAATCCAAACTACAGCAATTACAATTTTTATTTATGATGTCCAACTTAAAATCCACCTCTGAAATTAATGTGTATAGAATTTCACTAGGAAGCACAAGAGTTACTCTTTTCCTCAGTTAACCCCACTGGCTCCTCCATTAATTTCAGAATCTGGTTCAAAAGTTTCATAATTTGCTTATAAAACAATCCATGGATTAATAACTCACATGTCTCTACTTTGTAATTCTTTTGGACCAGTTTCATCTTTTTCCTCACAATATCTTGCCACTTTGCATTCCAAAGCTTTCTCTGCATGCCAAGGGATAGAGAGTGGGGAAAATAAGTCAGATATACTTATTTCTCCAATGGGCCATTAAATCCATCACTGATAGGGATGGTTCATTTCAACACTTACATTGGTGTTCCATGTACTATTTTGTAACTACAAACTATTCTTTTTATCTTTATACTTAACATGTGCCAAACTTAATTTCTGCCTAATAAAAATGGGGATTTAGGCTAGTTGGGGGACCAGTTACTATAAAAGTTTTTGGCAGTTTCTTTAGCTCCCTTTTCCAATCTCAGCCTAAGAGTTTGTGTGTGTTGGCTTTTAGAAATATGAATAGCAGATTCTGAATATAATTGAATTCTGGTTATTGTAGGTGATCATTTTGTTCCTGCTTTGGAACACCATTTCCGTGAAGAAATTTTGGCCAAGTTCCTATACTGGCTGTTGGATACCTATATTGTACAGCTACTCAGATCATTTTTCTACATCACCGAGACCATGTTCCAGAAGAACATGCTTTTCTTCTACCGAAAACTAATTTGGAGCAAGTTACAAAACACTGGAATTAGGTATTTATAATAAAAATCTACCATTTAAGAAATACGGAAACCTTACATTTTGCAGTAGTTAAGGTTACAACTCTGCTTTAATTATTGCCCCATCCCATTTTCATTCACTCAGTTTCTTAAAACTCATTTTGAGATTTAAATTTTCATGCTTTGTCAGTTCAAAAGTGATGTGGGGAAACTGATTTATATTCCTTCACACGTTTTTGTCTTCTCCAAGTGGGGTGTGGGAATGAGAGAAATATTTCATCTGTTTATATTAAAACAGAAGTCTCTTTCTCATGGATAACTCAAACAAATGAACTTTAAAACTAAAAAAAAAAAGCCCCATAGTAAGTTTGGGAAGACAAAGTTAAAAGCTACTAAATTCACTTTAATGAATGTACAGTTTAAAAGAATAATAATTCTATATTACTGTGTTATGGAATTCCATAGTATCACAGCTAGGTTTTTCACCTTTTATAATGTCATGCTATAGGAAATGCTATAGCTTTTAAACAGTGTAATTCTATAAGTCCATATTGTTTTTCTTTTAAAAAACTAGTTTTATACATTCAAGTTATTTGATAAGGCAATATTTAAAGTTGCAATTTTGCACCCTAAAGTAAGGAAATGCAAAAATTTAAGATCTAATGGCAAAGTTCATTCGAATATGTTGTGTGCATATGGTATCTTCAGTTTACTTCTTACAGGCTACTAACTAAATAGATTAGTGTACAGTATGTACAACTTAACCAAGTTAACATCTTAAGGGGAACTACTGTATCCTCATGTGTTGGTACAATACCTAACCCAAGGAGGCCTATTGTATATGGAATATATGTTAACATAACCTTCCAGCTGAAGAGAGTTTTTAGAAGGAAACCCCTTTGTTTGATCGTCTCTGCAAAGGTAACTCTTTTTTGGGGAAAAAATAAGTTAGTTCAGATGGGTTAGAGCTGTCACTATTGCTGCTGCTGTTAGTCTGATCCTGTTTCCTAAGAAGACAAAACAAGACAAACACACACAAAAGGGGAGACAAAATATAGATAGACAAGCAAAGATAGAAAATGCAGCTCCTGTCTCATGTTGACTCCCACTTACAACCTCACTGCTGGAAAAACACAGGTACAGCACGTGGGCTTATCAGCATCTCCAAGAGCTGGCAAACTTGTACCAGCCTTGCTGTTTAGGACATTGCTTTTAGCTGCTTGTTTCTCATCATAGTCTTACTGCAGTATTGCAAAATATGCAGTCTTGGCTGGCTAAACCAGATTCTTATTGGAAAAAAGAAGTGGGATAGGAAAGAGTTTAAGTAAAGTGGGGAAGAAAAAGGACATGGGGTGGCGGGGTTTGGAGGGAGGAGGGAAGAGAGTCTCACGGCATAGATGGTAGTTGGGGTTGAGCCAGAGCAGGTAGAGATGGATGTGTCATCTGGGTCCCTTTCTCTCTCCTGGTCTGGTAGGATATTTCTCAGGATCAGGATAATGAAGGCCTGGGTTCCCTGAGATGGGGCGGCAGCCATGATGGTGAAGCTCTCTTCTTCTCCTTCTTCAGTCTACTGTCTGTATTTCTCACCCAAAGTCTTTTTTCTTGTTTTTAAACAGAGCCCCAAAAGGAAGTGATAGGCATAATAGCCCATCTGCTAATTATTACACCAGTTAGGGTTAGTTTTTGACACACCAATTTTGGTCAACTTTCACACTTTTCTTGTTTACCAGGCACAATCTTAAGAGTCTTGAGTTATATCAGCTGGCCTTTTTGTTGGGACTAATTCAGTCTTTCTCTTTTGCACCTTTTCCTATCCATATTTGTTGTTATAGGTGATTGCAACATTCTATTAACTTTCGCTCACTGCTCACAATTAAGTTCATAATTAGGGCAAATTAGTAGGCCCAATTATCACAACAGGTCCCCAGTTTTATATATACAGGTCCCCACAGTATAATGTGCACAACACATTATATAATAATAATGGAACATTGGCTTATCGTATCTTGGCTTCAAAATAACAACCTTAATGTGCACAAACACGTAGGCTTTTACATTCAATACATTATAAAAGATTAATTTATTTTATATTTGATTATTTGTGCCTAAAGTAACTAAGTAACATGAAATATTGAACTTTACTTAATAAATACTAACAGTTTTCAACTTTGTGTTTTAAAAAAAGTCTGTAGCAAGGTTGTTAAGACCAGGAAATTTTATTTACCAAAAAAATAAAACGGTAGAGGCATAAACTGCCATCCTGAAAAGTAATCCATGTAGGTGAACTCTTGCACACAGACTCATTTACTTGAATGGGACTCTGCACCCTATGGCCTCGTCTTCAAATCTGATCCATGCAGGTGGATCCTTATGTATGTGTGTGACATTACCCAATCTGGACTGATGGACATCTGTATCCTCTCAATTCTCCAACCTGGAGTGCCTTTTACACTGCTTCTCTGTGAGAACAACCACTCCTGGTCTGGTCACATCCAGGCTCTAGCGTGTAAATCACTCCCAGCTATATTGCAAGAGTGCTATAGCCAGTTACTCTTGACTTACACTGTAGGGCAACACAGGCTAACTCCCATTCCTAGACTTTTCCCCAGAAATGTGTGTGTTTTATTGCCCAGTACCCTCCTGGACAATACAAGCTCACATAAAAGTCTGTCATTTTATTAATAGAAAATGATATGCACAAATCCTGTTATCCCAAATGAAGTTCCTCACACACTTCAATCCAAACACACTGGTTTAGATAAAATAAATTTATTAACCACTATAGATAGATTTAAGTGATTACAGGTATTGAGGCATAAAAGTCAGAATTAATGACAAATAAAAGATAAAATGCAGCTAATATCTAATTTAACAAGCTAAGTGAATTCAAAGCAAAGGTCTTTTTCACCATAGGTTCCAAAAATGTTACTGGGTGAATCCTTCAGACATAGTCTCCCCCCTAGTCCAATGCTGCTTCCTTTCTTCTTCAAGTATTGTTGATGCTGCTGTAAAGAGAAAGGGAGACATGATTTGGGGTCTCTACCCTCTCATAGCCCTTTCTCCTGTGCAAAAATAATCTCCAGCTAATGTTCAGGAGACAGAAGTCTGTGTGGACAGGAACCTTAAGCTGCTTCTTTGTCAAAATGTAGGGGGGTTTTGCCCACACTCTTTCTTCTACGGAAGAGTGGTCACTTAGTCAACTGATGGTCTGTTTGATCTCATTGATGCTTGACTGAGGCATTGGCTAGCCTTTTGTCTCTGAGGAACTAGTTTGTGACTGCCCTCCCAAGCATGTTGGAACATGTCCCAATAATGTCATACAATAGAATCTGATAACTTTATAAGTATTTTACCAGGACAGTAATGATCAACAAATCATGAGTTTTCAAATGATACCTCACAAGGCATACTTTGTACAAAATTTCTCATAATTTTGTGAAAGGGGTGAACATATGGGAGTAGACTGTTACACTGTGCAAAGTGTCTGCAGGCTTTCTTTAAATCAGTTACAATAATTTTCAATTCCAAGGACAGAGTAATAGAGAGGGATGGCAGATTTTATTACTTATTTCAGTTGTGCACCTATTTTCATACTTGTGGCACTTACTTTTGAAGTACTGATTCTCCATGGTACAGTAGGAGTGCAGAAGATCCAAAATGCAGCAAAATGACATGAGAAGGGCAGAGTTATAGATAGAGACCTGCAAATCCACAGATATCCACTTCATATCCGTAGATATATGTATCCACAGATCATTGTGGATCGCAGATCAGATGCGGATACAAATCTGCGTGGGGCTTTAGTTATAGAATTATAGAGAATCTATGCAGTGAGACCATGCACCCAGCGTTTTCCACAGATCTCATTCTCTGCAGCTGGGCTGAGTGTGTTCAGGGGAGTAAGCTGGGTGAGGGCCACTAGATCAATGACTGCTCAGATCCACTGGCTGAAACCTGTTTAAGTGCTTTGAAGTAGGCCCTGGATGCTACTGCAGACATGAGGACCCTAAATTCTATGACTTGTGTCCTTGAGGCAGCAAGAGTAGCAATGGAGATACCCTGCTAATATTCCACATCCTACTCTCAGGTTGAGTGGAATCATAGGTCCTCTTTTTGGTCACCCCTACCTCCTATGGCTTCCTATATTTAGACTACACAAGGACTGGGATTTGGCCATTTGGCTGATTCTGTTCAACTTCATTGCTGAATTTTGTCTTGATAAACTGACAAATGTTGAAGTTGAGCCCAAAGTTTCAGTGGTCAGTGGGCAAGGGACAAAATTAAATAATAGTGACCAAGGGGCGGAAGGAATGATCCACTTACAGGAGGATGGATGAATTTAGTCTTTTGTGGCTCTTCATAAAGCCCTTTTTAAATCTAAACCCAGTTTGTCAACTTACAGGAGGTGAAAAATCTAGTTTCCTATTTTAGTAGAAATATTTCAAATTTTCTAAATATATTCGGCTAGTTGGGTTATAATAGTTCATTTTCATTTGCTGCATTAAATTTGGATCTCATTCTTTATTGATGCTAATTTGGGTGGGAACAAGCAGAAATGTAAATAACTTATTTTTGCAATATTTTACATCATCAAATGGTTCAATGACATTTTTTTTAAAAAAATCATACACATGTTCTGTTCTTTTAGCATAATCTAGTTTCTTGGATTACCCATTGGTAAGGTAGTTTCCACACAGATAATTGAATATCTGTGATTGTCTTCTGAGTGAAGTATTCAGTTTCAGGAAATAAAACATTTATATTTAAATGCAGTAAATCTTAATGTCCATTTTTATTTTAGAAACCATTTTGCCAAAGTGCATCTTCGTGCATTATCAGCAGAGGAGATTGAAACAGTACAGCAGAAGAAATGTTGTATTCCTATGGCATCAAAACTTCGGTTCATCCCTAAACCAAATGGGTTGAGACCTATAGTAAAAGTGAGCAGTGTTGTTGGAGCAAAAACATTGAGCAGGGAAAGCAGAGACAAGAAGGTCACTGTATTTTGAATTTGCTTATGTTCATTTTTGTCATGTTGTAAGTAATACCCAAGAGGGTTGTGGAAAGGTGTTAATATTATGATGTATAAATAAAATAAATTTGAAAATAAGATTGCAAACTGAGGCACTCAACAATCGGGAAATATCAGAACTAAAATTGGCCTTGCAACCGTAATTTGGCCCCTCCTCATGCATATGCATGATGACAGTCTTTTTAATTATAAGATCACATACTAATCCCTCATGCGCCATCTCTTTCTCCCTTGGGTTCATTCAGTATCCAGTTTGGCTAGTGTTAACTGACTGGACAGTTGTTCAACATTTATTTTAATACTCATTGTCCACTGTGTATGGACCCATCCCTTATTTACTGCAAAGAATCCAAACCGTGCAGTGAAAACAATGAATTTATAATTTCCTCATGGTTTTTTATGTGATGCTTTCACCATGGTATCAAAGTGCTTCACAAACATTCACAACACCTGAGTAAAATGAGGGGTTACTACTCCCAGCTTACAGATGGTGAAACTAAGGCAGAGAAGAATATGAAGACCAAAATTGTTGAAGTAATTTGGGATTCCTGAATTGAGATGCCTGCGGCCTAATCTTCAGAATATTTAGCATATTTATCATACTTTATATGTTCCAAGTACAGCTCCAATTGACTTCAGTTGCAGTTGTGAATGCTCAGCATTACTGCAAATCTGGCGCATTGGGTCTCAAATTGTGCACCCATGAAATGACACAATTAATGGCCATTCATGAAAAATTTGTTTTAAATGACTTGCACAGCAGCATACAGAAATTCTGTGAGTAGAGACAGGGATTGAATTAATTTCTCCAGGATGTCATTCCCTAAACTATAAGACTGTCCTTTTTTTTCCTGAAAATCCTGTGCCTTATTTACTGCACATTTTTCAATTTCTGAAACAAATGAGGATAGAGTCCTACAAACACCAGCTTCATTCACTGCACAACCCTGATTCATCCCCACAACAAGTCCATCCTGTGCTGTGAAAGAGTTGCTTAGAAGCTGTACACAGCAAAGGAAGGCTAAAAGTCATTAAAAAACCCTGAGGCAAGGTGAGAGAAATTCCAGGCCAAGAGGGACATGTTCCAGTCAAACCAAAACATTACAGCCAAACTTCACAAGTTGTGGGAGAATTCATAACCCAACAGATGTATGTTTTGTCAAAAGTGTAAGGGGTAATAAAGCACAAAATACGGACTTTTCAGTTATTTGCTTCACCAAAGGTGTCAGGGAGTTAACTCATATTACGGTCAATCAAAAACAATTCTTTCTGAGATCTATCACTTGTGACTACACAAAACTTGCCTCAAGAATGAACTTGAATATTCATGGCAAGACTATTGACTTGTTGCAGTCATCTCAGAAGGGACTTACAATCGTCTTCAACCTCTCCCAGAGCTAAAGTCACCTGCAATAGCTCTGACTAGCCCTGGAGATATTCTAAACTGCATGGACCAGTTCACCACAGAAGCAGCTTACAAAGACAAAAGCTATGCATTCAGAGTACATGTGATCAAAGACCAACAATGTCAGTTGCAACATGGCAACAGTGATGGGCCTAGTGAGAAAGGGGGAAGAATTTGATAGAGATTTTATGTTATTGGACTTCTGAAAGTAGATCCAGTAAAAATTAGCTTAGCAGACAATGTTGAACCATACATTGTGCAAACACCCTTACTGCACAGACTTTGGAAGAGACTAGCTGTGAATTTATACCAATTCAGAAGACATCCTTACCTGGTCGTAGTGGACTGTTTTTCTGGGTATAAAGAACTAATGTTATTGACAGACATAAGATGTCACAGTATTATTGAGAACTGAAGTGCCCCTTGGCTCATTTCGGTATTCCAGAACAACTAGTGATAGACAACCGATCACAATTCCTTGCAGCAGAACTTAAGTAATTCTGAATGGAATATGTTTTTGGTTATATTACTAGCAGCCCACATTACTACCAGTGAATGGAAGAGGCTGAAAGTGCTGTACAGACAGCCAAGAAAAGCTTATGGGAGGAAGATTGATTCCTTGCTTTTCTGAGTTACAGATCAACACCAATAGCAGCTATTGAATTTAGTCCAGCACAATTGCTGATGAGAAGATAACTCAGAACTACAGGTTTTGGAAAAGAAACTATCTCCAAAGTGGCCAGACATGAAGACAGTAGCCAAATTGGATAAAAAAGCAAAAAGATGACAGTCAGAGAACAGCTGGGTCCAGCACCTGATGATTGTGTTCGTGTCAAATTGGATGGACAAGAAGTATGGATAACTCCAGCTGTAGTAAAGAAAAAAAATTGGGGGTCCAGATCATATGTGATCAAGATTGACAGTGGAGAGTTCAACAATAACCATTAACATCTTCAGTTTGTTCCTCAGGAGGAATAATCAACAGAGCAGACTCTAGAGATGGTGAATGCAGAATGAGAAGAAGACACAACGATTTCAAACTGACCACAACCAGTCATTGCAACTAATAGACAGCCAAATGACCAAGTTGTTATGCATTCAGGTCATTTAATTAGTAAACCAGTACGATTCAGAGACACTTAACAGACTGATACTTACTGAACTCAAAGATAGTGTATGTTTTGTAAATGGTAGGAATGTAGAACTTAAAGAGGGAGAGGTAATGGAATGCTAAACTGTATTATAATGATCAGCTAATAAAAATACCTTCTTTAAACTAAGCATTAGCCATATAGTGAACACCTCTGGGTGAGTGTCTCTGAGAAGTAACCTCTGTAGTCTTTCTATATCTGATACAGATGTCCAGTCTGTTAGTAGCAGCTGTGTAAACTATTGTGTACAAGAAGTACATAACACAGTATCCCTTTTTTGTGTGTGTAATTTGCACCTTTTCTCTACCAAATAACCACCTCTCATGTGGTAACTAGAGGTGCAAGTACTTAGTTTTACATCAACAGTACAACTTCAGGAGCAGATTTTGCAGGTGCAAAGTATTTTTTAAAATAAGGTGCTTTCATGGTCATTGTCTGGACAGCGATTAGTGACAGAATGTGAATTGTCACCATTACTCAAAAAAGTTGAAGTAGATTAGCCAGTAATTTTGTTAAAAAATAGTTACTAATCCATTAAAATAAAATCAGATATGGTGGCATTGTTCTATTAAAGAAATAAAATCTAATCTGAGTTTTCACAGATTGTATTTAAACCTGTAATTGATTTTCACTGTAAAAACAAGTGCTTTGAAACACCAACAAATTTCTGAAACTATAAATTTCTGTACACCCTTGTCATGATTAACATTGAGAGAAGGAGAGAGTTCTACAGCCTGTATACAAATTTGGGAGGATTTGTAATCCGCAAACTTTGAGGCAAGCAAGAGATGGGAATCCTGAGGAAGTAATTTTTTGTCTTCTGGAATAAAGATAGCTCCTCCATTCAGCACTCTTGAGCGGCTAGCTCTGGCAACTCTTTGATGTCATTTGTTGGTTTCAGAGGGAGTTGTGTGCAGCTCTGATTGGCTGCAGGAGACTTATGTAATGTAAAATTGTTTGCAACAGGAATAAGTGTGATTAAAAAGCTTTGAGGCTGTTTTTGTTGCTATGAAACTGAGGCTTTTTGTGTAGTACAGCTCACTAGAGAAAATATAGTAAAGATGTGAGTTGACTTTGTTTACTTGTTGCCTTTTTTAACACACTGTAATTTCAATAATTGTTAGAGCTCTGAGTGCTCATTTTTTGTCTAAGTAAAATCTACATACTGAATGTGAAATATAACGTTTTGAGTTTGGCTTTTGGTTTCCCATAGGTGCATTATTTCAACACTCAACTTAAAAATCTATTTAGTGCCCTGAATTATGAACGAACTGAAAACCCCAGTCTCCTGGGCTCCTCAGTGTTTGGGAAAGATGATATATATAAAATATGGAGGAAATTTGTTTCCGAGGTTCTTGAACTAAATGATAAAGTACCTCGTTTCTACTATGTAAAGGTATGTTTCCATTAATTTTTTTCTCCATTGTTCAAACTGATGGTGTTGAAACTATGAAAGCTTTTATTTTTTTAAATTTTATTTTGGACCTCTTTTTTTTCTTTAAGCTGTCTCTTTAAAGGTGAGCTTGTAAAGTTCTTCTACTGATGATAAGCTGAGCGTACAGTTGTTTTTCAGCAACAGCTGATCTTAATGCAACACAGGGAGCTGATCTCACTTCATTTTTCTGTTTCCATTGTGCAAATTTTTTCCTAGTGAGTGGAGTGCTTCATTTCTTTTTCTAGAATCAGGCAGTAGTCAAAGTATTGTGGATCATGTGTGCACTTGTTTAATAGCTTCTAGCACTATTTGTACAGGTGTATATGGGCAGGGATGTGTGTTGGTTGGGATTTTATTTTCTTTAAAATGTAAGTTTAGGGCTTGGGAAAATTTGCCAGTTGGGTTTTTAGTCAAAAAAGTATCTCTGCAAGCAAAATGCTGATATGAAAGATGACCAGGATGTGTGAAGGTTTTATATATGTGAAGTTCAGGAGTACCATTCTGGTGGCAAGCCCAGCCCTCTTAGCCTCCTGTTCTGTACTCGGCCCTTCTTCAGAGGCTGCTTTTTAATTAATTAATTTATTTTTTGGTTTGCCTCTAACTAGTAAATCTTTTGGATAAATTTGGAGCCTCCCCCATCTGCCTACCCCCCTTTTCCTGCTGGATGTGGGACACCCAAGCTCACCCTATAGCCTTCTGGCTGCTACAAGTGTAACCCCTTGCCTGTCTCAATCTCCTTTCTACTGATTGGTCCAATTAAGGGATTAAATAATTTAAGGAGCTACTACTTTATCTCAAATGGAAGAGGCTCATGCTTTTAGCACTGAAGGTCTTATGTTCAGCTACTTCAATAACACAAAGTGAGGATCATTTCCCAATGATCCAGTGGGATTATTATCCTCTATTTCTTCCCTGACCTCAATTTTCAGCAGTCCTCTCCTTTGAATACTTCTGTTGTTTGCCTGAGGTGCTTCTCATTGCTTTTCCAAGCAGCATCACTGCACAAAAAGTTCTGAATAGCAGCAGTGAAACTGACCTGACACTTAACTTTATTTTGCCTTTTTTGGCAATGCCATGAACAGTGGTAGGAGCACAGCAGCTGACTGCAAACTCAGGATGACATTGGATAGGTCATCTTCATGCTCATAATTGAATCTTTTCATAAAAACACATACAAAATTATTACAATAAAGTTATTTAGAATGCAGAGTCAAGCACTGGAAAGTTAAGAAATGTTAGAATCAAGGTTTCGTGTGAAACCTTAATTCTGCTCCGTATACATTCACAATCTGTCAATTTCTATTTTTGTGATCAGACACTATTATTTTAATAATAGAAGGTGTCAAGCAACCTAAATATAGGGATCACTAGCACTCCCCTTATAATAAAAGCTTAAATTCAGTTAAATCTGATGGTTTGGGCATCCCCACTTGTCTGAATAAGGGAATGGATTATTCAGCATAAAGAACATAGCCTTTCCTTTTTGTCAGTGAATTGGACTAAATGGCCTAATAGGCCTAATATATTCTGTGCAATTTTGTCCTTTTACCTTAGCTTTGTTTTTATGTGTACAAGGCTATTTACAGTAGCACTGATAAGTAGCATTATATGAGGTTGATTTTTTTTCTATTTCAGGCTGATGTCACTGGAGCTTATGATACTATTCCTCATGAGAAACTTGTGGAAGTGGTGTCACAAATCCTAGCTCCTGAGAAAAGAACAGTCTACTGTATACGGCGCTATGCAATGATCAAGATTACCATGAATGGACAGATCAGAAAATACTATAGAAGACAGGTATGACTAGTCGATTTCTTCTTGCTATTAACATTTTTCTGCATTGGAACCTATCTGTTTAGCTCTTTTTTAAATAACAAGCCTCAGCTTAATTATCTAGTTACCACATACATGGACATTCTTAAAAAAAGAACAAAACCCACAACCACACTTCATATGCGGAATTTGCTGGTGGAGACAAGGCCTATTTCCCCAGGCTTCCCAACAGTTATTCTTCTGTCCCCTTCCCCTGAGCACCTGTGCAATGTGAGTAGTAAGGGAAGTCTGAGTTACTCTCTTTACTAGGTAGATGTTGTTGGTCCTGCACCCTGTCCCAGTATCATGCAAGTTTGTGGTAACAAAGGACTTACAGTTGGGTAAATCCTGATGGCCCCTGCAGTTTAAAACAACTGTCCGCTTTGTGACATGAAAACCATATCTGAACTGACTTTTGGAGTTTTCATTGTTTTAATGATAGTTAAGTTAATGGGTTGTTATATAACACAACAGAATTTGACCCACTGAACATAAGAATGGCCATGCTGGGTCAGGCCAGTGATGCATCTAGCCCAATATCCTGGTTTCTCACAGTGGCCAGTGCTGGATGCTTCAGAGGAAATGAACAGAACAGGGTGATTATCGAGTGACCCATCCCTTGTCATCTAGTCCCAACTTCTGGCTGTGAGCGTGTTAGGGACACCCAGAGCATAAGGTTGTGTCCTGGACCATCTTGGGTAATAGCCACTGATGGACCTGTCCTCCATGAACTTATCTAATTCTTTTTTGAACTAGTTATACTTTCAGCTTTCACAACATCCCCTGGCAACAGGTTGACTATGCATTGTGCGAAGAAGTACATTCTTTTGTTTGTTTTAAACTTGCTGCCTATTAATTGGATTGGGTGATCACTGGTTCTTGTGTTATTTGAAGGGGTAAATAACACTTCCTTATTCACTTTTTCCACCCCATTCATGATTGTATAGACGTGAGTTATATTCCCCCTCACTTAGTCATCTCTTTTCTAAGCTGAACAGTCCCAGTCTTTTTAATCTTTCTTCATATGGAAATTGTTCCATACCCTTCATGATTTTTATTGCCCTTCTTTATATTTTTTCCAATTCTAATATATCTTCTTCAAGTGCTTGCTCATGCAGATTCCAGTGTAGGTGTGCGTGTGCCATGTGCATTGCCAGTGGAAGGGTTTTCCCCTAGTGGTATCTGTTAAGTTGGGTCTGGTGCCCCCTGGAGTTGTGCCCCCATGGCATCGTATATAGAGCCCTGCTGCCCCTTCTGTTCCTTCTTATCGTCCGTGACGGTCATGGGAATGCCTGGTTTCTCTTGCATCTGCAAGCAATTCCCCAGTGGACTTATTTTCTGTATCTGTAAATAGTTTTAAACAAATAGTTAGGTTGTGTGTATAGAGATATAGTAGTGTAGTAAGTCGGAGTAGAGTATGACCCCACTTGTTGGGGTCACATTCTTTCCCTGGGGACTGGGCATGCCTTGGTCTTCAGGGTTTAAATTGTGAGGGTCATACTATAAGCCTATGCCCAGGAGTGACTCTCACACAACCTGCTTGATGTGCCTGGGAGAATCCCACCAGAAGGACCACAGCAAGATCTACAGGGGATTCCATCCCAGGACTAAGAAAGATAGGGACCAGAGGTTTAAGTTCTTCCTGATGGCGAGTGCACTTCGCCCTCACTCAGAGATGAGTCAAGCTGACCTGGCTCCCAGTGCCTCGGTGTGGAGTGGAACATGCCCGCATCAATGCGGAAGGCCCGGCAACGAGGAGAGACTCTTCATCGAGAGACTCTCAGAACCATCAGGGCTCTCCGGTGCCAAGAAGCTCCACTCATGGAGATGCCCAGCACCAATCCCGATTCCTGGTGCTGTGCAAAAAGCAAAAGAAAATGGAGAGGGGGTGCTCCTCCATACTGAGACCTGCTGCGTGCACTGTGCCGGGCCACTTGAGTTCCATGGTGCTGTTGACTCCATCCCTAGGAAGGGATCCGTCAAGTACGGTGCCACCGGACTCATCCTCCCAGGAGAGCCACAGAGGACAGCTGGTTCTGCCTGCCACGCCTGAGGTGTTCGAGGCAGCTAGGGAACTGATTTCACTCATGGTACTGTCATCTCTCACCAGATGGGAACGGGCACCAGTAAAGAGAGCAGTGTCTGCAGCACTGAAACATCAGGTGCCATCAAGGGGGAAGCCAGCAATGATGCCGCATCAGTCACCCACCTCACGGCGCTGCTCACCGGCACCATCCGGTACTGCACATCTGTAGGAATTGGAGCCAGAATCATATACATCAAGATGGAGCTGGCACCAGTCAGAGTGGCGGCACTCAAGGGCAGATCCAGGACAGAGTTTTTCTCCCATGACCTGACCCAACAATGGTAGGTACCACTGCAGTGGCCCTTCAGGACTCCATGAGCATTTCATCAAGCCCCAGTGTCTTATTCAAGACAATCACTCTTGGCAGCATCAGAGAGCAGAGCTATCCCCCCTCTGTTTAAGAATAGCACAATGGCACCAAGCCAGAGGAGCCGGCACTGAGAGACCCCTCTAGGAGCGGAGGGTCAGGAGCAAGAGCCTGTACCCATCCCAGAATCATCATCCTTATCCCCTGACAAGGCAGTAGTGGGGACCTCCATGGCACCTATCCTTGATGACAGCAGGGTCATCAACAACTTCTAAGGAGGGTGGCATGGGTGGCAGATGAACCGCCCATTAGGGGAGGCTAACCCATGGCCCCGCTCCTTCTGCCCGAGGCCACACCCCTTCTCTTCTGCCCCCTCTCTCACTGCTGCTGGAACTGCCCCCCCCCCACTGCAGCTGGAGGAGCCCCATTCCAGTGTGCCCACTCTGAGTCCCAGCCAGGCAGACCCAGTGCCAGCTAGGCCGCCCCAGCCACCCCATGTCCCAGCTGCCCTGTGTCCTGGCCAGTGGCCTCAGCCACACGTGGCCCCAGTCACCCCGGAGCATCAGCCGGGCAGTCCAAGCGCAGGATGACCCGAAGTCCTGGACCAATGGCTGGCTTGCTCCCCCTCCAGCCCCACCTTATTCAAGAGAGGCTGAGCAAAGGTGGGAAGAGCTGCTGCAGTGCCTGCCTGGACCTGCTCCTGCCTGGGCTGGGAAGAGCAGGATGCAGCAGGAAAGGGTAGGGCTTTAGGGTGGAGCATGGGTGGAGCTGCACCTGGCTGTTTGGAAAGGCTAAGCCTTCCCCTGCCTATAATACTTGGCGCCCATGGAGGATGGCCCAAAACTTCAGGGTCCAAATGGAGGAAGTCTTGGAGACTGCCAATTCCCTGGTGGACATCCTGGCCCCAGTATGCCCATCCCAAGTGGTTCTTCCAGTACACAGTGCTATTCTGGAGCCCATTAAGACCTAGTGGCAAGCTCCAGCCTCTTTGCACCCTACAGCGAAAAGGGTGGAAAGAAAATATTTTGTTCCATCTGAGGGGTTTGAGTTTTTGTACATTCACCCACCCTCCAGCTAAAAAGCTGGACCTCTTTGGTAGGATAATATATTCTACCAGAGGGCTCTAGCTTCACATTTCTAACTAGCAAGAGCTCCTTAGCTGATATAACTTTAACTCGTGGGGGGCCATGATGAAGTTTAAAGAGCTGCTACTTCAGGATTCCAGGGTGGAGTTTTCAACCTGTTAAAGTTGAAAAGGGCAGGACTGTGATGAAAGCATCGTTACAGACTGCACTTGACATGGCTGATTCAGTAGCCCAGGCCATGGCATCAGCTGTGGCTATGAGGCAGAGCTCATGGCATCAGCTGTGGCTATGGGGCGGAGTTCATGGCTACAGTCCTCGGGCCTCCCTTATGAGGTCCAACAAACTGTGCAGGACCTCCCATTCATGGGCACATCCCTTTTCTCCAAGCAGACCGACTCAAAACTCTATAGTCTAAAGGACTCGAGCGCCACCCTTAAATCCTGTGGACTCCATACCCTGGCTCTTCAGAGGAAGCACATTAAGCCACAGCCCCTCCCTCGCTTTTATCAGACACAGCCCAGACAGGAAGCATTGCAGGAGCTATAGAAGAAGGCCTCCTTCTCCTTCATCCACCCAAGGACCGGGGTCTGCGAGGCAGTCATGCGGGTTGAAGCAAAACTTATGAGGGTACGCCCAAGAGCAACGCACCAGTTCACATCTCAGATCCATCACCTCTATGTTTTCTGGACTGTTTATCCCACTTTTATCTTTCATGGACCCAGATTGCTTCAGATCACTGGGTACTGTGCACTGTAGGACTGGGATACTTCCTACAATTGAGTTCTTTCCCTCCTTTCCACCCCTCTCCCCATCCCTTTTGAGGGACCCTTCTCATAAGCAGCTTCTGATTCAAGAGGTGCAGATGTTCCTACAAGTGAGAGCAGTAAAGGAGGTTCCTCAGGAGCTAAGCGGCAAAGGTTTCTACTCCCGCTATTTCCTAATCCCGAAAGCCAAAGGCAGTCTCAGACCCCTCCTGGACTTGCAAAACCTCAACAGATTCATGAAGACACTTATATTCTTCATGGTCTCCTTGGCCTCCATTATTCCCTCCCTGGATCTGGAGGACTGGTATGCCGCCCTCGACTTGAAGGATGTGTACTTTCATGTCTCAATTCTCCTAAGTCACAGAAAGTTTCTACAGTTTGTAGTGAACCATGTCCACTACCAGTTTACTGTCCCCCTCTTTGGATTGTCAGCAGTCTGTCACGTGTTCAAGTGCATGGCAGTCATCGCTGTGTTCTTGAAGAAGTGAAAGGTGCAGTTCTTCGAGTGCTTGCTCATGTCCATTCCATTATAGATGTGTGCGTGCCTCTGTGCACGGTTACCGGAATTTTTTCCCCTTAGCAAATCCTGTAGGGCCGGCTCTGGTGCCCCTTGAAGCCCTGCACACATGCCGCAATATATGGGGTGCTGCTGGCCCTACTCCCCCTCAGTTCCTTCTTTCTGTCCATGACAGTTGCTGGAATTGCCTGTGCTTGCATTGCAAGCGCTTAATTCCGCATGTTTTGAACTTTAGCATGATTTTTTGTGCTAATTTCTAGTTAGCTTAATAACTGGTGTTAGTGGTAGTTAGAGACTTAGGGATAGTCCGACTGAGACTTTGAAGCTCGGTGACCGGGGCATACCCCGCTCCCAGTAAACAGTGTGCCTCCTGCAAGAAGGCTTCCCTGCTAAGTGACCCCCACTGCCTGAGGTGCTGGGGGGAAACCCATCGTAAGGGGAATGGCAGATCTGCAAGGCTTTCAGACCTCCAGAAAAATCCACCCAAAAGCCTTGCTCATGGAGGCTGTGACCGGCTCCAAGCCAACCAGCTCTGCCTCAGTACCCAGCCTAGCATTGGTGCAGAGGGCACCGTCGGCACCGACCCAGACTCGGCACTGCAAAGAGATGGAAACAGCGCTCGGAGCATGGACGCTCCCCCACATCGTCTAAACAGAAGGGGTCAAGCACCGATCTGCACCGAGGTCGGATCTTGGAGACCCGCTGCCTGAGCCAGTGTCTCCAGCCAGGGAGCCACCCCCGACTCTTGGGAGTGGGGGAGCCCCTTGTCAGCTACCGGCACCACTGACAAAGGAGGCCTTTCAGGCGGCAAGAGCCTTGCTGGCCTTGCATACGCTGCCACCGCCCCCTACCTCCATGAGAGAGAAGGGGCTGGTGTTACGGGGAAAGCCTGCGTTGGGACCCCCCAAATGGCTCAGGAGATCCCCAGTACGGGGAGGAAGATTTCCTGTAGGCCGGTTTCCTAGGGTGGAGCAGAGCTGCTCCCCTAGAAGTTCTTCCAGGTTGCGGTCATCGGACCAACCTGCATCAAGGCAGGGAGCAAAAGAAAATGGGAATCTAAGGCTCAGGTTAGACCTGCGTCGTCTCAACAGATACCTTAAGAGACTCAAGTTTTGCAGGGTCTCCTCAGCCCCCATAATCCCATCTCAGGATCCAGGAGACTGGTGCGCCACCCTTGATCTCAGGATGCATATTTTCGTATCTCTATTCTACCCCAGCCACAGACACTTCTTTCGCTTCATAGTGGCCAGCTCCCACTAACAGTTTACGGCTTTACCCTTTGGCCTGTCCTCAGCCCTGAGAGTGTTTACCAAATGCCTGGTGGTGGTGGCTGTGCACCTGAGGCAGGAGGGGGTGCGAAATTTTCCCGTACCTAGACGATTGGATAATCGGAGGCAGGTCCAGGCCCCAAGTCCAGAGCAGTGTGAGCCTGACATGCACTGCTTGCTGCTGACTGGGCCGGATGATAAACAATCGAAAGTTCACGTTAACTCCGGTGCAGCATAGGAATTTGTCGGTGCAATCCTGGTTGCTTTCTGGGCCAGACCTTCCTGCCCCAGCCGCACTCTGGGGCAATGTCCCCTATGATGGGCCACCTGCACCAATGCCATACGACAACAGTCAGACATTGCCTACAGCTGTTAGATCACAAGGCAGCCTGTGCCTATGTGGTGAGGCTAGGTCGCCTGAAGCTCAGGCCACTTCAGTCCTGGCTGGCCTCGGTGTACAGTCTAAGCAGGCAACTTCTGGACTGGGTGGTCATGGATCCCCCACCAGCCCTAGCCCCCTAGACTGGGGGAGGACTCCTCGGACAGTGTTAGGGAGCGTTCCATATGAAGAGTTGGCTCCCTTGGTTACCCTGATGCCTTGGGCAGAGGATGAAGTGCCATATCAGTGCTGACCTTGGCACACAATGGGTCTGGTCAAGGGAAGAGAGACGCCGGCACACCAATTTAAAAGAACTGTGAGCCATTCGCAGGGCTTGCAGTGTTCCTCTGCTTTATTGCGGGCAAGGCGGTACAAGTACTGACAGACAATACAGTGGCCAGATACTACATTGACAGATGTGGGAGAGCCCATTCGTAAACCTTATCACTGGAAGCTATCTGTCCATGGGGCCTTTTGGTGAGGTGTGAGTTTCACTTGATGGCGTATCACCTCCGGGGGGGGAGGAACAATGAGGTCGTTCTTTCCCCACCACGATTGGTCACTGCACCTCAGGAAGTGGGGCTTTCTCCTGTGGGCCTGCCTGCATCAGTGTGGAGCAAGAATTGTCCACAGTTCTGCTCTCTCCGTGGTCAAAGGGCTGGGTCGATCGCCGGTGCTGTCCTGGTGCAGCGGTCAGGGAGCTTTATGTTCGCATTCCTGCCAATTACCCTCCTGCACAGAGTCCTGCTAAAGATTAAGAGGGACAGGGCAGAAACCATCTCAATTGCTCCGGCCTGGCCGCACCAGCACGGGTTCAGCATGCTACTGGACCTCTCAATTTCCCTGCCTCTGGAAGCTCCGAGACGGCGCGATCTCAGATCCCAGATCCCTTTGGTGCCCGGACCTGGACTTTCCACACCTCATGGCGTGGGGGCTTGGTGGCTGAGCGAAGTCAAGCAACCCTGTTCGGTGCAAGCCCAGTGAGTCCTGCTGGGTAGCAGGAAGCCCTCCATGCAGGTTGTGTACTGGGCTAAATGGAAGCGGTTTTGCCTGTTGCGCGGAGTCCCGGGATTTTCCACCCAGTCTCTCCCCATTGCAGGCGATCCTGGAATACTTGCTACAGCCAAAACAATGAGAATCCTGTAGCACCTTAAGGACTAACAAATTTCTGCAGACATAAGCTTTCGTGGGCTGCAACCCACTTCATCAGATGCATGAAATGGAACATCTGATGAAGTGGGTTGCAGCCCATGAAAGCTTATGCCCGCAGAAATTTGTTAGTCTTTAAGGTGCTATAGGATTCTCATAGTTTTTGCTGTATACAGACTAACACAGCTATCCCTCTGAAAATTTTGCTACAGCTAAAACTCCAGGGACTGGCTGCAGCCTCCCTGAAGGCCCACCTAGCAGCCATATCGGCCTACCATCAGCTGCTGGAGGGGAGATAGCTCTCTCCCACCCAATGACGATTAGGTTCCTGAAAAGGGTGGAGAGGCTCTATCCATAGACCCATCACCTAGTGCCTCCTTGGGATCTCAACCTGATCCTTTCATGATTCATGGGTCTCCTTTTGAAGCCATGGCTTCATGCCCTCTGCTCCTGCTTTCCTGGAATGTGGCCTTTCAGGTGGCTATTACCTTGGCAAGGAGAGTCTCCGAGATTAGGGCGCTAACCTCAGAGCCCCCGCCCCTTACTGTATTTTATAAAGATAATGTTCAGTTGAGGTTTCCCAGTTTCATTGTAACTGAGATAATTTTCTCCTGTGCTTTTTCACGGTTTGGAGGTGGCACTCGCTAGACGTAAGACGGGCCCTGGCCTTCTACATCAAGTGTATAAGGCTGTTCCAGAGGTCGACGCAGCTCTTTGTCGCAGTAACTGACCGGATGACAGGCTTACCTGTCTCCGCCCAGCGCATTTCTCTGTGGATAACTTTCTGCATCAAGTTCTGCTACTAGCAGATGAATGGTGCCGCTTCCGGGAACCGTCATAGTGCACTCATCCAGAGCTCAAGCCCTGCTTATAGTCTTCCTAGCGAGAGCGACAGTGCAGAACATCTGCAGAACAACCGCCTGGTCGGTGGTACATACCTTCACGTCCCACTACGCCATTGTCCAACAGGTTTCAGCAGAGCTGTGCTGTAGGCAGCTCATTGCTAACTCCAGCCCACGTCCAAGATACTCTTTGTTAGTCACCTATAATGGAATGGACATGAGCAAGCACTCAAAGAAGAAAACAAGGTTACTTACCAGTAACTGCTGTTCTTTGAGATGTGTTGCTCATGTCCATTCTATGACCCACCCCCTGTCCCTGCTGCCGGAGTTGGTGGAAAGAAGGGACTGAGGGGGCGTAGGGCCAGCAGCACCCCATATACTGCAATATGTGCGCAGGACTCCAGGGGGCACCGGAACCGGCCCTACGGGATCTGCTAAGGAGAAGAAAGTTCTGGAGGCGTGCACACACCAATAATGGAATGGACATAAGCAACATATCTCGAAGAACAGCAGTTACTAGTAAGTAACCTTGTTTTTTACCTGTACCCTGATGACTGGCTGATCAAGGATCGCACCAGGACACAGGTGGAGTTGAGTGTAAGCATGGTAAGGTCAATTTTTGACAAATTACGTCTATTAATAAACACACAGAAATTGACTCTTTCATCTGTCCAGAGGTTAGAGTTTATAGGGACGGTACTCAACTTGAAACAGCCCAGAGCTTTCTTTCCAGTGTCCTGATTCCAGGCTATATGCTCCATCATAGAGTGCCTCAGAAGCCATCTTACCACCTTGGCAAGACATTTCCTGAAACTCTTGGGACATATGGTTGCCTGCACATACGTCATGCAACATGCAAGCCTGTGGCTCAGGCCTCTGAAACCATTTAGACAAGGGTGGTCATGCTTTCTTCCTCAGTGATCAACACCCTCTTCTGATGGCTGAACCCACAGGAAGTCTACACAGCGGTATCTTTCTTCACATCATACCCCTCACTGTCCCTAGTTCTGGACATATCAGCAATGGAGTGGGGAGCCAATTTAGGGAGGCTCAGGACCCAAGGCCTCTGATCCCAGGCAAAGCTCTTGCTGCACATCAACATCAGAGAGCTGAGAGCAGTGCACCAGGCCTGCCAAACCTTCCAATCCCACCTGCAGGGCAAATGAGTGTTGGTCATGATAGATAATACAACAGTGATGTTTTATATAAACAGACAGGGGTGCAGGCTCCTCTTCTCTGTGCCAAGAAGCCCTCAGACTGTGAGAACTCTGTATTGCCCACTCAGTACATTGACCAGATCTTCTGAAGACTCCAAGATTTCTTTCTTGCATGTTAACAGCTAATTTAGAACCCATCATTTTGTATATATAGTTGGGATTATGTTTTCCAATGTGCATCACTTTGTGTTTATTAGCATTGAATTTCATCTACCATTTTGTTGTCCAGTCACCCAGATTTGTGAGATCCTTTTGCAGTCAGCTTTGGACTATCTTGAGTTATTTTGTATCATCTGCAGACTTTGCCACCTCACTCTTTACCCCTTTCTGACACATTGTTTATGAATAGGTTGAATAGCACTGGTCCCAGTACAGATCCTTGGGGAGACCCCACTATTTACCTCTTTCTACTGAGAAAATGGGCTAATTATTCCTACCCTTTTGTTTCCAATCTTTTAACCAGTTACTGATCCATTAGAGAATCTTCCCTCTTATCCCATGACTACTTACTTTGCTTAAGAGCCTTTGGTGATGGACCTTGTTGTCAAAGGCTTTCTGAAATTCCAAATACACTATCCACTGGATCACCCTTGTCCACATGTGTATTGATCCCCTCAAAGAATTCTAATAGATTGGTGAGGCATTTCCCTTTACAAAAGCCACGTTGACTCTTTCCCAACATACCACGTTCATCTATTTGTCTGATATATCTGTTCTTTGCTGTAGTTTCAACCAATTTGCCTGGTACTGAAGTCAGGCTTACCGGCCTGTAATTGCCAAGATCTCCTTGGGAACCTTTTTTAAAAATGGCATTACATTAACTATCCTCCAGTCATCTGGTACAGAGGCTGATTTAAGCAATAGGTTACATAACAAAATTAATAGTTTTGCAATTTCATATTTGAGTTTCTTTCCAAACCCTTGGGTGAATACCCTCTGGTTCTGTTGACTTATTACTGTTTAATGTATCAATTTGTTCCAAAACCATTTCTATTGGCATCTCAGTATGGGATAGTTCCTCAAATTTGTCACCTGAAAAGAATGGCTCAGATGTGGGAATCTCCATCATATTCTTCACAGTGAAGATCAGTGCAAAGAAATCCTTGAGCTTCTCTGCAATGGTTTTGTCTTCCAAGTGTGCTCTTTTAGCACCTGAATTGTTTCGTGGCCCCACTGACGTTTTGGCAGGCTTCCTGCTTCTGATGTACTTTAAAAAAATGTGCTGTTTGTTTTTGTCTTTTGCTATTTGTTCTTCAAATTCTTTTTTAGCCTGTCTAATTATACTTTTACATTTGACTTGCCAGAGTTTATTCTTCTTTCTGTTTTCTTAAATAGGATTTGACTTCCAGTTTTCAAAGGATGTATTTTTATTTCTAACCAACTCTTTTACTCTGTTGTTTAGTCATGGTGGCATTTTTTTGGTCCTCTTATTGTTTTGGTTTTTTTTAAAATTTGTGGTATACATTTAGGTTGAACCTCTTTTATGTAATTTTTAAAACGTTTCCATGCAGTTTGGAAGCATTTCACTCTTGTGACTGTTCTTTTTAATTTCTGTTTAACTAACTTCCTTATTTTTGTGTAGTTCCCCTTCTTGAAGTGAAATGCTATTGTGGCAGGTTTCTTCGGTATTTACCCCACCCTACAAGGACTATTGACTATTGTTGTTAACTAAAGCATCTTTTGCTGATTATTTTAAAATCTTTTCTTTACTTTCGATATACAGGTTTCTACTTTCAAGGATTTTATGTCCGATATGAGTCTATTTGTGTCCCATCTGCAAGAGAGTACAACGCTGCAAAATGCCATAGTAGTTGAACAGGTAACTGTTATGAGACATTTCTCTTCAAATGAGGAAGAAAACCAAATAAGTTAATTCTCAGTTCATATATTAGAGCGGGAGCTGGTAGTGCCCCCTTTATTTAACTTGCCTAACACCTTCCATTATAACAGATTCTTGTGACCTTTTCTTTTATCTTTGCTTCCAGCAGGGCTGTTGATATTTAGAAAGGGACCTACTGAGTATCTTTTCTCTCTTCCATGAAATTCTATTAAACTTTTACTAACATATAAACTATTTAAAAAGTCATTTCCTTTCTCTTGCTTTTGTTTCTCGGGATAATTTTAGTAGTATGCAAATATATAAAGAAATCATAAAAAAAACTAAATATACAGGATTTTTTAGTTCAGGCTGATGCTATTACTAGAGCAACAGCAGCAATGCACACTGTCCTGAGAATGTCAGGACCTGATGGGGAGATAAAGAAAGAGAGCAGATTGGGCTCCCCATTCATAGCCAAGCAGCCTATCCTTCTCCTTTCCCCTCTCTCGCCATCCTCCACCCTACCGGGAGTAGCTCCATGTGGTCCTCCAAGTCCTAGAGGAAGAGAGAGTCAGGGTAAAGAAGAAGATGAGCTGGGTTCCAAGATTTACTGGTCAGTCTATCCCCCATTTGGAATAACAGCTTTTTCCTGCTGCCAACTAATATTGGTACTGTGTAGCTCAAGCTGAGCTGCAGTGCTGAATGTTCAACACTCAGGTTGTACTCATGATTAAGGATACGATTTACTCATGGACGTCACAAATTCTATGATTTTAACGGACCTTGGTAACTTCTTCAGCTTCACCTCCTGCCGTAACGGCTGTGGCTAGGGCTGAAGTTGTCAGCAGTGGGGGCTGGAGCTGTACCCCCTGTCTGCCAGGGCTGGAGCTGTGTCCCTCCTCCCCTCCCTGGCAGTGGCTGTCAGTCCCAACTGGCAGCCAGCCCTTTCCTTTGGTTATTTTTAGTAAAAGTCATAGACAGCTCATGGGCTTCCATGAGGTTTTTGTTTACTGCCCGAGACATGTCCGTGACTTCTAGTAAAAATAAGTGTGACAAAATCTGAACCTTACTGATGATGCATGATTTTTTTGAAGGTGGGGGGGAGCGCATACTTATACATAGTTGAATTTGTTTGTACCTTTTCCTCTAAGGCAAAACCAAACATAAGAAATCACATTAAAAAAATCCGTCATTAAAATAACGTTAATTAGCTTGCAGAATGAAGCACCCCAAAATTAGGACATTCCAGATTTACAATTGCCTACAGTTAATCTTAATTCTGTGTCATGATGTGCCCTCGCCCTGGAGAGCACATGTACTATGATACAATCTTTAATTACATGATTATATACTAATTTTTTTCCACACTACCCTTGCCTCATTCAGTGCACAGGATGGACACGCAATGGGGCCAACTTAAGGTTGCTTGTGTAACCTTGATTCTGGAATTTCCTAATTTTTTAATACTTTGACTTTGCAACCTAAATAATTTTCTTTTAATATCATTTTGTTGTTGTATTTAATGTATATAATGTTTTGGGGATTTGGTTTTACTGTTCAGCCATTTTAGTAAAATCTCCAATGCAAGATGGTGGAGTAGCAGTAACACCATAGTTGAGCTCATGCCAGATTCTTCATTTTAGTGGGATTGACACAGTTAACTAAAATCTGTGTGTGTTTTGGATTGAAAGGATTAATTAAAATTATTGTAGTTTGTGAAGTTATTTGATTTTTCTTTTCCTACAAAATGTCCTAGAAAATTCAGTGTGAACTTAGTTATATCACTATTCCAAAAAACACCACATGGCAACATTGTCTTTGGACCCCTTGTAAATTGTAATAAAACATATGAGATATGAAACTAATGTATGTAATTCTTCAGTATGTATAGTTTTAGAGGAAAGTTTTTGTTAGAAGTTGCAACATGTTTTATGATCCCCTTTTATGGTTTAAAAATTAACATTTTAGACACTGGTGAGACACATTAACAATGTCACAACCATAAGAATTCTGATAATACAAGTTATAATAAAATGTCTTTCTGCAGGAGTCATCAACACAAAGGCAGAATGCTTAAGTGTATTAGCTGTACATGTTACGACAATACTTGAGGGCTTCAGAAGGTGTAACTGTAACACGCTTTAACCTTATCTGGCTCTTTGTCCCCCTGGGCTGATTGCACAACACATGGAGGCTTCTTCGGCTTCTGCTGCCTTTGTACTTTCATGTATTTTAAGGCCAGACGGGACCATTAGATCATTTGTTGTTAAGTGTAGAAGGCTGGAATGTCATTGCCTCAGTAATGCTGATCAGGCTGCTTAATGCTTCCATACTTGGAGCTCCACTGTTATCAGTATTAGCAGCTAGCACAGTCTGCTAATTCAGCAGATCTCCATGTTATTCATAAAGAAAGACCACAGGCATGGTTCAGTGACAAAGGCATTTGCCCAGGTTTATTCCCCTCAAAGGCCCTGGCTCTGTGGTTACAGGTACACCAGGGCTTGGAAAACCCCCAGGTGCCAGGTCACCATGGCACCTAGAAATTTAATTCTGGCGCCTAGTATTTCTCTGGGGGGAGCAGCTGCCGCGCTCCGGCCAGGGCGCCACTGTGTCCTTGTGGCAGGGCTGGGAGGGGGGAGCGCTGTGACTGCTGCGCTCCAGCCAGGGTGCCCTGCAGCTGGGCCCACGTTGTGGGAGAGGGACAGGGGGAAGGGTGGGGCCAGGAAGGGAGAGTGGCTGCCGCACTCCGGCCAGGGCGCCCTGCCGCTGGGCCCACATTGTGTGTGTGTGTGGGGGGGGGGAGGAAGCAGGACCGGGGGAGGAGAGTGACTGCCATGCTCCGGCCATGGTGCCCTGCTGCTGGGCCCACGTTGTGGGAGGGGATGGAGGAGGAGGTGGGACCGAGGAAGCGCTGCAGCTGCCGCGCTCCGGCCAGGGCATCTTGCTGCTGCTGGGCCCATGTTGTGGAAGAGGGGCAGGAGGAAGGGGTGGGGCTGGGAGAGGAGAGCGGCTGCCACATTCTGGCTAGGGTGCCCCGCCGCTGAGCTCACATTATCTGGCTCCTTAATTTTTGGGCTGGCTCCTAGCTCCAAAGCAAATTTGTCGAGCCCTGAGGTACACTAACACATGAGAGCCCGGTGGCAAGGAGTGGCTCAGTTAGCCTCAGGAGTCTCTGCTGTCCCCGTGGCCACACAAAGGGTTAAGGTGAGGAACCCTGACATTTATAGACTGAGGATAAACAACTTACGTACCGTCTTATGTGGTTCATGGCGTCTGTTTGTTACCACCCCTTGTTCCTGATATCTTGAACAAAACATCCCTATTCATTATTTTGTCAAACCATCTTATCTTGTACTAGATTGGGATGTATCTGTACTAGCTCAAATATATTTACATAACTATCTAGTGCCTAGTATACTAGCAAAACTTTGCCAAGTTCATGTACTGGACAGTGAACTTATAAACATTTGCTTTAATACATGGCCTGATTTTGGTTCACAGCGTCTGGCTCAGGCCTCAGATTTTGTACCAGGCCCTGTGCTCCAGCCTCCCTTTCTCTACTACATCATCTAGTCTGACCTATATAATACAAGTTATGGACTTTTGCCCATTTACTTGAGCCCACTAACTTTTGTATGCTCCTTGTTCTTTAGATCAAGGAGTAGAGATGTATGCATTTAGATCTTCTTTCTTTGTTCAGTCCCCATAGAAGCAGCCACCAAGGGTATCACTACAAGTGGGGGCCCATCTGAGGATTTGAATGATGTGGTGGAGTGTGTAACTTAATCTAACACATTGTGTCACTAAAAATAGTTTTATTGTCATTTGTTTGTGGCTGTGTCTACAAGGTAATGTCAAGGTTGTTTGGGTGCCTTAACTGTGCTTCTTTTTAATCTTAACATATCTGGATTTCTTTTAAGTGTAACATTAACACTGACTTCCCTGGGTTTATAATGTGTGGGGTTCAGCAATATTTCCATCATCCTTGTAATGACTTTTACTCTGTAATTATTGATACATACATACTGTCAGCTTTAATCCATTTTAACATAGTCTTCCTTTGCCTGGGAACTTTGTGAATTATTACTATTATTATTAAAACTTTTATATATGAACACAAAAAAACCCATAAAATTTTACCATGTGACATTTCTAATGATTTGAAAATACATCATATTAGCCTTAAATCAATTTCTTTAATAAGTAATAATTGTTTAAAAGGAGATGCACTAAAATATGCCAAAATAGTCAGTGTACACCATTTAGGCTGGGTTTACAGCTACTTTGAATCACCAGAGTAGGCAAAGCATCTGAAGCATATTGGTGAATCTGACTTTTAATTTGCATTGACTTATTGAGACTAGTGCTATGTGAAGAGGGAGCTGGAGAGTCTGATCACTACCCAAGCTACCTTGCCACTATTGATTCTTTATATGTATGTATGTATATGTATGTGTGTGTGTGTGTATATATATTTATATATATATGTATGTATGTCGTAGGAAAGCTCAGGGCCCTCCTAAATTATGACTTGAGTGCGTAGTTCTTTGAGGCAGTTTATTTCGAGCAGCTAGGAGAAGTGTCGGTCACCCTAAGGCGTCCGAGGACTTCTGTCTTACAGACTCACATCACTAAGTTTTATACAGTATAACAGAAAAAGAAAAAGATGACGTATTCAGTACTTTTCTATTAGCTCAACCTTTTTCTACATTAAGATATACTAAGAAATTCCTCCATACTGCCAATTAACCAGGGCCTCTGCTTATTATAACAATTATCTATTAGAGCTAGCTAGCAATGTCCCGTTATCTACTGACAGTTGCAAAAACCTGCAACATCTGCAAAATGTACTTGTTTCAAGGCTAAGAAAGCTACTAAAAATCCAAGATGGGATCTTTAGCATACAAGATGGAGTCTTAAAAGCTTAATACAAAATAGAATATATAACTTGATATGAAAGTAGATTACAAAATGGAGTATATAAAATTTTTTCCTTTCACAGTTCCCCCCTTTGGCACTATTTAGTGCCACTCTATTTTCCTTAATCTAGTCTATTCTGTCATAAGTCCTTCCACCCTAAGTGCGGCTTCTTGCTCAGTCATTTCCCGAGTCACCATTTGTCTTTCAGTGTGTTTTACCATACATATGCGGGTCATTGCAGAACAACAAGTAGGCCAGCATTGAATACAAAAGCAGAAAACAAGGATTATTAATGCTCCGATTATAATAAAAGTAAGTATTTTATGAGCAAGAGGGTCTAACCATGAAAACCATCCTGAAAACCATTCATCAAACCGATTTGCTTGATCCTGTTCACCAATTTTATGAAACAATCGTAACTGCTCATGTATCTTCCCTATGTCAGTTTCAATACGTTGGTCCTGGTTTACAAAGGTACATTTAAAAGATGAATTTAAAAGAACACATACGCCCCCCCCTTAGTTGCGGGTAAATAATCCAAAGCCATTCGATTTTGAACTGTGACTTGGGATATTTGTTTAACTTCCTCATGTAAAGCTTGTAAGGCATTGGCAGTCGAATTTCCCAATAGTTCTATGCTGGCTGAGATATTGATGATGGACCTTTCCAATTCAAATACCCCTAATTGGGGCCAAAATGATCTCAAGACCTTATGGAAAGCATTAGTTCTTGTCATCAAAGGATAGCTTCATTTCACCAGTACCCTGGGGGACTGCACCAAACCTCTTAATTTTTTGGTAGTTTGTAGGTATGGTGTAACACCTCCCAGAGAACATCTACCGTACCATCCTACAGGAAATGCTTTATATGCTTTCTTTCCACAGATCCAAAACCAACCTTTATCTTCGGGGGCTGGAAAAGTATTTGAATCAAAGAAACCCCAGTTGGTGATATTTAAGCAATTTGTTAAATTCCCTACGAAGTTAGAAACGTTAAGGATGCTTTTATTCTTTCGTTGAATACATTTTGAGCCTGCATTCCTGAAGGGACATATATATCCCATTCCTGGGTAAAATTTGCTTGTGTAAACTGGCTTGCTGGGGTATTTGCCGATAATGTTCGCCAATGGCTGATGATGTTTTCTATAGGAATTCCTATTAAAGGTATTCCGTGTTCCAAATGAGTTGGGCCATGCAAACAAATCCAACAATTACTTTGATTTCCCACTATGGCAGTTGTTTGAGACATGATGTTATCATATTGTTTTCCCATCCTTCATTTACTACAGTGATGGACACTATAACCAGCCAGGCCAAATACATTCTGATATGATAAATAGAAGCACCAGGACAAGGAAACACACAACAAGCCAACCCCAAGAATACAACCAAGGTCCCATTTCTTCCTCAGGTTCCAGATTTCCAAGGAGACTTATTTGGTTTGTTAGAGGATGTAGCTGTGAAGGGGAACGTCCGAAGGGAAACATCTACGTGGTGCTGAGTTGGTTATCTGGCCGCACAGTCGCCAGTCCTTCTTCTGAGTTGGACACCTCTGCCTGAGGTGGGACCTTCTTACAGTGACACATGTGGATCCAGTTAGGCCTTCCTTCTAGTTTTCCTGCGGTATTTGCTATCAGCAAAACCTGATAGGGTCTTTTCCACCTGGGTTCTAAAGAACTCTTTCGTTGTCTTCACATAGACATAGTCTCGAGGGTCTAGAGAATGGCACTTCTGTTGTGGTGGGGTAGGCAACGCTTCTTGAACCTGTGAAGAGAAAGATCTCAACACCTTTGTTAGCTTCAGGCAGTATGACACACTCTCCTCATGTGTGAATGCTAAATCCTTGGGGGGACAACTTGGACCAGAAAGCAATCTGAGGGGTCGTCCCATCAGAATTTCATGAGGGCTGAGGCCTGTTTTTCGATCTGGTGGGGCCCTTATTGACATCAGAGCTATGGGTAAGGCGTCTACCCATTTGAGTCTGGTAGATTCACAGACTTTTGCCAATCTGGCCTTTATTGTCCCATTTGTTCGTTCAACCTTTCCTGAAGCCATAGGATAGTAGGGGCAATGGAACCTTTGCTGACATCCCAGTAGTCTGCATATTTCACCAAGTACTTTCCTGGTGAAGTGGCTCCCTCTGTCGGAATCCAGCTGAACTGGTATCCTGAATCTTGGAATCAGTTCATTTAGTAGTTTTTTAATTACAATAGCTGTGTCAGCCTTCCTACAGGGATAGGCTTCGACCCAGCCTGAGAACATACACATTAACACTAATACATATTCAAAACCCATACATTTCGTAAATTGGATAAAATCCATCTGCATATATACAAAAGGTCCCCAAGGAGGTGGGGCAGCTGCTCTCTCATGCTTTACAACTTTGGACACATTAAAAGCAGAACAAATAGCACATTGAGAACAAAAAGAAGATACGTGGCTGCTTAAATTTGGAACATACCAATCCTTTGCCATAAGGCAAATTAGGGCATCTCTACCCACGTGCAGATCCATGATAACTTTGCAGCATAGAGGGTCTGAGTCCCTGTGGGAGGACAGGGCTGCCGTCCCCGCACCTCCACACTGTATCTGGATGCAATATGCACCCTGCCCTACTCCATCCATCCTTTTCTCCATTTGGGGCCTGATCTTGTATAATGCCCAGATCAGCGAAGCTAATCTGGTCTGGAGCGGGCGATTTTTGTACAAGAATGCACTTTGGTTTCCCGAGGAAAGGGCTGTGACCCTGGCACTTGCGTCCACAAGTGCATTTCCCTTACTGACATCATCTGACCCATTAGTATGTTCCTTACATTGTATAATGGCAACTTACTTTGGCAACTTTAAAGATTCTAGTAATATCCGGACATATTCTGCATTTTTTATATTTTTTCCTGCTGAGGTTAAAAACCCTCTAGTCGCACATATCTGCCCAAAATCGTGGGCAATCCCAAAAGCATACCTGGAGTCTCTGTAGATATTTACTGTCTTTCCCTCAGCTTAACTACAAGCCCTTTCTAATGCTACTAACTTTGCAACTTGTGCTGAAGATACTCCTGGTAAATTCTTTTGTTCTGTGACTTCATGGTTGCTGCATATTGCGTATCCAGCGCGTAGCTGTCCTTGTTCATTACGTAGACAGGAACCATCTGTGTAAAATTCAAGCTTAGGATTGCTTAGAGGGGTGCTTGATAAGTCTTCTCTCAGTTTGGTGACTTGATCGATAATTTCAGAACAAAAGTGATTGTCTCCATTCCCCTTTTATTGGTAGCAGTGTTGCTGGGTTGAGAGGCTTGCCTTTAAAAATTCTGATGTGTGGTGATGCAAGTAGAATGGCCTCATATTTGGTTAATCTTGATGCTGATAAATGCTGAGTCCGATTTTGATTAAGAATTGCTTCCACCGCATGGGGAGCTTGGACCATGAGTAGGTTGCCCAATACTATTGATGAACTCTGTTCTACGAACAAGGCAGTGGCTGCAACTGCTTTTAAACAAGGTGGGAATCCTAGGGCAACCTTGTCAGTTGGAGCACTGAAATAGGCTACTGGTCTTTGCACTTCCCCATGAGTTTGTGTCAATACTCGTGCTGCTATTCCATTCCTTTCATGACAGTAGAGCGTGAAGGGCTTTTCATAATCAGGTAGGCCCAGTGCAGGAGCCCTTTTAAGATTGGAAAAAGCTTTTTTTTCCTCATCTGTCCATGGAACTGGATCTGTGATTTCTTTTCTGGTCAAAGAATGCAGTGGCTTGGAGTACTCTATGTAGTTCGGAATCCATTGTCTGCAGTATCCAGTCAATTCCAAGAAGGCTTGTGCTTGCTTCTGTGTCGTTCTGGGTATTTTCTGAACAGCTGCCACACGGCTAGGGAGTATTTTTTCTGTTCCCTTCACTGATCAGGTGTCCCCGGTATCTCACTTCAGGCTGACAAAATTGAAGTTTCTCTTTGCTGGCTTTGTGTAGAAGATGGGTGTTATCCGTTAGGTCCCTGTGAGCCTTGAGCCGGTGGATGAGGGTTTAGCCCCGCCCCTTGAATCTGTCTTCCCTGATATGGGAGTCTGTTAGGGCATTCCAATTTCCAGTGACCAGGTTTACAGTAGTGGCAAACATTGTTGGGGGGTGTACCAGATCTGTACTGACCTCTTCCTTTTCCACGCATTCCTCCTCCCCGACCTCTGTTCAGTTGCCCTTTCTCCCTGAGGGCGTATTGCTGGGCTTGTTGTATTTGGGCAGCATAACTTTGTTCTTTAAACTTTTTTTGTTTGCGTTGTATTTTCTTGACAGTGAACTGCTATTTCCACTATCTTCTCTAAACTTTCCTTTTGCCAACCAGTAGCAATAGTTTTTAGTTGCTTCTGAACTTCAGGTTGAAGTCCATTAACAAAAACTGCTACCAGAGCTTGAGAGCCTTCCTCTAGCCACTGTATCCCTCAATGCTGTTTAAAAACTTTCTTTAATCTGCCCATATACTCGGCTGGTTCTTCCTTGTCTCGCTGTTTGCAATCAAAGATCTTAGACCAATAGGTCCTTTTTTGGGGGACACAGTATCCACTGCATTTAATACATTTCTGATTTTATTCTGCAAGTTCCGTTTTTCAATTGGGGCAGTCTCAGGCCACCGAGCTATCTGGTACAATCTTTCACTGACATCTGAAGGAGTAATGAGGCGCAGAAGCTGATTCATGTCTGCCCAATTTGGGTTATAGCACTCCATATTTATCTGGAGGTGCTCTTTCCAGCCAAGCAGATTTTCCCGAAAGTTAGGGAAGGCCATTACCAGATTCTTTAAATCTGTGGGGGACCAGGGGACATGCATGATAACTGGTCTATCGGGTCCTAGTACTTGTCTTAAGGGGGCCATGAGTTGGGTCTCTTTGTCCTCTCCCTCACTGCTGTTTTCATCACTGCTCTCTTCCCTGACAGTTTGGTTCAGCTTGTTCCTAACTGCATCAGCCCCTCTTTTTACCTTGTCCGGAGTGTATATTTTTTTCAGATCATCAACTAAACTTTCTACTTGAATTTTTCATTTTTTTTCCCCCTCTGATCTTTCTTCTTTTCCCTTAATTCTTCCCCCTCTTCTGGGAGAGGTAAAAGAGGAGCTGTAGGGGTAACAGGTTCGCCTGCTGCACTACTCACAGCCCTATATAGTGGTGAGGCATAAGGAGCTCGCGCTGGGAGCATATTTTGACCCAGTTGGGGCCTCTGTCTGTTAAATCATCAAGCAGGTCCTTTTCTCCCTCTTCATCGCTCTCCTCTTTTTTATCTAACTGCGAGTATACTCTGACTGACATTCTATCCCTCTTCTGCATTTCCTTCTCTAATTTTCTGACATTATTCTGCCAGAATATATTATACTGCTCTTTTCCTTCTCACCCACTTCTGCATACCAATCACAATATTGTTGCCATTGATCCTGACTAATATTCTTTAGTTCCTCCATTTGGGATCTAAGGTACAAAACTTTTTCTTTGTCAAACGTTCCCCCGGGGATCGGAAATTGCTTAGCTGGATCATCCTTGGTATACCCATTCCATCTAACCAAATATTTACATGACCTAGGTCCATATTTATCATACATAACCCGAGCCGGACTTCCCAGAGGAGGGGTTGCTTCTTTCGAAGTCTGATTTCCCATCCTTTCCCTGAATCAGACATTCAAAACAGGCGCTTCATTCAAACCTGTTGAGGCACACCAGCCAAAACGTCCCCACTGGCTATTACACCTTCTCTGGTCGCAGCAGTTAAGCTCGCAGAGGGTGCAGGGCATCTTGAGATGAATTAGTGGCAGCCTTGGTCAACAGAGGGAATACAGTAACAGGGAATACAATTCATAACACTCATACCACAATCACACTCCAGCTTACAGAAATATAACAAGTGCACTTTAAACCAGAACCAGACCAGAACCACCCTCAAAGGCACTCAGACAAATTTGTCCGGTATGCAAGCCTTTACCCTGCCCAAACTCCCTTAAGTGGTTCTCACCAACTCCCGTTCCATGCTGTGAGCAAAGGTCACCTCCAGAGCGGGCTGATGAACGGTCCGGGAGCAGCAGAGACAAGCAGGAGATGGCAGGCGAAAGGTCACTACATCCGAGTCACGGCACCAATTACTGTCGTAGGAAAGCTCAGGGCCCTCCTAAATTATGACTTGAGTGCGTAGTTCTTTGAGGCAGTTTATTTCGAGTAGCTCGGAGAAGTTTCAGTCACCCTAAGGCTCCTGAGGACTTCTGCCTTACAGACTCACATCACTAAGTTTTATACAGTATAACAGACAAAGAAACAAAGAAAAAGACGACGTATTCGGTACTTTTCCATTAGCTCAACCTTTTCCTACATTAAGATATACTAAGAAATTCTTCCATACTGCCAATTAACCAGGGCCTCTGCTTACTATAACAATTATCTATTAGAGCTAGCTAGCAATGTCCTGTTATCTACTGACAGTTGCAAAAACCTGCAACATCTGCAAAATGTACCTGTTTCAAGGCTAAGAAAGCTATTAAAAATCCAAGATGGAATCTTTAGCATACAAGATGGAGTCTTAAAAGCTTAATACAAAATAGAATATATAACTTGATATGAAAGTAGAATACAAAATGGAGTATATAAAAACTTTTCCTTTCACATATATATAATTTTTAAAAATTACAGTTTAGCCAGATAACCTACCAATGAGAACTCTTGACACGTCTAGTCTCCCGCATATTACTGAGTAGATATTCAAAAAAAAAAGAATTGTTGCATGCAAACTAGCTGTGATGTCACAATTAGACCTCAGTGAAGAATGGATTTTTTTTGATTCATTGTCAATTCAAAAAAAAAAAAAAATTCAGTTCAAATGCAATGTTTCATTTAGATTTTGAGCATTTTTTTGTTTTGAAATTGGCTTCAGTTTATTTTAGAAAAAATCAAGCCATTTTGAACTAAAAATCAATACATTTAATTGAGAAAGTATCAAAACAAAACACTTCTACCTTTTCGGCATTTCTTTTTTTCACACAAATAATTCAGCAAAATATTCATTAAATGTTTGTTACTAAATCTACCTTTTTTTGTTGTTGTTAGTAAAAAAACGTTTCAGACAAAAAATGGCCTCACTTAGGTTTTATTTGAGCTGTTGATCTGAATCTGTCTGTAGCCTATAATCATAATGTTTAGGTACAACTGCTGTTAATAACTTAGAAATCAAGTCTTAATTAAGTTTCAGATATAGTCTGTACATAAAATTTCAATTAACTTTCATTGTGGAAATTTTGAAGCGTCATTGTTAAAATAATTTGAAACAAAGGCTAAAATTTAGCATCTGTGTCAAACGGGACCCACTTTTACATTAATTTTATTTATACACTAAAGGATTTACCTGTACATTTTCAGAAAACCCATTCATATTCAGAGTAAATGCTGTAAATTTCATAGATTCCAAGCTAGAAGGGACCATTTCGATCATGTAGGCTCACCTCCTGTATAACACAGGCCATAGAACTTGCCCAAAATAAATCCTGTTTGAACTAGAGCACATTTAAAAAAAAATTGTCTTGATTTAAAAATTGTCAGTGATAGAGAACTCACCACATTCCTTGGTTAATTTTTCCAATCGATACTTGCCTTCACTGTCAAAAATGTACGCCTTATTTCCGGTCTGAATTTGTCTAGTTTCAGTTTCCAGCCACTGGAGCATATTATAGCTTTGTTTGCTAGATTGAAGAGCCCATTATCAAAAATTTGTTCCCCATCGAAGTACTTACTGATTACAATCTATTAACTTCTTAAGCTTCTCTTTGTTTAAATAAATAGATTGAGCCCTTTGAGTCTGTCACAATAAAGCATGTTGTCTAATCCTTTTATCATTCTTGTGGCTGTTCTCTGAATTCTCTCCAATTTTCCAAGATCCTTCCTAAATTGTGGATGCCAGAACTGGACATACTATTCCAGCAGTGATCACATGAATGCCAAATACAGAGTTAAAACAACATCGCTATTTTTACTCAAGATTCCCCTGGATCCCCAAGGATCACATTATCCCGTTTGGCAACACAGTTGTATTGGGAACTTATGGCCAGCTGATTATCCATCATGACATCCAAATCTTTTTCTGTCTCATTGTTTCCCAGGGTAGTCCCCCATCATGTAAGTATGGTCTACATCAGTGGTTCCCAACCCATGGCCCGGGGGCCAGTGGCCTGCCACTTACCTCCTGCTGGCTTCAGAAGAGAGCTGCTGCCTAAGGATCCAGGCGGAGCACACAGGGCTACAGGACGCGTGTGGTTTCCCTGCTGCAGCCATGGGGACTGGAGATCAGCAAGGAGGCAGCCTCCTCACTGAACTCCTTCTGTCTGGCTGCAGTTGGGAGGCGGGAAGCAGAGCAGCCAGGACCCACTATGCTTGAGGAGAGGGGCAGGACTCTAAAAATCAGTGCCTTCTGCTTTGGCCTGCACTTAGCAGACCACCCATTGTGACTTAACTGCCCGGCCATGTGCTTCATGCTTGTGTAGTGACAGTCACTCATCTACAGTAGTGCTTTGTCTGTGAGTGTGTGACATACTGTGAGTAATTTGTAGATGTAAAATAGTGAATGTAAAATTGAGTACAGCAGTTGATGCTGCTGATACCTCCTCTAGAGCTATGGCTACTGCCATAATCATTTGCAGGGAGTCCTGGTTCCATGTGTCAGGATTCCTTAGGGAGGACCAGAATATCATTGAGGACCTCCGCTTCAGTGAATCACAGCTCTTCAACCAAAAGATGGACGAGTCCCTCCATACACTGAAGGACTTCAGGACTACCCTCCACTTGCTGGTGATATACGGGCATGCCCCTAAGAGGAAGTTTCACCACTCATTGGTCAGATCTAGACATATGCTCAGGAGTCTTTTCATCAGAGGCCCTGTGAACCACCATGTAAGAGACGGGGTTCAAAAGTGCTACTTCACTGCACCCTCTGCAACAGGCTCTGCATTTCAACCTCAGACACCAATCTCAGTCCAATAACAGACAAGTGGGTGCTGAATATCATCCACTCTGGCTGTAAAATTGAGTTTGCATACCTGCCTCCTCCAAAATCCCCCGACTGCCCTTCCTTCAGGGGCCATTCTCACAAGTGTATTCTCAAACATTAGGTGGACTCCTTACTGCATGAAGGAGCGATAGAACATGTCCCTTCTCAATACCAATGGAGTGGGCTTCACTCGACTTTCTTCCTGGTAACCAAAAAAAGTGGTGGTTGGAGCTCAATCCTTGACCTCTGTCATCCCAATCACTTCATTCACAGGCCCACATTTTGCATGGTCACATAAGATTATAGCAGCCAAACTTTAGAAGAGGGCATGTGGTTCACAGCTCTCAATATGAAGGATGTTTATTTTCACATAGACACTCATCCTACCCAGAGATGCTTCCTCAGATTCACAGCAGGCTCTGACCATTTTCAATACAGAGTACTTCCCTTTGGAATAGTGACGGTCCCCAGAGTCTTTTCCAAGATATTTTCTGTAGTAGCAGCCCATATTAGATGTCATGCTCTCATTGTCTTCCTTTACCTCGATAATGGGTTCCTTGTCGCCAAATTCCACCAAGAAGCCTATGTATCAACTTTCATGATACTGCATCTCCTTTCCTCACTGGGTGTCAGTGTAAACAACAAAAAAATGGGTTTTCACCCTCACAATCTCTGGACTTCATCGAGGCAACCTTGAAGTCTATCACTGCAAGAGTGTACTTTCCCAAGGACAGGTTTCAGGCTGTGAATAACATGATAGCTCACATCACAAACAACCCTTGAGTACCGATTAAGTCATATCTGTCTCTCCTAGGCCATATGGCCTCATACACCTATGTCACTTCATTTGTAGGATTCCACCTTCATTGCCTTGCAGTTGGTATACTCGCCAAACAGCCATTCCTTGAACCTCATGGTGACTGTTCCGTCCAATGTAGTGTCTTCTTTGCTATGGTGGACGAATCCTCAGCAGATGTCCTGTTTCTCCCTTCCTCTCTTCCCTTCCGTTATTACAGATGCATCCCTATTAGGTTGGAGAGCCCACATGAACAGCCACACGGCACAAGTTACCGGGATGTTTAAGAGTCCAGGGTGTGTGCGTGCATGCACATGGGTTTCAAGGCAGTCACAATGCTTACTTTCAATTGAATAAAACTTGTCATCTTCCAGGCTGTTAGGAAGCTTTTGAGTTAGCTGATCTGAGATACTTGCTCTAACCAGGGGTACAACAACATCCAGAGGTTGGAAGGAAGTATAGAGCCTGTTCTGATGAAATATGCTGAGTTGCAACTTGATCTTTGGTTTGTTTCTTTACAAGACAGATGAACTAGTATCTTCTGGCACAGCATTTAAGCACTGGGGTACTTAATTTTGCTCTCATTTTTACTCAGTGAATCTACTTTATTTAAAAAGTACTGAATTGAGTATTTTCTTTGTTTGAATTCCCCACTTTGCTGGTTAAGGAGATGTCTGCTACTTTCCAAGGGTAGATTACCATTGATAAAACATCTGGAGTCCTTGGAGGGTGTTTGTGCATTCCCATTTGTAGGATATGGTGCCCTCTTGTGTTGAGTCACAGAGCCTCAACCAACCATGTTAGTTAGGGCTGCATAAGCTCCCCTGATGATTTTTAAGGTCAACATTTAAGGGATTATGACCCCCACCTGATTCAGTTTCTTCTCTTCTGCAGCGAAGTGTGTTATGAATCTTGCAAAAGGGTATTTTAGCATAGTCAGTGTCAATCCCGTCTAAAAAAGAAGAGGGCTTTCTTCTGGTTTGGAGGCTGCATAACTGTCATGGCTAACACAGAGCTGGAAAAGGGCTTTAAGCTTTGGGCCACCTGCTGTTCTACATACCTGAAATTGGACACTCATTAGTATGTTTGGGTGAGGACTGCAACCTGTTACAGGGCTCAGTCTGAAAGACCTATCTAGAGCTCACTGGTAACAGCAACTCAAATGAAGAGACACCTGACTGGGGATGTGCTAAAGCCTCCAGCCTTGGCAACAATCAAACAGGCTGATAACATGGGCTCTCACAGACTCATGTCAGCACTAACTCCCTCCTCCATTAAGTGGGCAAAACCTTATCTGCTGATTTCCAAGTTGTTGCTCTATTTGGCACCAACATTCAGGAAGGGCTTGGGCATTGGATCTTCAAAGCCTTTTCTTGATCAGTGCTGGATACTTCTTCGTAAGTTCTGGAATCGTTCTTGGCACTGAGAACTGTCATCAATGTCAAAACGTGCACAGGTGCTCTGTGTTCACCCTACTGAAGAAGAGCAGCTCACTCCTTTTTTTGTACCAGGCACTCTGGTGTCATAGAATTGTTCTTTCTTTCAAGAGGTCAAGAAAGAAACAAGATCTGACTTGAATGAGACTCTTTGGATAAAAAGACCCCAATCAATCCTAGGAAAGCTCTGAACAAAGAGCAACAAGTCAACTCCCCAAGCACCTGTGGACCACAAGAAAGCCAAGGTTCACCAATGCATAGTCTATATGTGCACTGGGCATTGCTGAGACCAGAGGGTTATCTCTTTTATCAGACCTCTGAGACTCCACTATTAGCATTTGATTTTACTTTCAGTTTGCAGACTGTTTGGCCTCTGAAAAGTCAGGGAAAAGAACATTTCCAGCCTCCTTCACACTCTATCTCCTCGTCTCACCAAACACCTCATCAGTCCCAAATGATCGAGGCGACTTTCTACATAGGCCGATGCAAAATGTGTTGTGGCCTGCATTACAGGACATGAAGCGCCTTTATCTGAGTCAGTTGAGACCATTGGGCACACCATCATTGACCTCAGTATGCTTACCATGCTTGGTCACATTCACTACTCTTCCTCAGCTCCTGGTGCCTTTGTCACAATGTCCAACTCTGCTGACACCAACCCTGGCCCTGCCAAGATTACTTCAGCCTTTGCTACCACCTGTGCAACCAGTGGTCCTGCCTAAATCCTGTTGGCACTGGCACCGGCTTTGTTACTAGTACCACACTGCTACTTACAGCTCCAGATAACCAAACCTGGATACTATTGGAGATGTTTACATGGATGACAATGAGGAATATCCCCATAGATGACGTTCTGATTGGTGGGACATCACCAGATGAGAACATTGCATCTTCGATGCTCTCTCCACCAAGGGAATTCCACCAGCTTCAGGAATGGCTAAACAGGATAGTGAATATACTTCAGCTATAACTGCTGAGGCGCCAACTGAAAACTTGGTCTTTTATTTCACATCTTTTAGCCAAAACTGAAGGATAAAATTTCCTACCCACCTATAGGTGTCTACTTGATTCAGCTTGAAATCTTTGGCTTTACACTCTTTTCGTCTTTGTCAGCAGTCTTTAACAGGTACAATAGGCTGTGTCTGGTTCCTCCTCAGGACTTTTCCTTCTTCACTTACCACTCTAGCGCTAAGTCCCTGGTGGTTGAAGCTGCTGTCAAGAAATCCGAGCACAAAGACCTCTCATTCCTCTTCTGTGGCTGAGAGAGGATGCAGACTGAACTATTTCAGCATTAAGGCATGTTCGTCTGGGTCTGCATGTTACCAGCTATCAAGCAGTGCTAGCACATTACCAATATGGCCTGTGGGAAGCTACATTGTCCATCTTGCATTTGGTCCCTGAGGGAAAAGAAACAGCTGGTGAAAGATTTAGCCTCAGAAGGAAAGATTGCAGTCTCTGACCCTTTATGGACTTCAGCCAGCGTATGACACTTCTGCCTGCTTGGCTGCTGGGATCACCTATGAAGAGAGACTTCTGTTTGAGAACATAAGGCCTTACTCCTGAGCTGCAGAGCCTAATAGAGTACTTGCCTTTTGATGGTAAACAGAGAATTTACAGGATTCTTCCTAGGATGACCAGATAGGCGGTGTGAAAAATCGGGACGGGTTGGTGGCTAATAGGCACCTATATATCACAAAGCTCTGAATATTGGGACTGTCCTAATAAAATCGGGACATCTGGTTACCCTAGTTCTTCTTCAGATTTGCCAGGTATGATCATAAGCTCCACATTTGATACTCCGTGCAAGGCTTCAGCAGAGACCCTTACAACACTAGCTGGCACAAGTGCACACTCCAAACAAGAACATATCAGAGGCACATGACAATCCCATCAGAGATGTTACGAAAACTTGTCTGGTGGAAGTATAGAGCGAGTGAATTACAGGAATACTATTCAGCCATCCAACCCTAGTGGCAGTGGACAGAACAGACTCATCCACGTTTGGCTGGAAAGCTCACTTTCAGGATATGCTAGCTTGTGGTCTGTGAAATTCACAAAAACTCAGAAAACATGATGGCATCCTGGCACTTCAGGCCATACACTGGACACAAAGATCTTGCTTGTGATGCTGCAGGTGTCAGCTCATGCCAAGGCTCCAGGCCTCACTGAACTCTGACAAATGCGTATCTGGAAACCAGTCTGGCTCACCTGTGGTTTAGTATAGTTAAAAATAGATATTAGTGTTTATAGGAATGTGTTCAGTGTTTAGACTTTACGGAATACTTATAGGATGATTAATTTCTTTATTCTGTTTATAATATCTGTAGTTCCTGGTATAAAGTTATATTGAGTGTTTGTATTGTAAACCTCTGATACTGTGTAACTCCCCAAACAGGAAAAGAAACATTAAGGTAAAGTCTTTGTCCTCCCCACAAGTTGTCTCACTGAAGGCAAATGAGGCATTGTGTTGCATCAATAGACGGAGACATTGTTGATTGCATTATTCACTCACTCTAGGCAGGGGAGACATGCGCGCAAACCTATCCCAACAGCTTGGAATCTGGATGAAGGGGATAAAAAAAATCTCTGAAACAAGGAGAAACTTGGATCTTTATGTTGTCTGGACTTTGAGGGGCAAAGATCCCTAAATATAAGCAAGAGATTCCCATGCTGCTTGGCATGGGTCAGCCCTATATTACCTTTTAAAATCTTATACTGTAACTCATTTGTGTGTGTGTTTCCTGTTTTAATCTTATAAATAACTCATTTCTTAGTTAATAAATCTTTTAAGTAATTTATTACAGAATTGGCTGCAGTGTTGTCTTTGGTTTGAGAGCTGAGTACAATTGACCTGGGATAAATGACTGGTCCTTTGGGACTTGGAGTAACCAGAATATTGTTGTGATTTTTTAATGTAAAACGTCCGTCTGTCACATAGTTCAGCTTGCCTGTATGGTAAGATAGATTGGAATGTCCAAGGGGACAGTCTATGTCTTACTCCATGATAAGACTGTTATAGTGATTTAGGGGTTCACACTTGTTACTGGGTAGGTGAAATCTTATTCTAAAATCCCAATTTGGGGTTTCTGCTCTGCTTTTTTGACAGTCTGCCCTGAGGATGGCACTGTCAGTCGTGAGTCACTCCAGACAGCGTGACACTTCTGGTCCTCTTTTTTGGGGCAAATGGTTGAGATCAGTGGTTCCCAGCCTTTTTGAGTGAAAGCCCCACTAGTTGTAACACTAGGTGAAATGTGCGCCCTCCCACCCCATGCTACCCCCTGACCTGTCCATAAACACACACAACCCCTATAAACACATATGATAATGATAATACCACTAAACTACAAAAATAATAATAAATTACCCTTACCTGAGTAAGAAACTAAACCTTCCCTGGCACAGCCGCCACCACACACTGCATGTGGCCCCACCCCTTCCTGTCTTTCGTGGGCTGAGGTTAATGGAGGCGGCAGGCACTGGCAGGCTGCGTGGGGCTGTTCCAGGCCCCCACCGGCACAGGGCTGCTCTGCTCCAGTCAGACACCCGGCCGGCTTGGGGTTTCGGGGAGCTGCTCCTCTGCTTCGGCCAGCATGGAGCTTGGGGTGGCTGCTCCTCTGCTCTGGCTGGGATGCCTTGGGGCTGAGAAGTGGGGGGCTGCTCTTCCACTCTGGCCGGCGCAAAGCTCAGGGCTGCTCCTCTTTGGGAGGGGCTGCTCCTCCCGCTCCAGCCAGCGCAGGGCTTGAGGCTGCTGCATTCTGCCGGCATTTTGCATTCTGGGGCTAAATGACCTAATATCACTGAAGATTCATGGACCCCCTGTGATCTTACAATGGACGAAACTGCTTGCATGCATTATCTGAAAGGTGCTCTTTTTCAGGGTTCACTCTGCCTGTACCATTCATGGTTCAGCAGAGGAAACTGGCAGAACAAAGAATTAATGTCTTCAGGAGGAATTCTATCTCTTGATCAGCAGAAACAAGTGTGATAGCCCATCCTTAGGTGGCCAGACCTGAGATTTCTTTGTTATGAGAAATGAAAAATTACAGAATTTTAAGCAACAAAACTAATTTTACCTTTTCATTGTTTTTGTTTTTTTCCAAATTGAAATTAGTTTGTTCAAGGTTTAAATATTTTTCACTCTTCAATGCATTCAAATCAATTTTAACCTTTTTAATCAATTACACTATAAATTTGACTGTTCTAAGCCAAACTTTGCTGCAGCCTGTAAACTTACAGTACGGTTTCTAATGTGTCATTTACATACATGGAAATTCTACAGTAAATCTCTGATTACTGTATAGCTGTTTACATAAATACCAGTTTTATGTTTCTCTGTTGTAATTTTTAAGAATAAAGTTTTTTGAAGGTGTGACATTAAAAGTATGATGATTTTATTTTGCTAGGAAGCAACCCAGTAAATGTAATGCTATGTGTAGAGGTTGATGTGATGAATTGTGTCTGCATAGAACTCAGAGGATGCAATATTTACAGCTGTTGACACACGCAGTAGAGAGAAACCTTTTTCCCCCCACTCCGACACCACAGTTTCCTTCCCTCTCCTGTCTACAGTTCTTTAGTTCCCTGCAGCTCCCCAAGCCCATCCTTCCCCTTTCTTCCAATCTCTCTGCTCCCTGGCTTCCTTTTAGTTCCAATCCTCCACACCTCTGTACCGCCCCCCTCCCAACCCTCCCTGCTCCCAGGGACTCCTCTTCTGCTTTCAAACGCACCCCCTCTCCTCCCTAACCTTGGGGAGCTGTACCAAGTTACACCAATGCTGTATAGAAAGAATTAGAAAATTAATATAAATAAAAAATTAATTTTGTGAAAGTTAAGGTTGCACCAAGTTTTACCCTGCCAACCCAAAACCTTAAAGGCATGAAAACAAGAAGTTAAGGAAAAAGTCACTTGCATTTTTTGTCATTTGCACATTGCCAACAATACACCCCATTAGGCTTTTGCTTCCATCTCTTACACATATCAAGAAACCATCTATACTCCCAACTTCATCAGATTTCTGTTGTAGTGCAAAAAGTTAACTATAGCCTCTTATACTTTTGTACCAGTGCATCTGATTGTTACACAGTCTGTGCATTTAGAAAGCTATTTTCCCTTAATCCTGCTGAGGTCACCCTGTTAAGGAGAGCCTTCAGTATTCCTTTTTTGTATTTTATAGAGTAGACAGAATTGAAAGCCTTATAGGGTGTTGGTGTGTTTCAGGTCAGTGGTTCTCAGGCTTTCCAGACTTCTCTACCCCTTTCAGGAGTCTGATTTGTCTTGTGTATCCCAAATTACACTTCACTTAAAAATTACTTGCATACAAAATCAGAAATAAAAATACAGAAAAAGTGCTTACATTCTCATTTTTACCATATAATTACATAATAAATCAATTGGAATATAAATATTGTACTTAATGTGATACTTGAGCCTATTTTCACTTGTGAGACTTGTCTGAAGCCCAAGCCCCAGGCAGCGGGACTGAAGCATGTAACTTAGCTTCACAGGGTCTTGCCACCCCCAATAATTGCCCTGCTTGCCACCCCCTAATGTTGGCCCTGCATTTGCGATCCTCTTAAACCCAGCCTGCGACTCCCCTCGGAGCTGTAATCCCCAGGTTGAGAAACATTGATCTAGATGAGTTGATGTACCCCCTGAAAGATCTCTGTGTATCTATAGGGGTACACATACCCCTAATTGAAAACTAATGAATGTCAATGAATGCAGAATGCTTTTCCCTTAACTTTCAATTTACATAATTTTAAGGTTTTGGTTGCTGTGATGTGCCTTATTGCAACCTTAGCTGTCACTGTATGAAGGTTTTGTTTATATTATTAAAAAAAAGGATTGCCTATAAGTATCAGGCAAACCTCAGCTCACCCCTTTGCAGCATGCCTGGAAGACAAGAAAATCCACATGCAGACAGACCTAGATGGAGAACGTGAGGAGCATGACTGATTCTGGTAGTATGCTCTATAGAGTATTATAAATGTAGTAAGTGATCATGTGTAAAACAGTGAAGTTACTAGGATGTTATATATCACATTTTATTGTAATAATTCGTCATATGCATTTTAAAATCACTTAGACATTTTTACCTTAGACATTTTTACCTTTCTTGCTGGTTTGAGAAAATGGCTTCTTCACTAAAAATGTAAATGTTGCCGAAATTGTGAATTCTGAGCTGTGTGTGTGTGTGGTTCATTTTTAAATACGGAATCTTAAATTTTGGTTTTACTGAGTTTTTGATGGCTTTAAACTGAGACTGAAAAAGTGCTTAAAGTAAAAAGTGCATCTTTCCGACTTGTTCTTCCTTATTAATTAGGATAAAATATTTTTTTCTTTTTAATTTTTTCAGGGTCTTTCTTTAAATGAGACAAGCTCCAGCCTGTTTGCTTTTTTTCTGGAAATGATTCATAACAGCATCTTGGAGATTGAGGACAGGTAAATGAGTGAGTTTGTGAAAAGCAACATTAATCTCTGCCATTCTGCCCTGTCAACTGAAAATCTTTCTATTGGCACTAGGGATCAAGCTTTCTTAACTAGCTTTTATTAGATGGGATATGTCACTTGACCTTACTTTGAAATACAGTTGTCATTTAATTTAGGTTTGAATCTATAAAAGCATTAATGGTGTTGGAATGGAAACTTTATTCATATAAATTCTGTTTCTCTCAAATGAAAATATACACATTTAAAAAGCACGTCACTATTTGCAGTCAGAAACCACTTACATTTAAAAATAAGTGAATGAATTGCAATGGAAAGATATTAGAACAGCTTTATAAGATCTTGGAGATTCACAGTGGCTACCGGAAAGAAGGCAGCATCAACACAGTTTGACCAGTCTTGTTACCGTTCCCTACTGTGCAAAAATTACTTTCCCCCTTTTTCAGTTGGGCTTGTTTAGAAGGGTGAGATCAAGGCAAAATGCAACTGTGATAATTATTACAAAATATTGATAACTATAAAACTAGATATCAAAGGTATAAAAATGCCTTAATACTGTATATTTCTCATTTATGTTATCAATATTTTGCAGATTTTACTTGTGGCCCCTAGGTGGCAGATGTGTACCATGTTCACAAAGCAAGTCCTTGCAAGCCACCTATTACTTTTTCTTTGAGCTAAAATTCAGAGTTAAAATGGTGATTTATGCTGTGAAGAAAAGGTAGTTGCCATGAGCCACTGATGATGATATTTAACAAATTTTGGAGTACATGGGAAGTTCCAGAGGACTAGAAAGAAGCTAATGTTGAGACAATATTTACAAAGAGTAAACGGAATGTCCTGTGTTCCTGTAGGCTGGTTAGCCTGTTATTGATCTTGGGCAAAATAATAGAAAAGCTTTGAGTAGTCCAAAAATGAAAATGTGACCTGGCAAGATAATGCTCCACTGAGGGAATCTAGACCAATGTTTCTCAACCTGGGGGTTTAGAGGGGTCGCAAGTGCAGAGCTGGTATTGGGGGTGGCAAGAAAGGCAATTGCCTGGAGCCACAGGGGCGCCATGAAACTAAGTTACATGCCTCAGCCCCGTGGGGATGGGACTCAGGCTTCAGGGGTACAGTAGTTTGGAAAGGTTAAGAACCACTGATCTAGACAATCACCATTTGGCACATTTCTCTCAAATGTTTTCCCACAGATATAAACCTTGTCCCCCTCACCTGGGGAGTCTTAAGGAGTTTCCAAGGAAACTATGCAGGGTGATACTGTGAGACAGAAGTTAATTGAAGTGAATGGATTTAATGTCTTCTGTTTTCATTCAAAATGACAATGGACTTGTTCAATAAATAATTGAAGTTGTGTAACTTTAAATGAGTTTAATTTATCGTTGGTATGTCCACTGCCCTTTTCTCAAAGCTTCCATACATCATTTATGATTTTAGTTGTGGGAATTGAAAATTGCAACTTTGGGTTATATATTTTCTTAAACAAAAAGCTATTACAAAGGTCACACTTTTTAGCAAGCGCTTAATGTTTTATGTATTTTATAAAACTTACAAAGTTTGCTTGCAGTTTGAGTTTTCTTTCTAAACTGGAATGAAAATGTCTTCTTTTCTAAAATTTGTTTTAATTAACCAAGGTATCACTGTCTTTTTTTTTTTTTAAGTATAGTTTTGAACATGTAGCATTTGTTCAGAGAAGCATTGATGATAAACAATTACTATAAACATATTTTAAGCAATGTAAAATGTTTTAAGAGAACTAATTATCATAGAATCATAGAAGGTTAGGATTGGGAGGGACCTCAGGAGGTCATCTAGTCCAACCCCTTGCTCAAAGCAGGACCAATCCCAACTAAATCATCCCAGCCAGGGCTTTGTCAAGCCGGGCCTTAAAAACTTCTAAGGATGGAGATTCCACCATCTCCATAGGTAACACATTTCCGTGCTTCACCACCCTCCTAGTGAAAAAGTTTTTCCTAATTATTTCTGTACACATCCTTACATTTCCTTCAGGTTGATCCAGGTCTACTATAGTTAAAAAATACTATCGAGCAACTTATTTCTGTGGTGCTGTCAGTAGACTTCTGCCTCTGACTAAAATAACCAATAACTTGTTACTGTGAACTTCAAGTCCTTTCAGATTTTAGTTAACAGTTGCTCCAGAGGCTCTGCATAGTGTTCAGAAGTCACTCAGTAGTTGTTATAAAAGTTTCTAGCCTCCTCTATATCTTCTACATATTTATATAGTCACATTTTGTTTGTCTGAAAAATTAAATTTTGTGGCTATAAAAGTGGCATAAAGATGACAATGGTTAGGTGAAGTGTGGATCTGAAAGTGTATGAAAATAGACGACAATTGTGCTTTGAGGTCAGTTATAAACTTAGAACTTTCAGTAATTCAAAATGTGTAAATCTCTGGGCTAATTAAGGAAATTAAGGCAAAGGAAAAAAGTGCTAGAATAACTAATTCCTGAAGTCAAGTTTGGAAGTTCATAAGCCTGTGTTCTTAGAAAAAAGAATACACAACTAAACATTAAAGGAAAAGATAAGTTTATAAGTCTTCCAGGTGTCTGATATTAAGCATACGTGTTTCTTGGAAATATTGCCTACCTTTTGGTATGATTATGAAAATTGTTAATAAACCTGTCCTGGCTAACTGAAGTTTCCTGTTGTCAGTTCTAATTTACATTTTTCTTATTCACTAGGTATTACTTACAGTGTCGTGGAATTCCACAGGGCTCCATTTTATCAGCTCTCCTTTGCAGTTTATGCTATGGAGACATGGAAAACAAATTATTCTGTGGAATACAGCGAGATGGGTAGGGTAGTTTTTCCTTTTTTGTACTTTGGTTCATTACTTCTATGGTGCTATTACTTTGCTATTAATATTTCTTTTCAGACTTTCTGTTAGATTTGAGAAATCTTTGCTGTGGTGGCATAACAAATGCTGTACATTATAATATAGGAAGTCTGAGCTTTTTCCAGTGCTTTATCTACAGTGCTTCTTTAATTGTTAGCACCATTTCAGAGCAACAAAGGTCCATTGTTTTGGGAGAAAATCTTCAGTTTTCAAGAAATTGTGAAATCTAATGGCCAATAATAAAAAATACCTAGTTGTTGTCTGGCATTATTCATCAGTAGATCCCAAAGTGCATCACATCTTTAATGTATTTACTCCACGTAAAATATCTTGGGTGTTTCAGAAAAGGAATTGTAGCCTGTCTCCCCTAAAAGTTGCATAAAAATATAGATTAGAATAAAATACACAGAAAGGAAGGAATGTTAAAACACATTAATTCAGAGTAATTAAAATCTTTATTTGAGCATGCTATTTTTTTCTGTTTTCATGTAAGAGCTCTAATTTTTTTATCTGGTCATATGAGACTAGTATTTTGGGGATATACTAGGTCTGTCTCTGACATTTAAATAATTGGCCTCCCCAAAGAATCTTAGGTCCTGACCTTGCTGCACGCTAAGTATTCTTAATGTCTCTCAAAACCAATCCTTTAAAGAGGAATGGGAATTGATTTCCTTAAATGTGTTATTTGTCTAATCAGGAATTTGTAAAATTATTTTGTCTACTATTTAGAACAGAACCAAATACATAAAGTGGCCCCACTACTGTACCATTAGTACTAAGGCATTTTAGTTCTTGTGATCACTGATAAAATGAAACTGTGGATAGGTAAGGTCATATGAGTTTCTGAGCCTCACTATAGGGGCAGAGTGGAGATAGTCTGGCTGCCTAACATAAATTCCCATTCTTCCCTAAGTTTGGGTTTTCTCTAAATTTAACCTTAATTCTGAATTTTCCTGGGTTTTTAACACTGTTGTTTTTAATATCAGTGTTCTTGTTCTTGGAAAATGATATCCATTCAAACCACTGCAATATGCCTCCACTATAATGAAGGTTTGTGCAGGAATTTCCTTAGTGTCTTTTAAATGGTAACATGGGAGTGAAGAGCAAAAGGGGCTGGAGGGAAGATTGTTCCACCTCACCCCACCCCATTCACTTCTTGAGGCCTTCAGGAAGGGAGCTTCAATAATACACGCTCCAAGGTCCGTATGAAGTGAGCCCAACTCCTGCGGATCTTAGGCTCTGCCTTGGTAAGTACATCAACTCTCTGAGCTTTAAGAGACTTGTCAGATACCCACCAATGCTGCAGGTTTAGGAGGATTGTAAGAGGTCCTCCAGTCTCTTCCCACAAGCCTTATGTGGTACCTGGCATGATGAGTCCTGGGAGGTTTGCAGCCCATCACCCTCATGTGAGATTTAGGAGGCTCTTTGTAGGCTTCCTGAAACCCCAGCCCCCATGAATGTAGAGAGAGCTACTACCCTCCCATGCACATACACCAACACCTGCTAGTTTTTAAATGCTTATCAGGGCCACAAACTTCCTGTGGGTCTTAAGATGCTTGTGAATGCCTACAGCAGACCATAGCAGGCTCAGGGTCCATCCACATCTGAATCTTAGGAGGCTCTTTGGGGGCCTCCTAACACATATTTACCCTGTGATCTTTAGGGGAGTCTATTTGGTGGAAACCCCTCACTTCAGGAGTCTTAGATGTTTGGGGGCTCTTTACTCCCAGCCTTAATAAGCTACTCAGCCCAGTTGAGCCATAACAGGATAATTGAATCCCTAATGAGCCAAATTAGGGTCATGGAGCATCATTGGGGTATACTTCAGCCTCCTAAGGCTTGCCTCTGCTATCTAGTCTCCATAATCTCACTGTGGATTCTTTCCTCCTGTGAATTTTAGCAGACGCATAGGAATAACTCTGCACCCGGGTAACTGCATCAGCCCATTGTTAAATATTAGGATGCCTACTGTTGGCTTAATTAATGTCATAGAAATGAGGAGGCTTGTAGACTTCCACCCATACCCCTTCTCCACAAATATTAGTAGCCCACCAATACCCCATTGCACAAGCCTCCTTAAGGCTTATGGGGCCCCCGTAGGCTAATTAAAATGCTAATTAGTGGTTAAAGATTTATGTATTGATTGAGTGAGAACTGGGAGTTAAGAGACTGCGTGCTTTTGAAAATCCCACGAGGCACCAATCTGCATCTCTAGGCACATAAATACCTTTAAAAATCTGATCCTTTGGCTGAGATTTTCAAAGGAATCCGAGAGCGGTAGGTGTCAGATTTCCACTGAATTTGAAATCTCAGCCTTAGTGAGGATGCAGTTTAGTGCTGGATTGACAGCCTTGGAAATCTGAAATCCTCTATCTTCAGGAAGTTATAGAACAGGCAGCAAGAAGGTAAATATCCCTAAACTGGTCAGTCAGTCTTAATTTGTGCTTTTATGTGGTCATGAGAAGTAAGTTGCTATGGCCACATATGAAATTCTGTTCCAGCTACCTGTACCTGGTCCGGCATCATAGCAGATTATAATATGCTTTAGTTCCCAAGATGACTAACTAAAGTTCACTATAGGCAAAACAGCTCTTGGTGGTTCTTTGTAACAATGGGGAAAGTTCTCATTGAAATTTTATGTAGGCTATTTAGAGATCATATTGCTCTCTTTCATTTTGTGAATAAAAACAAAATAATAATTACATTAGTCCATAGCCTGACACTTTAGGAACAACAATAAAGAAAAGAATATTTTCAAACTAAATATAAATTTGTTTAACTTTTATTTTTTTTAATTCCAGAGTGCTGATACGGTTAATTGATGACTTTTTGCTAATTACACCTCACTTAACACAAGCGAAACATTTTCTGAGGTATGCTGTCAAAGACCCAAGTTTAAAATATAAGCATTAGTACATTTTTATTTGTTTACTTTACCTTCTTCTATAGAAGCATATACGTTTTGTTCATTGATTAATATTCAGGTACTGATGAAATAAATGTTGTAATATGAATTTGGAGGGTTTTTTTTTTCTCCAAGCAACTGTTTAAACTTCCTGTTCTGGAAAGATGAGTGTTATGATAGATCCCTATTTCTGAGTCCATGCCTTATTGCATTTGACTGACAACAATCATATAGTTACGTGCTTGGACACCAGCCTGTATCAAAATTGTATATATCTGCTCCAGCTAGGAACTCTGGTAACCCCAACTGTCCATAGTTTAAAGCTCCTTTTTAACTGCTGATGTTAAAGGGGCTCCGTGCTGCAGTTGTTAAGGCAAACTGGGCCAGAGCAGCTGACCGTGGTCTGTTTGACCATTTTCTCTGTTTTTAAGAGCTGTTCTGGGTACAATAATAAAACATCGTTCTTAAGCAATCATGACTGCTGTCTTCAATTCTCAGGGAAGGGCTGTGACTCTTAGCTGTTGTATCAGCACTAAGAATTCTCCGATCATTCAGATCCTGGCATGAGTATCTGAAGATACTCCTGGCCTCCCTGGTGGAAACAAAGATGTCCAATGTTAAACTTCTTTGGAAGGACTCAAAAAACAATTCTTGAGAATTCTTCAGAGTTATATTCTTCTGCTGGGTGCCAAGAGAGGCACTCAGAAATATCCTGGAGATGAATGCAGCATAAATACCTGAGGGGGAGAAACATTGATGCCAAATGCCTTTTTGCAAATTCAGTGGAAACAATTCTGAGGTGTATTTTAATATTAATGCACCCAGCGGTATCTTGCTCTTTGTGGCCAGTGAGACACTTTGAGGGGTTTGAACCCTGGTGGGATTTAGTATCAGTTAGAACAGATTAACTTGAGCCTCTCTAAGTGCAGGTTGAAGCACTAGTGAAATAAGTCATACCACTCGTGCTGTGAATACTCATTGTTTGCACCCAGCTGCTGGGTTAAGCAACTCAAGATCTCCAGTGATATGAGGATCTGTAGTTCTGAAACTGATAAGTCAAGCCACTGGACTGAGGATACATCAGAAACTGTTTGTTTCCCTAATGTCCTTGTTGCATTTTATCACCTTGGCAGCATCACAGATGAACCCACATCTTGCCATTTGAGGTCCTCCTTTATCAGTATTTTTGCATTCTTCATCAATTACTGTGCCTCTGCCAGTGGTGCTCTTTCTGCCAGTAGTCTCTGCACAGTTAGGACTATCTGGCTTTGCACTATTGATCCAGGTCCATTTACCTCTCCTATTGGTACTCCTGGGATAAAAGGAATAATAAAAACCTGATTTGGCTGATCTGGAGGACTTATTAAATGACTCACAGGAAACAAAAGCTATTGAGTCTCTTCTCCACTGAGAAGATCAGCATTGTTTTGTTTCCTTCTTTATAATCCTGATAGCAGAAACTTGGAAGGACACCAGTATAGAAATCATGGAATGAATTGCTCTGCTTTGTGTCTTAGAAAGAATGCTATGGTAGAATGCCCCTCCAATGCATACATTTCAGAGCCCATGTCTACACTACAAACTTTGGTTGACACAAGTTATGATGACGTAAAGTCACTGCAGTTAGTGTATCACTTGTCTGCATGCATCCTTGCCTCCTTAAGTTGGCACTGTGTTTACTGACCAGGAGTGTTTGTGTTGATGCACAGTGCAGTATACTATGAATCGGTATCCCACTATGCAACTCGCCACCATCCAGCACAGCCTTTTGGGAAGTTATTGCTGACTGGCATGGGAAAGTGTCCTATTGCAGAGGAAGAAATAAGGCAGCCATCCCTAGAAACCTTTGGCAGTGGACTGCAGAGTACCTTCATGGAAGTTGCATCGAGATCTCAGGAGGATTCAAGGGACATCTCTGTGCTTAAACAAACTGCTCCACATGTCATCCTGCCCTCACTGAACTACACAGGAATGAAAGAACAAGGTTACTTACCAGTAACTGATTTCTTCGAGATGTGTTGCTCATGTCCATTCCACTATAGGTGAGTGCACACCACTGTGCATGGTTCCCAGAACTTTTTTCCCCTTAGCAGATCCCATAGAGCCGGCTCTGGTGCCCCCTGGAAACCCACGCGCATGTCGCGGTATATGAGGCACTGCCGGCCCTACGGCACCTCAGTCCCTTCTTTCTGCCAACTCCGACAGCGGGGACAGGGGGTAGGTTATAGAGTGGACATGAGCAAGACATCTTGAAGAACATTAGTTACTTCTAAGTAACCTTGTTTTCTTCTTCAAATGCTTGCTCATGTCCATTCCACTATAGGTGATTAACAAGCCATACCTTTGGTGGTGGGCCGGAGTTACCGGTGAGCTGCCCTCAGCATCGCTCTGCCAAATCCAGCATCCTCTCTCGCCTGCTGGACGATGGCGTAGTGGGCCACGAAGGTATGCACCGATGACCAGGTGGCAGCTTTGCAGATGTCCTGCAGGGGCACTCTCTCCAGGAAGGCTGTAGACAAGGCTTGAGCTCTGGTAGAGTGTGCTGTGTTGGTTCCCGGAAGCGGCACCCTTGTCTGCTCGTAGCAGAACTTGATGCATGATGTAATACACGAGGAGATGCGCTGTGTGGAGACAGGTGAGCCTTTCATCTGATCCGCTACAGTGACAAAGAGCTGCATCAATTTCCAGAACGGCTTTGTCCGCTTAATGTAGTAGGCCAGGGCTTGTCTCACATCCAGCGAATGCCATTTCCTCTCCTCCTCCAAACCGTGCGGTTTGGGAAAGAACATGGGGAGAAAAATATCTTTGTTTCAGTGAAATCGGGAAAGCACCTTGGGCAGGAAGGCTGGATGCGGCCTCAGCTGCACCTTATCTTTATAAAATACTGTATACAGGGGCTCCGAGGTCAAGGCTCTAATTTTGGAGACCCTCCTAGCTGAGGTAATGGCCACCAGGAAGGCTACTTTCCATGAAAGCATGAGCAGAGGGCATGAAGCCATGGGTTCGAAGGGGCGCCCTGTGAGTCTCAAGAGGACCAGGTTGAGATCCCAGGGAGGCACCGGGTCGCAGACCTGCGCGTAGAGCCTCTCCACCCCTTTGAGGAACCTGACCAACATGGGGTGGGAGAACAGGGATCTCCCTTCTAGCGGCTGGTGGAAGGCCAACATGGCTGCCAAGTGAACCCTCAGCGAGGCCAATGCCAGACCCTGGAGCTTTAGCTGGGGCAGGTACTCCAGGATCGCGAGAGACTCCGCCCAAGAGGTAAATCATTTCCACTTAACCCGATACACGACCTGTGTAGAAGGTTTCCTGCTGCTCAGCAGGACTTGTTGGACCTGCGCCAAGCAGGCTCTCTCTCCCTCCGTCAGCCACAGAGCCTCCAGGCCGTGAGGTGCAGGGGGTCCAGGTGCAAAAGGCGACCATGGTCCTGGGTGAGAAGGTCGTGCCACCTCAGGAGCTCCATTGGCGGGGCGATGGAAAGGTCCAGCAGCATGCTGAACCAATGCTGTCTTGGCCATGCTGGGGTGATGAGTATCACATCTGCCCTGTCCCTCTTTATTTTTAAGAGAACTTTGGGTAGAAGTGGAATGGGTGGAAATTCGTACATGAGGGTTCCCATCCAGTTGATGAGGAACGTATCGGATATCGATCCAGCCTTCTGACCCCAGAGCGAGCAGAACCTCGGACACTTCGTGTTCCAGGCCGACACAAATAGGTCCAGTTGGGGAACACCCCAGTTCTGGAAGATCAAAGTCACAACCTCCAGGTGCAACGACCAGTCGTGGCGGGGTAGAAACCATCTGCTGAGGCGATGTGCCTCGTCGTTCCCCACTCCTGGGAGTTGAGAGGCAGTCAATTGGAAGTCATGCCTCACAGTGAAGTCCCACAGGCTTCCTGGCAGAGGGCTGAGGAGCACACTCCCCGCTCCCTGTTTATATAAAACATGGCTGTGGTGTTGTCTATCAGCACCTTCACCACCCTGCCTGTCAGGAATCGGAGGAACACCTTGTACGCTAGGCGAATGGCCTTGAGCTCCTTCACATTGATGTGGAGGCGCCTCTCCTCCCCTGCCCAGAGCCCCTGAGTGCCTAGGTTGGTGCTGATGTGGGCTCCCCATCCCACATCGGGACCAGTTCCTTGAATGGGATGCCCTTCATCACTTCCCTGGGAGTCCGCCACCAGTTTAGGGAGGCTAGGACTGGCGGGGGAACTATGACCATCCGGTCCAAAGGATGTCTGCTCAGCACATATGCCGTGGCCAACCACGCCTGAAGTGGCCTGAGCCTCAGGCGAGCTAGCCTCACTACGTACGTACAGTCTGCCATGTGGCCTAAGAGCTATAGGCAGTGCCTGGCTGTTGTCGTGGGGCACCGGTGCAGCTGGGAGATGATAGAGGTCATCTCGTCGAACCGTGGTTGAGGCAGGAAGGCTCTGGCCTGGGAAGCGTCCAGGGTGGCCCCAATGAATTCTATCTGCTGCACTGGGGTTATTGTGGACTTCTGCTCATTTATGAGCGGTCCCAGCCTGCTGCATGTGGAGCAAGTGAGGGTCATGCTGTCCTGCACATGGGATCTGGACCTGCCCCTGATCAACCAGTTGCCTAGGTAAGGGAAGATTTGCACACCTCTCCGTCTCAGGTGGGCAGCCACTACCGCCATGCATTTGGTGAACACCCTGGGAGCCGAAGATAGACCACAGTGTAGGGCTGTAAATTGGTAATGGGAAACGGAGGAAACGCCTGTGGCTGGGGAGGATAGACACATGGAAGTATGCGTCCTTGAGGTCGAGGGCGGCATACCAATCTCCTGGATCCAGAGAAGAGACAATGGAAGCTAGGGAGACCATGCGAAATCTGAGTCATTTGATGTATTTGTTTAGACGACATAGGTCTAATATAGGTCTCAGACCCCCCTTCGCCTTGGGGATGAGGAGTACCTGGAATAGAACCCCTTTCTTTCTTGGGGGACCATTTCAACTGCCCCTTTGTTGAGGAGTGTGTCAACCTCCTGCAAGAGGAGTTGCTCCTGAGAGGGGTCCCTGAAGAGGGCACTGAGGGGAGGATTCTTGTAAATTGTAGGACGTAGCCCCGAAGGACTATCCCAAAGACCCAACGGTCCGACATGATGTTTGCCCATTTGGCATAGAAGGGCCTTAATCTGTTTAGGAATGGATGGTGCGGATCCAGGGGGGCAGTGGGGTGCCACCCTTGGGCGCACCATCAAAATTGCCTCTTCCGATTGCCCAATCCCTTGGGGGGCCTCTGCTGCGGGGCTGAGGACGAGCTAGGGGGCTGATTTCGCCTTCTAAAACCCCTATTTCTATCCCTGCTCCTGTAGGTTGGAAGGGCATAGGCGGAGGCCTTGGTCGCTGCTGCGCCTGGGGCCGTGACTGCTGCCTGGAAGCTTGGGGCGTGTACCGGCCCAGGGAATGAAGCGTGGCCCTGGAGTCCTTAAGACCGTGCAGCTTCGCATCGGTCCAATCCGAAAACAGGCCAACCCATCAAAGGGGAGGTCCTGAATGGACTGCTGCACCTCTTGCGACAGCCCCAAGGATTGCAGCCACGAGCACCGTCTCATGGCGATGGCAGAGGCCATGGCCCTACCTGCCGAGTCTGCAGTGTCACTGGACGTCTGTAGCACCGCCCTAGCCACTGTGAGTCCTTCATCCAGGACAGTGGCGAAGTCTGCAGCCTGGTCCTAGGGCAGCGCCTCAGCAAACCGTCTGGGGGAGTCCCACAAATTAAAATTGTACCTGTCCAGTAAGGCCTGGTGGTTGGCAATCCTGAACTGCAGGGCTGCCGTAGAATAAAGGTTCCTCCCAAACAAGTCTAGTTTTTTGTTGTCCTTGTTTTTGGGAGTGGACCCTGGTTGACTGGCCTGTCCCTCTGGTTGGCCGCATCAACTACCAGGGTTCCCGGGGCCGGGTGGGTGAATAGATACTCAAACCCTTCGGCTGGGACATGATACATTTTCTCAGCCACCCTCGATGTAAGGGCGACCGAGGAGGGGGTCCGCCACAGGGCCTTGACAGTTTTGAGGACCCTGTCATGAACTGGGAGAGCCACACTTGCAGCTGCCTCCAGCACATTGAAGAGGGTATCCTCGTCGTCCTCTAACTCTTTAACCTCCAGCCCTAAGTTAGAGGCCACCCTCTTAAGCAGCTCTTGGTGCGCCCTGTAATTTTCCAGTGGCGCCAAGTGGTCCCTGGAGGAGGATGAGGACTGCAAAGGTGCAACCTGTAGCTGTTCCCCTCCCCCCATGGCGGTCGGGTGCCCCTATGGAGGGTCCCTCCAGGGGGGTCCGATTCCTCGTCTGAGGAATGGTGTCTGCGGGCTTTGTCCAGTGCGGGAGGCGCAGACTGAACCCCCGATGATAGGATGGACTGTGGGCCCCAGTCCCATCTGGATGCCCCATGGGTCCCAATAAGGCCATTACTGCGGCCACTGACCCTGTGGCCAACCAGAAACTGACTGCGCCACCTGCTGTGGTGCCTTATGGGAGCGTCAGCTGTCCTTACGGCTGTTCTGATGACTGCCCCCCTTACGGGACCCAAGCCACTGGAGCGGCGATGCCGAGCCCTCCCTCAGTACTTGGTGCCGCTCTGTGCCGGGGACCACCCTCTCGATGCCTCTGACTTGGAGGACGACGAGGACCGCCTCTAACTCCGCGATCGGTGCCAGCGAATGGAGGTGCTCTCCGAAGAGCTCAATGTACTTGAATACCATCTTGGTATCAATGACTTACGACTCCATTTGCCCTTCAATGATCGGGATCGGTGCTGCTCGGAGCTTCGCGGTGCCGAATCAGACTCTGGTGACCGGGTTCCATGTCAGGGACTCCGCGGTGCCAGTTCCTTTAAAGGCAATTGGGTTCTGTGCCGCATCGGTGTGAGCGAACTCCTCGATGCCAGGCTCTCCAGCGGCGACCGGGTTCTCCACTGCCTCAGTGCGGGTGAACTCCTCGGTGCCGGGGATCGGGAACTGGAGCTGTCCAAGCGCCGCCTGGCGGACCTTGATCGGTGCTGTCTTCTGGTCTACACTGCCTCCGGTGTCGGGGACCGACTTCGGTGCCGAGAGGGGGACTCGTCCCGAGTCGACGCCAACCGGCTCGACGACACTGACCTAGAGTGACTTCTAGGGGAGCGTCCTCGCTCTACTCCTGGTGGCTGTCTGGCGGGAGACCTTTCCATCCTTACCGGGGGTCTCCACCACCCTTCAGGGGGATCCAGTGTGGGTTTGCTCCAGGACACTGGCCGCTTCTCCCTCAGCAGGAGGGGGCAGGCGGAGGTGACGTAGGCAAGGCCAGCAAGGCTTTTGCCGCCTGAAAAGCCTCCGGTGTTGATGGCACTGGTAGGGGCACTCTCCCGCTCCCAGGAGTCCGGGGAGGCTCCCTGCCCAGAGATGCTGGCACCGGAGAAGACTCAACAGGCCGTACTTGATGCATCTCCGCCCTGTCCTTACTGGTGGCAAAGGGGAATGTCTGCATTCTGTGTGCTGCCTCTTTTTCTTTGGCACTGGGGATGTTGCTCGGTGCCGAGTCGATGTCGGTGCCAGCGGTGCACTCTGCACCGAGTATATACTCGGCACCGAGGTAGATTGGGACGGCTCGGACACCTGGTGGAGCGCTGCCTCCATTAGCAGGGCTTTTAACCAAATCTCCCGGTCCTTCTGGGTCTGCAGTTTAAAAGCCCTGCATATTTTACATTTGTCTTTCCTGTGCTCTTCCCCCAGGTACTTAAGGCAGCGATCGTGGGGGTCGCTGAGCAGGAAAGCCTTCCCGCAGGAGGCACACGGCTTAAATCCAGGTGACCGGGGCATAGCCCGGCCTCTCTAAGCCCCTCAGGGGCTTCTACTCTAACTAAAGTCAACACTACTTAACACTAACTAAAGGACTCCGAATAACAAAGAGTTTAAACAATGGGGAATGGTACTTGCATAGAGCAAGGTTAGTTCCAGCAACTGTCACAGGCGGAAAGAAGGAACCGAGGGGCTATAGGGCCGGCAGTGCCTCATATACCGCGACAGGCACGCGGGGATCCAGGGGGCACCAGAGCTAGCCCTACAGGATTTGCTAAGGGGAAAAAAGTTCCGGGAACCGTGCACAGTGGAATGGACGTGAGCAATCACTCGAAGAAGAAGCAGATAACTCTACCTCTCTTACATCAGTTGATACTGTCAAGGCATTTATTCCTTTTCTCTCTATTTTGAGGAAAGGCAGAAGTGAATTTAAATTTGACAGTATATATTTATTGTAACACGCCTTCCCCAATATCTCCTTCTAAATTGTTTTCAACAGATATATTAGCTTGATATTTCTGCTACAATTAAATCTATGGCACTAACAGGAGCAGAATTAAGGTTGTTTGTTATCATGTATGTAACCTTAATTTGTGATTCTTTTTAAAATAATCTGTAATGTTTTTTACCTTATTTTCTGCTCTAAGAATTAGACTCTTCCATTCATTAATCATTTCCTTAACACTTTTACTGGTTTCTTTTGCCTGAAGTGCTTTCCATTTTTGATATCTCTGGCAGCATTAACTCAGTTGGTGACCCTTTGCTTCTGTAATACCTCTTCTGTATTTATTCTCAACATTTGCAGTAGTTTATATAATGGATAGTAATCAGGAGTCTTTTCCTGGAAGGTAGCCATAACATTTTTGGATTTGCTTTTGAGAAGTGTCAGGCTAATGGGGTAATGTCACTTATATTACACATTATATTTTTTCTAACCATTTATATCTAATTTAGGACATTGGCGACAGGCATTCCTGAGTATGGATTTTTAATAAACCCCAAGAAGACCGTGGTGAATTTTCCTGTTGATGACGATATCCCAGGATGTTCCAAGTTTAAACAGTTACCAAGTTCCTGTGTGATCCCATGGTGTGGGTTGTTACTAGATATACAGACATTTGAGGTTTACTGTGACTACTCCAGGTAAATACGGACACTGGTTAAATGTTCTAGTATAAATTAATACATACAGAGATACACAAGAATATTGTTTTTGCTAATGATATAGGTGAGTCCACTACAAAATTGAGTCTGATCAGTTCTGCCTCTCTGTTGCAGGGCTGGGACCATCACAGGCATCAGGTCACGTATGCAGGGAAGGCAGGGAAAAGCTGAGTAGCCACTGATTAAGGTCCCCATTAGCGACCCGGACTGTCAAACATGGTAATACGGCCCAATGGTCAGAGTCAAGACAGCAGCCTTCTCAGTCAGGGCAACATATCCTAGTAGCCGGGGTTGATAAAGTGACCCTACAGTCAGGGCAGTTAGGCCTGGTAGTCCGAGTCAAGAAAGTGGCCCCCTCGATCAGGGCATCATGGTCTAATAGCCAGAGTTAATAAAGCGGCCCTCTTGGTAAGGACAGCATGGCCTATTGTACGTTGGGGTAGTGGGATGCCACCTAGGGGTATATGGCGCTTGCGGTAGGGGGGCTTAGGCCCTCCCTGCTTCTCTGAGCCCCAGCCCAGGGCCCTGGCAATGGCGGGAGTACTTGCCACCGAGTCAGCAGGGATCCTTCTGCAACACACTGACCGGTTCCCTGATTATCTCCCTGTAGCGGCATTAAAGTCCCCTGTGCTACTTCCTACCCTGTCTCCCATGGTGATAATCCATGACTCTCTGGGGCCCCCATGGTCCTAGTAGCTGGAGTCAGTAAAGCGGTCCCCTCGTTCAGGGCAGAGTGGCCTATTGGCACATTGGGGTAGTGGGGCCCTGCCTAGGGCTGTGCGGTGTCCAGGGTAGGGGGGCTCAGGGCCTTCCTGCTCCTCTGAGTTCCAGCCTAGGGACCTGTCAGTGGCAGGGGTACTCGCCACCGAGTCAGCAGGGATCTTCCCACAACGTGCTGACTGATTCCCCTATTATCCCTCTGTAGCGCCGTTCAAGTTCCCCCGGCTACTTCCTACCCTTTCTCCCGTGGTGATGATCCATGATTCTCCGGGGCCTCTAGGGTCTTCAGCAAGTGCTGCTCCTGGTGACTCGGTCCCTTCTCTGGGGTCATCCACTGGTCTGAAATTTGCCGGGGGCTCGGTGTGCAGCCAGTCCAGTTTGAGTTGGGTTGCTTCTCTTTATACCTTGCTTCCACACTGAGCATTACCAGCAGAGGTGGAAGGGCATGGCCACCTCAGCCTGCAGTATGTTGTTAACCTTTTCTAGGCCAGGGTGGGGTGGGACGCGCCGTCACACTCCCATACAACGAATGAGAACATGCAATAAAAATGGCCTTCGTCTTCACTCCACTCTAGTTTACCATTTCAAATCCAACCCATGTCAGGAGTGACCAAAAGTTACCACCGGATGGCTGTGTGACTTCCAAGAACTGCATCTGATGATCTGTAGTTCAGTTTCAAGTGGACAGACACCACAACCTCAAAGCCTCATGTGGTAATACTGGACATCTTGCTGACATTCTGAAAGAAAGAACTAATGATTGAATGGGCTATGGAACTTGATTAACTCCTGTGGATTTTTAGGGAGTAAACATCCTATGAACTCCAGTGATATTCCCTTAGTCTAGGCTAAGTCATATTGATTGAACAGTATTGTGGAATATTACAGTGGCACTTCCATGTGTGTATCTGATCTCTGGGTAAACTTTTGGTTTCTAAGCTTGTAAGTAAGGCAATTTTCATCAGCAAAAATCATATGAAAAAGATAATGGTTCTATTTACACTCCCCCTTTTTGTGGGCATGTGTGTATGCGCACACAATGTGTATATATGATTTTTTGTTCCTGGTTGGCACTCTACATTTTTTTTCTTTAAGGAGAGAATACATCCAGGGAAATTGTACCTTGTGGAAAAAGGAGGAGGTCACAGAATGTGAACCAGTGTTTTAGCAGTAGGGATGGAAAAAGAATGGTTCAGGGAATATTTATAGAGGGCAAAGTGACAAAGCTTTGGTGAGAGCCTGGTTTCAAGGAGAGAAAAATGGAGAGTAATCAAAGATAACATCAAGGTTGTTAACTAGAATGATTGATAGGATAGTGGAATTGTCATCTGTGATAGAGAATTGCTTAAGCAGCATGGGAAGAGAACTTTAAAATTGGACTGATGCAGAGCAATTTCTTGGAGGTCCTTTCCTTGCTATATGAATGCTCTATATCTGTGTGTAAATAAATTAGGTGCCAGTAGATGGCACTCAAGAAGATGAAAACTTATTCCTGGATTTTGTAGAATCAACAAAGCTTGTTGATGCTCAGCAAATGGCTTCTTCTGTGCAGCTCTGTACAGCTCTTAGCAGAATGCAAGCAAAGAAACTTGACACCATGGATCCACTTGCTGTGGGAGTATTGGCAGTGAGGAGAAAGGATGGGGTGGGGAGGAATGTATAGAACATTGGAATGCCTCTTCTGAGAACCTCTTTGGTTTAGATGGTCTTCACTTCAGTTGCTAATCCTCTTTTTTTTCTTTTTCTTTTTAAGGGCCATCAGGGACCCCTATAGTCATGTAGTCTGACTTCCTACCTAACATAGGTGGTAATTACTGCAACAAGTTCATAATTTCTGGTTTAGCTAAAGCATATCTGTTAAAAAGATATCCAGTTTTGATTTAAAGATTTCAATCAATGAAGAATTATCCCATTCCAATGATTAATTTTCCTCACTGTTAAAAGAAATTACATCTTATTTCTAGTCTGAATTTGTTTGTTTCATCTTTCACCTATTGGACCTGTTGTACCTTTGTCTGCTAGATTAAAGAGCGCTCTCCTATCAGAAATCTTATTGCGTAAGTACTTGTAGACAGTGATCAAGTAATCATAGGCAGCGAGTTATATGGACTTATGGTGCCTGGGCTCCACCAGCACTGAGGATGGTGGGCCTGGCTACACCAATATCTCTGTGGTGCTGAGTGGGCCAACCGTGGAGCCTTCAGTGGCACTCAGCAATGGAGGTGCAGAGCATAGCAATCCCCAGCACGGCCCGGCCATTCTGCTTCCCTCCCAACACACTCAGTGGTTGTCCAGGACAGATGGAGCCGCTCTGGTACTGGTCCCAGCCCCAAGTAGTGTGCGGTGCGGCGGCAGCCGCTTTCCCCTCCCAGCCCCGCCCTTCCCCCTGCCCCTCTCCCATATGGGCCCAGCGCCCAGGCCAGGAGCCACTCCCAGCCCCAAACAGCGCTGCGCGGTGGCCACTCCCCCCTCCCAGCACTGCCCCTCTCCCACATGACATGGGCCCAGCATCCTGGCCAAGACCCATTATGGGATTGGGCACCACCAAAAATTATACAGACCTGGCACCCATGCAAGTAATCTCTTAACTTTCTTTTTGATAAGCTACGCAGATGGAGCTTTTAAAGTCTCTAGCTGAAAGAGATCTTGAATCATTCAAGTAGCTATTTTCTGAACTCTCTCCAGTTTTTCAATATCTTTTTAAGTATGAACACCAGAACTGGTCACAGTATTCCAGTAATAGTTTCACTGAACTAATGCCATATACAGGGATAATACAACCTCCCTGTTTCTACTTGATATTCCCCTTCTTATACGTCTATGGGAGTGCATGTTGTAAGTATGGCTTATGTTCTTTCTTTCTAGATGTATATCTTTGGTTATATTAAAATGCATGGTCTGTGTAAGTGACCTATTATCCTCTTTATTTACCACTGATTCTTGTGTCATCAGCAAACAACTCGGAAAAAATGTAAATTCATTACTTATAAAGATAGCAAATATTACTGGCCCAAAAACAGATCCCTGCTGGCCTTATTGCAAATATCTCCATTGGATGATGATTCCCCTTATACTTTTTGGAACCTCTAACCGCTCTTGTAATAACAGTAAATAATACATTGAATAAAAAAGGAAGAGCTAGTCAGAGTGCAATAATGACTTCAGGAGGGGCTGCTGAAAGTTCTGAGGATAAAGGAACCTATACTGGAAATGGAAAAGGGGGGAGGGATGTGAACACAAATATGCAGGATCATTTAAGGAAGAAAATGTAAAATAAGGGAGAAAATATGGAGAATCATCATGGCAATTCCAAAAGGGATGTAGCCTCCTCGCAGCTTGAGTTCTACCTGGATAGATCTCTAGCTAGGCCCAAAGAGGTAAGATCTCTAGTTAGGCCCAAAGGAAGGGCTGTTATAAGTATATCAAAGGAAAAAATACTAGTAGCAATAGGAAGACAGTGCATCTATTTTAACCTTTTCCTACCATTTATGGGGTTAATTTACAGAAATCTTGTTAAAACTATTGTTTTTTCCTCTTGTCTTTGTAGTTATGCCTGTACTTCTATCAGGTCAAGTCTCGCCTTCAATTCAAGCAGCACTGCAGGGAAAAACATGAAATGCAAACTGGTCAGAGTCTTGAAGCTCAAATGTCATAGTTTATTTCTCAATTTACAGGTGAGAACTGAAAATTAAGTACTTCAAATTTTTTGATTTAGTGGTTCCAAAATAATGTTAAATGTCCTTAGTTCTGATACTTGAAGTCTGACTGTATAAAATGCTGAGCATATCCTGTAGGTGCTGAAGTTAATGAAAATTGAGGCTGCTCAGCACCTTGCAGAATCAGAGCTTTGCAGAATTCTGTGAATGTATGATTATAGGAATTTTTTAAGGGTGATATAAAATCTTATTTCCCTGTGGTTCACTCCCAGGCTGTTGGATTTGAACAAAACATACATTTTTGGGAGCTCTCTAATATTTACCTGTGTAGATTTATTTTTTTGTTTCTTTTATTTTAGGTCAACAGTCTAAGAACAGTTTTCATTAACATTTATAAGATATTTTTGCTGCAGGCCTACAGGTATGTAATATCTTCAGAAATTTTTTGGAGTTTTTGAAGTACTGTTATGTGCAAGGTAAAGGAACTGTGGATTAGAGAAAAGTAATGCCATAAAAATTTGCCCTGATAGTTTTTGTAGCATGCTGTACCACTCTTTCTATAAGTATTGAAACATATTAGTCCATATAATGTGGTAAGATTCAGGATGTGCCGTTATATAAAGTGTGTGTTTTGGTTACACGGCAGTGTAATAAGTTGATCAAGAAACAGTTTTGTTTTTAAATATTTATAAGCATCTACAAGTGACATAAGGAAGAAGGAATCTGGGATGAAATACTGTTTTGCTCCATTAGAATAACCAGAAAACATATAATTCATTAACCAGATTGTACTGAGAACTGCATGTGTGGTGCAAAACTGTCAGGACTTTGCCTTGTATTCTTCTTGTCCTGATTAAGGTATAATTCTCCCAAGTTAACTGCAGTTTCTTAACTGCTGATAATTTTAATGACTTTATAGCTGAACAAGTGTAGCTGTTCTCGGTGAACATTTGCTGATCAGCAGATAAACTTTATATTTTGGTCAAGGACGAATAGAAATGATCGGCAATTGACAACCAGCTGAAATAGAGAGATTTTAATCTATGTGTCACATGCTGCTCCTCTGCATTGGATGTGGGCAGAGCAAAGTAGAACACAAAGGGATGGAAAACCATAGGAATGGGCGGCAGGATAAAGGCCAGTTAGCATATTTTCCATAAGACTGTAGAAGCCTCTCCATGCAAATCATTCATGATGGGAGCATGATGGTGTTGCCCTATAATTGAGATGAGCTAATGTGTCCTTTTTGTAAAATTCTCTTGTCAGTCTGTATTGTTCTCTCCACCAGACCATTCCCTTGCTGGTGATGGGAGCTGGAAGTAGTATGCTTGCAATTGTGCTGTATTCCCCAAACTTGCAATTCAGAGCTGATAAACCAATCCTTATGGTCAATGAGTGTTTCTTCTTGAATGACAGAAAGATGTCTTTTTTTACTTTTCTTTGACCTGTTCACTTGTGGGTCTAATGAGAAGTAGATTTTCTACGAATTTAGAAAAATATTCAGTGGCTATCATATAGTTAGGTCTCCCCTGTTTACACTGATCTATTGCTTTTCTTTTCCAAAAACTATCATTGGGGCCCTACCAAATTCACGACTGTGAAAAACACATCACGGACTGTGAAATCTGATCTCCCCTGTGATATCTGGCTATTGTAGGGGCAGGACAGGGCTGTGCGCACCCCAGAGAGGGGCTCCGACTGTGCACTGGGCTCCAGCTGCTAGTCCCTGTGGGAAGGAGGGCTGGGACTTGCTCTTCCCCTGCATGGGATGCTCTTGGGGACAGGTTAGATCCACCTCTGGGAACCTCTCCTGGCTGCAGGAAGCTCTGCAGCTGCACTGCCTTCAAAGCACTGCCTTCTGTGCTGTCTTTAGAGCTTCCTGCAGCTGGGGAAAGTTCCCAGAGGTTGGTCTGACCCAGCCCCAGTAGTGGCCTGTGCAGAGGAAGAGGAAGTCCCATCCCTCCCCAGCCTCACTGGGACTAGCAGCTAGAGCCCGGTAGGAGCCCCTGGTTGGGGTGCGCCCAGCTCTGCCCCTCCTTGGCTCAGGGCTTAAAGGGCCTTGGGCTGGCTGTGTGTATGTGTGGGGAGGAAGTACCACGGGGCCCCCCCCGACTATAGGGCCCTGGGCAGTCACCTACCTCTAAAGAAGGCCTCTGCCACCCCCAATCCCAGCTGATGACCCTCTCCCCCCCACATCTTGCAACCCTCACTTCTGCACTGGTGCTGGGCACCACCCAGCTCTGAAGCCAGCGCCCCAGGCAGCAGCAGTGCACATGTAAGGGTGGCAGCCCCCCTACAATAGCTTTGCTACCCCCTTTTGGGTCTGGACCCCAACTGTTACAACACCATGACATTTCAGACTTAAACATCTGAAATCATGAAATTGACTATTTTTAAAATCCTGTGTCCATGAAATTGACCAAAATGGAGGATGAATTTGATAGGGCCCTAACTATCATGTAATGCTGTGGCTGAACAGTTCTTTTAGTTATGTCTTTGTGACACCAGATTTGCATAATTCACCCTGCATTTTAGCTGAGTGTGTTGACCCCCTACACTGATATTTACGCTGGCTTCCACCATTTAGTGAGGCCCTGGTATCCCTCATGTAACCATTCTAATATGTCAGTATTTCTCAACCTTTTAAGTAGCAAGTACCCCCTAACTTCTGAAAATTTTAATAAGTACCCCAACACTCAATTTTCCACAGGATTTTATATTTACAGAATAATGTGAGCCATATGTTGGAAGAAGGGCTAAGTATATAAGGCCGCGATAGGACAGATGTCCCATCTGGTGTGGGTAGGGTTACCACCTTTACACCAGAGGTGCACAACTCAGGTATGTACCTGGGCTAGAGGTGATGTTGGCCAAAGCTTAGGAGGCTTTGAGCGGCATGCCAATGCTGGAGAATATAAAGCGCCGCACCAAATATTTTGCCATAGATTTGAGACCAGGAAGGGGTGAGAGAGAGACAGGAAAAGAGGTTAATTGGTGAAATCTGGGGCTGTCATAGTTGTCAATTTCACTGCTCAGCTAGAGCGGTAAAATTGACAAGTTTTCTGGGCACTGAGCTGTGAGCCGGGGGGCAGAGGGGCTGCCACCTGGGCAAGTTGCAGGCGGCTGCTACCTGGCTGCCAGCTCAGGAGGCGGGCAACTGCCACTCAATCCAAGCTGGGGCAGAGGAGGCTTCTGCGCCAGCTGGGACCCGGGGATGTGGGCAAGCAGCTGCTGCCCATCTTCAAGCCAGGGCGCTGGAGGATGTCCCTCGGCTCGGAGCCGGAGCATGAGTGGCTGCCAGCCAGCTGAGAGCCCAGTTCGCAAGATGCAGGAGGCTGCCACCGGGCTCCCACCTGGGAGCTGGGACCCCGCAGGAAGCTAGTGGCTGCTGCCTGCTGTCCATCTGGGAGCTGTGACTGGATAGGAAGTGGGCTGCTGCTGCCCCCCCTTCCCTTGACTCTGTTTTTCCCCTGGTACCTCCTGCCTGTGTCTCACGTACCTGCAGGGGTACGCATACCACAGGTTGAGAAACTATGTAATATGTCATCCTACAAGGTGTTTGGGCTAGATCCACAAAAAGACTTAGATGCCTAACTACAAATAATTATTAATAATAATAATAATAATAATTGCTACTTCAGATGTCAAAGTCCTATGTTTAAGCACCACTGAGATCCTCAAAACTCCCATTCAGTTGTCACCTAACTCTGTAAGCACCTAAGTTTCTCTCATTGAGCATGTGCACAGCCACCTTAGTCTAGGTGCTTGGGTGCCTGCCTAAGCCACAACAGGATCCTCAAACTAGGTGTTCCCCCACTTGTCTTGCCTTTGTGGACCAATCCAGAGAGCATGCATAACCCCACCCAAAACAGGAGGGAGGAGGAAGTGCCCCTGTTATAAGCTCTTGCCCAGTGACTAGAGCACTCCCTCATGATGTGGGAGACTCAAGTTCATTTCACCCATTCCTGCCTAATGTTGAAAAGGGATTTGAACTTGGGTCTCTCCCTTTCCAGGAGAGTGCCCTGGGTTATGGGCTATTCTGGGGCAGGTTTCTCTCACTCTCTCCTGTTGAAGTTGTTGCACTTTTTATAAATAATTAACTATGCATTGAAGCAGTGGGACTAGAATAATGGGTCTCCCACATTCCAGGAAAGTGTCCTAACTTCTGGCTGTAGAGTTATTCTCTCTTTTGTTGGTCCAATGATTATTTACTCATTGTTTAATCACAGTGCAGTGACTAGGGCACATACCTGGTAGGTGGGAAACCCATGTTCAACTCCCTTCCCCACATCAGGCAAAAGGAGGAATTGAACCTGGGACTCCCACATCCCAGGTCAGTACTGTAATCACTGGGTTAAAAATTATAAGGTGGGCCGTAGTGGTACCAACACCACCACCACCACCTCCTCTTTCAAAAATCAGCTTAGGCACCTAAATCCAAGTGGGGGTTCAGACCTGTGAATCTTAAATGGAGATAGGTGCCTCTCTTTGGCCTAGATTTAGGCACCTAAGTCCCTTTGAGGGGCAGAATTTAGGACCTACCCTCTCCTCAACATGTCCTGCTGGCTAACTTCGGCAGCTCCTGGTTCACAGTGCTGGCTTTTGTGGATCCCATTCTTAAGGGAGGAGGGTGGTGAAGCACTGGAATGCGTTACCTAGGGAGGTGGTGGAATCTCCATCTTTAGAGGTTTTTAAGCTGCGGCTTGACAAAGCCCTGGCTCGGAGGATTTAGCTGAGGTTAGTCCTGCTTTGAGCAGGGGGTTAGACTGGGTGATCTCCTGAGGTCCCTTCCAACTCTATGATTCTGTGATTCTATGAGTGTCTTCCCATGCATTGTATATGGAGATTGGTCACCTAATTTGGGACTGTGGATTCCAGTGGATGGCAAGGAGCCTAAAAATCAGACCTTGCCATGCCAAAGTCCCTTTCTGGGACTGGCCCTGTGGGATTACAATACAATGGGCAGAGATAATCAACTTTGGAGAATTTTCTTTCACTGGATAGAAGTCGCAGGCTTCATGCACAATCTCATTAAATAACTGGGCCATCTGTATCTTGCAGTTGTGTATCACCATTAATGACTATTTTACATGGTTCTAAGCTCTGTAGCAAGGCTAGAAGGCCACTCAAAATGACTCTCACATGTGCTTCATAATACATTTTTAGGTGGTAGAATTTCAGTTCTATACTTTACTTTTTTTTTGGTCTACTCTCACCCTTTATCACCCCCTTTATCACTCATGTGTCCTTAGAACAGTGGTTCCCAACCTTTTTGGCTCAAGGGCACAAATATAATTTTTGCAACCCTGAAGGGCCGCCAGTTTCTGCCACCAGCCCCCCTCCCGCCCACTGCAGCCAGAAGGAAGGAGTTCAGTGAGGAGGATCTCCCGTCCCCCTGGCTGCAGCAGGGAAACCGTGTGCTCCACCTGGGTCCCCAGGCAGTGGCTCCCTTCTGCAGCCAGGGGGATGGAAGATCAATGCTTCCCTCCCTCTGGCTCCAGTAGGGACCCCAGTGCCTATGGACCCAGGCGGAGCGCTTTACCGTGCTCGCTACTACAGCTGGTGGGTGGGGAGTGGTGATCTCCTATCTCCTTGGCTGCAGCAATGAGCCTGTACCGGCAATGAGCTCCACCTGGGTACTTAGACAGCGGCTCCCTTCTGCAGCCAGCAGGAGGGGAGCTGTGGGCCACTCTGAAAGACCCTGCAGGCCACTGGTTCGGAACCATTCCTTAGACCTATAGCCGAGTTTGTTGTAGCATGCACTTTTGTCTGTTCAAGTCCAATAGCCTTGATTGCCTTAAGAACTTGTTTTAACTTTTAACTGTAGTCTTCTAAGTTCACATGAGCTAAAATGTCTTCCATATACATGTCCTCTCACTCCAAGCTTTGCAGAATTTAGGAGGCTTTGTGACGCTGAATGGGAACAAATGAAATCAATATAATCTTTTTCTAAATTACATTATAAAATGTGTCAGCTTGGTATTCATAGAGAAGTGGATCTTGCCAGAATTTACTAACTATATCTAGTGAGGAAACATTACTGCATCAGCTTGAAACACGTGGACCATATCTTCTGCTGGTGTAAATTTTTCTAGCTCCATTGACTACTACTATTTCTGTGCTACGTGAGGAATGTGGCCCTTTATTTTCTATGAAAAGAGCAATATACACAGCAAGTGGGCTCTGGAATCACTCGGGGCAAAGCCAGTCAGGACTGTAGTGCTCAGAGTCTGCACCCCGGGTCTCCACACAACAGTGCAGCCGCCACCTGAATCTGACCTCTGAGTGTTCAGCACCCCTGCTCTGCTTGAGCTCCCCGCAGGTAGTCCCTCTAGATGGGGCCCTGGGGAGCTCTTACATGCCCCAAAGGGGCCATGCTCCCTGCTTTGCAGTCAAAAGTGATTCACAGCCAGCATGGAGGTCAGAAAGGTTTATTAGTTCTCAGGATCACAGCGTAGGCAGACTTTGTTAACAGATTCATTAGAAATTACAGCAGCGACCAACTAGGGAGTCCCAGAGCCTGCATTTCTGGCCCTGCTCCTGAGGCCCCTTTTGGGGGACTGGCTTGTCCAGCCAGCCACCCCTCCAGATGTGCCCCCCCCTTGCTCCTCCCCAGTCCTGTCTCTTTCCCAGGCAAGATGTCCACCCCCCCTTGTCTCCACCTGCTGCGAGCTGTTACAACCTATCGCAGCTGGCTGACCCAAGGCAAAGTGGTCCTGGCTAGGTCTGCGTATGTGTGGCGGGGAAGGTCCATCCACCCTCTAGTGGTCTCTGAAATGATCACACACCTGGGTCCCATCATACATGAGTAACACATGAAATACATGAGTAACACATAGGGGAAACTGAGGCACACACACACCATTCAGAGGAAACATGAGGAGCGTCTCCACTTCATCACATCTTTCCCCCCTTTGACCCTGAACTGAACGGGATCACTTCAGCCAGTGACCTGAGGAGGTTCAGGCCCTCCGGTCTGTGATAAAACATCAGCTATAACATTGGCACTCCCCTTAACATGGACCACCTCCATATCATAATCCTGGAGGATCAGACTCCAGCTCATGAGCTTGGCGTTAGCCCCTTTCATCTGGTGTAGCCAAGTCAGAGGTGAGTGGTCCATGTACACAGTGAAGTGCTGACCAAACAGGTATGGCTGCAGTTTCTTAAGAGCCAACCTCATGGCAAGGCACTCCTTCTCTATGACCGTATGGCTCTGATCCCGGGGCAGCAGCTTCTTGCTCAGGTACATGATGGGGTGCTTCTCCCTCTGGGTGTTGGTTTGCATCAGCACTGCACCCAGCCCTGTGTCTGAGGCATCAGTAAACACTATAAAGAGTTTGTCAAAATCTGGATTTGCCAGAACCAGGTCCCGGATTAGAGCCTCTTTCAATGCCCAGAGGGCTTCCTGGCACTGCTTGGTCCAGACCACTTCGTCTGGCTTCCCCTTATTACATAACTCAGTGATAGGGGCGGCCTTGGAGCTGAAGTGAAGCACAAACCTCCACTAATATCCTGCCATGTCGATAAAGGCTTGGACCTGTTTCTTAGTCTGGGGAACAGATCAGTCTCGGATCACCTCTACATTAGCTGGTTCTGGCTTTAGGTGGCCACTTCCCATCTTGTGGCCCAGATATGTCACTTCGGCCATCCCCACCTTACACTTCTCTGCCTTTACTGTCAGCCTGACCACCTTCAGGTGACCCAGCATCCTCTTCACCTGGGGGACACGGTGTTCCCTGGTCTGGTTAAAGACACAGATATAGTCAATGTACGCTAGGGCAAAGTTCTTCATTCCCCTCAATAACTAGTCCACCAGATGCTGGAAGGTCACGGGTGCCCTCTTGAGGCTGAAAGGCAGGACCAGCCACTCAAAGAGCCCTATGGGGGTAATGAAGGCAGATTTCTGTCTAACATCTGAGTCTAAAGGCACCTGCCAGTAGCCCTTGGTGAGATCCATAGTGATTAGGTAACGAGTTCCTCCTAGCTTATTTTGAATCTTGTCCGTCCAACACATAGGGTAAGCATTGGACACGGTGATGACATTCAGCTTTCTGTAGTCCACACAGAATCAGATCGACCCATCTTTCTTGGGGACTAGTACTACTGAAGAAGCACATGGGCTGGTGGATGGCTGGATCACCCCAAAAGCCAGCATCTCTTGGACCTCCTTCTCCAAGTCCTGGGCTATTTTCCCAGTGACTCTGAAAGGAGAACACCTGATGGGAAGATTTGCTCCCATCACCTCCTGGTGGACAGGCAGTTTAGTGAGCACTGGCCTACTGGAGAACAGCGGCTAGTAAGAACACAGCACTCCTCTGATTTCTGCCTGCTGGGCCAGGGTTAGCTGGTCAGAGAGGGGAATTGATTCCAGTGGGAGGCTGGCTTCAGTCTCAGGGAAGAGACCCACCAGGGGATCTTCCCCTTTCTCCTCCCACTGGCCATACACAGTCAGCACCAGACCCCTCCCTGTCAAAGAATGGCTTCATCATATCGACATGATACACCTGGTGGCTGTGCATCTGATTAGACAGTTCCACCATATAGTTCACTTCACTCAACTGTCTGACGACCTTAAAGGGGCCATCCTAGGTGGCCTGGAGCTTATTCCTCCACACTGGGATGAGAACCATCACCGGGACCTGGTGCCATAGGAGCGGGTATGTGCGGTGCGGTTGTATCAGACTTTCTGCTTCCTTTGGGCTCTGGCTAAGTTCTCCCTGGCCAAGCCCATGAGTTCAGCAAACTTTTCCTGGAAAGATAGTATGTACTCCACCACCGATTCCTCATTGGGAGAGGCCTTCCCCTCCCATTCATCCCTCACCAAATCCAGGAGTTCCCTCACTCCTCCCATATAGGAACTCAAAAGGGAAGAACCCTGTGGATTCCTGGGGCACTACTCTGTATGCGAACAGCAGGTGGGGCAGGTACTTGTCCGAGTCCTGAGGGTGATGGGCCATAAAAGTCTTCAGCATCATCTTGAGGGTCCTGTTAAACCTCTCCACCAACCTGTTGAACTCAGGGTGATAGGCTGAGATCCAGGTGTTCCAGACTCCACACTTCTTCCGCAAGCACTGAAGCAGAGTCGACATGAAATTGGACCCTTGGTTTGTAAGGACCTCCCAGGGAAACCCAGTCCTGCTGAAAATGGTCAGCAGTGCATCTGCCACAGTGTCGGCCTCAGTAGAGGACAGAGCCACGGCCTCGAGGTAGCAGGTAGTGAAATCTACCACCACCAAAATGTACCTCTTCCCCGACTGATGGCATTGCTGAGGGGCCCCACCATATCCATTGCCACCTTCTGGAAAGGTTCCTCTATGATGGACAGGGGCCTCAGGGCTGCTTTACCTTTGTCCTTCCCCACTCTCTAGCAAGGGTCACAGGACTGGCAGTACTGCCAGGCCGCATCAAAGTTCCCCGGCCAGTAAAAGTTCAGCAGCAGCCTCTGCCTGATGCGCTAGATCCCCTGGTGTCCTGAGAGAGGGACATCGTGGGCCAGGTACAATAGTCTGAGGCGGTATGTCTGGGGGACCCCACCGGCTGTCTCCTTATTCCCCACAGTTCTACCTCCCCAGGGGGGACCCATTCCCAGTATAGGAACCCCTTCTTCCACAGGAATCTTTCCCTGCAATCTCCCCTAATAGATTTTGTAGCCCCTGGCCAGCAAGTTCCCTCAGCTTTTCCTGGCGGAGGCATCCCAGTGTCCCCCTTCAGGGGTCCCCTTGGTGGCTTCCCTTTGGCATCCCCAATCTGGCTCTGTCCCCCTTTGGACCCAGTCCATGTCCCGACTGGCTGTCCACGAACTCATCAGCCAGCTTGTCTGCACTCCGCAGTTCCTTAGGCTTCTTGTCCACCAACAACAGCTTCAGGTCAGGGGACAGATATCATACAGATGTTCCAGACCCACCAGTTCGATTATGTCCTTCTCGCTAACAGTCCCGGCTCCACTGGTCCTGGGTAATTATAGGTCTGTCAGCAGGGGTGACATCAGCCTGTTCCTGGTGTGGGGGGCTGCACCCCTTCCCCTCTGGTAAATTCTGGTCCCACCCCTCAGCAAGAGGCCCCGCCTCCTACATGTTGCCCCACCCCTCTCTCTGCTCCTCCTCAGGTAGGTTCTGGCTCCCACTTGCCACAAGGCCCTTCTCCTTGCCCCTGTCCCTGCCTCCTCCTCTCCCCACCCCTGAGGTCCCACCCACTGGCCAGGTGAGAAGCCGGAGCCATGCATTTTAAATAATTATAAATAATGAAGAGGACAGGCCATTGATACAGAGTGACATGGATCGCCTAGGTGTAAGCAAACAATTATGCGTTTTAATATGACTGAATATAATTATCTATAGAAACACTGAATGTAGGCCAAACTTTCAGGATGAGGGATTCTATCCTGTTGTAGCAGATGCTGCACTGGGAACCTGAAAGCTGGCAGAGCAGCTATAGCTGGGAATGGAGGAGAAGAGATTTGGCTTGGGTTCCCCCACCACCTTCCTTTAGAAGCACTATGTGGGGCAGGAACTGGGCAACCTCTTCTTCTTCCCCCACCCTATAAATGTAGGTCTGTTTCCTCCTCTCTTCCTAGCACTGTGACCCCACAGACCCAGCATCTGGCCCCAGCAGTTCATTCTTCCCCTTCCCCCAGGCACTAAATGGGGCTCAAGTTTTACACCCCTTTTCCAGGAGAGGTATATAAGAGAGACAGACTGCAAACTCCCAACTGCCGCTCTATACCTGGCACTGCATGTCTCGGGGCTCACGCTAATGGAGGAGTGGGGTCTTTCTCTGTGTGCTGTCATGGCAATTTGAGTCAATTGGGTTGCTCATTCTGGCACTCCAAAGACTTACACATGTGGAGCCAGGAGAGGGGTCATTCTCACAAAAGGGCCATGGTAATGACTGGGGGTGTGTTGGGAGGTTTTTTCTCCTCCTTATCCTCACACCCCACATCTTTTGGTCCACTAGTGTTACCTTCAGCAAACACCTAAGAGAGGGCCTTAAACAGAGCCCTGGAGTAAGGGGGAGTTTATAGTTTAGCTGCAATAGCCTAATAATGTTGTTATTGGTAAAGAAGCTATATTATACTTCTAAATACTGTGTAGTGCCAGGGTCTCTTATCAATGTTTTAATTATTTTTAAATTATCACTGAAACTTTTACAATCTCAAGTAATAGGCTGTTTTATTATTAGGTTCCATGCATGTGTTCACCAGCTTCCTTTTAACCAGCAAGTTAGAAACAACCCTTGCTTCTTCCTGAGGATCATTTCTGATACTGCATCATGCTGCTATTCTATTTTGAAAACCAAAAATGCAGGTATGTTTTTCATAGACTCTAAGGTCAGAAGGGACCAATATCATCATCTAGTCTGACCTCCTGCACAATGCAGGCTACAGAACCTCACCCGCCCACTCCTGTAATAAACCTCTAACCTATGACTGAGTTATTAAAGTCCTCAAATCATGGTTTAAAGATTTTAAGGTACAGAGAATCCACCAGCAAGTGAGCCGTTGTGTTAAATGATTGTGAATACCATAAAATAAAGAGGAATTTAACAAATACACTGGTGATGGGGTTCAGGGGTGCAATCAAGGCCAGTGAGGGGTTGTATCACCACTAACCTGCAATCCTAGGTGCCTCACAATGCTTTGCTGTTGTTGCTCACAACTAGCTTACTAGCATGCAGGTCACAGCCCTGGTTCAGCTGCTCTGATCCCAGCAGCCAGTCTGCGGCACCACTCTGACTTCCATCAGTCTTGGTTGCAACCAACAAGATGAACCTGAATTTCCTGAATTTCCCCAAAACCATGTACCCTGAAGTGTTCAGCCCTATCCTGGACAGCTAAGAGAAATAATAAGGTTTATTACTCCTGTACAGAGACAAAACCACATCACAGCTTATTAAATTAAACTAGGAGTAAGTACACCATTCCCTTTAAACACAGCATTGCATTGGTTTGTAGTGAACATAAGACAAATTTTTTAACAAATTATACATAAGATTGAGTGAGTTCAATATAAGGAATGAAGGGAGAAAGAGTTACAAGTAAAACAAAATACGCTTCTAAAAGTCTAAAACTATCAAGATACAGACTTTGTTCAAGATGATTTTTCTCACCAGTCCTTCCCAGCCATTGTTGACTTTCTCTGTCAGGACTTTCACAAAAGCACAAAGGGCTAGCTTCATAGATCATAGAATTGTAGGACTGGAAGGGACCTTGAGATGTCTTCTAGTCTAGTCCCCTGCACTCAAGGCAGGACTAAATATTAATTCTGCGCTATCCTAGAAAGTCAGCCATGGCTGGAAAGAAGAATGACTTGTGAGAGAAACCGTCTTGAACAAATTATTCCTTGTTTTGGTAGGTGAAAGATCTTTGCCTAAGCAGGATTTCTCACCTATTTTTAGTTACCAGAGACTTCAGCGCTCATTTTGGTTGAATGCCTCATCCTTCTCAGCTTACGAGACCTCTCGCCTCCTGTGTCTGGCTAGTGATGGATACCAAAGATGGCTTTCATCCTTGCTTATATCTTCCATAGTTCAATGATTTCGTTTCACGAGGCAGGATGACCTCATGCTTTTCTTCTCTTCCTGTGGGCTTCCCATCGCCCTGAATGTAAATGGAGCTTCCATTATTTCTGATTCCACCTTGTTTAATGTATTGAGGAGACAGGTAGAAAGCTGTGACATTCCCTCCTGTCTGGGCAGAATGTATAGCCTAATATCAGTGAATCTCCATAATTCCTTACATAGTGTTAATACATAGTTTTCACAATGATATTAATCAATTAAGTGTCATTAGCTTTCAGAAGATACTTCACTCTGTGCATTTTTATAGTATAGTAATATAGTATACAATCAGTTGATTCAATTGCTTACCACTTGAGGTTCAGCCCTCTGTCTTTATAGACCAGTAAACCTTTTAAATGGATTCTTCTGAGGGTCACGCCTCAAAGTAAATTTCATTCAATCTGTGAGGGAGATGACATGGAGTCTGGTGGTGAAGCTTGTTAGCTTTGTTTACCTGATATGTAAAAATTGATCTCCATTGTTTTTGCCTGCAGATTGGGCTGGTCAGAGAATCAAATACACGTCTTTTTGTCTAAGCAGGCTTGTTTACCATCTCCCCCTGATGTGCCTAGCTTGAATGCATTTTAGTTATCATTCCAGAATATATCCATAACTCTTAATACCCACCATGTGCATACATCACTGTACGATGGGCTCTTGCACGGTCCAGTCCTGGCGGCCCTTCCGCGGGCCCAGGCTCAGAGGAAGGCCACTGCGCCTTCCTACACAACAGGGGATCGTTAGGCTTTTAGTCTTACGCCCCGGCCCTCAGGCAGGGCGGGCGAGCAAGGAGTCTTTCGCCCCGGCCCTCAAGCAGGGCGGGCGAGCAAGGAGTCTTTCGCCCCGGCCCTCAGGCAGGGCGGGCGAGCAAGGAGTCTTTCGCCCCGGCCCTCAGGCAGGGCGGGCGGTGGCAAGGAGTCTTTCGCCCCGGCCCTCAGCAAAGAGTCTTTCGCCCCGGCCCTCAGGCAGGGCGGGCGAGCAAGGAGTCTTTCGCCCCGGCCCTCAGGCAGGGCGGGCGAGCAAGGAGTCTTTCGCCCCGGCCCTCAGGCAGGGCGGGCGAGCAAGGAGTCTTTCGCCCCGGCCCTCAGGCAGGGCGGGCGAGCAAGGAGTCTTTCGCCCCGGCCCTCAGGCAGGGCGGGCGAGCAAGGAGTCTTTCGCCCCGGCCCTCAGGCAGGGCGGGCGAGCAAGGAGCAATGGCTCGAGTTTAGCGGGCGGCAGAGGCTATTTCCCTTTTGGGGAATGGCAAGGATCAGGGGGGAGGAAGGGGGACGCAGGCCCACCCAACTCCACTGCGTCCCAGCCCAGGGCCCTAGCAGTGGCACGGGTGTTGCCACTCACTCGGCGGGGCTCCCGCCGCAACACGCCGACGGGGTGTTACCCCTCATACAGCCACGCCTCTGGCTGTCCCTGGGCTCCTTCCTCCCCTGGTTCCCCGGTACCTATGTCCGTTTGTTCCTCGGGGTCGTCGGGGTACACTGCCCGGGGTAGTCCAGTCAGTCCTTCCGCGTCCACGGGGGGCAGACTGGGAAGCTCCTCAGCGAGGGGCAGCTCCTCCAGATCGCAGGGTTGTGGGTACGGTTCCGCCTCCGGCAACTCCTCCAGGTCGGATCCCGCCTCTTGGGGTTGGGCGTCGGGCAGCTCCTCCAGGTCCGGACCAGCTTCTGGGCGGTACTCCCAGCCCTCTGGTTCAGGTGGCTCGTCCCAGCCGCTGCGGGCCTGAGGCTGGGCCCGGCGCCTCGGGCCTGGAGACCTCGGCCAGTCCAGAGGGCCCGGAGGCCCAACCCAGGCCTTAGAGGCGGGTCGCCGGGGCCGCTAGGCCGGGAGGGGGTTACCTGCGGCAGTAGTCTGGCGAGGTTCAGCCCCTTTCCGCAGCCGGCGAGGCAGCGCGTCTGTCTCCACCGGCAGCCTTCTCCCCTCTGAGCTGCAGGGCCTACTTTTTATAGCTGCCGCCCTCCCTAAGGCTCCGCCCCCCTGCTGTCGGGTTGGCCGCCCGGCAGGACCTATCGGGGCCCAGTAGTCTGGTTGCCGGGCAGACTGGGCTGCCGGCAAGTCTAGAGTCTGATTGGGCGCCTGCGGCCCTTCCGCGGGCCCAGGCTCAGAGGAAGGCCACTGCGCCTTCCTACAATCACCCAAAATTATTAGTGATCAGTGAGTTATTGATTTTCAAACAATCCCTCACAACGCACTTTTAGACAAAGATTATTACAGTAGTATGTACAGTGTGGCTACACGGATGCTTAGTGTCGTTGTTACCCCTTACAAAGCTGCAGGAGGGTTAGCCACTGGCTGACCCATTGGCAGCAGGTTAGAACCACTGTTCCCCAACACCTCAATATGTTTAATTACATCTGAAATGACCAACCTAAATCCATAGATTAAGGGGAACTTTTCCCCGTCATTAGTATCCGTACTTCCCCCAGCAGTTGTTTCACACCACCTGGATCACCCAGCCCAGAATTCTGTCACCCCGAAGGTGGTGACTCAACTCTCTTACCACTCTGGGTTTGCCCTGCTCTCAGTGGAGTTGTGACCCACAGCTATTTAACTAGCTGTGCCAGAGTCTCACTGTTCCTAGCAGATCCTGAGCCATAGCACCATCTAGTTGTGCCTCAGTTTCCCTTACCCAAAACTGTAAAGAATTGTCACCCGTAGGACGTGAAACCAAGTCTCATCCCCCTCGAACTCTGCCCTGCTTCTAGGTGAATTCTTGTCTGCCAGCATCTCTGTGCACTCAGCATTTCTGGCCCCAGCACTGTCTAGCTTTGCCTCAGTTTCCCTGCTTTTCCTGTGGCACATTGGGAGAGGGATATTTTCATGCCCCAAAGTGAGACCAGGTGACATTGAGTTTGTGCTCTAGGCTGAGTGACTTAACTGGATTTAGCTCACTCTACCTGATCTACTCTCAGACCAGGCACAGTAAACTGATTCCCAATCAATTGCTCAGTCTGATCTCTGCTGTAGCATCTTGTTGGGGTGGAGGATGAAGGGTAAGGAAACTGCAGACTACAAGTGTGGGAAGTGGAGGTACACATTGGCATCTTGGGACACTATGGGATGGGAAAGAGCAAGTATCAGAGAAGCAATAGGACTTGGGGAGTGAAGGCAGCAGGGGAAGGGTTGGTTTATATTAGATACCAATAAGATTGATTATTAGTTCTTTGCTTGATGTTTCTTCCTTCTGCCTCTTCCATCACTCCTTCAGTTTCTCATTTGGTTGTGTCTCCCCCCCTCATTTACTCTCGGGTGGTGTCCCGTAGGGCTCATTCTTTGGTCGCCACTGTCCCCTCTGCGATTGAGCTCATACACTTTCATGACTTCAGTTATCTTCTTGTTGATGACAATCTCCTTTCCTACTCCTCTTGGACCTCTCTTCCATTTGCTCTCATATCTGCTCCTAGACTCTCCCTGAATCTTCAGCCACCTACTCAAACCCAACATATCACAAATGAAATTTCTTGTCCTACTCCTCCCATTAAAAAACTCTCTCCTTTCCCTTCTCTATTTTTATCATCCTTTCCACCATGTTTCTGGTCATCCAACCTCACAACCTTTGTTATATTCAACTCTTCTCACTTCCTTTCCTATTCAGGCTGTTACTACATCCTTCTATATCATCTCTTGCCTTGGCTACTGTACCTTCTCTTTTCTGGCCTCCCAAAAACTCATCTTGTGCCTCCTCAAGTCTTTTTGACAGGATGCAGCCAAAAGCACTTTTTACTCTCCTCTGCAACTATTTCATTCCTTCTGTGTTTGTTTTATTTCAGGGATTGCTTTAGGTACCAAAGGTGCTTCCGGCCTATTTCCTTCTGAAGCAGCAGAATGGCTTTGCTATCATGCTTTCATTATCAAATTGACAAAGCACAAAGTTGTCTACAAGTGCCTCCTTAGGCCCCTAAAAATATGTAAGTACATAGCAACATTGACAGTGAAACTTTTGGAGTATAGATAACATAATCAAATCTGCGTATGCACGTGCAAACAAAAATAGTGTAATTTTTCACCATTGCCTGCAGCCTGGCTCTACTTAAAGAACTGTCATTTCTGTTATGTGACACTTATGGTTTATGTAGATTTATTATTTAACTTATATGAACCAAATTTTCTGCCTATTAAATAAGATGAGATTTAAATGCTCTGATTACTATTCAATCACTATTTTGGGAAGGTGACTTTGTTTAAATTTTTCATTGAGTCTCTCAGAATAGGTCCTCCTTTGTGCCAGTTGGTTATCTTACTGTGGTGTTTCTAACACAACAGAGTGGGGGAGGGGAAACAATCCAAAACTAAAGCAGAAGACAACATGGTCAATTTCTTATATACCAATTCACTGATGTCTCCTTCCACATGGATCTATAGTACTCTACCCTTCTGACCTACTTCCCCACAAATTACTGTAGCCTCAGGATCTGTCTCACTCCTAATTATCTAATGTAAGTACAGTTCAAGAGGCTTATACGCTTGGTCTGTTTTATGTCTGTATGCACCTAGAACTTGAAAGGCTGTATGAAACCATTAATTATGGTAGATCATGGAAGATTAGGGATGGAAGGGACTTCAAGAGGTAATCTAGTCCAACCCCCTGCTCAAAGTAGGACCAACCTCAACTAAAACATTCCAGCCAGGGCTTTGTCAACCTTAAAAACCTCTAAGGATGGAGATTCTACCCCCACCCTCCCTTAGGTAACCCATTCCAGTGCTTCACCAACCGCCTAATCAAAAAGCTTTTCCTAATATCCAACCTAGACCTCCCCCACTGCAACTTGACACCATTGCTTCTGTCATCTGTCACCACTGAGAACAGCCTAGTTCCATCCTCCCTGGGAACTCTCCTTCAGGTAGCTGAATGCCATTATCAAATCTCCCCTCACTCTTCTCTTCTGCAGACTAAACAAGCCTAGTTCCCTCAGCCTCTCCTTATGTCATGTGCTCCAGCCCACTAAACAAACTCCTCAGTGGGGGAACCAAAACTGGACACAGTACTCAAAATGAGGCCTTACCGGTGCTGAATAGAGGGAAATAATCACCCTGGTAATGCTCCTACTAATGTAGCTCACTATGCTTTTAGCCTTCTTGGCGATAACGGCACACCGTTGACTCATATCCAGCTTCTTGCCCACTGTGACCCTCCCAGGTCCTTTTCTGCTGAACTGCTGCCTAGCCAGTCAGTCCCCAGTCTGTAGCAATGCACGGGATTTGTCCATCCTAAGTGCAAGACTCTGCAGTTGTCCTTGTTGAACCTCAGCAGATTTTTTTTGGCCCAGTCCTTCAATTTGTCTAGGTCACTGTGTATCCTATCCCTGCCCTCCAGCATATCTATCACTCCCCCCAGCTTATTGTCATGTGCAAACTTACTGAGAGTGCAATCCACCCCATCCTCCACTTCATTAATGAAGATGCTGAACAAACCGGTCCCACTACTGACCCCTGGGGCACTCCACTTGTTACCGGCTGCCAACTAGACATCAAGCTGTTGATCACTACCAGTTGAGTCTGATGATCTAGCCAGCTTTCTATCCATGTTATAGTCCATTCATCCAACCTATACTTCTGTAACTTGCTGATAAGAATGTTGTGGGAGACCATATCAAAAGCTTTGCTAAAGACAAGCTATATCACGTCCACCACTTTCCTCACATCCACAGAGCCAGTCATCACATCATAGAAGGTGATCAGGTTGGTCAGACATGACTTGCCCTTGGTGAATTCATGCTGACTGTTCCTGATCACCTTCATTTCTTCCAGGAGCCTCAAAATGGATTCCTTGAGGACTTGCTTCAAGATTTTTCTGGGGACTGAGACTGACCGATCTATAGTTACCCGGAGCCTCCTCCTTCTCTTTTTTGAAGATGGGCACTATATTTGCCTTTTTCCAATCATCTGGGACCTCCCCCAATCGCCACGAATTTTCAAAGATAATGGCTAATGGCTCTGCAAATCACATCAGCCAATTCCCTCAGCACCCTCGGATGTGTTGCATTCGGTCCCATGGACTTGTGCATGTCCAGCCTTTCTAAATAGTCCTGAACCTGTTCTTTCAGCACTGAGGGCTGCTCACTTCCTCCCTATTCTGTGCTGCCCACTGCAGTAGTCTGGGAGCTGACCTTGTCTGTGAAGAGAGGCAAAGAAGGCATTGAGTACTTCAGCTTTTTCCACATCATCTGTCACTAGGTTGCCACCCCATTCTGTAAGGGGCCCACACTTTCTCTAACCATCTTCTTGTTACTAACATACCTGTGGAAACCCTTCTTGCTACCCTTCACGTCCCTTCCTAGCTGCAACTCCAATTGTGCTTTGGCCTTCCTTATTTCACTCCTGCGTGCTCGAGTAGTGTTTTTATACTCCTGCCTTCTCACTTCTTGTAAGCTTCCTTTTTGTGTTTAAGCTGACTGAAGACTTCTTTGTTAAGCCAAGCTGGTTGCCTGTCATGTTTGCTATTCTTTCTGCACATTGGGATGGTTTGTTCCTGCACCCTCAATAAGGTTTCCTTAAAATACAGCCAGCTATCTTGGACTCCTTTTCCCCTCATATTAGCCTCCCAGGGTTCCTGCCCATCAGCTCTCTGAGGGAGTCAAAATCTGCTTTTCTGAAGTCCAGGGTCTTTATCCTGCTGTTCTCTTTTCTTCCTTTTGTCAGGATCCTGAACAAGACCATCTCATGGTCATTGCTCCATAGGTTAACACTTCTACTTCCCCTACCAATTCTTCCTTGTTTGTGAGCAGCAGGTCAAGAGGACCTAGTAGGTTCCTCCAGCACTTGCACCAGGAAGTTGTCCTCAACAGTCCAAAAACATCCTGGTTCATATGTGCTCTGCTGTATTGCTCTCCCAGCAGATGTCAGGGTGATTGAAATTCACCATTAGAACCAGATCCTGTGATCTGGAAACTTTCACTAGGTTGTCTGAAGAAAGCCTCATCCATCTCATCCTCCTCTTCTGATGGTCTATAACAGACGCCCACTATGACATCACCCTTGTTGCTCTCGCTTCTAAACTTAACCCAGAGACTCTCAACAGACTTTTCTCCAGTTTCATACTGGAATTCTGAGTAATCATATTACTCTCTTACATACAGTGCAACTCCTCCACCTTTTCTCCCCTGCTTGTCCTTCCTGAACAGTTTATACCCATCCATGACAGTGCTCCAGTTGCGTGAGCTATCCCACCAAGTCTCGGTTATTCCAATCATATCACATTTCCTTGACTGTGCCAGGACTTCCCATTCCTCTTGCTTGTTTCCCAGGCTTCTTGCGTTCATGTACAGGCACCTAAGATAACTAGCTGATTACTCTGCTTTCTCAGTACGAATCAGGAGGCCTCCCCTGTTGTACCCTCCTCCTTGTGCTTCCTCCTGGTGTCCCACTTCCCCACTTACATCTGGGCTTAGGTCTCTGTACCCCTGCAAACCTAGTTTAAAGCCCTCCTCACTAGGTTAGCCAGCCTGCCTGCAAAGATGCTCTACCCTCTTTTCGTTAGGTGGATTCCATCTTCCCAGCAATCTTTCTTCCTGGAACAACATCCCATGGTCGAAGAATATCTCCAACACCAACTGCGTAACCACGCATTTACTTCCGCAATTCAGTGGACCCTACCTGGGCCTTTTCCTTCAATGGGAATTGGATTGCAGCCTTAAACCCAATCCCAGAGCATTCTGAGGACCCAGTAGGCAAGGCCTTGCTGGGGTAGCCTCTCTAAGTAGATCAGGGGAAAGAAGTCCCCTGGAATTACTAGTGTCCCACCCTTTCCAACAAGTGGGGAATCATGCCCAGCCTGACCCTGTGGGCAGCGCTGAGGGCAGTTAGAGACTAGTTGCTTTTCATCTCTCTGAGATAAGTTAGGGTGGGTTAAGGTCCCATTTTACAATACTTCTGCCTCTAACCCTGGGCATTATTAATCAGACAGTTACTTTTCTGATAATTTCACTCTGTGCTCAAGAGTCATTATAAATATACTATTTGATTTCAGTTCATATTATTTACTATCTCTTTCAGCTCAGGTGTATTTCACTAACTTCATAGCATAAGCATGCTTCACTGCAAATATTAGCCTTACTTCTTCACTATGTCACTAAACTAAAAGAAATCAATATGAATTCAACCCCTTTTTTCCCCCTAACAGGATAGCTCTGTCATTAAAGCTTACAATATTTTCACCAAAGCTGTATCACTTACAGTTGACTTCCCTTTTATACATATAACTTCATTTAAGCACAATATCAGGTTCCATTAAGTTTCCTATTTTTCACTACTGTATCTGGCACATCATATAATATCTTAATGTTTGATATTAATTTTTTAAATTCATTTATTCACAGACAGGGAAAAAGGGAAAATTATTCAGCTGTACCAACAGTGCATTCTTATGAAAAATTGCAAAGACTGTTTCCTCAGACAGTCTGAAGAAATCTTGCTGCTAGGCCTTGAGTATTTTTCTCTCAGTTCTCTGTGCCATCTTTTCTCAGCTGCCTTGATGCCTTGGCAGTTTTCAAATAGTAACAGCTCATAACTTTGGGGCCTTAATTACTGCACCACATATAGAGGTTTATGACTCTGCTGCTGCTTCTGTGCTAAAACAGATGTTTCTTTATTTCAAGTGGCAGAGTGTCATACTTTTGCACCCAGAGATCCAGGGTTCAATCCCTATTTATGACCTGAACAGAAGTCATGTTATTTTTGTGTGCTGTTTGTAACTACTGAAGCACAGTCTGTTCCAAGAGCTAGAAGTAGAAAAGGAATCCTGATACTCAAGTATTTTTGAGATAGTTGGGCAGCTCAGTGGTAATGTGTGTGTTGTGTCTCTCTGTGTGGGTTGGTCCACAATGAGGATAACATGCTTTCCCGCTCATTCTTATAGCAGAAGTGGAAGATGTTTGTACTGATTCTGAAAGTTGCTGATCATCTAGTTGAGGGCAAAAAAAGTACACTTGTATAAAATTAATATAAAGACCCTGGTGTATTTGTTGTAATGACTTTATGTTGCAAAACAGTCTGTGTAGAAGTTTAATTTGAATGTTAATGTTTGTTTAACTTTGCATTTTGGTTAACGAGGGCTCTCTCTTTAAGAACAGAATGTGGCAAACAGAGTATGTTTAATACTGAGAGGAAAGTGTGGGAGATTTTGCCAGTGAATCCAGAGAGTGGAAGAAACTGCTTGTGTAAACATAGAATACATTTATGCTTCCAGAAAGCAAGCCTCATTCTCACAGGTGTAGCCTTAGTATTAGGGCATTGATAATAGGCCTCTTACTTGTAGGTCACCAATTTTGAATCCTTCCCAGGTCAGCAGGGATTAAAAGTTGTTCCCTTCTAATGAGTGTTTGGCAGTTCCTATATGAGATAAGTTTAGGGAGTCTGAAGTCAAACTCACTAGCATTCTTTGTATTAGGTTGTAAGATCTTATGGTCAGGGACCATCTCTGAGGTCTTATCTAAACACAAAAGCTGCACTACTTTGACTATACTGATACAGTTAAATCTTCACAACACTCCTAGTATGGATGCAGTTATACTGGTATAAATGTGCTTACACCTGTATAGCATTTCTGTGTGTGAAAGGAGATTAAGCTATATTGCTATAAGGCACCTTTTTTACTGGTATAATTGAGTCCACCATGGGCTTTGTATCAGGGCTGTCAAATGATTAAAAAAATTAATAGTGATTAAGATTTTAAAAAAATTGTTTCAATTGTTTTAATCACATTGTTAAACAATAATAGAATACCATTTATTTAAATATTTTTGGATGTTTTCTACATTTTCAAACGAATTGATTTCAGTTACAACACAGAATACAATGTGTACCATGCTCACTTCATATTTATGATAACAAATATTTGCACTGTGAAAAAGATAAACAAAAGAAATAGTATTTTTCAGTTCACCTCATACAAGTATGGTAGCGCAATCTCTTTATCATGAAAGTGCAACTTACAAATGTAGAATTTTTTTGTTACATAACTTCACTCAAAACAAAACCATGTAAAACTTTAGAGCCTATGAGTCCACTCAGACCTACTTCTTATTCAGCCAATCGCTAAGACAGAGAAGTTTGCTTACATTTATGGGAGATAATGCCGCCTGCTTCTTTTTTATAATGTCACCTGAAAGTGAGAACAGATGTTGCAACGTATTTACATGCCAAATATGCTAAATATTCGTATGCCCTTTCATGCTTCGACCACCATTCCAGAGGACATTCTTCCATATTGATGATGGGTTCTGCTCAATAACAAGCCAAAGCAGTGTGGACTGACACACATTCATTTTTATCATCTGAGTCAGATACGACCAACTGAAGGTAGATTTTCTTTTTTGGTGTTTTGGTTATCGTAGTTTCTGCATCGGAGTGTTGCTCTTTTAAGACTTCTGACAGCATATTCCACACTTCATCCCTCTCAGATTTTGGAAGGCACTTCAGATTCTTAAACCTTTGGGTTAAGTGCTATAGCTATCTTTAGAAATCTCATATTGGTATCTTCTTTGTGTCTTTTTCAAATCTGCAGTGAAAGTGTTCTTAAATCAAACAACTGGCAAAACTTTAGAGCCTATAAGTCCACTCAGACCTAATTCTTGTTCAGCCAATTGCTAAGACAAAGAAGTTCGTTTACATTTGTGGGAGATAATGCTGGACATGAGCAAGCACTTGAAGAAGAAAAAATGGTTACTAACCTTTCTGTAACTGTTGTTCTTCGAGATGTGTTGCTCATCTCCATTCTTAACCTGCCCCTCTGTTGGAGTAACTGGCAAGAAGGAACTAAGAGGGTGGTGGGGCAACAGTTGCCTATATATCATGCCATGACGGTGCCATTCCATGGAGCACCAGAGCTGACCTGGCATATACCACTTGGAAAAAGCTTCCGCCGGTGGTGCACACAGCACGTGCACACCTACATGGGAATGAACATAAAATCATAGAATATTAGAGTTAGGAGGGACCTCAGGAGGTCATCTAACCCAACCCTGTGCTCAAAGCAAGACCAACCCCAACTAAATCATCCCAGCCAGGGCTTTTTCAAGCTGCACTTAAAAACCTCTAAGAATGGAGATTCCACCACCTCCCTAGGTAATTCATTCCAGTGCTTCACCACCCTCCTAATGAAAAAGTTTTTCTAATATCCAACATAGACCTTCCCCTCTGCAACTTGAGACCATTGACATGTGCAACACATCTCAAAGAACAATGGTTACGGAAAGGTTAGTAACTGTTTTTTCTGTATGTTGTTTCAATGGTTAATTACCATCACTGTAAAATACTGTTCACCGTATTTTTAGTCAGAATTTGTCTATCTTCAACTTTCAGCCATTTTACCTTATTCCTTTTATCCGCTAGATTAGAGATTCCTGTGCTATCAAAAATATTCTCCCCATTTTAGACTGTAATCAAGTCCCTTCTAAAGCTTCTATTGGTTAAACATAATACATGGAACTTCTGAAGTTTCTCACAGTAAGGCAGATTTTCCAGACCTCAAATCACTTTTGTAACTCTAGAACCTTTTCCAACTTATCAGCATCCTTTATCGACACTGGATCTGTGTGTTTTAGTATAGTATTTTAGTAATGGTCTCACAATTGCTGTATACAGTGGTAATACCTCCGCCTAACTTATGCACCTTCTTCCTCTGGATCCTGTTCCCAAGGATTCCATTTACTTTCTCAAGCCTTGTCTGCATGAGAAAAGTGTGCTGATTTTAAACCAGTTTGGTTAAACTGGTGCAAACCCCTGAGTGAACACTCTTATTTCAATCTACGTGGCTTATTTCATCTAAATTTAAACAGATTTCTTATAGTCTTAAACTAAACTGAAATAATCCTGGTTGAAACTGAGATAAGAGTATCCACGTAAGGATGTGGACAAGTTGGAGAGAGTCCAGCGGAGGGCAACAAAAATGATTAGGGGGCTGGAGCACAGGATTTATGAGGAGAGGCTGAGAGAACTGGGCTTGTTTAGTCTGCAAAAGAGAAGAGTGAGGGGGGATTTGATAGCGGCCTTTAACTACCTGAAAGGGGGTTCCAGGGAGGAGGGGGCTAGGCTGTTCTCGGTGGTGGCAGATGACAGAACAAGGAGCAACGGTCTCAAGTTGCAGGGCGGGAGGTCTAGGTTGGACATTAGGAAAAAGTTTTTTACTAGGAGGGTGGTGAAGCACTGGAATGGGTTACCTAGGGAGGTGGTGGAATCTCCATCCTTAGAGGTTTTTAAGCTGAGGCTTAAAAGCTGAGGTTTTTAAGCCCTGGTTGAGATGATATAGCTGAGGTTAGTCCTGCTTTGAGCAGAGGGTTGGACTAGATGACCTCCTGAGGTCCCTTCCAACTCTAATATTCTATGATTCTATGATTTGTATTAGTTTAACTAAATGAGCTTAAAAGCACAGCCTTAGTTAAACCTGTGTGTCTGTCTCGTGTACACAAGTCCTTAGTCTTTGAATCTCACTGGGAGCTTATATTCAGTTTGTCAGTCATAACCAGTAAATGTTTTTCAGAACTACTGCTTTCCAGGATATAGACCCTCATCTTGTGACACCTGCATACTTTGTTCCAAGATGAATGCATTTGGGTGTATTAAAATGTATGTTATTCGAGGGAGTGCACCATACTAAATTATCCAGATAGGTCTGTAGAACTGCCCTGTTATTATTTACTACTATATTAATTTTAAAATGATAAAGAATATAATCTGGGTATAGGCCTGGTGGTCTGACATCAATCTTGGGCCAGGTGGTGGAGCAGCTGATACGGGATTCTATTAGTAAAGAATTAAAGGAGGGTAATATAATTTCTTCGGCTGTCCATTGCAAACGATGATGACTGTAGAGAGCAGCTAGCACTTTCCTGCAAGCTGATGAGATGCAGGTCCAGCTCTTGAATGGAAACATCGGCCACATCGAGGGCAGGTGATATCTTTCTGTTAGTTTCGAGCCATGTTGTGTCTTAGCTCATGTTGATGCTGATAAGTTGCTAATCGTTTTTCTTCTACCTTTTCAACAGCCTCAGATACAGCATTTCTCCATGGTACACGGTTTTCTGCCAATGTCTCCCAGGTGTTCAAATCAGTGCCCACTGTCTTGAGATATCTCTTAAGGACATCTTTGTAGCATAGCTTCTGATCACCCCTCACTCGTTTACCTTCCTTCAGTTGATCATAAAAGAGGATTTTTGGAAGCCGGTGTTCTGGCGTACGAGTCACATGTCCTGACCAACTAATTTGTGAGGAAGTAACTATTGCTTCTACACTGGGCCTTTCAGCTCTTACTAATACTTCAGTGTTAAGAATTTGGTCTTGCGATTTGATGTTCATGATTTGCCGCAAGTGTCTCAGTTGTAGGCTCATCAGCTTTTTCACATGTCTTCCATACAGTGTCAGTGTCTCCACAGAGTAGAGCATAGACAGTATCACCATTGCTCTGTAGACCTTGACCTTAGTAGTCAGTTTGATCCCGTGCTGAGATCAAAGTCCCTTTTTGATGCTGCCAGAAGCCCTGAATATGGCTAACTAATGCAGATATAACTAATGCCAATCCACATGGGTTTATGGGCAACAGATCCTGTCAAATTAACTTGATATCTTTTTTCATGAGATTACAAGTTTGATAAAGGTAATAGTGTAGAAATAATTTACTTAGACTTCTGTAAAGCATTTAACTTGGTACCACATAACATTTTGATTAAAAAACTAGAATGATGTAAAATTAACATAGCACACGTTAAATAGATTAAAAACTGGCTAACTGATAGGTCTCAAAATGTAACTGTAAATAGGGAATCATCATTGAATGGGTGTGTTGCCAGTGGGGTCCCACAGAGATCAGTTCTTGGCCCTACACTATTTAATATTATCATCAATGATCTGGAAGAGATCGTAAAATCATCACTGATAAGGTTTGCAGACTGTACAAAGATGGGGTATTGGTAAATAATGAAGAGGACAACTCACTGATTCAAACCGATCTGGATCACTTGGTAAGCTGGGCGCGAGCAAGTAATACATGCTTTAATATGGCTAAATGTAAATATCTAGGAACAAAGAACATAGGACATAATTACAGAATGTGATCCTGGGAAGCTGTGACTCTTAAAAAGATTTGGGGGTCATGATGGATAATCAGCTGAACGTGAGTTCCCAGTGTGACACTATGGTTGATAGGGCTAATGAAATCATTGGGAGCATAAAAAGGGGACTCTCAAGTAGTAGAAAAAAGGTTATTTTACCTCTGTATCGGGCACTGCTATGATTGCTGCTGGAATAATGTGTCCAGTTCTGGTGTTCACAATTCAAGAAGGATGTTGATAAACTGGAGAGAGTTCAGAGAAGAGCCATGAGAATAATTAAAGGATTAGAAAATGCCTTATGGTGATAGACTCAAGGAGTTCAATCTATTTAGCTTAACAAAGAGAAGGTTAAGGAGTTACTTGATCACAGCCGATAAGTATCTAGATGGGGAACAAATATTTGATAATGGGTTCTTCAACCTAGCAGGCAAAGGTATAACAAGATCCAGTGGCTTGAAATTGAATGTGTCTAGACACATTAATGGAAAATAAGGTATACAATGAGAGTAATTAACCATTAGAACAATTTACCAAGGGTTGTGCTGGATTCTACATCACTGGCAATTTTTAGATCAAGATTGGGGTTTTTTTAATGTATCTAGTACAAAAGGGATTATTTTGGGAATTTCTATGGCCTTTATTATACAGGAAGTCAGAGCAGATAATCACAGTGGTCCCTTTTGGCCTTGGAATTTCTGAATCTAATGTATATGTCATCTGCAAACTTTACCATCAATGACTTCATATTTTTTGTCCAGATGGTTGATAAAGATATTTCAATAGCACTGGATCCTTGAAGGACCCCAGTATAAATATCCTATTTAATGATGATTTAACATACACAATTACATTTTGAGATCTAGCAGTTACCAAATTTTAATCCATTTAAATGTACTGTGCAGTGCATTTTGTGTAGTGCTAATATTTTAATCGGTGTTGTGTAGTACTACCTCAAATGCCTGACTGAAGTCTAAGTATATTATGTCAACACAGACACTTTAGTTTGATAAATCCTTCTTTCCATAAAGCTCTGTTGATAGACATTAATTATGTTACCATATTTTAATTCTTTACAGATTTCATCCTGTACCAACCAGCCTTTCCATGATTTTCCTTGGCCTCAGTATCAAACTAGCTGGCCTATAGTTGCCCAGATCATCCCATTTGCTGTTTTAAAATATTAACACACCACTAGCTTTTTTTCCTGTGATCTGAAATTTTCTCAGTATTCCAAAATTTGTTAAATGTCAACATCAATGTCTCTGATAGATTTTAAGACAGTTTAAAGAAGAAGGGGAGTAAAATTACCATTGGGAAAAATACTTATTTTCTCTGTACGATACAAATAAATCATCCATCTTTTTCCAAATACAAAAACAAGCATTTATTGAACACATCTACCTTTCTGAATCACTATTGACAGCTTTATCATCTCTGTCTTGTAATAGACATAGACATAGGATTTCATTTGTTCCTGCTATATTTTAAAGATTTCTTCATATTGTCCTTACCCCTGTTGACAGTAAATTGTTCATGGATACTTTCCCTTCCCTTACCATTTGTCTTAATTTCCAAATTGCTTATTGTATTATATAGTTTTCCTCCTTCTTTCCTAAGGGAGATAAGAACCTAACTTAGTTCCAGGGGATTTCAATACCAGGTGTGACTTTCCAGGTAGCAGCATCTCTTCTTCCAAGGAAGCACAGCAATGGGAACAGCTGTCTATGCCACACCGTTCTTTAGGCACAATTTAATGGGGCAAGCTGCTCATACATATTAGTAGGATGGCATTTGCGTGAGTCTCAAACACCAGTCTGGGAAAATTTGCTTGCCAAACAGCATTAGGAACAAAGCAAAAAGCATAAACAAATAAATTAGAAAGGGACAGATTCTAAACATTGTTTGAAATATAGCCTTTCAAATTGACAGTCTTTTTCACTAGTTATTGAGTACATGGCCTCACAGGCTGCCTTCATAACCCTGAAATTCTGAGACACAGTGTAGGCAGTTTTCACTGGTATGTGGAAGGAAAACTTGTAATTTATGTATTCAATAATGTTTTCCCAAACTAAAATGAATGAGAACAGCATTTCTTGCCAGCATCTTGGAGGTTGGCTGATAACTTTTCAGTGTAATTACAGAAGCATTTGTTTCCTGAAAATCAACTGTCAACTTTATTCTACCATATCAGCATTTTGGCAAATACTTTGAATGTTAATTTCTCTGAACAATTGATGTATTTTTGCAATGTCTTTGTAGGCGAATTTCAGCTATTCAAGAAGATACCAAAGGCTACTATGCAACTACTGAAGACAGTGACAGAGCCATCTCTTTGTAAAGACTTCAAAGCCATCATGGACTAATTGATCTAATCAGGTTCTTATATAACCTTTATAGGATTAATAATAATTCCTGTATTTTAAGGATTACTGACTAGCTTTTGTTTTGATGTTCAGCATATGATGTGTCCACAACAACTTTTATTTCCATAGCTGTTTTTCAGCTAGTGGTGGTTTCAGCTAGCAGTGGCTAGCTAGCAGTTAGCAGTGAAGAATGTATTAGATTTCTTTGATATCTCTGTTACATATTTCCTGCCCACTTCTAATAACTGTATCCAATCACAGCCTTGCTGACCAAAGTGATTCCTATCTTCAAGATGAAAATTACGTTTGTTTTCAAGCTTTATTCATATGGCCACAGCTTTCTCTTCTGCTTTCATCCATCCTTCTATAAAACTCCCCTCTATCTCTTTGTATTTCAGATTGCAGTAGTAATAATTAAACTGTTGAGTAATTACAAAAAAGTTATTTGTTAGTCTTGGTATCCAATTATACAATAATCTGCAACATTATGTTGCTATTGCCATGGTCCTATGGATGGACATGTACATTATATCTTGCCCTAAAATGAGCATTAGGCTACACAGCTACACAGAGCAAGTGTATTTGATTGGTATTATGACCAGTAAAGAAATTATATTAGTCTTATACCTAGGAGAGTACAACAAATGTAGGCCAAAAGTTTCAAAATTGAGACCATGACCATGTTTTGGTATTTAAGTTCTCTGAGGCAGGAAGTGTTTGCTCATGTTGATTTCAATTAGGTGTGCATGTGTCGCATGCACAGTCATGAGAAGTTTTTTTCTCCAGTGGTATCCGTATGGTTGGCTCTGGAGACCCCTGGAGTTGTGCCTTCATGGCACCCTATGTAGGGCCCTGCTGATCCCCCCGCTTAAGTTCCTTCTTATCACCTGTGACAGTGGGCTCGAATCCGTTGTTTCTTGCTTCACAAGGGTCTCCTTCTCAGTGGTTGTCCCACCTGTGATTTGTAAATAGTTAAAATAGCATTAGGTGTTGAGAATTAAGTGTAATTACAGCAATTTTAATTACAGCAGTAATTACTGCAGTGTTAGTAGATTCCCTTAGGGCAGGGGTGGGGAACCTTTTCCCTGCCAAGGGCCATTTTGATATTCCTACCTTCATTCGCGGGCCATGTCGCCGATTCCGCCGCCGAATTCCCCCCATCGCCGCCGAAAAGGGGCAAACGGCGGCAGGGTTTCGGCGGCAGGAACTGCCCACCCCCCCACGGAACCGCGCCGCCGCCGACTCCACCCCCGCGCCGCCGAAATGCCCGAAATGCCGCCGCCGTTTCCGCCTTTTCGGCGGCGCGGTTTTACAGTGTCCGCGGGGTGCCGTGGGCCAGTAACCGCCTCCGAGCTCCCGCCGCCGCCGAAAATGGGCAGACGGCGGCAGGGTTTCGGCGGCAGGGTTTCGGCGGCGCGCACTTCCTGCCCGCCCGCGGGCCGGATCAAATTCTTTCGCGGGCCGGAGGTTCCCCACCCCTGCCTTAGGGGATTTTTCCCTCCCTTCCCTTCCCTTCCCTTCCCAGGGGCTAGGGCATGCTTCGGTCTCCTGGATTCAAATTTTGTGGGGCTTACAAAAAGCCCAAGCCCAAGACTGACCTGCACGCCACTTGCCTCAAGTGCCTTGGAGAAACCCAGCTGAGGGACTGCTGCAAAATTTGCAGAGATTTTTGTCCCCGAAAACAAAAAGACAGACGTCAGTGTTTAAAGTTTGTACTTATGAGGGCGGCCCTCTGACCATCTCTGAGCCAATCGGAGCTGGTGCCTAGCACATTGACCTCGGTACGGAGCACACCAGCTTCCATCTGGGAACCCCCAGCACTGAGGGGCATCTCAAGAGCACAGCACCACTCGCACTGCCCCTAACCGAGGGAAAAACAGAAGAAGTCAGAAAGGGATTGCTCACCAACACCCAAACCATGAGGGCGTAAGAGCACAACTGGAGTGCTACTTGTGCCAGGCCACTCGGCACTGCCCTGGCGGTTGCAGCACCATCGACTCCAGCCCCGGTCAGGGGTGTGTCGAGTCCAATGCATACAAACTCCCCTACTAGGGAATTTGAGAAGGAAGAACTCCAACCCCCTCCGCCCCAGAGTTTGAAGCTGCTAGGGACCTTTTCGAGATCTCTGCGCTGCCTCTGTAGATCCGTGAAAGGGCATCTGAGGTAGAGGCCCCGATATTGAGGAATCATACAGTACCAGCCAAGGGAAATCCCGCTAGGATGCCATGACAGCCATCATCATGGCACCCATCACTGACACCAAGAGGCACCGCACCACCTTAGTCCTTCAAGAGCAAACGATCAAGCTCTGACTCAGAGCTGGAGTCATATACGTCCAAGAGAATCCAGTGCTGAGAAAGGGGGAGATACTGGACCCAGGAGACTGCCCACTCCTGCTCCATGCCATGGTCACCACAACGGCAGATACCAGCTCAGTGGCTATTCTGGACCCTGCAGGCCTTCCATCAAGCTCAGGATCCTTAGTTGGGGTGTTCCTTCTTAGTGGCCTCAGGGAGCAGATATCCACCCCGGTCAGAGATGACTTCACACCAGACATCAGCATGGGCATTGACTGTGACGCCAGCTGAGATCTTGGCACCAAATATGGTGCTGAGCCCCGTACCAAGGTCAACACCGCAGACCACAGCACCAAGCTAGAACAACTGGTACTGCAAGACCCTTTGGGAAAGGAGACTGACCCAATAAGGGAGTAATCATCTTCCTCACCAGATGAGGCAGTCACTGGTGCCTCTCCGCCACTGACAGTGGAGGATAGCAGGGCCCACCAGGATCTCCTTCGTCCAGTTGCCCAAAACCTGGGGTTCCAGGTTGAGGAGCTCTCTGAAGGAGGGGCAAACCCAATAACAGACATACTAGCCCCAGTGGGCCCAGTGAGGGTAGCCCTACCTCTAATTAAAACAATCTATCAAACCATGAAGTCATTGTGGCAGACCCCAGCCTCGATTTCACCCAACCACAGAGAAGGTGGAATGAAAATATTTTGTCCTCTCAAAGAACTATGAGTACCTGTATACCCACCTCCTATGGGGTCTCTGGTGGTAGTGGCAGCAAATGAAAGGGAGAGACAGGGGATCCAAGGACCTACACATAAGGCCAAGGAGGCAAAAAAGATGGGACTATTTGGCAGGAAGGTATACTCCACTGATAGTGTCCAATTCTGGGTGGCAAATCAGCAGGTAGTACTGAATAAATACTCAATCAACACCTGGGAGTCTATGTTGATGTTTATAGAATCCATCCCTCCTGAATCCAAAAAAAGAATTTATCGCCCTGGTGGAGGAGGACAAGGCCACAGCAAAGGCCATCTCTTCAAGGGACACTAGATGCGACCGATGCTGTAGCCTTGGGGGTGGCAGTGCGACATAACTCATGCTTGTAGTCCTTGGGCCTCCCCCACAAGGTACAACAAATGATCCAAGACCTGCCATTTGAGGGACAGTCCTTGTTTTCCCACCAAATGGACTCGAAACTGCATAGTCTCAAGGACTACCCTCAAATTGCTGGGCTTATGCACTCCAGCACTCCAGTTGAGAGATTTTAAATCTGAGAAGTTGCCCTGGTTCTACCACCCTCAACAAAGGCAGGACTTTGGCTATAGTAGGGACAGAAATTACAGGACAAGACAGCACCAAAACCCACCTGGCCACGGAGCAGGCCACTCAAAGCAACCCCCAAGTTCCAAAGCATAACTTTTAATGGGGTGTTCGGTGGGCGATGCACCAACCCAGGATCTGAATCATCTACATTTCCTCATTTTAAACCATGTATTCCACTTTTCCCATGCGTGTACATAAGCAACACATCTCGAAGAACAACAGCTACTGAAAGTTTAGTAACCATTTTGTTTGTTCTGTTTTTGTACAGTGCGTAGCACAATGGGATCTTGGTTGATGACTGGGTCCTAGATGCTATGGTGATACAAATAATAAAGAAGTGGTGCTGAGCACCTGCTGAAATCATCAGGTATATAGATTGAAAAATAAGGTGGTTCTTATACTTTAAAAAAAACCCACACAAATTGGAGTCCTTGGTTAGATATGATAAAAAATAAATTATGCCTTTCCTTGCATTCCCTCTCAGTGAAATTCACTCTTGTGCAGAGGGTGAGCAAAGGCCTCTGCTCCACTTAAATTCCACTGAAGTCTCACTCTAGCCTTCAAAGTAGGACTGAAGTGGTACATAGACCTTGTTCTGACTCTGCACAGGAGTGAATCTTACCCAGGGGTTCTGTTCTGATGGGCAAAGAGGGTGTGTTTTTCAAATGTGTTAATTAAATTAAGTTAGTTCAACCTGACTAAAAAGCCCTCTAATGATCATTAAGATGCATGCTAACACATGGCTGAAGCTGTGTTAGCTAGCTGTGTTGTAGCCTAGACCACAGCTTCTGGTGGATCTTTCTTCAGTGCAGATGGAAGACAGCTTGCTGGTTCTGAGGCAGAATATAGACAGCATTCCTGAGGAGCTGGAGACAATGAATGACAACATGAGGATGCTTGTCATGGAGGATGTGGGTCACCTGTACATTCCCACACAGCTCCCAAAGGCCCACTGCAGAATCCAGGCCCCTACATTAAGAGCTAAAAGCCCACGTTCTTTTATAATCTCCCAGGAGTTCTGAGAAACATGGATTAACTTTTTCACAGGTTTTATATTCTCTGTGAATCTCTGACCAAATAACGAACCTGGCATGCTCCTAATAGAGCCATATATCAGCTCTTCCTGCTTCTCTCTTAAAGTTAGAGTCTTCTACAAATTTCAAAAGTTTGCTTTTTTCCCTCAATAACTCCATAACATGGTCTATAGTTTGGAAATATTTTTTGTATTGCCATGTTGCAGATGACACTAAGCTAGGGGTAGTGGAAGATACCCTGGAAGGTAGGGATAGGATATAGAAGGACCTAAACAAACTGGAAGATTGGGCCAAAAGAAATCTGATAAGGTTCAACAAGGACAAGTGCAGAGTCCTGAACTTAGGATGGAAGAATCCCATACACAGATACAGACTGGGGACCGACGAGCTAGGCAGCAGTTCTGCAGAAAAGGACCTGGGGTTAACAGTGGATAAAAAGCTGGATATGAGTCAGCAGTGTGCCCTGGTTGCCAAGAAGGCGAATAGCATATTGGGCTGCATTAGGAGGAGTATTGCCAGCAGATCGCGGGAAGTGATTATTCCCCTCTATTCGGCATTGGTGAGGCCACATTTGGAGTATTGTGTCCTGTTTTGGGCCCCCCACTACAAAAAGGATGTGGAGAAGTTGGAGAGAGTCCAGCGGAGGGCAACAAAAATGATTAAGGGGCTGGAGCACAAGACTTATGACGAGAGGCTGAGGGAACTAGGCTTGTTTAGTCTACAGAAGAGAAGAATGAGGGGGGATTTGATAGCAGCCTTTAACTACCTGAAAGGGGGTTCCAGTGAGGATGGAGCTAGGCTGTTGACAGAACAAGGAGCAACGGTCTCAAGTTGCAGTGGGGGAGGTCTAGGTTGGACATTAGGAAAAAGTTTTTCACTAGGAGGGTGGTGAAGCACTGGAATGGGTTACCTAGGGAGGTGGTGGAATCTCCATCTTTACAGGTTTTTAAGCTGCAGCTTGACAAAACCCTTGCTGGGATTATTTAGCTGAGGTTAGTCCTGCTTTGAGCAGGGGGTTGAACTAGATGACCTCCTGAGATCCCTTCCAACTCTATGATTCTGTGTTTGCTGCCTGTTTTTCTAAACCATTGTAATATGTTTTGTGGCTGGAGTGTGTGGGGAAACTACTAAGCATTGTGTCTGTAACTGGCATGAGGCATGTGATAGAGAATGCAGCACAAATCATGTTCCTATTCGCACTGTTGCTGATGTGAATACAAAAAGGGGTTTTTTTGGCTTATGTTCATTTACACACAAATTAGCCACATAAATACTTTTCCCATTCTTTATCCAGTTCTGTTTGCCCCTTTTGTGTTGTATTTCAAACTAAAGGAATTAGTTACACTTAAAATAAATTGGAATATGTTAAGTTACAGAAATACACACTTCAGACACTCAGCCAACCTTGACTTTGCCATGTAGTGACACCATGAAATAGTCATATCATTACTCAAGTATTTTAAGTGTGGTCCCTGAAACCCTGTGTATTGGCATTTCTACACTGCATCTGTGAGTATGCCTCCCAGCCTGGGTCCACAGACTCACGCTAGTGCTCTAAAAATAGCTATGTAGACACTGCTTTGATACTGTAGCTCAGGCTCTGAAGCCCTGCCCCTGGCTTCAGAGCCTGAGCTCCAGCCTGAGCCACAATGGCTACACAGCTATTTTTAGAATGCTAGCGTAAGCCCCATTAGTACAAGTCTGTGTACCTCGGATGGAGGTTTACTCCCAGAGGCAATGTAGACTTGCCATATTAGTTTGTAACCATTATAGTGGGCCAATGGCACCACCGTAATTAAAGCTGAGATTAGTTTACTGTTTACTGATCTTTTTTCTAAGAGCTCTAAAATCATCATATTTCTATAGTGTCTTGAAAACTGCTGTGTCTCCTGGAAATCCAGGGTAGGATTAATAGCCCAAGTTTGTAGAAGGGGTTCCAAGATACAGCATCCTTCTCATTTAAAAAAAAATCCTGTGAAATAAACATTTTATGGTTCTTATTATTTCTGGTGCACACCTGGGGGATGTATACTATGGCTCTGATTTTTCCCAAACTGATACCATGTGCTCAGAGTTGACTGCAGCTAGTGTCCAAGATTTACTGCTTTTTTAAAAGTTATTCAGAGTAAACGTTAGTTTTACAATGTAGCTTGAGCCAGGTTGTTGAGAGAGACATTTGCAACAGGACTGGGCTGTATTGCAAGCCAAAGTGTTTGCAAGTAATGTGACATAAGTGGGTGGCTTAAGGTTACATTCTGTGTACTGTGAGTTCAAGGTCTGCCCTTGGCAGCTTTCTGAGAAATGTGTGATGTAGGGATTCTGTAGGGATTCCTTTTGGAAGTCATGCCCTGAAAGCAAAGTTTCTGGTTTAAGAGCTGATATCTCAAAGTGCTCTATAATCCACATGCATACTCAGATTTTAGAGTACAAGAATCATCAAGACAAAGAGCATTTATTAACTAGAGAGAAGACACAGACTCTTAAGTAGTATTAGGCAGGAGTATTAGGATGAGGTAATCATGACTCATGCTTCTCACTCATTTCCTGAACAATGGAAATGAGTGTGATCAAAGAAAAGCAAATAGCTGTGACTCATCCATGCCAGCATGATGGAAGCTGTTTCTGTGCATCAGGAAGAATACCCATAATAGAGGGTCCTATTCTCAGGACTGGTGTAAAGTTCACATTGATGAATATAGTACCAGCATACTGTCTTCACTCAAAACTGTAACTTATATTTATCATAAAAATAAATATATAAAACAAATGTCAACTTTCTAAAATAATTCGCACAGTCTACACAAAGCAAGGGATTACGCCTATCAATTTTACCCCTTAATGAGCTGTAGTTCCTTGAAAATTGTTATCTGAATATCTAGTAATAAAAAGTACTATATAAAAGCTCTGTAGTATTATCTCCCAGAAATAGTTATAGGTAAATCAAGCAGTGCATTTAAAACATTTAAAAATCATACTCTAACCCAAAAGATGGAATTTTTGTAGACCTTTTCAACTTTACTATCCCACCATACTATTGCTGAGCCACATGAGGGCCAGAAGTGGCGTTAGTGTATAAGTTTTGGTTGTTTGGTCAAGAAGTTCCTCAAATACAGCTGCCCCTACCACACTCCCCTCAAAAATAAGGAGTTAATTTTAATAATCAGAGTGCTCTAAAATGCTCACGCATAGGGCAAGTGTCTTGAAAACTGGTATACAACAGCACAGGCTGGGGTAGTTTCAGCCTGCCCCAGATAATTCTGGTTCACGAAAGTCCCGAGGTTTCTTAGCTGCCTGACTCTACCTCAGGTAACAGACCTGCTGTCTTAAGCCAATAGGAAAATCCTACGCCTGCACGCCCTCCATCTCATAGTTTGGCTACTGGATGTGCGTCATGGGTAGAGTGATTCTACTCCTCTCCTATTCAAGGCATCCTACTTAAGAGCAGGAGAAGAATGCTACAAGATAGACTTAACAGGCAAAATGGACAAGATTTTCTAACTGGTGTCATCAGAAATCCCAAAATCCTCAGGAAGCCTCAGCACTGATAATGCCAGACTACGTATTAGAATCAAAACCGTCAAACCTGTCACTGAGCTCAGTGGAAATATACTTCGCAATGATCTCAGTGCATCGTCCACCTTTACAAGGTCAATCTATTTTCTTGCACCTGACGGTCAGAACATTTCTGAAGAGCCTACGAAGAGTGTTTCCACCTATCAAAGAACTAATCTCTCCATGGGATCTCACTGGTTCTTTTGATGCTTATGAGCCCTCCCTTTAAACCAATGGCTACATGTTCTTTTTTGCACTTGTGTCTGAAAACCTCATTTTTGGTGGTGTGACAGGGGCTACCGGAGGGTGGTAGAAGGATGCTATGTTAGCCTAAGAATGACCAAGGCCCTGTTTCCCTAGCAGCTGCCCAAGGTTTCCTCCAGGCTGATTAGGGCCAGCCGAGGCCAGGGTCAGCTGAGACCAATTGAGAACTGCCTGGGAGCAGATATAAGCTCCCTGCCAGACAGGCAGGGGAGTTTTTGGAGAGTTTGGAGAGGCTTGGAGAGTTTGGAGAGCAAGAGAAGGAGAACTGTGAGTGGCAGGAGCCAGAGAAGGGCCAGGATTTGCCCGTTGGAGTGACTACTCAGCCCCGACGAAAACCAGGGTAGGGAAGCAGCCCAGAGAAGAGACTTGTATAGTGCCTTACAGCAGCAGCCAACCACTGCTGTCGGCCAGGGTCTCTGGGCTGGTGTCTGAAGAAGAGGGCGGGCTCGGACACCCCTACCCCGACCACCCCTGGCCCAACCAGGGAACTTCCCCCCTGCCCGGGAGAAGAGGTCTTTCCCTTCTCCTCCCTCCCCTCGCCTTAGAACCTAAGATCCAGAAGGCACTGCTCGGCCTTCAGAGGCCTGAAGGAAGATGGGGCAGAAGCGAGATGGCCACCATATTAAGACTGGTGGGAGTCCGGGTGGCCATTTTGTGCCCACCGCACTGAAAAAGCGCTCGGCCCACAGGAGCATGAGGGCCACCTTACCACAGTGGCAATAACCTCAGAAAGGAGGTTAAGAGAGATTCAGGCACTGATGGCTGATCCTTCTTCTACCTGGAGAAGGTTTCTTTAAGAACACATCCAAAGTTCTTACCAAACATGATTATGGAATTCCATTTGAACCAGCTGCAGTTCTTCAAGATGTGTTATTTATATGCACATTCCATAATCATCCTCTTTTCCTCATAGTCCCAATTAAAAAAAAAAAAAGGTGAGATTCTGCAGTTCAGAGAATACTTCTGGGGACTGGCACACTCTACCCTCAGTGCAGAGCATGAATAGCTCTGCAGGGCACATGCATGCTGTATGGATACTGCTGGCCAAAAACTCCGAACTCAAATACAGAGGGTGCATGCGCACCAATAGCAGAATGTGCATATGGACAACACATCTCAAAGCACTCCAATTAGTGTACACAGTAAGTACTCATTTTTCTCTCTGAGGGAAATCCCACCCACCCAGACAGACATTGTAGCACTCTTATCCTTCCAGATGATAAGGAGCACTGTAGAGATGCGGGAGAAACTGACCAGACTGTGTCCTCATTAAGATCAAAGTAGCATTTAGGGCAGGCTTAGTGGCAACAACTGGCCTGTATCCAACCACTTCAGCTGCTCCACACAACCAGAATTGCCAGATGTTACCACTCCTTGGTGCTTGTCCTAAGGATTCCCTCTGGAATCTCAGCTGCTGTACCTCTGCCTTGTGTGCTAGATAAAAGTCGTCCAGGAAACAGAGATGCCAGACTTCCTTTTATGCAGCCTGTTTGTTTTCCTGTTTATGAGGTGCTGCCTACTGGGAGAGGGAAACAAAGGAGCTCAAGACAGGACAGTTGCAGGCTGGAGCTAGAGAAGAGAAGAAAATGTTGTTATCTTATATCTGTGCATAATTTATGTTTTTAATAAAGGGGTGTAGCAAGGACAAGTTGGAGAGAGTCCAGCGGAGGGCAACAAAAATGATTAGGGGGCTGGAGCACAGGACTTATGAGGAGAGGCTGAGGGAACTGGGCTTGTTTAGTCTGCAAAAGAGAAGAGTGAGGGGGATTTGATAGCGGCCTTTAACTACCTGAAAGGGGGTTCTAGGGAGGATGGGGCTAGGCTGTTCTTGGTGGTGGCAGATGACAGAACAAGGAGCAATGGTCTCAAGTTGCAGGGAGGGAGGTCTAGGTTGGACATTAGGAAAAAGTTTTTTACTAGGAGGGTGGTGAAGCACTGGAATGGGTTACCTAGGGAGGTGGTGGAATCTCCATCCTTAGAGGTTTTTAAGCTGCGGCTTGACAAAGCCCTGGTTGGGATGATATAGCAGAGGTTAGTCCTGCTTTGAGCAGGGGGTTGGACTAGATGACCTCCTGAGGTCCCTTCCAACTCTAATATTCTATGATTCTATGATTCTAAGGCACTGTGGCGTTCCTTGGAGCCTGGGCCTGAAGAAGGGTCGCAACGCCCCGGCTGGACCGTGCCACCAGCTTACATGGGGTTATCTTGAAACCAGTCTTCTTGTCAGTAAGATACCACATGACACCAGAAGTGGAAGGCACGGAGTGCTGGAAGACCCAGCGAGAGACCTAACATTGAAATGTTACAGAGCCTGTGCCACTTCAACCAACTCCCCCATCAGCCCTGAGAATCAGGGAAAATGCTGACTATTTCTGGAAAAGGTTCAAACAGCAATTTGAAGTGTATATGAAAGCCACCATAGCAAATAAACTGGAGCAAATGTGAAAAAGATTACTCTGCTCTTAACAGTGGCAGGTAGGTAAGTGCTAGATGTATACAAGGTATTCAGTGAAGATGGTGGTAGGAAAAGAGAGGAAAGCTTTGCATAGATAATGTTTGAGGATCAGTGTGTTCCTAGAAAAAAATGTTACTTATGAGAGAGAGATGTTCAGGATGAGAACACAGAATAAAGGGTAAACAATAGATGAAATTGTCAGAGACTTTGAACTAAAACATCAATTTTGTAAACTTAGAATATTAAGACTCTCAAAGACCAGATTTTCCTTGGGATTAATAATATAAAAATATCATGAATGGTTACGAAGGGAGGTGAATCTAACACTAGAAATGTCATTAGGCATATGCCAAGAAGTTACTCAAATAAAAAAACTAGAGAAAGCATATGACTTGACTACCATTGCTAAACCAGCAAGGGAAAAGTTCACGGAACTCAAATTGCTCAAGAATGGAGACTTGGAAAGCAGGAAACAATGCCAGCAATGTGACAACCAGTATGAATATAGGAAATGCCCAGCATGCGGGCAAGTATATACAAACTGTACTAATCCCAACCATTATGCTAAACATGTGCAGAGAAAGCAGGAAAGTGCAGGTAGTAAGTACAGATAGGAATTCCTCTAGTGATGAGAAAGAGCTATTCTTAAGCTCAATAATGGAAGAGGCTGAAAACTCAAAATATCGCCTAATTAAAATGTGCTCACAAATGGCACAGATGTGGCAAACAAGATATACTGAGGCATGGATAAATGTAATAATAGAACCTGAAATAGACAATGGTAAGGAGCACATAAAAGTGGAAAAGTCAAGAGTCTGTGAAAGACTATAATGGAGAAAAAATTCCAGTGTTGGGACAGTGCACACTGATACTTAAGTACAAAGGGAAGATGATAAAACAAGGTTGTGGTGGTACATAGAGACAAGTTTTGGACAAGTTTTGGGCTTACATATGTGAGATCCTTGGTCTCGTTAAGATAACTAAAAATATTCCTTAGTAATTGTAGAGAACAGGGGGACTATGGCTGTGCATGGACCCAAAGGAGCTTAAAAAACATAAAAAGAGAACATTTCCACTTCTTATTATTACAAAGTCATGGAACTGATTGGTGGCCAGTTTCATATGCCTTAAGGGTTCAGAAAGCCTCAGAGAAGAGATATGCACGCATTGAAAAAGAGACATTAGACCTGGCATGTGGATTTACAAGATTTCACAACTTTCTCTGTGGTTGTATCTTCAAAGCAGAAACTGATCACAAATAACTGATTGCAATACACAAAAAGGGATATGGAGAAGCGCCATCCAAGGTACAGTGACTACTTTTGAAAATACAGAAGTGTGATGTGACCTTGGAGTTCCAGCCCGGATACCACTTAAGTAATGGCAGATGTGCACTCAAGAGCATATGCTCCATCCATCAATACACCACCTGATGATCTGGAACATACTTGTTGCATGATAAAAATATCACATGCTGTATGTCAAAGAAATCATATTCATTGATAACAGAGGAAGGCAAAATTTTACGAAGGAATTTCAAGCATCTGCTTAAGATACTTGAGAATTTTGCAGAGACAAGTGAAGTGACAGAAGATATGCAAGTTGAAAATAATTCACCTAATAATGCCTGCTATGAGACTATGAATCTGTTCCACAAGGATTTGCATAAAGGGGGAGTTTGCAATATAGCAGTTCAGGAAGATTGCTGAAATGCCTTAAAAGACTGATCAAGACATGTTAACATTGTGTTAAAGCAACATGGAGGCTTGCTACGTTAGCTATTGTATTTGTTAGTCTTTTAGTTAAATTAAACTGTGTCATACTTCAGTCCGAAAATTTTAGAAAAGTATCTAAACAAGGGAAAGTGTGTTTCAGAGTAAGTTCTCCAGGAAACATTGAGATGCCACATGTCATGTATGCTCTTTATGCAACTTGTCTGTTGTTCCTGTAAGATGCTGCCTGGTGGGCCAGAAAAACAAAGGCAGTCCCAGGCTATAGCTAGAGAATAGTAGGAAGTTATATCTTATTTCATTTCTGTACATAGTTTACATTCTTAATAAAGGGTTTATCTTGAAATTGGTTTACTCATCAGTAAGATGCTACATTGTGTACTGCATTATCATGTATGCTACCAGACTGCTATAACCCCCTACAGCAAGAATAGATGACTTTGTTCCTCTCCTGGTACAACCACGTAACTCAACACAGAAATAATTGGTCTTTATTTCTTTCTGGGCAGATGCATCTCTCCTCATATGACAGAGAGAGCTGTGGCAATTTGCTGGATTTAATTTGTGCAGTATGCAATACAGCTGCCCCTAACACAATGAAGGTCAGTTAGTGTGCATGCAGATAAATGAGATAATGCAGTTCCAACCTCCCCCCCACCTGCAATCAGAGGAGGAGAATTCTGGTAAAAGAGGGGAAGTGAAAGCAACAATAACCCATTAACATCATTCAATTTGTTAATATTTAACAAATGAATAAAATAGAGATGAGTACAGATTTGCAGTAAGAAAATGCACACTATTGATACAGGAAGCTAAAGTTATCAATGATATATTTATTCCCAGTAGGGTTAAATACAATCAGAAGGAATTCTTTGGTATATAACAGGAACAAATGAAATTCCAGCAGTGGTATAGGTCTCATAATAGAAAATAATAATAACATATGATGTTTGTCGTGGAAAAATAAAGTCACACTGCTATATTTAGAGTTGGATTGGGTGCAGCTTTAATTGACACACACACACACATACAGAGACTTTAGCTAAAGGGAAGCCCCAGCAGCATGTCTAGATGTTGCTCATAGGAACTTCAACCAGCTACCTGAGACTAGAAGACTTATATAAGGTAATATTACATATTCATGTGATCGTATAGTGGAATTTAATTAACAGGTTATAATTTACAGGAAGACACATTATAATGCACAATGGGGTACACCAGATGTTAATCAAGTAAGACCAAAGAACAGATGATTATACAATGGGGTTTTCCAACTGCACCGGCTATCACCCAAGTGTCAGAGAGTTATACAATACACAATGGGGTGTTAGTCTGTTAAAAAGAAAATGTCTAGGGGGCTGGTAAGTCTGGGGAGCAGGTACCAGTACTTATCAAGACAGATGTCTGTTTCCAGACTTCAAAAGAGACTTTAATATGGCTAAGGTTCACAACAGGGGTTTGCATTTAGATTGTGATACTGAGACATCCTGTGGGATTTTAGCATCTTTATCTCCATCTCAGTTTGGGCATCCTGTCAATGATTTAACCTGAGGGCTTCCATCACAGTTCAGGCTACCCAGTTTCAGGTCAGGCGCTCTATAATCAATTTCAGGCCAGGCATTCTATAATCAATTCTATGACTAATTCTTTGATTCCACAATCCTCCCTTTTGTACTTCCAGTACAACATAAAAGACATTTTGATTTGAAAGGGCATAAGCATCTGTGGCCTCTCTTATCGATTACTATTGGGGGGAATTGCAACAAAATTGAAACATAAACTTTTGCTAAACACCCTTAGGTTTGTCTGTTCCACGAAGCCATTTTCTGTATTTTAGGTTCCAGTACTTGTCCTGCTATAGAGTATACTTTTCCACACACCCTCACTCTCATGTAAAGAGAGGTCCAGGCACCTACCCTTCCCTCACACTGACCAGTGGGGCATGGGTCCAGGAGGCCCTGGCTCCAGGTTGGTCCGGTGCCTTATCCACTGGGCATGCTACGGGGAGGCAAGGGAGGCGGTTGTCTGCTTGGACAATAATACCCAAACTACAGGCCTGGTCTTCGAGGATCAAACATTTTTACAAGGCACAATCTTAAAACTTGCACAAATGTCCAGGTTACATTACATCAAACAAGATTAACAGGTAGTTGAGGCAGTTAGAATGTAAGGTCTCCTAGGAGGGTTTTGAATCTACACATCTAGATAGAAATGTTCATTAGCTGCTGTATTTCTTTGTTGTTTTCTTCTTCCTGTTGGAGTAGTTCTGAATACAACAGATACCTTTCTCTTTGGGTTTCAGAATTGACTCTTGGTCTAGGAGTTCGGGTAAGTTGTTTTAAACATAGCTTAAAACAATACTGTACTAATACTACCACAATATAAATAAAAAATAGGATTAGGATAATTGAAAGAATACCGTACACAATTTTTCTACCTAAATTTCCTATGTCCGGTAGCCAGGAGGTTAATGTAGACCACATTTTGTCTAAACCCCAATCAGTATTTTCTGAGGCTACCTGGTGCAATATTCCAAGCTGAGACTGCATTTTATGAATGTCTGTCTCAATTCTTTTATCTTGGTTTACATACATACAGCAACTTGAATTTATTAGAGTACATACTCCACCTTGGGAGGCTAAAAGAAAATCTAAGGCTAGACGATTTTGGGTGATGACTTGAGATAATTGGGTAACTTCTTCTTGTAAAGTCAGGACAGCATCCATAGTAACATTTCCCATTGCCTCTATGGTGGATGAAAGGTTGACTACAGCCTGTTCCAATTCAACCACCCCTAATGAGGGAAAAAGGGCTCGTACAAACTGGTGAAAGCCCGAGTTGCGAGTCACCAGCGGATTTTCGGACCGTTTGTAGC